>NC_136421.1:126307500-127507500 GCF_052625555.1 Lactuca saligna
ATCAGAACACCCTTGTCGCACCCCTGTTCATCATCACAAACCGCAACCAACACACACTTTAAACTGTACCTTCAAAATTGGAAAACCCACCTAAGTCGGAAACCACCTTTGTGCAACCTACACTATTCAAACATCATCTATTCATTTCCTACAAACAACAACTACAACATGCCTTATATTACCCCCGAAGCCAACCATCTCCATCCAAATTACCCCCTGAAAACCTGGAAACCATCTTAAACACCGCATGGAATGTGATCACCTTTTCATCTCTATTGTCGATGGAGAAGATTTGGGTTCAATCTGAACCCGTTTCTTTGATCTGGATCTCCATCCTCTTCGATTTATTAGTTTAGGGTTTACTTGGGTTTCAATTGCAGGTTTAGGGTTCGTTTTTTAAGGTTTGAGTGATGAATGGTGGTTTGTGTGAGAGATCAAGAGATATGACCGATTGAATTCAGAAAAGAAGAAAAAGAAAGGAAATTAGGGAAATGATAAATTGCAACTTCCTTCTCTCTTTTCGATCTTCTGATTTACTGCAAATCGAGAATAGTAAAACGAGAGGCAACTTAGGGTTGAGTGGAGGTATGATATGGTGGTGGCGATTGTGGTATTATTGATGATTCTACATAAGATGGTGGTGTTGTTGATGATTCCAAGTACAATTCCTTCTTGAGTTCTAGGGTTTGATAGAGTTGATCCGAGGAGAAAGATTGATTGGTCCGATTTTGGTTTATCGCTTTTGGGTAAAGGTGAATGTGGGGGTGATAGGGCTTCGCCGATGTCGGAGAAGCGGGAGGGGTGGGTACATCTATGTATATTTATTGTTTTTTCCTTATTTAATATAAAAATAATAAACAAATAAAAAGGAAATTAAAAAGGAAATAAATAAGGACAAAATGATCTTTTTATATCCAGAGGGACGTAACATGGAAGTTTTAAACGAACGAGGGATGGTCTTTCAAAAACACCTACAGGTTGCGAGCCTGTCAACATTCCACTAGACTGTCTAGAATAGTTTGTGGTCGTCATCTATACTCTGCTAGATGATTGTATCAACTTAAACATCGAGGCCTCTCATCATTTATTTCATCTTTCATCATCTATATCATTTACCCATCTTTTCCGAACATATTGATAGGTATAAAGTTTAAATCAAGTAAAACATGTATAAATCGTTCATCCATCATAGATTTCAAGAACACATATAATATGTACGTATAACATGTAACTTATATTAAATACTTCATATCTATGTGTAAGATGAAAGTAACTATGCACTCACTTGTTAAAGTGATGATTCATAATTTAAGAAACACTCTGTTTCTAACAATTGTCTTTTCCGTTGATGAAACCTAGTATTATTATCACTAAGTTTTACTTTAATATTTCTTGTTACTAATAATTAGTCTAGATTCATCATTAACTTAAAGTCTACTTTCATGATCTATCAAGTAGGGAACAACCAGGTAGGATCATATCGAAGGTAGGGTCTATTTGGTATACGAAGTATACTGTTTGGAAATCCCACTTTAAACACCTCACTAAATCACAACCTAGACATTATCCTCGTAAGTAGATCAATCAGTATAATGAATTTGAATCATTGATAAATCTTGTTTATATGTTCATAATAATGATAATGAACTTAAACATAAGTTATACTTAAGTAGGGTAAACATAACTCGCTTACAAGGGGATTAGCGACGAAACGGGATTTGTGCGGGCATAAATTATGAGCCAAATCTCTTTTTCTTGGGGCCTTTTGGCGCTCCAAGACTCGCTTCTAACACCTAGAGGTGTTAGGGAAAACTTAAAGGGTTTGGGGGTGTTTGAGAGAGAAGGGTTGAGAAAGGTGTGAGAAAACAAGTGATTTGCGCCTCTATTTATAGGTTGAGGATCGCCTACGTAGGGCGTACATAGCCCTACGCAGGGCGTACATAGCCCTACGCAGGGCGTACCGCTACCACATGTTGAGATCGCATGCGAAGCCGTGGGTAAGAAGTTGTGGCTGAGATTGTACCACATGTCACTTCGGGGTTTAATAAGAAAGTTAATTATCTTTTAAAATCCGTAACTTTCGTATACGAGCTCTAATTATGACGTTTTTTTATATCAATGCGTAGGTAGCGACGTGATCTACAACTTTCGTTTAAATTTCGTCGGCTAATATGACTTTATTTTTAAAGTTATATAGACAGTTAAAGTCCATTAAAATTTCATAACTTTGTCATCCGACGTCCGTTTTCGATTGTCTTAATATCGTTGAGCTTCTATTAACAAGATCTACAATTCTTGTTTAGGTTTTGTCGGCTAAAAATAAATCCATCTAAATTCGATTTTTGGACTGTGTACTGCTGTGTTAAATCTTAGAAAAATCACAACTTTCTCTAACGAAGTTAGATTTAGACGTTCTCTATATGCATGCTCTCGGTTTAACGTACACTACGATTTTCGTTTAGATCGCTAATGATAAAAAATAGTTTGTCAAAAATCCACTTTTTACGATACGCATCGCCATGCCGTTTAGTCGCGAAACTTCGATGGTTCATAACTTCTTCATTATAAGTCGGATTTCAACGTTATTTATATCACTGAAATCTTTGTTATGGCTACTTTAACTTCAAAGATATTTGGTATAATTATTATTTAATTTTAGTCGCATATATTTTTTATTATTTTATTATGTTGTTATAAGCACATAAGTTGCACATAAATCACAAAAACCACATAATACTCAATTAATTATTCTTCATTACTTCAAAGTAGGTTACACTTGTTGACCCTTACCATTAGATCATCATAATAATGCTTAGTCAGAAACGCATACATTACATCTTCTTACATCTTCGTTACCCTTCAACAACCATAAACAACAAATGATATGATCAAATTTATGTGGATCATAACAAAAATATATTTTCTTTTCTAGTGCATATTAAACTTATGAACACAAACCAAGATAAATATAATAAAGACTAACAAGGGAATGTTAATGCCTTATTTATATACACAATAATTGTTAGTTACATATGAATTTAATAAGCACAAAAGATCAAAAGTAATCATTAAATGACCAAATACACTATAAGTCATAACCACAACTAATCGAAGAGTCGATTATAATTGAATGTCATATCAGAAAACAACAAAGAAAATTATTCTCGAATTGAGCTTAACATGACACACTACTATGACTTTGAAATACAATGTTTCTAATAACTCAACAAAAACCTGCTTAAATTATATAAGATACAACTATTATTACTTTATTTGGAAAATAGACCAATTTCGAATACTTCAAATTAAGAACCAATCTTGTAATTTACTTAATACATGACGCACTTAGACACCGAGTCTACTCACATGAAGTCATGAACTCGCAAAGACACCCCTTTTGTATAGTCGTCGAAAACAAAGGGAACACACAAAAATGTCGAGGTTGCATACCTCACTTCTCGACCACAACAATCCCTTCCTCCTTACCCCCAAAAGCCTCTACCTCCTTCCCCGCCGGAATTCCAACTTCCCGCCGGTTACCGTTTCGATTTTATCTTCTCGCCGGAATCTCACCGTATATTCGTCAGCCATCGAACAACGGCCGTCAAATTTAGGCAATCTGATTCCCGCACTTGCCACTTCTGCTGCTCTACTCTTTCTCACCTTGGGTGGAGTTCGTAGCTCCGCCTGCTTCGCTGCTACTTCCGGTCGTCTTCCACCGGCAGTTGCTGTCCTCAATGACGAGACATTGGTCGACCATCAGCCGGTTCAAGGTTTTTCTTCCTTTAACTTTTCGAGACCACGGCTTGTAAATTACATGCTTCATTTATTGATTTTGGCATCATGTTGTTATTCCAGACACAAATTTGAAAATTAGGTATGAGTTCCTAGATTCAAGGTAGTTTAACCAAGTGAATTACGACGAAGAAAGTGTTTATTTCTTTGGATCATTGAAAACAAAGTATTGATCATAAACAATTGCTTGTCAAACTTCAAATGCCAGATGAATATGTGGCTTCATGATTCTGACAAAATAAAGGAACGTTTTGGAATTCAAATAAAGTGGAAAACTGAACAATCAAACCTAAAAGAAATCTTTTGATATCTAATGTCATTTTGCATCTGTTTTGGAACGGAGGGACTAGCTTCCGAAAGGATGTATGAAGCTAATCAATATATCATTATGTTCTTCATGCTAGTGAGGTTTTAGTTTTGTTGATATGCTCTAAAAATCAGAAAATACATTCATTTTTTTGGAACTAATTCTCTATGTACTAAAACAATGAAGCTTCCTCTTAACTATCTTTGAAGGAGAATCTGTTTTGATGTTATTAAAAAAGTGTTAAATGCCCAAATTTTTGGAAACATCTTCTCTAATTTATCCATGTTGTGTTAATACGTTAATAACACTCCTCAATATAGACACTGCAGATGATGGAGAATATGAGAATGAAGAACTGAAAGCTGCATTTGAGAGTTACAAATCAAAAACTTATGCTCTAACTGTTCCCTTGAGAATTGTTGCTCTTCGCAACTCAGTCCCTCCTTTATGGATCAAGGTTATACCCTGTTTTTCTCCCCATTATAGATAACTGATTTTTTTTTAAGAAAAAGACAACATACTTAGATTATAATCATGATTCTTGAGTTATTCTATTGTCCCACAGAATTTTATTCAATCTCAAGGAAAGAGAGTGAAATTTCGTCTAGAATTTCGTGCAACTCTTGAGGATATATTTTCTGAACTCTCTACAACAATTGGTAAAGGAAAGATAACTTCTAAATCTGCTTTGGGTGCTGATCTTGTTTCTCTTGGTGACACCTGGATTAATTTTGCAATTAGCAAGAAACTAATAGAACCCATACAAGGGGTTGATGATCAAGAATGGTTCCACACACTAAGTGACAAGTGGAAGGTAAGATACATTTGATTGTAGTTTTTGTTTTTTTTTTCTTTGAAATCATGTTAAATGCAAGAAATAGTAATGTATTTTCATTGATTTATTTACCAAGCATTCTACTTTCATTTCTTCCTATTTCAACATCACCAATCATAGCAATCTCATCTAAATGCAACACATCTTCCCTGCTATAATTGGGTAGATTTTTCAAAGTATTATGTCTTAAACAAGAAAAGTTTTAAGTAGAATTTTAAAGGTGCAACTCCTTAATAAGATCTTTTTTTTTTTTTTAAAGTAAAATGTTGTAATAGAAACTAGAAAGAAATGAAAGTAGGATGCTATAATAAACATCTAAATGAAAGTACATTGCTATTTCTTGCTTTCATCCCTATAATTTATGCTGCCTGTGATGATATTCTTATATTCCTCACACTGATTTGTGATTTTTCTATAAAAGTTTTTGTAGTTTCTCTTTCTCTTCACCAAGTCTGATTGGTGCTTAAAAAAATCAAAGCCTAAAGAACCCGTAATATTTAATTTCTTCTATTTTTGTGTTATTGTAGTTATTTTTATTGATCTGAGGGCTCTCCTAAAATAATCTCAGGTATATTTGCGCAGGAATAATGAAGGAAAATCAGATACTAAAGGTAAAATATGGGGTGTTCCATATCGATGGGGAAGCATGGTAATAGCTTACAGAAAAACCAAATTTCAACAGCATAATTTGGCTCCTATTCAGGTTTTTTCTGATGAACTACATTATATTTTATGCCTCCTTATACTATATAACTATATAACTATATATATAATATATAAGTATAATGTCCTAATAAAAAAGAGTTGAAAGTAGAATGCTATAATTTGGTAATAATGAAAGTAGGTTGCTATTTGTTGCAGGATTGGGGGGACTTATGGCGGAGTGATCTTGGTGGGAAGATTGGAATGGTGGATTCTCCAAGAGAGGTTATTGGTGTTGTTTTGAAATACATGGGAGCTTCATATAATACAAGTGACATTGATTCTCAAGTTATTGGTGGGAGAAATGCTGTGAAGAATCAACTTGATGTGTTTAGAAAACAGGTATTAACATAAAGTTCTAATCTTGATTAGTTGATAATAAAAGGCATGTAGTTATGATGCTCTTATCTTTAACATGGATAGGACAGAATGGTAAAATGGTCATTTACTCTCATGTTTATATGTCGTTTACCAAGATATTAATTTATAACATTTAAATGAACAGGCATTTTTATTTAGCATCACTTCTAGGCAGAAGGGTAAAATAGTCATTGATTGTTCGTTCTTTCAAAAAAAGAATCGATCGTTGTTCATACAAGACTAAAAAAGGGTAAAATGGTCATATACTCTTGTTTAAAAAAGGATCAGTCTAAAAAAGTTAATTGACTTGTATAATAGTCATTGACTCTGCCTAGCATTTCTAGCCAGAAGGGTAAAATAGTCATTGACTTGTTCGTTCGGTCAAAAAAAGAATCAATCGTTGTTCATACAACACTACAAAAGGGTAAGATGGTCATATACTCTTGTTTGAAAAAGAATCAATCTAAAAAAGTCAATTTTACAAAAGGGTAAAATGGTCGCATACTCTTGTGAAATAGTCATTGACTCTGCCTAGCCTCACTTCCGAAGGGTAAAATGGTCATTGACTCGTTTGTTCTGTCTAAAGAAGAATCAATCTTTGTTCATACAACACTTACAAAAGGGTAAAATGATCATATACATTTACAAAGTTGACTTAATACTTTTTTTTTTTTTTTAAAATTCAAAATCAATTCTAAACAGAAGGGTAAAATGGTATTTTTATATATTTGTGTAGGTTCGACTATTTGACAGTGCAAATTATCTAAAAGCATTCAGTGTTGGTGACATTTGGGTAGCGGTTGGATGGAGTAGTGACATTATTCCTGTTGCCAAACGCATGTCAGACGTTGCTGTTATTGTTCCAAAATCAGGAGCTAGTTTATGGGCTGATTTATGGGTATTATATATATTCTTATTATCTCCTTTCACTTTTCATTTTTAACACTTGTTTATTATAAGAAAACTACTTTTTTTTATTACCATTATGACATTCTACTTTGAAAAATATAGCCAATTCTACCAATTTCATGTCCTTAAGTATTCATTTTTGTCGTTTTTACATGTAATAGTAGGTTTGTAGGTTACCATGAAATATAATTTGCAAAAAAACCCTTAAGTTTACAAATCTTTTGCAAAAAAACCCTTAATTCGTATAATATGAAAAGGGAAATCTCCGATAGAGTACCAATATTTTGGGCCAGTTTATGGTTTAATCTCAACTTTTATTTTCTTGAACAGAAAAGTCCCGATTATTTTATATTTTGCGCAAATTAACGAAACAATCTTTATTTTTTTTTTTCAACAGAAAATGACAGATTATTGTATAGGGAAATCTATAAAAAAGTCCCAAACTTTTGGAAAAAGTTTCAATAAAGTCCTAAAAAAATTTTTGAACATAAAAGTCCTATTATTTTGAGAAAATCATATAATCTGTCATTAGCTGGTCAAATATAAAAAAGGATTTTTTCGTTAATTTGGGCAAAATGTTTAATAATCGGGACTTTTCTGTTAAAAAAAAACTTTTAGGACTTTATTGAAACTTCTCCCAAAACTTTGGGACTTTTCTGTAGATTTTCCTTATTGTATAAAACTGGATAATTGGGGCTTTTCTGTACAAAAAATAAATGTTGGGATTAAACCGTATAGTGACCCAAAATATTGGGACTTTATCGGAGATTTCTGATACGAAAAATATACTAAAGGTAAAAACATAAAAGATTTATAAACTTGAGGTTTTTTTTTGCAAATTATATTTCATGGTAACTTGGAAACCTGTTGTTAAGGGGTAAAAATGAAAAAACTTGGAAAACTGAAGGACATAAACGAACAAAAAGTTGTCACAAGGACAAAATCAACAAAACTTGACAAACCGAAGGACTTTCATGTAAAAAGCCCTTTTCAAAAGTATAATGTCCTAATAAGAAAAAAAAAATTCAAGTAAAACCACAATGCTATACCTAGCTTTTTAAAGTACAGTGTCTTAATAATAAAAAAAAATTGGATGTAAAATCTTGTAATCAAAAGAAATAAAAGTAGGATGCTCTTATTTTATTTATTTATTTATTCTTTTGTCATAGGCAATACCATCTGTTTCAAACGTGGATAACGAAGAACTTGGAGGGAGAATTAGAGGGCCATCTCCACTTATCCATGAATGGATAGATTTCTGTTTACAACCTCAAAGATCATTGCCTTTTCAAAAGGAGGTAACAGCTGGCGCATCGCCATTGGCCCTTGATATTAACAACAACAACACCACCCATGTTTTTGACTATAAAATTCTTGGAAAAAACAAGGCAAAACTTGATACAAACCTCATTGCGGGAGTTCCCCCGCCTGATATTTTAAAAAAGTGCGAGTTTTTGGAGCCTTTGTCGGATTCGGCATTGGTAGATTATGAGTGGTTGATAGGTAGCATGGACAAGGGTAATTTTGGAATTATGTGTAAGTTGCGGGATTGCGTGTCATGGGCATTGGAGAAAGTAAAGGTTAAGTTGTAGTAGGTTTGTACTTGTATGTGTAATTAATTTGGGATTGTTTGCATGTTATGAATTGAGTTAATGAGGCGAAAAAAAAGCTATGTATTGTGTATTGCATGATAGAAAACATGTTAGTGGAACATGAAGGTTTTAATTAATTTTGTTTATTTGTTATTCTAGAAAGTTAGATGTAACCTTTATTTAACTTGTTTAACCTTTTAATACACAAACAAACGAATTTACCCTTTTAATTACTATACAAGGTTTTTTCCACTTGTACACAAGTCTTTCAAAATATGAAAGGAAGAAAACACTTTCTAAACTAAGTTGAAAAATATGCAACATCTACAAGCAAAATTGCAAATAAACAACCAACACCCAAAACCCAAAATCCAAACTCCACAATTCCTGTATGTGATGAAGAATTTGACTTATTTTTGACAAGTTTCAAACTCTTTAGACTCCATTGCATTCACATTGTTTACAATCTCTTGAATTTTTTTTGATAACGAACGATTGTGTTCCTCAATGTGCTCAAAAACCATTTCCAAATGTCTTTTGTAGGCTGCTGATCTTCTTTTCTCAATTGCTAGCTGTTGTGACAATTCCCTGATCTTATCATGCTCATTCTGAAAATCAAAAAAAAAAAAAAAAAAAAATGAAAGATTGCAATATCATTAACTTGTTAAAAGTGGTTACAACATACAAGAAGATGAAATTAGGAAGTAAACAAACCGGATATTGGTCATAAATCAAATCCCTACGCCCTTTTCCAGGTGTCAACAAATGAGTATGTTCTTTCACAAACTTTGTAATCACCCATTTTCCCGAGCTTATTTTCCTAACTAAAACCATTGCTCTACAACCAACTCTTGTTTCTACTCTTTGTCTAACTACTTTTTCACGCTTATCTGGCATCCTAAAACCCTCTTTGTTACACACAAGAGCTCTTCCGATAGCACTTCCATCACGCCTTGATCTTGAAAGCTTACTCACACGAATCAAGAACCCTAATCTTGTTGCATATGCATTGTAAAATGCATGTGCGGATGCTTCAGATTCAAATTCTTGCCCGATATAAGGTTCTTCAATCACATTGTGGGACCCATCTAATGGAATCGTGCCACTTTCGGGTTCATCTTGATCGATTTTTATATCGTGTTCATGGTTGTTGTGAAATACCTCTTCAAGGGAACATCCTACCATCGCCATGTCATCTTCATCGCCTTTTTGGGGTTGTATTTCAGTGGAATTTAATAATACCTCGCTATTCACATCATCATCAACCTCGAAATCCACTGTAATACAAGAATTAACAATCTTTATGAATTATGATTACAGTATGTTTGTCGAGAAAAGAAGAAATTAGAGTGCAAACACACAAAATGAACACACACGACTTAATCTAGTAAAGTCGAAGTGTATATGGGTTTTTCCTTTGACTTAATGCAGGAAGAACAGTTTGATAAAGGGAGCAATGGATATGAGGCTTACCTCCATTGAATCCAACTTTTTTACAAATTCGCCCTATTTCATATAATTTCCCTCTAACAAGCTACTGAATCTAATGCGAAAGTAGGTAGCAATAGAAAAAGACATTGGAATACGATATTATCCTGACGAAAATCCTACGCTTCCCCAGAACATAAATTAAAAGCCGATTAATAAAAAATTGTCAATTGAAATAGCCCTTTGTTTCATTTTCGTTCAATGAGGCTGAATTTTGGAAGAAAACTACTGTTTTTGGCGAACGAATTCAAATAAAGAAAAAAAGTGAGAACTTACTCGAAAATTGGGATTGAGATTATGATGATCGTGGTGTGTGGATTGGTTAGAGCTGATGAACAGGGGGAGATGGATCGAAGAGGAAGGGATTATAGGGAAGGCAGCAAAAAGGAGGGGAGGTCGAGACTCGAGAGTGCTGAAGCCAGAGACTATTTCGAGAGCAATTGCAAGCAAACAAACAAACTACATGAGGCATATAAATGAATTTTTGGAATAGTAAATTGTGACAAATAGTAACATTGATATTTTTATTATTATTATAGTAAAATAGTACTATTTTTTACTTAGGGAAAAGGACAAAATAATAAAAAATAACAATTTTTTCTTAAAAATTTAAAAGGTTTTCTTCAAATAACCGGACTAGTGGATTGTTTTTGATCATTGTACACCAAAATTCTTTCAAAAACTTAAGTGTGTGTTTTCTTGGTGCATTAAGTGTGTAACTGATTTTAAGCAAGAATTCAAGAGCAAATCAAGGGCCTTTTATCATCTAAGCTATAAATTCAAGGTAAGAGATTATTCTATTCATTTGTATGGTTTCAATCCACGTATCGTTGATGGGTTCAAGAACCCAATTTCTAGGGTTTAGTAAAGGGATGGAATTAGTCATATCACTATTTTAACATGCATTAGCCTACCATTATGTGGGATTAATGCATATTTGAAGAATTATCACGGCATTAGAAATGGTACAAGTGTTCAATACATAACATGAAAAGTACAACTTATGTAGTGTTGTATTATTGGGTTTTGAAACTTGTTTATGAAGTAATTAGCTTGTCATTAGTAAAGTAAAAGTGAAATATCATGAGTTTGATGTTCATACAAGTAGTGTTGCATAACATAAAGGTGCTGCAACACAAGAAAAGCTTCATTAAGAAGTATAGAAAAAATGGTTATGTTTACAACCAAAGTGTTATGACATACAAGAATGGTAAGATAATACGAGTAATAATTGAACTAGTTGTCAAGTTGTATATTTTGTATATAGTAAAGGCATATAAAATGTCTTGATCACATCTATATGGATTCAAGAGAAAGAATAGAAGGACAAATGTAAGGACAACAACAATGGAGTAATCGTAGCCAATTGATCCAAGTAACAAGGTGAGTATATATGTTATTTTCAAAGGTAGCACAAATATTTTTTACTTTCTATGAATACTTTCATTAAGAAATATTATACTTTAGAATGGAAGTTGTTAAGAATTGTTATGTAAACATCCTATTGCTTATTGTATGGTATATGTAATGTGTAATATGACTTAATAGGTGTTAATACTAACATGACTTATGTGACAACCGTCAAATTCTAGTCAAGTCAACAAGTCAAATCGATAAACGCATGTAGTGCTTGTATGATAGGTTATATTTTATGTCTCCTTATGTACAACTCTCTACCATAATGCAAAGTATCACTTAGAGGTTTCATGTGTTCGAGAAATCTAAACCCTAAATAGGATAAGTGATGTAACAACTCGATAAAACACTATTACATACCCTTCGGGGGCGTATAACACTCATAACGAGGCTTAACAGGGTTTACGAACCTTGCATTTCGAGGCTAAACACTCACAAAGGTCACAAACATGGTCTCTCTCAAACTCTTTCACTCTATCTCTCCCAAATCTATCCTAAGGCTCTTTCAAAATCCCTTTTAACTTTTTATAATCACTCGAGGCATCCCGACTCTTAACTTAGTCAAAAACCACTCGAAACGAGAAGATTATTGGAAAAACAGGCATTTAGGGCCGAAGCGACTCTTAGAACCGAAGCCTCCCTAAGAACCAAACCTCCTTAAGGACTATAACATCCCAAATTTCAGAAGTACGATTGAAGGGTCTAAAGTGTACATTGAGGAAGCTACTCGACAAGTAGGTGCGGTTACTCGTCGTGTCGGAGCGGGTTTTGGTCGCGAATTAAATGACCAACTCGCCGAGTCGGAAGCTATACTCGACGAGTTGGTGCTGGGAAGAGAAAACCCTAATCCTAAGTTTTGCACCCTATTTAAAGGACCTTAAGCCCTCACTTCAGTCTCCTTGTTATCCCTTGAGAGTCAGAAAACCCTAAAATCATCTGTGAGCCTTGGAGTGAGTTTGGAAGCTTTGGAAGGAGATTCTAGCAAAGGAGGCTTGTAGATCAAGTGTATAGCATCAAGGGACTCGTATAGATCCATAATCTACTTCAGTTTGAGCACACATTTGAGGTAACAAGTTGTTACCTTGATCCCTTCCTTTCTAGATCAACTTATGGATGGATTTGGGGCCATTTTAGTATGTTTAAGATCCATTTCGGATTATAGGTCTAGATCTAAGGTTGCAACTTCAGATCTAGACTTGCCTTGGTCCAGGAAATCATAAAGCATCAACCTTTGGTCTGGTTGGGAAGCATTCTTGCCTTAAAACCCTAGCTCTAACTTGTTTTGGGCCAATAGCACCTTGTACTTGTTGGATAAGGTGTCTAAGTCCATAACTATTTCTGGTATGTACTTGACCCGACCCGGCATGGTCCATTTGGGTTGCATGGCACCATGCAATTGGATAGACTAAATGAGAGAAATAACACTTGGAGATTATTAATATATTATAAGTTCTAATATATTAATAATATTATTTGATTAGTTTGATCAAGAATTAATTTAGAATTAATTAAGTGATCAAAAGATAACTAATTAAATATATGGGTTGATTAAGTAAATCATCCATATCTTGTATAGTGGGCTAAAAGGCTCCATGGATCATCAAGTTGGGTTCCACCCATAGGATGCTCCATGGATGCTCCATGGGAGTTACAAACCCATGGGTCATGGAAATGAAGAGTCATGACACATTAGGGTTTAACCCTAGATGTGTCAACACTATATAAGAAGCATAATCTCCACCAAAATCGGTTGCAACAAAGAAATAGAGGGCTTGGCCGATTTGAAGAAGTGAGTATACTCTCATAAGTTCTTACAAGAGCATTTGGTGTTGTGTGAAGCATTTGAGGCATCACCACTTGGGGTGCTAGGCTCACAAGGTTTCAAGGAACACAAGCAACAACAAGGTAAGTTATTCTATCTATACTTTATGTTAAAATTGTTCCCCATGTATGCTAGATAGGAATATAACCTTGGAATTCAACTTTGCATGACAAATTAGACAAACATAGATCCAAGGTTATTAGGGTTGCATGTACACTTAGGAAGTGTTAGAATGCTCAAAACCCATCAGTGGTATCAGAGCCTAGGCTTGTTTGTTCTTATTTGTGCTTAAAAGTTGAAAACAGAATCGAAAATTTGCTGTCTGCGATCGGACTCGTCGAGTCTATTGGGGGGACTCGTCGAGTCCATGTGTATCTTCAACCAACTCGGCGAGTCATGTTCATGCACTCGGCGAGTAGGGTCGAATGAGTGCAGAATTTCGATTCAGTTGCTGGAAAATGAATTAGAAACATTACCCTAAACTGTTTTAGTAAATGTAAACTTGTTTTTGGTGGTGTAATGTCTTGCTAATTCATTTACAACAACTAGTTATCAAAATTACAAAGTTTTATGTAATTTTGATTATGTTCATATTCATGTTCTTGTTCTTATGATGTTTTAGATGATCATAGGAATTATTTGTAACCTATTTGGTAGTTTAATTCTTGATCATAATGTGTTTTAATGGAGTCCATAACTTATCCTTAAGTTATGGAAAACCAAGAGTCACACTTGAGTTAAAACTATTAAGAAAACACAAGAGTTATAAAAATGAAGAGTCTTCATTTTATGACTCTATTAAACTCATAAGTTACAAGAAATGAAAAGTTTTGAAAGTTACAAAACTTGCCCTCAAGTTTTGGGACAAGTAAAGTTAAGTTAAAACTTTAGTTCCAACCCCTAGAATTTTAAAAGTTAAAATTCAACCCTTATACTTATATTATGATGATTTAATAATTATATATATATGTATAAGAACAAGTCGTCTTACCACTAGTACGCCTCATTCACGAAGCCGGTCTATAAGGTGGGTATAAGGTTGTTGCCTATAAAATGGTGACTTAATGGGTGAATATTCTCACCCACCGCTTGCTTGACTGGTGGAGGGTCGTTAGCCGAACGGGTAAGACAAGGACTTATAAATTCTCATTCAAAGTATGATGAATATATAAAGTAACTAAATGTTTATTAAATTCCCAATCTTAGTTACTTTAGGAAAAATGTGAATAAGGTGCTAATCCATGAAATTACACTTTACACTTTGTCTGAGTCGTTGGTGGAGCGTGTGTGGTTAACCGGCACACTAACTTGGACTTAACAAGGTAGGTAAACGGTGACTTAAGGTTTATTATAGTATCGGTGGAGCGTGTGTGGTTTACCGGCACATCGATTGAGTGATAAACTTTAAGGGTACAAAGTGATTTGCATGGTTACTTCACACCTCGTTTTGTGATCCTCGGCATCCCAGTCACAAAACCTGGAGGGCACTCCCGAGATCGAAACATGCCTTTGAAAAGTTCATTGGATCTCAAAGAATCTAGGAATTTCTAAAACCAATAAAAACTAAATATTTATTATTTCGGTTTTCGTGGTGGAAATTGGTGAATCGTCATTCACATACCTTTCAAATATGGTATAGCTTAGATTACGGCATACCTCTTCTAAGTTATATTATATTGTGATTGGATCCTAGCCTTAATATTACATTTGGGTGTTTTATTAAGGACTCTCTTAAATCTAAACTAAACTTGTTCTTCTTTTTCAGATGTCTTCAACTAATGCTTCTGGCTCGAATCCTAATGGCTCCTTTACTCTTATGAGTCTATGTGGGAAAGTCACCTTTGATGGATCCAACTTCAATAAGTGGATCAGAAACATCAGGATGATTACCCGCTACGAGGATAAAGAATATGTCCTTGACAAGGAGCTTAAGGAAATTGACGAGTCCACTGCAACTCCCCAGGAGATCGCTGACTTTCATACTCATGAAAGAGATGCAACCAAGGTGGCTTGCATCATGTTAGCCACCATGACAGCTGAACTCCAAAAGTCTTATGAAGACTTATACCCTTATGAAATGCACCAAGATTTGATGGAAAGATACCATCAAAGTGCACGACAAGAGAGGTACGAAGTCATCTGCTCCATGATAACAACCATGATGAAGGACGGAGAGTCCGTCACGAGCCACATGCAGAAAATGCAAAGGTATGTGGATCGGTTGCTGAAGCTCAATGTGAACTTCCCTGAGGAGCTTGCAATAGATATCATTTTGCACTCCTTACCATCGTGCTATGATCAATTCCGCATGACATATCACATGAACAAGGAAGATGTCACCCTCAGCAAACTTCAGGGACTTCTCAAGACCGCAGAAACAGGTCTTAAGGGGAAGTCGGTTGCTATCACTCCTACTCCAGACTCAACTCCGGTCTTGGCAATCGGGCAAAGTCGAGGGAGGAAGAGAAAGAGATCTTCGAAGGGTACCAAGGCTCGGACCCTTGATGGCTCTTCTTCAAGTGGAACCAAGAAAGGTTTCATTACTCCTTCTTCTGACCCAAAAGAGGCTGAATGCTTCTATTGCCACGAAAAAGCTCATTGGAAGCGGAACTGCCCAAAGTACCAGCAAGATGTAAAGGATGGGAAAGTCAAACCCAACCATGCAGGTATTTACACTATCATTTCTAATAACTCACCCCATTCGAAATCTTGGGTCCTTGATACAGGTTGCGGAATTCATATTTGTTGTGACTTGCAGGGACTAGGAAGAAGTGAGAATGTGGAGCAAGGAAGAATAAACTTAATCATGGGGAATAGGAAAGTTACACCTGTCACCAAGATTGGAGTTTATACTTTATCGCTAAGTAGTGGGTTAAATTTAGATTTGAATAAATGTTGTTATTCGCCAGAAATGGCAAGAAATATTATTTCCTTTCATGCATTGTACAAACAAGGTTTCACCTTTTTGTTTGATAATGAAGTTGGTTCGATTAATGCTTTCTTTAATAATGTTCTTTATTTTAAAGCATTACCTTGTGATGGTGTGTATGAAGCTGTATCTATTGTAGATAACTTAGGAAATAATGTTTTGTGTATTGATTCTACTAATAATAATAACTTGGATAAAGCATCATTATGGCATTGTCGTCTTGGACATATAAGCAAGAAACGCATAGGCCAACTCCAAAAAGGATGGAGTCTTGGAGTCGTTTGACCTAAAGTCAAACGATAGTTGCGAATCATGCTTACTTGGAAAAATGACAAAGTCACCCTTCACAGGCTCATGTGAAAGGGGTGAAGGTTTGTTGGACCTTATACACACGGATGTGTGTGGACCATTCAAACATGCCACAAGGGATGCTAATCGTTATTATTTGACTTTTACCGATGATTACAGTAGATATGGATATGTCTACTTAATCAAGCATAAGTCAGAGACTTTCGAGAAGTTTAAGGAATTTAAACAGGAAATCGAGAATCAATTGGGTAGGAACATTAAGATGCTTCGATCCGATCGAGGTGGTGAGTATCTTAGTTCAGAGTTCCTTGACTATCTAAAGGAATGTGGGATTGTCTCACAATTGACACCTCCCAGGACACCGCAGTTGAATGGTGTGGCTGAGAGGCGCAATCGAACCTTGTTGGACATGGTTCGTTCCATGATGAGTCGAGCTTCGCTACCAATCTCATTCTGGGGGTATGCCTTAGAGACTGCCGCCCATATCCTCAATCTAGTCCCTACAAAGAAAGTTGCCAAAACTCCTCACGAGATGTGGACTGGTAAAGTACCTAAACTAGACCACATGAAGATTTGGGGCTGCGAGGCTTTCGTGAGACGCGAGACTCATGATAAGCTCGAACCCCGAAGCGAGAGGTGTATTTTCATCGGCTACCCACAGCAATCCTTTGGTTACCTCTTCTACAGACCCAGTGACAATGTGGTCTTTGTAGCAAGAAGAGGAGTCTTTCGAGAAAGAGAGTTTATAAGCCAAGGAGACAGTGGGAGGCAAGTTGATCTTGAAGAAATTCAAGAGTCAAGTGGTGAAGGAACTTTAAACTCTAGCCCTCAACTTGAGGAGGAAACTCCTGTTGAGCCAATTGACGAATCTGTACCTCTGAGGCGTTCCACGAGAGTTAGGAGTGCACCTGAGCATTACTATGGATTCCATATTACTGCAGAAGGTGAGACACTTATTAGTGATGAGACACTGGTAAGTCAAGATGACCCTAACAGCTACGAGGAAGCCATGGCAGGCCCCGAGTCTGCTAAATGGAAAGAGGCTATGGATAGCGAGATACAATCCATGTATGACATCAAGTTTGGAACTTGGTTGAGAATGTACCAGGTCGAAAGACTGTAGGGTGCAAATGGGTCTTCAAGAAGAAGACCGACATGGATGGTAAAGTACACACTTATAAGGCTAGACTGGTTGCAAAGGGCTTCTCTCAAATTCCTGGAGTGGATTATGATGAGACCTTTTCTCCGGTAGCCAAGATTAAGTCTATTCGGGTTCTGTTAGCCATAGCCGCATTTCATGACTATGAAATTTGGCAAATGGATGTCAAAACCGCTTTCCTTAATGGGAAGTTGGCTGAAGATGTTTACATGAGTCAGCCAGAGGGTTTTGTCAGTAACGAGTACCCTAATAGAGTGTGTAAGCTTGAGAAATCCATTTATGGATTAAAGCAAGCACCTCGCAGATGGAATCTTTTCTTTGATGAAAAGGTCAAGGAATTTGGCTTTTCTAGGAGTGAAGATTAATCTTGTGTATATGTCAAGGCTAGTGGGAGTATAGTTAGCTTTTTGGTATTGTATGTGGATGACATACTACTCATAGGAAACGACATTCCAACCCTGCAGGAAGTAAAGTCCTGGCTTGGAAAGTGTTTCGCTATGAAGGACCTTGGTGAAGCTGCCTATAGCTTGGGGATAAGGATCTTGAGAGATCGGAGTAAAAGACTAATTGGACTTAGTCAAAGTACCTACTTGGAGAAGGTTCTGAAGAGATTCAGAATGCAAGACTCCAAGAAAGGAGAGTTGCCCATCCAGAGTAACGCCAAACTGAGTAAGACACAAAGCCCTAGCACTGAGGCTGAGATAGCAGAAATGAGTCGAATACCTTATGCTTCGGCTGTAGGTTCGATCATGTATGCTATGACGTGTACTCGACCTGATGTAGCCTTTGCCTTGAGCATGGTTAGCAGGTTTCAGGGGAACCCTGGCAAGGCACACTGGATTGCGGTAAAGAATATTCTCAAGTACCTACGAAGGACTAAGGACTGGGTCCTTACCCTCGGTGGGAGTGATGACTTGAGAGTTGTAGGGTATAGTGATGCTAGCTTCCAGACGGATGAGAACCCAGCAGATCCCCTCACGAAGGGACTGACTCGGGTTAAGCATCTCCAGCATGCTCGGAGCATAGGGCTGAAGGATGATATTAGATTTAGTAGTTAGATAATCTCGAAATTTGTAAAGTGTAATTGACATTTGATGATGAATAAAAGTGTTTTATTTATGAGTAAAGTGTTGCTATCTCTTGTCGATCGTTTACTATATTTCTTTTGCATGTTTTGACTTCCAGAATAATTTTGTTTGGTATAACATATTATTCAAACCTCCACAGTCGGTCATATGTCGGAAGTAGGTATGAATCAAGACTGTCATGTTTGGTTGTAGAGGTCTGGGACAAGGCTACAACAATCATGAGTGCTCATAAGTTCTGAGCATTGGACTCAACCCACGCTCACTGGAATCACTTCATGGAATTCTATCTCGAGTGATCGTGAGACGGTAATATCATATAAGTCTTTAAACCTAGAGATATGATTTGTTACTTACGAGTTGGTTATGCATTGATTGTACGAAAAACGCATTGGTAACTCGATGTTATAAAATCGTGCTCTTATGTGTAATTCAATGAGTAGTAGAACAAACATATGAGTCGAAGTTTATCTGTTCCTTCTTGGATTAGAAGCTGATATCTGGGCCCCTCGATGATTTTGTTTTGACCTATGTACCGGGCCCGGTCAGAACTAAATTGATGTGTTCAATAAAGTTCTTTGTCAAACAAATCGGAAATCGGGAAACAAATGTTGGACAATAAGTAAGACATTGTTCCATGTGTTTGTCCGACTGATATCTAGAACAGAGGATTATATGATCACTTATCTTAAATGGCGTACCATCATCTTCTCAAGTTTCGAGAAACCTTGTAAAGAGCTACAATTGCCGATCGGTTCCTGAAGTCATACTTGCAGTAATAGTTACTAGACTTATCCAAGTGGGAGACTGTTGGATAAGGTGTCTAAGTCCATAACTATTTCTGGTATGTACTTGACCCGACCCGGCATGGTCCATTTGGGTTGCATGGCACCATGCAATTGGATAGACTAAATGAGAGAAATAACACTTGGAGATTATTAATATATTATAAGTTCTAATATATTAATAATATTATTTGATTAGTTTGATCAAGAATTAATTTAGAATTAATTAAGTGATCAAAAGATAACTAATTAAATATATGGGTTGATTAAGTAAATCATCCATATCTTGTATAGTGGGCTAAAAGGCTCCATGGATCATCAAGTTGGGTTCCACCCATAGGATGCTCCATGGATGCTCCATGGGAGTTACAAACCCATGGGTCATGGAAATGAAGAGTCATGACACATTAGGGTTTAACCCTAGATGTGTCAACACTATATAAGAAGCATAATCTCCACCAAAATCGGTTGCAACAAAGAAATAGAGGGCTTGGCCGATTTGAAGAAGTGAGTATACTCTCATAAGTTCTTCCAAGAGCATTTGGTGTTGAGTGAAGCATTTGAGGCATCACCACTTGGGGTGCTAGGCTCACAAGGTTTCAAGGAACACAAGCAACAACAAGGTAAGTTATTCTATCTATACTTTATGTTAAAATTGTTCCCCATGTATGCTAGATAGGAATATAACCTTGGAATTCAACTTTGCATGACAAATTAGACAAACATAGATCCAAGGTTATTAGGGTTGCATGTACACTTAGGAAGTGTTAGAATGCTCAAAACCCATCAGTACTCACATACAGTTGGCAACTTTACGTGAGAGTCATGCCCTAGGAGTATGGATCTACACTTTGTAGCCTCTACCTGGCTCAAAAAGTGACTGTATGGATGAAGGACTGAGGAGACTCGACGAGTCTCATGGGTTGACTCGGCGAGTCATGTGATGATGGGGATGGATTTGACGAGTTGGATGAACAACTCGGCGAGTCTGTTGAAGATTGTCGTGGACTCGGCGAGTCAGAGCGCAAAACCCCAACCTCTTCTGGTTAAGACTCAGATCAGTGAGTTGAGTGGTGACTCAGTCAGTTGGATATGACAGGACTCGGAGATTGTTGAACTTGACGAGTCATGAGGTGACTCGGCGAGTCGAGTCGTGATAGGAGAGTTTTCTGAGTTTAGGAACTCGACGAGTCAGTAGGTTGACTCGGCGAGTAGGGTCAATCAGGAAGGATGACTTTGACTAGTTTGACCTTTAAGGGTATTATGGTAATTTGGATATTTATGTCAATGGATCATTGATGGCTATAGGTGTTAAAGTTTGGGGCAGTGCTTCAGGATTGTGCTTTCTTGAGATAGTTGCAAGGTGAGTTATCCTCACTATACCCAAGGGTCTAAGGCACCAAGGCCGGCCCTTTGATTTTTATTTGAGATAGTTGCTGTCGCGATATGTTAGTTGGCATTCTGGTAGAAAGGATGATTATGTGTTAACTTTGTTGGTTAGATCGGTATCCTAGTAGATTGGACCCATAGTAGGTGGGCATTCCAACCTGATGGTTGAGGGCATGGGGTATTCCATCCTAAGGGATGATTGGACCCATAGTAGTTATTGTATTTATAGGTGTGTAGGATTTCCAACTTATGGTTGTGGGCCGAGAGTATTCCATCCCGGTAGGATGATTGGACTCATAGTAGGTGGGCATTCCTACCTGATGGTTGAGGGCCTGGGGTATTCCATCCTGAGGGATGATTGGACCCAAAATAGTTATTGTATGTATAGGTGTGTGGGCATTCCAACCTGATGGTTGTGGGCCAAGAGTATTCCATCCCGGTAGGATGATTGGACTCATAGTAGGTGGGCATTCCAACCTGATGGTTGAGGGCCGGGGTATTCGATCCTGATGGATGATTGGACCCATAGTAGTTATTGTATGTATAGGTGTGTCGTCATTCCAACCCGATGGTTGTGGGCCGAGAGTATTCCATCCCGAGAATGATTGGACTTGTAGTATGTTGGAATTCCAACCTGATGATTGAGGGCCTGGGGTATTCCAACCGGACGGTTGATTGGACCCATAGTATGCTGTTCATTTCTTTATGTGTATGGTTTTGTGTGTATGGGTATTTTGGGGGAACTCACAAAGCTTTCAGGCTTACAGCTTCAGTTTATTGTTTCAGGTACATCAGGAGATCGTGGCAAGGCAAAGGCGTGATCGTACCGCTCTTCATATTTCATGATTTTATGATTTGGTTCTGGGGATACTCTGATGTTTAAACTATTTTGAAAACAAGTTGTGATAACTTAATGGTTTTTTGAATGGGTTAAAATGTTTTAAATTTGCTTGAATTTTAAGGGTGTTACAAGGACCAAACCTCTTAGAGTCGAAACTACCTTAAGGACCGAACTGCCTAGGACCGAACTGCTGAAGATCGAACCTTCGGTCCTCGGTTCCATCCCACCTTCGGTTCTCGGTTCATTTCGCGTTCGATTCCCACTCGACACCTTCGTCTGCGAGCTTCTCGGACCGAACCTAACTTCGGTTCTCAAGCTTCTTGGACCGAGCCTCGCATCAGAACTACTAAGTCTCGCAGATTCACTCCTTTCTTCCCGGTTTTTTACCACTTTCGCGTTTTAAGCCCATTTTTGATGATTTTGACAGAGGATTTTCACCCAAACTCATATTTTATAAGACCCCATAGATTCATATTTTAATCATATTTTGGGAAAATGTTTATCATAGATAATATCTTTTGTACAAGACATTATCTAAGGGTTGGTTGACTTTTCCAAGAAGTTATGACAACAAAATTCCATCAAATACCCTATACAAATTTTCAAATAGTCATCAAAAGTTGGAAACCCTCAAAAAATCCCAATTTAAGTCCATTTTGGACTAGGACTTTCTTATTAGGCCTAATGGACCAATAAGCTTTCAATTTGACTATTTTGGGTTTAGAACTCTTAAATGAACTCTTAAATGGACCATAATTGGACCCACCAGCATGGCAAAATCCACATCTAATTTATAGACCAGACTACCAGTTTGGTTATCCTAAAAGAAAAGGCAATATTTTTAATGGAGGATATGGTGAATATCATAACTCACAGTGGACTCTGCCACCAACATGGATGAAATTAGGTGTAATGCTTGTTCTACCAGCAGATCCATGCTTATGGTCAGATGTAATAGCACGATGGAGTCTATAACAATCAATAGGCTCAATAACCAAACATGGACTGACAACAAAGCAAAATTAGCCTTTGTTGAAAATCTTCTTGGAGAAAGCGAAAAGTTAATGTGGCAACAATGGCGAACGACATACCCAGATGTATATGCTTCCCTTGAAGCAATCGCTGATGAACCATAGAATATAATATCACAAGTTAGGCAGTTAATATTTTTAGAAGATCCATACCAAGGCTCAACTGATGAACAAGACAGAGCCTACAGAGATCTAGACAGAATAACTTGTGAAGAAACCAAGAACCTGTGGACATTCTTGGAGGATTTCAGGCAGTTAGCAATAAAGTCTGGAAGGTTGTACTTCCCCTCAACAACAGAAAACCTTTTTGCTAAACTTCCACCTTCTCTATCCAGGAAAGTTGAAGAATCATTTAAAGCCAGGTACCCTGGTCTAATTTCAGGAGTTCTGCCTGCAATCAAATTCACTCACACTTTCATCTCAGAAATGTGCAAAGATGCGACGCTTGCCAAAGAGCTTAGAGATTTATCTCTTTGTTCAGCCATACCAATTCCTGGTTATTACATAAACAACAGGAAAAAGTATGGAATGAGGAAATCAAAAACTTACAAAGGAAAGCCACATGGTTCTCATGTAAAGCCATTCAAAAGAAAGTACAAAGATGACAGAGGACGAGTCAAAAAAATGAAAATGCTTTATTTGTGGAAAGGAAGGGCATTTCGCAAAAGATTGCAAAAGCAAGCAAGGAAACATTGCAAGATCAGCTGTCTATCAAGAATTGGATATTGATGACAACTGGGACATTGTCTCATCAGACCTTTATGACACCAGTGTCTACAGTATATCAGAAGGAGAAGGCGATACCCATCAAAGCATCAGTGGTATGGTCCAAGATACTCCATTTGAAGAAGCAACTTTCACAATAACACATTAAGATAATGAAGCTAGCAGCGAAGATGAAAGAAAGGATATCCAACATAGTCATTATGCTTTCATGTTTCATCCAGGACCACCAACAAAAATAGTAGATATGGTTCAATCCGTAGGATCGTGGAAACCAAGCAAAGAATTGCCAGCTCAAAGTAAAAACTGTGAGCATGATTGGAAGGAAAACACAATCACAAATTACACGATCTGTTATTACTGTGGAATACTAACCATAGACGTGTCAAGACTTAACTGTCCCAAGTGCCAACTCACAACATGTGCTCTTTGCGCCAAAAATTATCTTGGCAAAACAGTTAACGTTAAGAAAAAACAGCAGATTACATCGGAAGAAGAAAGTGACTTTACCAATAGACTCAAAGAACTTTTGAAAGAGAAGATGGAACAAATGCAGCAAATGATTAAGGATCAAGCCAAATAGTTTTATGAGACCAAGGTAGAAATACAAAAGAGAGAGGAAGCATGGCAGCTTGAAAAAGGCCTGCTAATAAAAGATCTCACAGATACTCTTAAGATAATCGATCAGCTTAAAGTCGAACAAGTAAGGCTTGAAGAAAAAAAGAACGAAGAAATAAGAAGGCTGAAGGAGCAACTACAAGAAAGGAAGGAAGAAAGGGAAAAGCCTCAATTCCCTAAAGAAGAATTCCCACCGTTAAGCGAACTTCATGTTGCAAGGCCCTTCATGGAAGCAGAGATTCATTACTCTGAAAATGCTACATCAAACCCAAAATTTAGGGAGATAACTAACTCACTTTACAACGTAAAAGTTGAGTTTGATATCCCTAATTGCCCAACATTCGGGATTGGCGCAATAATAGACACAAGAGCATCAACATGCTGCATAAACAAGAAGGTTCTTCCAAAAGAAGCACTTGAACCTTTAAACCACAATGTTTTCTTTAATGGTTTAAATTCAATACAGCAGGCAACTCACAAAATAAAGCAAGGATATTTTCTCATCGAGGGAAACAAGTTCAAAATTTCTCTTATATATGCATTTGAAATGTATGGCAGCAATGACATTGAAATGTTGATAGGAACCAACTTCCTAAGGTCCATGAAAGGAGGAATTCGTATAGAAGGTGATGAGATAATTATTTATAAGAAGGTTACCAAGATCAAAACTTCATAGCAATCTGAGGTTGCTGAAGTTGCCATCACTGAGCTTGAAATTAGTGAAGAAGATTTCTTTGAAATAAATGAATCTATTTATTTCAACCAAGAAAGTAACAATGCATTCCTAGAATGGTTTAAACCTGTCATTGATAGGTTAAAGCTCCAAGGATACATCGGAGAAGAACCTTTAAAGCATTGGAAGAAGAATGGTGAGCTTTGTAAACTGGATATTATTAATCCAGACATTACGATTGAAGATCGACCGCTAAAACATGTGACACCAACAATGGAAGACTCGTTCAGAATACATGTTGATAGTTTACTCAAGATTGGTGCTATTCGTCCAAGCAAAAGCAGACACAGAACAATGGCAATGATCGTAAACTCAGGAACAACAATTGATCCTGTAACAGGAAAGGAGGTCAAAGGGAAAGAAAGAATGGTTTTTTATTATAAATCCTTGAATGACAACACATACAAGGACCAATACTCCTTACCAAGCATAAATACGATCATCAAGAGAATAGGAGGTGAAAAAATATTCTCAAAATTTGATCTCAAATCAGGGTTCCATCAAGTCGCCATGGATGAACAATCAATACCATGGACATCATTCTTAGTACCTAGAGGACTTTGTGAATGGCTAGTTATGCCATTTGGTTTGAAGAATGCCCCAGCAGTGTTCCAAAGAAAATGGATAAATGCTTCAGAGGTACAGAATCATTTATCGCAGTATATATTGATGATATACTGGTTTTCTCAAAAAAACGAAAAAGATCATGCAAAGCACTTGGAGAAGATGTTGCAAATATGTGAGAATAATGGCCTAGTCATATCTCCAACAAAGATGAAGATAGCAGTCCCAACAATAGATTTCCTGGGAGTAATCGTAGGAGAAGAAACCATAAGGTTGCAACCGCACATCATAAAGAAGATTGTGAACTTCAACGAAGAAGAGTTAAAGACCAAGAAAGGGTTGAGGTCATTCTTAGGAATCCTTAACTATGCTCGTAATCATATCCCAAAACTTGGGATATTATTAAGGCCACTATACGATAAGACAAATGCTCATGGAGACAAAAGATTGAAGACCTCTGATTATGAGTTAATCAAAAGGATCAAGATGCAAGTTCAGAATCTCCCAGACCTTGAGATACCACCTGAATATGATTATATCATCATAGAAATAGACGGATGCATGGAAGGATGGGGAGGTATAGTCAAATGGAAGAACAAAAAGGAAGAACCAAGAAGCTCAGAGAAGATTTGTACATATGCAAGTGGCAAATTCTCAACAACCCAATCCACAATTGATGCTGAAATCAATGCCTGCATCAACACTCTGGTGAAACTAAAAATCTACTACCTTGATAAACAAGAAATCACTTTAAGGACAAATTGCCAAACCATTATTAGCTTTTACAACAAAGCTAATAGCAACAAATCCTTACGGGTTAGGTGGATAAAGTTTGCAGATGCAGTCACAGGAACATGCGTGAAGATTAACATAGAGCATATAGAAGGGAAACATAATACACTAGCTGATTCTCTCTCAAGACTTGTTAACCTTTGTTTTGCAGAATGCACAGGAGAAATGAAACGGTTAGCAACAACAGCCCTTTACTCAGTGGAGGAAGTTCTACAATTCCCTTCTGCCTCTCAGAAGAATATGAAGATTACTTGCGAAGAAATCATGAAGACTTTCAACCACTCCCAAGAATCTTTACTAAAACAATCTTCACACTAGAAGAACTAGGAGCATTATACAGACAATACCAGCTTAGAGCCAATCAAACCCCAATCAGAATGGATAAATCTGATGCATGGAGATCAGTCGCCCAAGATATCGAATTATTAGCAGCAAAAGAAGCAATCAAAGCAATACGAAATCTACAAGCAATCATACAGTGCAAAGCCCAAGTCTGCTTTGGAAAATCAACAAGAGACAACCATTGGTCTGACCAAAAGGAAGATGTTCGAATCCAAAACAAAGAAGCCCGAAAAATCCTCATCGAACTGGAAGCCCTCGCACAACGATTGGGCCGCAATAATATCTAAGCCCATAGACGTTCAATACAATACCCAAAAAGAAAACAAATGCCGCTACAACAGCAAAGGATTTCCAGAAGATAGTGACAACAGTGATGACGATTCAATTTTCATTGTGGACCCCGGGTGGGATGATTATTATCTAAAAACGATAAAATTGAATCGTCCCATGGATCCACACCTTTATCCAAAAGCTAGAAGGGCCCGTATGTGAAATTATTTCACATATCACGGGTTTTCAAAAGTTGAGTTGTTTGGATGTTCAAAAGTCATCATGAAGTCCCCACCACTTGTTTAAAATATCTTTATAATTACCAAGATTGTCGGCCACATGTAACAAATAAAATAATGGCCCTTGTTTAAACTTCATCACTTACATTTTTATTCTTGTCCAATAGTTTGTAAGCCCATCTATATAAGGGCATAAGTTCTAAGTTTGAGATCATCGAATCCATTCACCTACAATCACCACCACTACCATTGTAACAAAGTTTCCGCAGTATTTTAATAAAAAGGTGTGTTCTAAGTAATACTTATACTTTTAAAGTTTCAGTTTTTGAGCTTTAAGTATAATATAAATATTCCTGGCGCTAGCAACGTAATTTTTTAAATTCCTGCCTTTATCTCTAATGGGCCTTATTGGGCCATAACAAATCTAATTAGCCTTAATGGGCCATAAAACTCATACTTTAATATATATTGGGCTGAAAATCATCAAAATGGGCCCATAATATGGACTTAAGCACAAAAGGCCCAAATCCTTTTCTTTTTCCCCTCGTTCTCGGCCCAAGAGAAAAACAAAAAAAAAAATAATAGAAATTCATTAAATAAGGAGGGTTAGTGTGACAACTGTCAAAATTCGAGTCGGTTCTAGATTTGAATAAACTTAGTTGCACGTATAGGCACGACACATAGTAGACTTAGTAACTAGAAGTTAAGATATAACCTATTAGAAACTTGGAAACAATTAGAAACAATGGATAATGTGGTTAGATTTCACATTGATATGTGAATTCTACTACTAATTAACTTTAGTGACTATCTATATTTGGGTCACTCTTTGACTTGAACACCATTTCATGAATCATATACACACATCATGCACTTGACCTAGTAATAGAAATTAGGTCAAAGTCTCATAGAAACTTAAGTCAAAGTTGAAGACTAGGACTAGTATACTTGATTCCTCAATTTCGTTTGAATCTCGGAATCACTACATAGAATGTCAATAAACTGATAAAAATAAATTACAAACATTATTTATAACTATAAAAGAGTTATAATACCATTAGATAATTTAAAGTCTCAAATATTCTATTTATTTTGATATCCAAAGATTTACAAAATCTCGAGACCCAAAAAACCCTAAAATCTTAAATTTATAAACTTTAACACCTAAAAATCCATAAAATTTGGTATGGACTTTATAATATCAATTTAAAGTAACTCAAATTAGTAAAATATAACCAAGGAGAAATAAAATTTAAGTCATTAGTATTTAACCTTATTTTCTAAGCAAAAAATCAAGGTTTTGTGAATGAAAATTAAGATAAGGTGCATATTTTATAAAAACTTGATATTTTTATAAAATAAAGTTATAATTTTATAAAATTTAAGAGAGGGAGACCCTCTCTCCATTCCAAAGTCGGACTCCACCTTCCAAGAAATCTCTTCCCAACAAACATTAATCATTCTTTACGCACACACTCCATCTCCTCCACTTTCTCTCTCATTTTCTCTCATCTCTCTCTACCTTCACCACTCAATTTTCTCTCTTCATTTCTCTATACCCACGAAATTCTCCATAGAATAAGTCCAAGAACACGCCTCAAACTCAAAATCTTCATCATCTAGCGGTGTTCATTAAGGTAGAACACGATTTCCTTTCATTTTCCTTTCAAGTTTTCATGGATTTTCTTGCATTTCTTTGTTCTTCTACACCATTCTAATGAAAGATCATGAGCACATAAACATACACACACACAAACTCATGGTTTTGATGATGATGGTGGTAGGATTTCACCAAAAAACAACATGCATGTTGTTAATGGTGAAATCCAAGGACCTAAACCTAAATCAAGATCATGAAAATGCACTTTTCTACAAGTTTTGGTGGAAAATCACCACGTGCACTCTAAGTTTTCTTTCAAAAACGATTTTTGAACATTTCAAACTCATAAATGGTGTTTAAACCAACATGCATGTGATGATCCTCAAGCTTAGATGCTAGATCATCAAAGTATGTTGTTAAAAGCTTTCAAATATGTTCATGAATGATTTATTTCCAAATAAATATCTAAAACTCCTTTTATGACCAAATCTAATTTTTTTCGAGATTCCCATCAACAAAATAAGATGCTCTGTAAATTTCCAGAAAATAATTCATTTTTCTCGAATTATTATAATTATTGCAACAAAATAGGGTAATAAATCATATAAAATACTTTTGGAAGTCTATAAATCCTAGGTAAATTCGTGGATGACCCCTATGCTAGATAATGGCTTGAAATTAAATTTCATCGATTTTTGTTACTGTTTAACATGTTTTTGAATTTTCTTTTTGTTTAACTTTAATAAATCATTAAACCACCTTAGAGAAGGTGAAAGGGCAACCTAACAATTTTCGCATCTTATACTCTCCGTGGTAGACTTAGATAAACATTTTCAGAATTTTTCATAATGTATTCCTATTTTTCGCTTATTTTTGTATTTATACTGGACTAAAAACAGGAAAACTAGTTTTACTCATCCAAAAATTATGAAAATTTACCAGAACACCTTGTAGTATATTAGAATGCTACATGAAAATTTTGATAATTTTTCTCTTCTGTATACTATTTTTCTTCTATTTTCCCAAGATTAAATACACTTAAACCCAATTTTTATTAGAATAAATACACAAAAATCATAAAATTGGGATAAACAGTTTAGAAATTTTTATATTTTTCCTAGCTTAATAATGACTAATAACAGTGTTACAAAAATTTTGGGCAATTTTGGAAACTATTCTCTATTTATTTCAATTTTTATTAGAATAAATGCTCAAAAATCATAAAATTAGGTTAAATAGTTAGGAAATCCATTTTTATATTTTTCCCAAGTTAAGGATGTGTAATAACAATATTATAAAAAGTTTGGGTAATTTTGGAAACTGTTTTCTATTTATCCTCATTTTTATTAGAATAAATGCATAACAATCATAAAATTAGGTTAAACAGTTTAGAAACCGATTTGTATATTTTTCTCAGCTTAAGTATGTGTAATGACATTACTATAAATAGTTTGGGGAATTTTCTTAACTAATTTCTATTTTTCATGAATTTTTATATATTTAGAGAATTAAATATATGAAAAATGGTTATGCATATCCATAATCCATGAAAATTTATCTAGAAGTCTTTTAATACATTTAAAACTAAAATCTGAAGTTTGGTAATTTTTATTAACTGTTTAGTATTTTTCATGATTTTATGGTTATTCAATAAACTAAAATGGTGAAAAATAGTTAGACAAATCAAAAGTTCAAGAAAATTTATCTTAAAGTCTTTGACTTCAATTAAAACTGAAATGAAAAGTTTGGGAAAGTTTAGAACTAAATTGATTTAGTTTTGAATATTTAATCATTGGAACACCTCTAAAATGATAAATATTAGCATTTCAATAATGGGAAATTTCCACTTAAATTGTTATATAACAATTGATTCATTGAAATTATATTTTCACAGAAAAATGTTTGTAACTTATCAATATTAAATGTTGACACAATATTGGCATAATTCTATTGTAGTAGTAAGTATACTAGTGTTAGATTTCGATTAGAGACTCAATATCAAATGCCATTATTGTAGGAATCGATAGTGGTATAAGTGGAACTTAGCTCAAGGCATCATTTGCATCATCTCAATGCATATTTTGAGTATTCACCAATCCCCTGTTTTCTATTTTTAAATGTTTTGGGGTGGAAAATCATGTCCTAAACTATTTATATCCGTTGTATTTATTTAACTCATATAAAATTGGTTGCTATATTTAGCACATTGTGAGTATTCACGCACTCCCCTATTTTCAGTTTTTAAATGTTTTGGGGTAGAAAAGAATGTCCTAAACTAATTTTATGTTCGTTGTATTTATTTTGACTTGTATGAAACTTGGTTGCTATATTTCGTATGTATGTGTATGTTACTTTAATTCATGAGGACTGTATCGCGGTTAAGTCCCTGGAATCTCTAGACACAACTCATTAACTCTTTTGAGCCTATGGTTATTATGGATAGCGCTATCAGGAGGTAGACAACTCCTCACTCGCACGATTCACTTGAGTGCATTTTACCATTTCATACACTATGTTTGCGATACACATAGTAGTCAATAGGGCACGATTCGGTCATTAGGCTTGGGTTGTGAACTCATGAATGGAAACTTGATGCACATATTATTCTTTATGCACATACGAAACTTGTATTACCATGTTAGCAACGACACTTGTATAATTATTTTAGCAATGAAACTTGAATACTTATTTTAGCAACGAAACTCGTTACTCATTCTATCAATAAACTTGTTTATTAATTATAGCAATGAACTTTGTTTCTCATTACAACAACGAACTTTTATTACTGAAAACTTATATACATGTTTTAGCAATGAAATTGTTTGCTCATTGTAGCAACGAAATTGATTGCTCATCTTAGCAATGAAACTTGTTTACTCGTTTGAGTAACGAACTTTATCCTCCATGAGAATATGAATGTTGCATCTTGTTCGGGCAACATACTTTATCTCTCATGATGACAAAGAACTTTGTTTTTACAAACTTATTTACTCATCTTAACAATATACTTTTATTATTGGAAACTTTTATCAAAACTTTGACTTCAATTCATGGAACCAATATTATTTTGTTTATCTGTGAGTACTCACCAACTATTTTTATAGTTAACGCTCGTTTTACATGCTTTTTCAGGAATCATCGAGTAAGTGGCACTTAGGGACACTTCACTTTAGGAGCATTCGCATGTGTTGTATTTCAATTTACATTGTAATTTCTTTTAAAAGCTGTTCAAACCCATTGTAAAATTGTAATGATTTTTAATACTATGGTTGGTGTTGTCTTTTAACTTTTGCTATGAAACCCTCTATACTGCCACGCCTCGTGTTTCCGCTTTAGCGGGGTGTGACAGTTAACCACCTCCTTATTACACCATAGACTTCCAAGCAACAACACATGTTTCCATGCACCATCTCTTCATCTCTCTCTCTCTCTCTCTCTCTCTCTCTCTCTCTTCTCCCTTATTCTTCTTAATTCTTGGCCAAAGGAAAAACTCACACACACAATTTACTTAAGCATATCTTAAGAGCTCACAACAACTTCTTCATTTCTCCTTTAAAATTTCGAGAGTTCGGGCTTTTTAAGAAGGATATTCCACAATAATCATCATCATTGGTAAGTTTTTACATGTCTAAGTTATATACCTTTTCTCTCTTGTAAGATCACTTCTTCTAAACAAGCTTTTGGTGATCATACTCCTAGAAGACTCCTTAAGCTCAAAATCTACAACAAGGTGTTGCTACGGCCGAAAAACAGCATCAAACTCTTCCCTTTCTTCTTCAAATCGAAAACAACAAGAAAAGGTGAGTTCATACCCCTCTATTTTCGGTTTCACATGTTTTATGGGGGAGAATACAAGTAACAATGTGTAGATCTATGTGTGTTTGTGTGCTATGTGTGATTTTTTGTGTTTATATGGCATTTATGTGCCAAAAATGAAAGGGATTTCGAGATCTATAGTTCAAAGAGGAAAAACATGTGATCTTGGATGTATTACACCTAACAAGTTAAGAAAATCTACCATATAAGGGTTAAAATAAACAAGTTACAACATAAGACTCATTATTGGGCTATTTTGTCAAATAAGCAAAAGTTTGGGGAAAATTTGTCATTCACGATTTTCTTAAGGACCAAAAGAGTCAAAACTATAAAAATAATTGTTTTTATGAATAACATACTCTTTAAAGGGCTAGAAATGTAAATTGTAGCTTAATGGGCTAATTTTTGGGCTTTTCAGCCCATAGGCCCAAAAATTGCGAAAAAGGTGGTTTTCAAAGGATTGAATTGGTAAAATTCTCAAAACAAGGGGAAAAAGGGTAAACAAAACAAATTCATGGGTTAAAATGACTTTTTTTTCCAAACAAGGATAAAAAATGTAAACTTTTTGGATTTTAGGCCAAAATTGTAAAAGTTGCAAATAGTTGGGACTTTAACTGAAAAACACTTTACTGGAGGGGCTGACCCTTCCAAAGAGTAAATTTGAACTAAAAACATCACTTAAAAAAGTCTATGGGTCAAAAGTGTCAAGAAAATGGTTTAAGGGCTTAAAATGTCTTATTTTTATATAAAAGACTAAAATTGTCATTTTTACTAAAGAAGGGCTGAAAAGGGTCAAACCAATATTTTTAAGTCAATTATTTTATTTTTAAGATGTTGAGTCAAAAACACCAAATTACAACTTACGAAAATAAAAAGACGAATATACATATAAATCTAAATATCGTTATAAACAACCGACTGGCCTCGTGCCGTTATGAATCTAAAAATCAATCTTTCCGACAATTATACAATGCCTAACACAAGTAAATATTCAAATCTTTGGGCTTGAAAGCTCCTAATCATGCTTATTGGGCCTTTGTGACCCATTAACATGACTTTAGGGACCAAATGATAATAATAAGTGTTTATTAGGCCTTCTGTGACCCAATTTCATATTTAAAGGACCCTCAATAGCTTTCAAGTGCTGTTGGGGCTTAGTGGACCATTAGCATTGCTAGTAAGGTCCAAATAAATCAAATGCAAAATGGGCCAACGTGCCCTTCGTATACCCAATAGCCATAAATAATACATGGGATTAGTAGGACTTTGTAATCCTCTTCTCCTCGTTTATTAGGCTTACCTTCAATTCAGTAAATATATACAGATCGTTAATCAATGGTAATCAAATTCATCTTAGATTCAGTGAGTAATAACGAGCGGCACCTCTATGGGTCGTTTGTAGTCTATAGTTATAATCAAAGTCTCCTAGAGGGAGAGCGATAGATAGTGTATAGATCTATACGGGGGTGACTCCCCCACACCTCAGCTGTTCGCTACAGTTAGACTTGGCCAGTCTAGGGTGACAATATCTTGAGATCAATTCCAGCATTCGTTAGAATGCCTAGATAGACGACCTAGTCATTATCATGCATGGTTATAACGACTCACATAAACAAATCTAATACTATCCGAGTGATCAAGGAAAAATCATAATCATTCGTTGTGATGGTATAACAATTTAAAACAATTATATTTTCTGATCGGAAGACATCGGGTTTTTCGAGGAAATCAACACCATTCATTTGTACTTTTCAATAACTATAATGCAAAACTTTTCATTTATACACGCTTTGAAATCATTCATGCATAAACTTATGGATCTTCACACTTTGGTATAAACAATTGTCTTTTTCAGAAAATATCGGATTTTCTGGGTTTTATAAACTACACAAAGTGTTTTCATAACAACCATGCTTATGAACTCACCAACATTTCATATGTTAACGTTTTTCAAAATAACTTGTATTCTCAGGTAACAGGTAAGCTGAGGAGTAATACCAAGTATGCTAGGGTATTATGCTTTTGGAAAACTATCAAACAATTTATGTTATGGATATGTAATGTTTAAACAATGTACTTGATGTGAAAAATGTCAGTTGTAATGTATTGATGCATGGTGATGTTTATGTTATAATTCATGTATATTCATTGTGATGATATTCAATTTAAGTCACTCGAGGCCTCAGACGTTTCTGCCGTCTGGTTCGGGGGTGTGACAAGTGATTGTATGGATGAAGGACTGAAGAGACTTAGCGAGTCTCATGGGTTGAATCGGCGAGTCACATGATGATGGACATGGACTCGATGAGTTGGATGAACAACTCGGCGAGTCTGTTGAAGATTGTCGTGGACTCGGCGAGTCAGAGCGCAAAAACCCCAACCTCTTCTGGTTAAGACTCAGATCAGTGAGTTAAGTGGTGACTCAGTGAGTTGGACATGACAGGACTCAGAAATTGTTGAACTTGACGAGTCACGAGGTGACTCGGCAAGTCGAGTCGTGATAGGAGAGTTTTCTGAGTTTAGGAACTCGGTGAGTCAATGGGTTGACTCGACGAGTAAGGTCAATCAGGAAGGCTGACTTTGACCAGTTTGACCTTTAAGGGTATTATGGTAATTTGGATATTTATGTCAATGGATCATTGATGGCTATAGGTGTTGGAGTTTGGGGCAGTGCTTCAGGATTATGCTTTCGTGGTTCGGTTCGGCCGTTATAAGGTGAGTTATCCTCACTATACCCAAGGGTCTAAGGCACCAAGGCCGACCCTTTAATTTTTATTCGAGATAGTTGCTGCCGTGATATGTTAGTTTGCATTCTGGTAGAAAGGATGATTATGTGTTAACTTTGTTGGTTAGATCGGTATACTGGTAGATTGGTGATGACTATGCTTAGTGGCATGTAGTTGGTTTGACTCTTTGTATGTTGGTAGGATATTACATGTTATATGTGCACATGTTTGAGCAGTAGTAGAGGGTATTCCATCCGGGTAGGTTGATAGGGCCTAGTATGTTGTCTTGTAGACTGTTATATGATTATTTGATAGGTGCACATGTTTGCTAGTATGTAGGCATTCCAACCCGATGGTTGTGGGCCAAGAGTATTCCATCCTGGTAGGATGATTGGACTCATAGTAGGTGAGCATTCCAACCTGATGGTTGAGGGCTTGGGGTATTCCATCTTGAGGGATGATTCGACCCATAGTAGTTATTATATGTATAGGTGTGTAGGATTCCAACCCGATGGTTGTGGGCCGAGAGTATTCCATCCCGGTAGGATGATTGGACTCATAGTAGGTGGGTATTCCAACCTGATGGTTGAAGGCCTGGGGTATTCCATCCTGAGGGATGATTAGACCCATAGTAGTTATTGTATGTATAGGTGTGTGGGCATTCTAACCCGATGGTTGTGGGCCGAGAGTATTCCATCCCGGTAGGATGATGGACTCATAATAGGTGGGCATTCCAACTTGATGGTTGAGGGCCTGGGATATTCCATCCTGAGGGATGATTGTTCCCATGGTAGTTATTGTATGTATATGTGTGTGGGCATTCCAACCCAATGGTTGTGGTCCGAGAGTATTCCATCTCGAGGATGATTGGACTCATAGTACGTTGGTATTCCAACCCGATGGTTGAGAGCCTGGAGTATACCAACCTGACGGTTGATTGGACCCATAGTATGTTGTTCATTTCTTTATGTGTATGGTTTTGTGTGTATGGGTATTTTGGGGGAACTCACTAAGCTTTTGGGCTTACAGTTTCAGTTTATTGTTTCAGGTACATCAAGAGATTGTGGCAAGGCAAAGGCGTGATAATACTGCTCCTCATATTTCATGATTTTATGATTTGGTTCTAGGGATACTCTGATGTTTAAATTATTTTGAAAACAAGTTGTGATAACTTAATGGTTTTTGAATTGGTTAAAATGTTTTAAATTGGTTTGAATTTTATGGGTGTTACAAGGACCAAACCTCTTAGAGTCGAAACTACCTTAAGGACCGAACTGCCTAGGACCGAACTGCTGAAGACCAAACCTTCGGTCCTCGATTCCATCCCACCTTTGGTTCTCAGTTCATTTCATCTTCGGTTCCCATTCGACACCTTCGTCTGCGAGCTTCTCGGACCGAACCTAACTTTGGTTCTCAAGCTTCTTGGACCGAGCCTCGCATCAGAACTACTAAGTCTCGTAGATTCGCTCCTTTCTTCCTAGTTTTTAACCACTTTCACGTTTTAAGCCCATTTTTGATGATTTTGACGGGAGATTTTCACCCAAACTCATTTTTCTAAGACCCTGTAGATTCATATTTTAATCATATTTTGGGGAAATCTTTATCATAGATAATATCTTTTGTACAAGACATTATCTAAGGGTTGGTTGACTTTTCCAAGAAGTTATGACACAATACCCACTTTATGTCACTATTCACTCCTTACCATATCAAATCATAGTCTTTTTATGCATCTTCCAACACTCTATTTGACTTACTTACACTAAATCCACGTAATAAGATCTATATCTTACCTACTCCCCAAAAGAATCATTCACCACATTTTTTTACAACAAATACTCTCTCTCTCTCTCTCTCTCTCTCTCTCTCTCCCTCTTTCCTTTTCAATTTTCCTCCTTGGAACCAAGAACTGCAGAAAGTCACGAGCTCTTCCTCCATTGTTGGTGAGTTCTTCATTTCCACTCTTGAATACTCTTCACTCCTACACTCGAATCATGGATTTCTTATGCAAATATCATCATATTTGCTCTTAGATTTTCAAATCCTCAAGCATTCTCCAAGTGTTATTGACTTGGAAACCCCCTCTCTTCAACATCCATCTCAGGGAATCACTCAAGGTGAGTTTATACCCCCTTCTTTTCACGTTTTTATCAAGTTTTATGGGGGAGAATACAAGTCACTACATCAAAAACATGCTTAAACTCAAATGACGGCTTTCAACAGAAAAGTTATGGCGCAATCACGATCTATTTGACCATCTTAAACTTCATAACTTTCAAAAATGTTCAATATGAAAATAGTTCAAGTTCATACCTTTAAAATGAATACTTTCACATGTTCATACTATTTTTCTACAATTTATGGTGATTTTTACAAAACTGCCTATCACTGTAGCAAAGATTTCAGACCAGTCATTGAAAATGGTCATTTTGACACTAGTTAGAAATCATTAAAAATTATAATAAAAAATGTGAGTATACTAGACATATTTTATGAACTTCCAGAGTTTACATATTTAGATTTTGACTCACGATGATTTTTCTGTGATTTTTACAAAAACATGGACCAAACCGTAAAAATTTATAACCAACAGTTTACATGTTATTCACACTTTGTAATGTGTTGAGCGAAGTGTTTATCTAAGATGACTACATATTTACTTATGTTTTCCTGTTAAGTTACACCTAAATAACAGAAATATCCATTCATTATATGTAGGGGTGTATAACAGGTAAAATTTCCGGGTTTCGGGTAGAACGGATCGGGTAAAACGGGTATTTCCTTATGAAAATAATACCCGATACCCGACCTATATTGTAATTCGGGTTTTCGGGTTTCGGGTATTCAGGTTTGAGGTCGGGTTGGGTAATTATCGGGTATACCTGAAAATTTATTTAATGACACTTATTGATAATTTTTTTCTTTATTTTTTATTTTTATTTTTACATGTTGGTTTGTTTAATAAAGATCGGGTAGGAAAATACTCCATACAATTAACAAGTATATATATAATAACAATACAAATCATTATAATATGCTATGTACTTTTTTAATTCTATTCCGTGCGGTAGTGAGAAACTGAGAATTGTGATGACGGTTCAGGACTTCAGCTTCAGCGTCTCATTCCCTTTGCAAGTTTGGGTCGACTGTCGATCATAAGAAGGAAGCGAAGGGTTTTGTTTTATTTGAAGTGTGCGTACGTGACTGCATTGTATATTTGGTATTATTTAAAAAACGAATTCGGGTATACCCGAAAATAAATATTCATACTTAAAACCCGACCTATATTATTATCGGGTTAACCTATTACCCGAATGTTCATACCCGTTACCCGTTCTACCCGACCCATTCTACTCGAATTCGGAACGGGTCGGGTGGGTAGAACGGGTTTCGGGTTTTGTCGATAGGCCTAATTATATGGGTTATTAGTCATTACAAACATACAAGATGAACTATGCCACGTATAGTTTATGATTTGCTATATTACCATTCACTATGAAAAGTGTTCAAATCACACTACAAACGGGGTTTTCATTCACTACAACCATGAATAATAAACTATAATAGGTATAGTTTATGGTTCCTTACACTACAAATACACTACTAAAAGGGGCTCATTTACATTACATAAAAGGTTTTTCATTCACTCTACACGTAAACTCGTTAACGTAAATTGTGAGATACTACTTCATTGTACTCTTAGAGTACAAATTAAAATTTCTGAAAGTTATAACCAGAGTCTCTTGTATATAGATCTATATTGGGATTGACAACCCACACCCAAGCTGCTTGCAACAGTCTGACCGGCCGGTCGGGGGTGACAAATGTCGTAACAGTTCCGACGCCTGAAGAACGTCGCAACATGTCACACGCACGGACCAGGCGGCGGAAACATCCGGAGGCGGGTGACTTCATTGTGCAGTATCATAACAATTGAATATAAATGAAACATAGAAAATCCAAACATCATACATCAATATAACAAACTTACATTGTTTCACATCATATTCATGTTTTTGAATTACACAAAAGAAGCAATGGTGAGTGAGTTCCAAACTACATCAAAATAATTCAGCATCTGCGGTCCATACCTGCTTACTGATTTCCTGAGAATACAAGTCGTTTGAAAAACGTCAACATAAATATGTTGGTGAGTTCATAAACATTGTGTATAAAAATCTGTGATAGTTGGAAAACCAGAAAATTTAATATTTTCTTCTCAAAATAGTTGTAGGTTTTGCTTTTAATCAAGTATAGTTGCTTGTGTGTGTGTGTGTTAGTTTATCGTATTCGAGATCGTATAAAGATCGTTTTCCCTCAGAAAATCCTATATTTTATGATATACAAAATAGTAGTGAGTCTTGTTTTCAAAATTAAGTATAGTTGCGTTTGTGGTTTAGTTTATCATCCTTCGGTATTATATAAAATCGTTTTCCCCCAGAAAATTCTATATTTTCTGCATGTGTGTGTAATCGTTTGGTGATCATAAAACCCTAAGACTGGAGAGGTGTGAGAAATCAACAGGCGATTGTGGACAATCTGCACAACGCAAGTGGACAATCAACACAACGAATGTGGACAATCACTACCAAGCATAGGGGCGGTCAACACAATGTACCAATTCATTTGTTAAAAATTATATTTTTAACAAACGTAGATTATTAAAGTCTGTATAAAAATCATAATTCTCTCATATAATTTCCATTATCAGTTGTCTTTATATCGACAAGATCATAACGAGACCTTCAACTCTCGCTTGGATTGTTTTTCCTAACAATCGATCGATCTCTATTTCGGTTTATTTGTCATACGTTACTGCGCTGAAATTTCTAAAAATCATAACTTTCTCATAGAAAGTCAGATTTAGACGTTCTTTATATAGATGCTCTCGTTTTTACGGCTATTACAACTTTTGTCATGATTATTTACACTAAATAGTCTTTTATAAAAAAACGTTTATTTACTTGACTGGTTAGTTGCACTATAATGCAAAAATGAGGTGTTACACATCTCTAACGGAGATATGTTCACATAATAATGACTAGTGATTCTTGAGGTTAGTCGACCTTGAAGAAGAAATTTGGTAATAGCCAATCCTAATAGTCATCTCTAAGGAGGAGGTATTATCATAAAAATGTCTTGTGACTCTTAAGGTTAATAGATCTTTAAGAAGGGATTTGATAATAGCCAATCATAATAGTCACCTCTAACGAGGAGATGTTAGCATCATAATGTTTAGTGATTCTTAAAGTTAGAACTTAAGAATGAGATTTGTCAAACATAAATGTTAGAGTCCACCTTCTTGAATTAAAACTTATCAACTTGATATTGTTTTGATACTTTTTAATTGCCCTATCACCTGTTGCCATCTTGCTAGTGATTAATAACTCCAAAACATTTGAAACAAAAATATTGGAAAGAAGAAATCATACACATTTACAACAAACTAACTTGAAGTCTAAAGAAACTAAAAAAATCCACCTTCACTTTATCAGCTAGATTCTTGGTTCTACACTTGTACCATATTCTGCACAATTTGTCAAAAAAAAAAAATCCCTTGCATAAGTTTGCATCCCAAATCTTCTTGGAATTGAAACATATTATATGGACGATCAATTCTTCCTTCCTTTGTCGTATTTCTTGGGTGGGGCACGAGGACGCTGAAATGAACCCCTGATGACAATGATGAAATTATAATCCACATCAACTCTAGCAAAGCTATAACATAACACGACTATTCTTCAGCGTTAATTAAAACGAGTGGAAAGGATAGCATAATACCTGCAAAGTTGAGGAACTGTCCATAAACCTACAGACTCATGATGTGTTGTTTGATTCTTGAGCGACCTTGTATAATTTCGCCAATCACCAAGCATGATCCCGAGGTCGTTAACCTTGTTTTCTAAACCAACGCAACAATTTGCATGCATTGTGCACACTTTGTTTAGATCTTTACTTGGCTGACAAAAACCACCAAAGTAGGCAGTATCAAGGAACCGAATTTGTAATCCGACGTTTTTAATGAATGGATTAAACTTGATCTTGTTGAACACATCTTGATCATGCATGCTTGGGTAAGTCACCCTTGAGTTGTACCAAAACTTGTAAAATTGTATTGTTTTCTTGTTTGACTTCACATAGTTAAAACCTCCATTTGGTAGGTTGTTCAAGTCGTAAGGGTTTCCATTGAAATAATCACAAGCTATTTGGAAATCAGCATCTTCATGAAACTGTGGAAACGGGTCCCTAAACCACATTATGTCTGCATCCTGGATACAGAAAATGTCAAACTTAATTAATCCTTTACCAAGTTTAGACAAAATTACATCTTTTATTTTTAAAAACTGGGGTTTTGACTTAAATAAGTTAATCTAGTGATATTTGAAGCATATGAAAGAACTAAGAGGAATACCGTGAACAAGAAGCTATATCCCAAATCAAGAACTGAACGCAGAAAATCGATTCGTCTCCACATCATCTTTAAATAATCAGCTGCCATGAAATACGCCTCGCCTGAAAAGTCCATGCCTTTGGTGCTAAGATTGTAACAATGAGGGTGTAACTTCAAGCAACGGGAATATGCTTTTTGGTCTAAAGTTACAACGACTATGTGTTTCAGAAACCTTTTTGTTTGATTCCCGATTCTAAAGCTTTCCAAAAAAAGATCAAACATGGAGTCTGGCTCAGCCCATGCATCATTCATAGTCGTAATTATCACTGTATTTGTACCCATAGTTGCATTTTCTAATATGCTTTTCAACTCATCAAGATTTATACCCTATTAAGTAGAAATTAAAGACAAGATCGAGTTAGAAATGAAAAACATCAACAAAAGATTTTGATATCGTATTCAAATTTAGTATAAACGAGGATTTTGGAAATCGACTATTAACCTCATTGTATAATAACATTTCAGGATTTGAAGATTGACACTTAACCCCTCTTCTAATAACAATATAATTTTTTTTTGACATTGCATGTAACGTATGGTTTATTGGTTAACATTATAATTATTAATTAATGTTTTTTAAAAATCAATTTGGACAAGTGAAAAGGCAATAGAAGACTATGTTATACAACTCTTAGATAAATTATAGACCAATTTTATAATACAATGAAGCCTAAATTTTTTAATTAAGAATGTACATAAACCAAATATTTTCTTATAGAAAAGTGATTGGTACATAATAATTTTTTTCTTCATGAAGAACAATTTTCATACTGCCCTCATATTTTCGTTAATCATCACACACATGCTAACCTAAGAGTTTAATTATTGGTTAACTTAATCAACAATTATAAAAATACAAAAAAAAAAAAAGAGCAATATAGGGAAAAAGAGTTGAAATATGATATATATAAATAATCATCAAACAAATATATTAATTAAATAATAAACATTTTTACTGTCAATATGTAAAAGCTTCCTTGGCTCAATTATTGTCCGGCAGATCATGCATGTTTCATTATAGTTCCTAAAATACTGTCAATATGCGATGCATGTTATTATTTAAAAAATGGTTTATCAGAGAAAATAATTTATATTTTCCATGGTAGCATTGCTTTTGGCACATCTTAGGATCTTATTTCTCTATATTCTTCAATTTTAGGCCCCCTATTTTTGTATTTTAGTGAGAATCTCTCTCTCTCTCTCATACACACACACACACACACATATATATATATATATATATATATATATATATATATATATATATATATATATATATATATATATATATATATATATATATATATATATATATATATATATATATATATATATATATATATAATAGGTTCAATATAGAACCAAATAAATGTATGATGGTAAATAAAAATTCTAATAAACTGAAAAGAAAATATAAAAAATTAAATACATTTGGATTGATGAAAATCGGTTATGAAGTTTCTACATATCAATAATTCTCTTAAATTGACCATAAATAAACATATTAAAGTATATTAACAAATGTTTAGAGATAAACATATATTGAACATGAGCATAAAAACTGGATAACAATAGTGAAATTGCTAATGAAAGTCGAGTGCTATTGAATTAGCATTTGATCAAACGTGCAATTTGAAATTGTTTCAGTTGTGCCTGGATTTAGAAGATATGCCACACGTTTAAAAGAAAATGCAAAAACCCAATTATGCTATAATAGTAAGTGTTTTGCTTGATATTGGATAATAGTTCGATAAATTTACAAAAGTATAATCTTATCTTATCTGTCGACGTAACGATCCAAGGTTTAAGAAGTTAGTTTTGTGTGTATATTATAACTAACTTATGTATTAATTTTGTATTCTACTTGGAGTATATACCATGCTTTAATTTTAAGAATAACATTTTCATATTATATATAAAACTATGTCTATATTGATCTATACATGTAAAAAATAAATTATTATTATTATTATTATTATTATTATTATTATTATTATTATTATTTCTAAATTAAGACGATCAAAGGATGTTTAGATCTAAATTAAGTTAGATAATAGTATAATTATATACTATATTGTGATAGTATAGCATAAAACAATATATAAATGTCCATAAAAAAATAGCATGAAACCATCTATCATTTTTATTATAAAATTAATATTTTTGATTAGTTTTTGAAATTTTAAATTTGAATTATAGTAATTTGGGTCCGTTGATAAATATTAAAGAGATTACCTTTTCTCATCTATTATTGCTACTTTTATTTGGAAAAAAACAAGTGGTGTTTATTAAAAGTAAACTTATTATTCATTCTATTTTTGTCAAACTTTTCAACATTATTACAAATATAAAATTTGATATCTCTATTTTTTTTCATACATTCTTAAAGAAACAAATTATGTCTGTCACAAAAGACCAAGAACTTTTTTGTATGTAGAATCTAATTAGTTTTATAGTTTAAGTCTGGTTTACACATCGTATACAAAAACATATGGTATTCAAATGCGATTGAAAAAAAAAATATGATTAACGTAATTTTAAAATCTGATACAATTTATAATTAAATAGAAAATCCAATCTCCTATAATAAATTAAAGTTTTTTTGGCACATGTCCTCTTCTCATTCATTTAGACACATGACATTTTCTAGAATTTTTAAATTTTCTATTTTCCACTTGTCATTTTATTATATTTTTCATTTATTAAATTAAAATTCCACATTTAATGTGTAATGTAATATATATGTAAAGTATTTATTAGAAAAAGTTATATATATAATGTATTCAATACATTAAAGTCTCATTAATTTTAATAATTCAAATTTTCCATATTTTTCTTATAATTCAAACTTTTCAAATTGTTAAAATTTTATATTTAATTTTTTAATTAAACCCATGTAATACATGGATCTCACACCTAGTTACCAATAAAGGTTACAAACTTATAGTTATTTGATATTTTATTTTAATTTAATAAAATATATTACAAATTTTTATACAATACTGAATTATTCTTATAAATATCTATTTATGTCATTTTGTATTTTCAGTTAGTTTTTATTAAATATTATTTTTATTAGATAATCTTTCAACTAACAACTAACTTTTCAATCATCATCTCGCTTATTAGCTAACGACTAACTTTTTAGCTACCAATTGATTTTGAAGACATTGTGCGAAAACTAAAATGGGCCGTTAAATTTTCGGATTAACAATGGATAGGGACTAATAGTGATAGATTAGTGACACACTAAGACGACTAGTGACGAATTAACGACAGATAATGACAGATTACCAATGAATTAAAATTCCAAACCCCCTACTGACAGGTGCCTTGTGCAGTTGCACACACTACATGTGTTTAGGGTCGATATTAATTACCAGTTAGCTATTCAGCTAGTATAGACAAAGTTGATAATGTCAAAATTATGTAAATCTCATATTTGAGAAAATCAACTGCAACAACAAATACACAAAGTAAGATGTATATGAAACGTGTTCAAATAATTTAGATATACGTTCTATTATTGAATGTAATGAAAAAGACAAAACTGCACGAATGGTCCCTGTGGTTAGCTGAAAATTACCATTTTGGTCCAAAAAAGTTTGGACTAGCACCAGAGGTCCAAACTTTTCATTTTGTTGCGAGTTTGGTCCATTTTTGCTTGAACAATTTTATAAAGATGATTTTGCCCCTGATTATTTAATATTTCAATTTTCTTTTATTACAAAAATTAAAAAGAACTAAAAAAAAAAGAAAAAATAAAATATTATATATCTCTCTCTCTAATAAACCAATACAATTAACACATATCCTTCTGCATTCGTTCCTAGCCAAGAACACAAGAGCATTCTTGTTCTTTACACCCCATCGATTTCCTGTAAAAAATTAACCTCACTCATCCATTCCATTTATCCATTTCTGTTAAGAATCAATCAACAAACACTCATCTTAACCTAAATCTATTGACTAAACCCCATGGATTTACAGTCAACGTAAAAAGCAGAGAGATGAAAGGAAACATGTGATTGTCGAGCAAACAACGCCGAACACCCCCCATCGCACCTACCCTTCTTCCCGTCGAGCTCCACTACCAAACACACCACCTGTGCCGATGTTGACGCTCTCCTAGCTCAACCAGTTCTCCCTTCCGCATCACACCTTGTTACCAGAACTGGAAGAGAGAAGCTTCACTGCCTTCCTTTTCCTTTGCTTCGACCCTATCGGTCTCCGGAAACAAAGCTTACGCAGGAAATCGACCCTCACTACTGCCCTACCCATCCCGTTCCCTCACCTATTCCATGGTCAATGACCACGTTATTGTTGGATAAGGTGTCTAAGTCCATAACTATTTCTGGTATGTACTTGACCCGACCCGGCATGGTCCATTTGGGTTGCATGGCACCATGCAATTGGATAGACTAAATGAGAGAAATAACGCTTGGAGATTATTAATATATTATAAGTTCTAATATATTAATAATATTATTTGATTAGTTTGATCAAGAATTAATTAAGTGATCAAAAGATAACTAATTAAATATATGGGTTGATTAAGTAAATCATCCATATCTTGTATAGTGGGCTAAAAGGCTCCATGGATCATCAAGTTGGGTTCCACCCATAGGATGCTCCATGGATGCTCCATGGGAGTTACAAACCCATGGGTCATGGAAATGAAGAGTCATGACACATTAGGGTTTAACCCTAGATGTGTCAACACTATATAAGTAATATGATCTCCTCCCAAATCGGCTACACTAAAGAAATAGAGGGCTTGGCCGATTTTGTGAAGTGAGTATTCTCTCATAAGTTCTTCCAAGAGCATTTGGTGTTGTGTGAAGCATTTGAGGCATCACACTTGGGGTGCTAGGCTCACAAGGTTTCAAGGAACACAAGCAACAACAAGGTAAGTTATTCTATCTATACTTTATGTTAAAATTGTTCCCCATGTATGCTAGATAGGAATATAACCTTGGAAATCAACTTTGCATGACAAATTAGACAAACATAGATCCAAGGTTATTAGGGTTGCATGTACACTTAGGAAGTGTTAGAATGCTCAAAACCCATCAGTGGTATCAGAGCCTAGGCTTGTTTGTTCTTATTTGTGCTTAAAAGTTGAAAACAGAATCGAAAATTTGCTGTCTGCGAATGGACTCGTCGAGTCCATGTGTATCTTCAACCAACTCGGCGAGTCATGTTCATGCACTCGGCGAGTAGGGTCGAATGAGTGCAGAATTTCGATTCAGTTGCTGGAAAATGAATTAGAAACATTACCCTAAATTGTTTTAGTAAATGTAAACTTGTTTTTGGTGGTGTAATGTCTTGCTAATTCATTTACAACAACTAGCTATCAAAATTACAAAGTTTTATGTAATTTTTTGATTGTGTTCATATTCATGTTCTTGTTCTTATGATGTTTTAGATGATCATAGGAATTATTTGTAACCTATTTGGTAGTTTAATTCTTGATCATAATGTGTTTTAATGGAGTCCATAACTTATCCTTAAGTTATGGAAAACCAAGAGTCACACTTGAGTTAAAACCATTAAGAAAACACAAGAGTTATAAAAATGAAGAGTCTTCATTTTATGACTCTATTAAACTCATAAGTTACAAGAAATGAAAAGTTTTGAAAGTTACAAAACTTGCCCTCAAGTTTTGGAACAAGTAAAGTTAAGTTAAAACTTTAGTTCCAACCCCTAGAATTTTAAAAGTTAAAATTCAACCCTTATACTTATATTATGATAATTTAATAATTATATATATATATATATGTATAAGAATAAAGTCGTCTTACCGCTAGTACGCCTCATTCACGAAGCCGGTCTATAAGGTGGGTATAAGGTTGTTGCCTATAAAATGGTGACTTAATGGGTGTATATTCTCACCCACCGCTTGCTTGACTGGTGGAGGGTCGTTAGCCGAACGGGTAAGACAAGGACTTATAAATTCTCATTCAAAGTATGATGAATATATAAAGTAACTAAATGTTTATTAAATTCCCAATCTTAGTTACTTTAGGAAAAATGTGAATAAGGTGCTAATCCATGAAATTACACTTTACACTTTGTCTGAGTCGTTGGTGGAGCGTGTGTGGTTAACCGGCACACTAACTTGGACTTAACAAGGTAGGTAAAGGGTGACTTAAGGTTTATTATAGTATCGGTGGAGCGTGTGTGGTTTACCGGCACATCGATTGAGTGATAAACTTTAAGGGTACCAAGTGATTTGCATGGTTACTTCACACCTCGTTTTGTGATCCTCGGCATCCCAGTCACAAAACCTGGAGGGCACTCCCGAGATTGAAACATGCCTTTGAAAAGTTCATTGGATCTCAAAGAATCTAGGAATTTCTAAAACCAATAAAAACTAAATATTTAATATTTCGGTTGTCATGGTGGAAATTGGTGAATCGTCATTCACCTACCTTTCAAATATGGTATAGCTTAGATTACGACATACCTCTTCTAAGTTATATTATATTGTGATTGGATCCTAGCCTTAATATTACATTTGGGTGTTTTATTAAGGACTCTCTTAAATCTAAACTAAACTTGTTCTTCCTTTTCAGATGTCTTCAACTAATGCTTCTGGCTCGAATCCTAATGGCTCCTTTACTCTTATGAGTCTATGTGGGAAAGTCACCTTTGATGGATCCAACTTCAATAAGTGGATCAGAAACATCAGGATGATTACCCGCTACGAGGACAAAGAATATGTCCTTGACAAGGAGCTTAAGGAAATTGACGAGTCCACTGCAACTCCCCAGGAGATCGCTGACTTTCATACTCATGAAAGAGATGCAACCAAGGTGGCTTGCATCATGTTAGCCACCATGACAGCTGAACTCCAAAAGTCTTATGAAGACTTCTACCCTTATGAAATGCACCAAGATTTGATGGAAAGATACCATCAAAGTGCACGACAAGAGAGGTACGAAGTCATCTGCTCCATGATAACAACCATGATGAAGGACGGAGAGTCCGTCACGAGCCACATGCAGAAAATGCAAAGGTATGTGGATCGGTTGCTGAAGCTCAATGTGAACTTCCCTGAGGAGCTTGCAATAGATATCATTTTGCACTCCTTACCATCGTGCTATGATCAATTCCGCATGACATATCACATGAACAAGGAAGAGGTCACCCTCAGCAAACTTCAGGGACTTCTCAAGACCGCAGAAACAGGTCTTAAGGGGAAGTCGGTTGCTATCACTCCTACTCCAGACTCAACTCCGGTCTTGGCAATCGGGCAAAGTTGAGGGAGGAAGAGAAAGAGATCTTCAAAGGGTACCAAGGCTCAGACCCTTGATGGCTCTTCTTCAAGTGGAACCAAGAAAGGTTTCATTACTCCTTCTTCTGACCCAAAAGAGGCTGAGTGCTTCTATTGCCATGAAAAAGCTCATTGGAAGCGGAACTGCCCAAAGTACCAGCAAGATGTGAAGGATGGGAAAGTCAAACCCAACCATGCAGGTATTTACACTATCATTTCTAATAACTCATCCCATTCGAAATCTTGGGTCCTTGATACAGGTTGCGGTATTCATATTTGTTGTGACTTGCAGGGACTAGGAAGAAGTGAGAATGTGGAGTAAGGAAGAATAAACTTAATCATGGGGAATAGGAAAGTTACACCTGTCACCAAGATTGGAGTTTATACTTTATCGCTAAGTAGTGGGTTAAATTTAGATTTGAATAAATGTTGTTATTCGCCAGAAATGGCAAGAAATATTATTTCCTTTCATGCATTGTACAAACAAGGTTTCACCTTTTCGTTTGATAATGAAGTTGGTTCGATTAATGCTTTCTTTAATAATGTTCTTTATTTTAAAGCATTACCTTGTGATGGTGTGTATGAAGCTGTATCTATTGTAGATAACTTAGGAAATAATGTTTTGTGTATTGATTCTACTAATAATAATAACTTGGATAAAGCATCATTATGGCATTGTCGTCTTGGACATATAAGCAAGAAACGCATAGGCCAACTCCAAAAAGGATGGAGTCTTGGAGTCGTTTGACCTAAAGTCAAACGATAGTTGCGAATCATGCTTACTTGGAAAAATGACAAAGTCCCCTTCACGGGCTCATGTGAAAGGGGTGAAGGTTTGTTGGACCTTATACACACGGATGTGTGTGGACCATTCAAACATGCCACAAGGGATGCTAATCGTTATTATTTGACTTTTACCGATGATTACAGTAGATATGGATATGTCTACTTAATCAAGCATAAGTCAGAGACTTTCGAGAAGTTTAAGGAATTTAAACAGGAAATCGAGAATCAATTGGGCAGGAACATTAAGATGCTTCGATCCGATCGAGGTGGTGAGTATCTTAGTTCAGAGTTCCTCGACTATCTAAAGGAATGTGGGATTGTCTCACAATTGACACCTCCCAGGACACCGCAGTTGAATGGTGTGGCTGAGAGGCGCAATCGAACCTTGTTGGACATGGTTCGTTCCATGATGAGTCGAGCTTCGCTACCAATCTCATTCTGGGGGTATGCCTTAGAGACTGCCGCCCATATCCTCAATCTAGTCCCTACAAAGAAAGTTGTCAAAACTCCTCACGAGATGTGGACTGGTAAAGTACCTAAACTAGACCACATCAAGATTTGGGGCTGCGAGGCTTTCGTGAGACGCGAGACTCATGATAAGCTCGAACCCCGAAGCGAGAGGTGTATTTTCATCGGCTACCTACAACAATCCTTTGGTTACCTCTTCTACAGACCCAGTGACAATGTGGTCTTTGTAGCAAGAAGAGGAGTCTTTCGAGAAAGAGAGTTTATAAGCCAAGGAGACAGTGGGAGGCAAGTTGATCTTGAAGAAATTCAAGAGTCAAGTGGTGAAGGAACTTTAAACTCTAGCCCTTAACTTGAGGAGGAAACTCCTGTTGAGCCAATTGACGAATCTGTACCTCTGAGGCGTTCCACGAGAGTTAGGAGTGCACCTGAGCATTACTATGGATTCCATATTACTGCAGAAGGTGAGACACTTATTAGTGATGAGACACTGGTAAGTCAAGATGACCCTAACAGCTACGAGGAAGCCATGGCAGGCCCCGAGTCTGCTAAATGGAAAGAGGCTATGGATAGCGAGATACAATCCATGTATGACATCAAGTTTGGAACTTGGTTGAGAATGTACCAGGTCGAAAGACTGTAGGGTGCAAATGGGTCTTCAAGAAGAAGACCGACATGGATGGTAAAGTACACACTTATAAGGCTAGACTGGTTGCAAAGGGCTTCTCTCAAATTCCTGGAGTGGATTATGATGAGACCTTTTCTCCGGTAGCCAAGATTAAGTCTATTCGGGTTCTGTTAGCCATAGCCGCATTTCATGACTATGAAATTTGGCAAATGGATGTCAAAACCGCTTTCCTTAATGGGAAGTTGGCTGAAGATGTTTACATGAGTCAGCCAGAGGGTTTTGTCAGTAACGAGTACCCTAATAGAGTGTGTAAGCTTGAGAAATCCATTTATGGATTAAAGCAAGCACCTCGCAGATGGAATCTTTGCTTTGATGAAAAGGTCAAGGAATTTGGCTTTTCTAGGAGTGAAGATTAATCTTGTGTATATGTCAAGGCTAGTGGGAGTATAGTTAGCTTTTTGGTATTGTATGTGGATGACATACTACTCATAGGAAACGACATTCCAACCCTGCAGGAAGTAAAGTCCTGGCTTGGAAAGTGTTTCGCTATGAAGGACCTTGGTGAAGCTGCCTATAGCTTGGGGATAAGGATCTTGAGAGATCGGAGTAAAAGACTAATTGGACTTAGTCAAAGTACCTACTTGGAGAAGGTTCTGAAGAGATTCAGAATGCAAGACTCCAAGAAAGGAGAGTTGCCCATCCAGAGTAACGCCAAACTGAGTAAGACACAAAGCCCTAGCACTGAGGCTGAGATAGCAGAAATGAGTCGAATACCTTATGCTTCGGCTGTAGGTTCGATCATGTACGCTATGACGTGTACTCGACCTGATATAGCCTTTGCCTTGAGCATGGTTAGCAGGTTTCAGGGGAACCCTGGCAAGGCACACTGGACTGCGGTAAAGAATATTCTCAAGTACCTACGAAGGACTAAGGACTGGGTCCTTACCCTCGGTGGAAGTGATGACTTGAGAGTTATAGGGTATAGTGATGCTAGCTTCCAGACTGATAGGGATAACTTCCGCTCTCAGTCGGGCTGGGTCTTTACCCTAAATGGAGGAGCAATTTCTTGGAAGAGTTCCAAGCAAGAGACAGTGGCAGATTCTACTTGTGAATCAGAGTATATTGCAGCTAGCGAAGCGGCAAAGGAGGCGTTATGGCTGAGGAACTTCATTGGAGACCTTGGAGTTGTACCAGCTATTAAAGAGCCGATGGAAATTTTCTGTGATAGTGAAAGTGCTGTTGCCTTAGCCAAGGAACCAAGGGATCACGGGAGATCCAGACACATCGACAGAAAATACCATTTCATCAGACATCGGATCGAAGAAGGAATCCTCGTGGCAAAGAGGGTATCATTGGATGAGAACCCAGCAGATCCCCTCACGAAGGGACTGACTCGGGTTAAGCATCTCCAGCATGCTTGGAGCATAGGGCTGAAGGATGATATTAGATTTAGTAGTTAGATAATCTCGAAATTTGTTAAGTGTAATTGACATTTGATGATGAATAAAAGTGTTTTATTTATGAGTAAAGTGTTGCTATCTCTTGTCGATCGTTTACTATATTTCTTTTGCATGTTTTGACTTCCAGAATAATTTTGTTTGGTATAACATATTATTCAAACCTCCACAGTCGGTCATATGTCGGAAGTAGGTATGAATCAAGACTGTCATGTTTGGTTGTAGAGGTCTGGGACAAGGCTACAACAATCATGAGTGCTCATAAGTTCTGAGCATTGGACTCAACCCACGCTCACTGGAATCACTTCATGGAATTCTATCTCGAGTGATCGTGAGACGGTAATATCATATAAGTCTTTAAACCTAGAGATATGATTTGTTACTTACGAGTTGGTTATGCATTGATTGTACGAAAAACGCATTGGTAACTCGATGTTATAAAATCGTGCTCTTATGTGTAATTCAATGAGTAGTAGAACAAACATATGAGTCGAAGTTTATCTGTTCCTTCTTGGATTAGAAGCTGATATCTGGGCCCCTCGATGATTTTGTTTTGACCTATGTACCGGGCCCGGTCAGAACTAAGTTGATGTGTTCAATTAAGTTCTTTGTCAAACAAATCGGAAATCGGGAAACAAATGTTGGACAATAAGTAAGACATTGTTCCATGTATTTGTCCGACTGATATCTAGAACAGAGGATTATATGATCACTTATCTTAAATGGCGTACCATCATCTTCTCAAGTTTCGAGAAACCTTGTAAAGAGCTACGATTGCCGATCGGTTCCTGAAGTCATACTTGCAGTAATAGTTACTAGACTTATCCAAGTGGGAGACTGTTGGATAAGGTGTCTAAGTCCATAACTATTTCTGGTATGTACTTGACCCGACCCGGCATGGTCCATTTGGGTTGCATGGCACCATGCAATTGGATAGACTAAATGAGAGAAATAACGCTTGGAGATTATTAATATATTATAAGTTCTAATATATTAATAATATTATTTGATTAGTTTGATCAAGAATTAATTAAGTGATCAAAAGATAACTAATTAAATATATGGGTTGATTAAGTAAATCATCCATATCTTGTATAGTGGGCTAAAAGGCTCCATGGATCATCAAGTTGGGTTCCACCCATAGGATGCTCCATGGATGCTCCATGGGAGTTACAAACCCATGGGTCATGGAAATGAAGAGTCATGACACATTAGGGTTTAACCCTAGATGTGTCAACACTATATAAGTAATATGATCTCCTCCCAAATCGGCTACACTAAAGAAATAGAGGGCTTGGCCGATTTTGTGAAGTGAGTATTCTCTCATAAGTTCTTCCAAGAGCATTTGGTGTTGTGTGAAGCATTTGAGGCATCACACTTGGGGTGCTAGGCTCACAAGGTTTCAAGGAACACAAGCAACAACAAGGTAAGTTATTCTATCTATACTTTATGTTAAAATTGTTCCCCATGTATGCTAGATAGGAATATAACCTTGGAAATCAACTTTGCATGACAAATTAGACAAACATAGATCCAAGGTTATTAGGGTTGCATGTACACTTAGGAAGTGTTAGAATGCTCAAAACCCATCAGTTATACCAGAATTTTTCATGAATCGATTTCATGTGAGAATTTATTGGTTCCTTGAAATCGATTGGTTTGAATATAGAAGGGAAATGCTTACGATTAATCGTCGATTTTGAGATTTAGAAGGTTGTAAAGAGAGGCGATTTGAGAATCGAGATCGTTGGATTGCTTCGAGCAATGATGAAGTCATTTTGGCATCAGAATATTCCTTCGCTAACCTTCTATCACCCCCAATAAAAAAAACCCTAGACATACACAGGTAGAGTGCCAATCTTTGCAAATTTGGTCTCCGATTTAGCCCTCTCATCCCCGATTTCGTTCAAGGTACCTCTAATTTGGTCAACTGGATTCAAGTGGTGGAGGTTGTTAAAGACTTAAGATTCGGCACAAATGAAGGGATAGCGACTGCTATGATTTATTGGTGGTTTGGGTGAGGGTTAGCATCATAGCAGGTAGCGGTGGGAACAGGTGGAGTGGTGATGCGATTTACCTGAAGAACCTTCTTCATCTTACCTGCAATTCATCATTCTTCATCTTACCAACAGGATGGTGGCTTCAGATCGACACTGAAGGAAGGTGAAAAAATATTGAAGATTTTGAAGGAAGAGAGAGAGAGAGAGAGAGAGAGAGAGAGAGAGAGAGAATATTTTATTTTTTCTTTTATTTTTAATTCTTTTTAATTTTTGTAATAATAGAAAATTAAAATATTAAATGGTCAGGGGCAAAAATCATCTTTATAAAAAAGTTTAAACAAAATCGGATCAAACTCGCAATAAAATGAAAAGTTTGGACCTCTGGTGCTAGTCCAAACTTTTTTGGACCAAAGTGACAATTTTCAACTAACCACAGGGACCATTCGTGCAGTTTTGTCAATTTAATTTCTAAACATCAAAATATCATATTTACCCAACTTAATTTCTAAATATCATATTTACCCTTTATAAAATTTCTAAATATCATATTTACCCTTCATAAAATTTCAAAATATCATATATCTCATTTTTAAACATCAAAATATCATATATATACCCTTCTTAAATATCAAAATATCGTATATGTACATTTTAAACATCAAAATATCAATGGTAGTATCTAAAATAACCTCTATCTACAACATAATAATAATCAACAACAACAAAAACTAGGCAATCAAAATATATATTCTATATAGAGGGTTGAAGATGAATTTTTTTTGTTTGTCAAGAGGGCGACATTCCAACAATTTAGAAGTTCACATTTCATTATCATGGACGTAAGGATAATATGGTTAATATTTTTAATTATTATAATAATTTTAAGGTATAAAGAGTGATTATAAAATATTAAAAACATTATAAATAAGGATTTGGGAAAATATGATATTTTAAAGGTTTATGAAGGGTAAATATGATATTGAGAAATTAAGTTGAGCAAATATAATATTTTGAAGTTTAAGAAGGATATATATGAAATTTTTCATGAAAAATCATAAACCAAATACAATGATTCTTGACAGTTGGCACCTTCAAACATTGTGAAAGAACTCAATCATTGGTCTTCGATTCATTTTAAGCATTTTTTTATTTTAGAGGAAAGAAATTGCTATATATAATGACTAATAAACGAATAAAACGATCATAGCCGTCTTATTTGATAATGTCCTATACGGTGTAAGAATAAATAAATATCCATATAACATCATCTATTTCAAAAAATAAATAAAACTAACTTGTAGTAAAAATATTGTTTTCCACCCTTCTCAATTTCCCAATTCAAAAATCATAGCTTTATTTATCGGTCAACTCGGTTAAATTCGACTTCCATCATCCACTTATCTTCAATTTGATTATATAAATAAGATTCTTAAAATACTAAATAAGGTTATATCAGATTACGATATATACTTCTTCAGCAATAAATTCCGGGTCAAAGAAAAGGATCGTATATCTAAATTGAGCTTCATATAAACTCAAGAAAGGGAAGAAAAAAAATGAAGAAGAATCGAGTGGATCATATGCTTACTGAATTTTCAATGTGGTCGCTGTCAACCAAGGGGTTGTAGTTGCCAGAAAGTGGTAAGGTGATGGGAGAGTGATGATATAGAAGCAAGCATGAAATCGCCACAGTCGCAAAGATGATAACCATCTTAGGAGTTTGCTTGAAGAGTTGACGGTGGTGGAAGAGGAGGAAGCTGAATTCCGATGGTTGTGACAACGACGGAGATTGCTCATCTGGATCGGCCGCCTTGTTCTGTCCGCTCTCCAACCCCATCGTGTGATATGGTCTATGGGTTTGTTCTTTCATGTGGGTTTTTCTTATGCATGTTGATATATATATATATATATATATATATATATATATATATATATATATATATATATATATATATATATATATATATATATATATATATATATATATATATATATATATATATATATATATATATATATAGAGAGAGAGAGAGAGAGAGAGAGAGAAAGAGAGAGAGAGAGAGGTGTGAAAATGAACTCTATGTTTTATGAGTTTGATAAAACAAAAAATTAAATATGAAAGTTTAAACAAAAATTTATTTAAATTTGAATTTTTAGATTTGAAATTTAAAATTTAAAAGGAAACATATTAAATATTATATTAATACTAGTATTGTAATTTATTAGTTATTTTTAGTTAAGGCAATTATTAATTGATATGTAAATATGATTGTTAGTTAAGAAAAAATAAAAAAATAATAATAATAACAAAATGATAAATGGAAAAAGCATTTAATCAAAATACTAAAAAATGATATGTATCTAAGTTAATGAGAGAGTGACATGTAACAAAATTATTTTCATTTATTAGGGAGCATATATATATATATATATATATATATATATATATATATATATATATATATATATATATATATATATATATATATATATATATATATATATATATATATATAAGGCATGACTTGGACTATGCTATATAACAACAAACAAAACAAAAATAATAGCAAGCGAGGCTGGAATATTCCAAAAAATAATTAAAGAGTTCATTCTAAATGATATATTTAGTATTAGTATAACTCCAAAGTTTAAATAAATTAACAAGTTGGCTCTCTGTAAATTAACATGAAGTTTAATAGGTTTAGAAAAGAATTTACGGGTCGGAAGGTCTAGGGTGAGGACCTAGAAAAAAAAAAACTCTTATCATTATTATAAATTTTATTTTAAATGAATATATATAACAGAAAATTTGGATATGTTGTATCTATCTATTTTGTTCTCTCTCAACGCCTCCCATGAGTATTTTATTATTTAGTGTTATATTGTTTATTAAAAATATGGGTTGTATTTGAGAATGAGATAGATTTTTCGTTTTACAGATATGTTAACACCTGATTAATGCTCGTGAAATATAAATATCTATGTGCGCCGGACTTCTTGAATAAACATGGAAGATGATAATGTATGCAAACACGTTAAGACTTTGAGAAACTTAATTTATAGACAACTTAAAAGCGGATTAAATATGTCATAGGCGTGATAAATAAAATGTGTCCAAATTTTTTATATGAAAAACAAAGATATATTAATATATAAACAATGGTCCTATGTATTTTTTTGTCTACGATTAAAAATAAATACTTTTTGCAAAAATGATATTTTGAGAGATTTTGTTGTGTTTTTCATTATATTCGTAAAATGACTATTTTGTTCTTTATATAATTTTATTTTTATAATTTTATTTCATATATTTAAATGTTTATTGTGATGTTTATGTTATTATTAAATTAAGCGAGTCTCACACAGTAACCCCACTCCACCACTCCATCCTAAACCTCAATGGAAACTTATCTCCACTATTTCCTAGTTGAGAAATTAAATATAATCCTAATTTTTCTTCCTACAAATTCTCCTACCCAATTAAATATTGACATGTGTAACATTTAATGTTAATTTAATAAATTTAAATGATATTTTAGTAAACTAATATGACACATGTCATCATTTAATTTGGTAGGAGTATTTGTAGGAATAAAAGTAGGAGGATATTTAATTTCTCTTCCTAGTTTCATTCACCTTTTTTTGGATGATTAGATATGAAAGATATTCTTTCATTGTTGTCGGTATTCAAAATGATTCGGAGAGTCTACAACTATACAGTTTCTAAACTTATTCAGAGTCTATTTGAGCCTTGTAACTCCTATTATAACATGCACTAATAAGATTCTATCTCTTAGTTCTGAAGGCAATATGGTCATAGAATGCTTTTTAGGAGAGATAATTATGAGAAAATGATACAAATGTTTTATAACGTTTTTAATTAGGGTCATTTGATTCGGCCTCTAAAGTTTTTTTTTTTTTTTTTTGCTTTATGAGGAGACAAAGTAGGTGCTGACCGGTTTAAATGGTTCCCTTTACCTATGAAAATCGGTTTCTTATGCAAACTCTGCATTTGAAGCACGATGTGTCATCCATGTCATCATTGTTGTGGTCAGATTTGTATATTTTGGCTGCCTAGGTAGAAGACAAAAACTCTGGTGAGATTCAAGAACAAGAACTTAGATTCAAGAACAAGAGCCCATATCTCCTACCTCTACCACCATCCACTGTCCCCATCCATCTTCCACCATTCCAATTTCTTGACTTGGGTGAATGATAGAAAATCGCGATGAACATTGTAACATCCCAAAAAATCAAGATAAAACATTTATTCTTTTATAACCAAACGAAAAACCATAAATGTCTACAAAACATAATTTCTAAGAGTCAAAATCACAAATCAGAGTATCTCAAAATCAAATCTTATCAAATCCGAAGGATGTGCACGATCAAGCATTCGCCTCGCCCATATCATCTAAAGTACCTAAAACATAACACTTAAATTATAAGTCAAAACTTAGTGAGTTCTCCCAAAGTACAACACACAACCAAACAAATATACATAATGTATGTTGGGTCCACAGTCTCCCGATTGGATTTCCCACTTTGGCCCACAATCTCCCCAGTGGATTGCCACTAGCCCACAATCTCCCCATTGGATTGCTCGGGTTTGTTGGCAAACAACACAGTACAGTACAACCTCAACCTACCTACATTATGTCGACATATGTAACAGATAAACATATACCTAACAAGTACATGTAAGCATACAAATCTACCAATCTAACATACAATCAACATAGCATCATCCTATATACCAGGATACATAACCTAGTGGGCTGACATTGGTGTCTTAGACCCACAAGTACAGTGAGGAGAAACTCGCCTAACAATCTAAAATGTAGGTGAACAGATCGTTGCTCTGACTGTTGGCTCTACCGGTCACATATATAATAGTAGTGACCCAAACTCAGTTTACTACTCAAATTACCCAAAATACCCCTATGCCATACTTAGTCAAACCCATGGTCAAAGTTCAAAGCCAAATACTCACTCAAAAGTCCTATCGCCACTTATCACATCGTGACCCTCTAGTGGTCACGTTGTGACCTAATAAGACAGATTAGTCAAGAAACATCATCCTCACGTTGTGACACCCAGGTGCTCACGTCGTGAGGACGCTTTGGACATAAACGCTTAATAAAACTCTTAACCTTTTTGGACAAACAACCAAAACCTCCATAATGTTGTATCTAGATGATAAAAATCGTGGCGTTTTGGATATGCATGTCCCAAATACAAACTACGACGCAAAAGAAAGAAATTACACCAAATCTCATACAGGAGTCTCAAAACTCAACCACACTTCAGATCTAGCACCTATTTTATCAAAGGGACATTAGAGATCCATAAAGTTGGCAACTTTATAGATTCCAAACACTATACCACTAAATCCATGAAAGAAAATGCATAAAAACCTAGATCTAATCTTATAAACCCATAAAGGTATGATCATGAAAACTCACAATGATCTAAAAGGAGTGAAAATGAATGATAGAGAGGCTTGAGTGTCGAGTTGATGGATAAATGCTCTTCTTCTTCTTCCCCTTTGCTAGAAATCACCACAAATGAGCTTAAAATCAACTATAGAGTGATAAAGTTCAAAGGGAAGTGTTGTGAGGTGATGGAGGCTGAGGGTGAGCTAACCCTAGCCCTCATTTCCTTTAAATATGGAAACAAATCTAAAAAATTAGGATTTGACTCTCAGATCGGCCTCACACCATGAGCCATATATGTTCACGTCGTGAGCCCAAAGATGATGTGCGTTTTCAAACATTCCCTTCACGATGTGACAAGCATTCTTCACGTTGTAAGTTGGGTGAAACTTCCAAATTCAACTTAATGAAATTTTTACCTGAACTGGATGTTACAATTCTCCTCCAATTGAATTATACTCCGTCCTCGAAGTTCGATGTTATGAATAACTCAGGGTAGTGCTCTCGCATCTCTTCCTCAGGTTCCCAAGTCCATTTGGAACCCTTCTGATGTTGCCACTAAACTTCGACCGATGGGATCACCTTATTGTGCAAGGCCTTCGTCTTCCTATCCAAAATTGCCACCGGCCTCTCAACATAGTTCAGATGATCATTGACCTACATATCATCCAAAATAACCACTATAAAGTCATCATCTGCCACTTCCGTAGCTGGGAAACATGAAAGTTATTGTGGATCTTGTGAAGCCCCTCAAGCAGATCTAATAGATAGGCCACCATGCCTATCCTGGCGATCACTTCAAACGACTTGATATATCGGGGCCCCAAATTCCCCTATTCCTGAAGCGTATTACACTCTTCCAGGGTGATACCTTTAGTAAAACCATGTCAACAACCTGGAACTCCAACTCGGATTGACGCCTGTTAGCATAACTCTTCTGTCAACTCTGAGCTGTCTGTAACCTTTACTGATCTATTGAATAAGATATGTCGTCTAAAGGACTACCTTGGTCTTTTTTATAACCCGGTGACCGATCTCTCCCCAACAGACTGGGGTACGATACTTCCTCCGATACAAAAGCTCAAAAGGCGGCACACCGATACTGGAGTGATAATTGTTGTTGTAAGAAAACTCAGCCAGGGGAAGTTAGGAGTCCTAACTCCCACCGAAATCTATAACAAAGGCTCTCAACATATCTGATATGTGCATAATTAGTTAATTATTTAGCATATATTCTTAGTTATTTTTGATTAATTATGTGCATAATGTGGACAAAAGGTACTTAAAATGTTATGAATTGTGTTTTCAGTCCAAAAGATATGCTTGGAAGCAAAAAGGAGAAAAGGGAAGCAATTGAAGATCAAAGAGTGAAAGAAGATGATATACTCGGCGAGTAGATCGACCCTACTCGGCGAGTACACGAGGATATTCCAGAAGATAAATACGACTGCTGATTCAAGATGGATAAGTATGGATCTACTCGGCGAGTTGATTCTACTACTCGCCGAGTACACCCTGTTTTGGGATATCTATAAAACACGAATCCTTATCTCATAGGAAGGAACCCCTGGCGATTTTTGAAGGTTTAGCTGCGACTAAGAGATTTAGAAGGCGCTAAGGAACCCTAGGCTTCACTATTTGGAAGAATTCAAGCAATTAGGTTAATTCTACCACTTAGACTTAGGAATTGAACATGTTTGCTTTAGTAAACTTTGTTTTTATGTTTGTTTCTACTACAATTATGAGCTAAATTCGTTTTTGTTTCTGTTTGGGGAATACCAAAGAACTCCTATGGTTTGATTATTGATTATTGATTAATTGTCTTTTGGTGGTTTATTAAATTAAGTTTGTTAAAGAACCTTATGTATTAATCACTACTATTTTCTGTTAATTGGAAGGCAATTAGGTTGCATGAACATCATTTAATTGTTAACCTCATATGTCTATGTGAATGCTAAAGCATATGCTTAGAAGTAATGATTATGAAACTAAGATTAATAAGAAAATAGGAAGATTAATGTGTGAGCTTGTTTGAGAAACCATCAACAAGAGGTTAATTGAATTAATAACGTAATTGACAATTACAAATCTTATTTAATCCAAATAATTAATCTATGGAATTAATTAGTTTAAACACTTGATCAACGCTTAAATTAGTTAATTGTCTAAGGGTTAGGAGTAATGAATATGAACCTAACTATTATAATTGGTAACCAATAGCAATTAATCTATCTTAAACTTAAATAACCATAGGAGTGAATTGGTTGAACCTAAATGGAAACATTTTTATCAAATTTGGTGAATAGTTGTTGCTTTAGTTAATTAGTTAATTTAGTTTGTCTAAGTTTCTAGTCTTGCAAAACTAGAGAAAAAACCTTTACTTTTATTATTTGTTTTAGTTAAAATTAGTTATTAGTTTAATTTTCCGTTCCCTGAGTTCGATACCTTACTTATCAATCTATACCACTTAAAGACAAGTTCACTGCCTTTGTGTGCTCAATTTATTAATAAAAAGTAGGGATAAAACTAGTTGGTTTTACACACATAAAGTTTTTGGTGCCGTTGTCGGGGAACGGTTCTAAATAATTAAGTTAATTCCTAATTTTTCGATCTTTTGTGTGAGTTTACTTGCATAAAGTTCATTTATTGCAATTTAGTAATTAGTAATTAGGTTTTAGTATCTGTTTTAGTTAATTTAAAACTTAGAAATTTTTTTGAAATATCACTGATACTCGCCGAGTGCAATCGCACCTACTCGGCGAGTAGCAGTTTACTCAGCAGTAGATTTTCTTTATTTTTACAATCTTTTTGTTCTTTTTACGCTTTTTATTTTATTTATTTCAGGACTTTCATGACCAGAGGAGCAAACACACCACTAGTACCCCCGTTTGAAGACCCCGAATCCGCATTGAAAAGAAACAAAGGGAAGGACGTGGAGAGTTCAAGCACACCAAAGAAATCACCATTGTCCAACTTGAAGACTGTTTTTGGGAAAAAGAAGAGCAGTAAATCAGGAGCTTCTAGCGCTTCTTTGATAATTGAGGATCCAATTCAAGAAGATATTGGATACGAGACCGAGGAAGAAGAGGAGGCAACGTACGAGCAAGAAACCGAGTCGGAGGAAGAGTTAGCGTTCACTATGGCTAACATTGATGAAATCCCCATGGGAGAATGGAAGAAGAGGATGCGCGACGACCATGGCCCGGGACTTGTGCAACCCGCAATTCCCGCGATTGCTACCTTCGAGCTAAAAGGTCATATCCTAGCTTCACTCAAGGAAATACCTTTCTATGGGAAAGATCATGAAGATGCCTACAAACATTTGGATGAAGTAAATGATGTTGTTGATTACTTCAATATTCCAAATGTAACTCGCGAAACTCAACTACTTCGTATGCTTCCGGTAACCTTCAAGGGTGCTGCTAAAGACTGGCTCAAGTCACTTCCTCCCGGATCAGTCACTACTTGGGCCAGAATGAAGGAAAAATTTATTGATCACTTTTGCCCACCATCCAAGATAGCCAAACTGAAGAAGGCCATTGCAAACTTTGAACAACAAGCTGGAGAGTCCTTATATGAAGCATGGGAGAGGTACAAAGGTCTGCTAAGAAACTGCCCACACCATGATCTAAACAGCCAGCAAGAAGTTTCCATTTTCTATGATGGAGTCAATATCACAACCCGGCAATTGCTAGACTCGCAAGGCCCACTTACAAAGAAACCACCCCCGGTGATTAAAGAATTGATTGAAGAATTCTCTAAACACTCTAGAGAATACCACAACCCTAGGAATGATGCCACGAGGGGAGCCGCGTATGCTACCACTGAAGATTTATCCGCGGTCATGGTCATGTTAAAAACCATGGATAGAAGAATGGACAAAATGGATCAAACTATCCATGCTATTCGGGTGGGTTGTGAAAACTGCAATGGACCTCACCTCACTAGATATTGCGATTTGGATGAGAATGGCAATAAGAAGGCACAAGCATGCTATTCGAGCGGTGACAGGTATGATGAGGACTGGCGCAAACAAAAGAAAGAGTGGCTGCCTTACGAAGAGTACAAGAAGGCCAAGGAGGAGAAGTATAGACAAAAAGGGAGAGGCTTTTATCAAAAGGAGGAGCCGGTGCAAGAGAGGAAGCCAAGCTTGGAAGATATGCTTACTAAATTTGTGGCTGCTTCTGAGAAAAGACATAGTGACCATGATGCTGCTATCCAAGAAACAAGAACCATGCTCAGGAACCAGCAAGCATCCATCCACAACATAGAAACACAGCTTGGGCAACTTGCTCAAAAACTAAACCAAAGGTCACCGGGTGAGCTTCCTAGCAAAACCGAGAACAACCCACGAGGCGCACAAGTAAACATTGTCACAACGAGAAGTGGGAAGATCATCACTCCCCTAGCCCTCATTCGAACTGAAGCAACCAGAGACTCGCAGAAGGAAGGAACGGAAGAACAAGTAGAAAACCAAGATTCACAATCTGAGAGTTCTACTCGCCGAGTAGGGCCGATGGACTCGGCGAGTACCCCAGCAAAATCGAATGAACAGCCTCCCTTGAAGCCATACCAGCCTCCAATGCCATACCCAGCCCGAGCCAAGAAAGAGAAGCAGGAAGAGGAATATCAGAAGTTTCTAGACCACATTAAAACTCTTCAAATCAACATTCCTTTCATTGAAGCCGTCATGCAAATGCCCAAGTATGCTAAGTTCCTTAAGGAACTCCTCACCAACAGAAGAAAAATGGAGGAAGTGCAGAAGGTAGTGCTTAATGAGAACTGCTTCGCCGCAATGCTAAACAAGTTACCAAAGAAGAAGGGTGATCCGGGGAGCTTAACTTTACCTTGCCAATTTGGCAACTTGGCTGCAATTCATGTCTTAGCTGATCCTGGAGCAAGTGTGAACCTTATGCCATACTCGTTCTTTAAGAAGCTAGACCTCCCGGAGCCAAGGCCAATTCGAATGGTAATTCATTTGGCAAACAAAACTGTCACCTTCCCAAGAGGCATTTGTGAAGATTTGCTAGTGAAAGTGGACAAATTTGTCTTCCCGGCTGATTTCATCATTCTAGACATGGAGGCGGATCCGCAAGTGCCAATTATCCTTAGAAGGCCCTTCCTCAACACATCTAGCGCTATCGTAGACATGAGAGATTCTAAGTTCACATTGCGAGTTGGGGACGATTCTGTGACATTCGGGGTAGACCAAGCCATGAAGTACTCAAGGTGTAGTGACGACACTGCTTTCTCAATCGACATGCTTGACGAACTATTGGAAGAAGACATACCTGAAGATTCCAGCAAGTTTGCAGCTTTGGATGAAGCATTTGACCCAGAAAAGGACTTACTAGAGATTGAAAGACTGTTGGAAGAAGCGGAGTATGAAGAAATAAAGAAGCAATCTGAGAGCCCTACTCGCCGAGTAGACCCGATCTACTCGCCGAGTACAACTGAAGAAAAGCCAGAAGTCATGAATGCAGCTACCAACTCGCCGAGTACCAAACCTGAACTCGGCGAGTCCGTCACTAAGCACAACCAATTGGAGCTTAAAACACTACCTGACCATATGGAGTATGCCTTTCTGGAAGAAGGAAATCAGAAGCCTGTGATCATAGCCTCGGACCTATCCAAGACGGAAAAGGAAGAACTTGTACATGTGTTGAAGAAAAGGAAAAGAGCCATCGCATGGAGCATCTCCGACATCAAGGGAATAAGCCCATCCTATTGCTCTCACAAAATCAATTTAGAAGAAGGAGCAAGGCCGGTGGTGCAACATCAAAGACGATTGAACCCGAACATGCAAGAAGTCGTCAAGAAGGAGGTGGTCAAGCTCTTAGATGCAGGAATCATCTACTCCATTTCTGATAGTCCATGGGTGAGTCCGGTCCAAATGGTGCCCAAGAAAGGAGGAATGACGGTCATCACCAATGAAAAGAACGAGTTAATTCCAACGCGAACGGTAACCGGTTGGCGAGTGTGCATTGATTATCGAAAGCTAAACGATGCCACTCGCAAAGACCATTTCCCCCTTCCTTTCATAGATCAAATGTTAGAGAGACTATCGGGCCATATCTATTACTGCTTTCTAGATGGGTTTTCAGGGTATTTTCAAATACCCATAGACCCAATGGACCAAGAAAAGACCACCTTCACATGCCCAAGTGGGACTTTCACCTATAGACGCATGCCTTTTGGACTATGCAATGCACCTGCGACATTTCAAAGGTGTATGACCGCCATATTCCATGATATGGTGGAAAAATTCATGGAGGTCTTTATGGATGACTTTTCTGTATTCGGATCTTCTTTCCATGACTGTCTCACAAATCTTGATTCAATGCTTGCTAGGTGTGAGAAAACCGACTTGGTCCTAAATTGGGAAAAATGTCACTTCATGGTCAAGGAGGGTATAGTTTTGGGACACAAAGTCTCTGAAAAGGGAATTGAGGTGGATCGGGCAAAGATAGACACCATTGCCAAATTACCCCCACCAACTAATGTAAAGGGCATTAGGAGTTTTTTGGGACACGCAGGTTTTTACCGGCGTTTTATAAAGGATTTTTCCAAAATCACGAAACCTCTAACACAATTATTACTAAAAGATGCACCCTTTAATTTTACTAAAGAGTGTTTAGAGGCATTTGAATTTCTAAAGGAAAAATTAACTAATGCCCCGATCATTATAGCACCAAAATGGAACTTACCCTTTGAGATCATGTGTGATGCTAGTGACTATGCACTAGGAGCGGTCCTTGGTCAAAGGGTTGATAAGCACTTTCAACCCATCTATTATGCAAGCAAGACCTTAAACCCCGCCCAAGAGAATTATACTACTACTGAAAAAGAATTGTTAGCCGTGGTTTATGCTTTTGACAAGTTTCGCCCTTATTTGGTTTTATCTAAAACCACTGTTTTTACTGACCACTCGGCTATCAAGTATTTGTTTTCCAAACAGGATGCCAAGCCAAGACTAATACGATGGGTGCTGCTTCTTCAAGAATTCGATATAGAGATACGAGACAAGAAAGGAATGGAGAATATAGCGGCCGATCATTTATCTAGGCTCGAGAACCTGCAATTGCAAGAAGATAAGGATGGCGACGACTTTCCGGATGAATACATTATGGTGTCCGTGGGAGAGGAGCCATGGTTCGCCGACATAGCTAACTATCTAGCTACAAATTATGTCCCAAAGGATTATAGTAGTCAACAAAAGAAGAAATTCTTTGCGGAGATTAAATATTACTTTTGGGACGATCCATACCTCTTCCGAAGCTGTGCGGATGGAATTATAAGAAGATGTGTGTTCGGGAAGGAAAGCCGAAGAATACTAGAACATTGCCATAGCGGGCCCACAGGAGGACATCATGGAGCACACCATACCGCAAAGAAGATCTTTGACATTGGGTTCTATTGGCCTACAATCTTCAAAGATGCAGCCCAATATGTCAAGGAATGTGATGCTTGTCAAAGGATGGGAAACATTTCATCACGAAATGAAATGCCACAGCATAGCATTCAAGTGTGCGAGGTGTTCGACGTATGGGGCATTGACTTCATGGGACCTTTTCCCACATCCAAAGGAAATAAGTACATACTAGTGGCGGTCGATTATGTCTCAAAATGGGCGGAGGCGCAGGCTTTACCTACAAATGACGGACGGGTAGTGGTACGATTCTTAAAGAAACTATTCTCCCGGTTTGGTGTTCCGAAGGCCTTAATTAGTGACCGAGGCACACACTTTGCCAATGATCAATTGGAAAAGGTGCTCAAGAAGTATGGGGTGACCCATAAGTTCTCTACGTCATACCATCCACAAACAAGTGGACAAACTGAAGTGACCAATCAAGCCTTGAAGCGTATTTTAGAGAAGTCGGTGGGAAGCAACCGCAAGGAATGGTCGGACAAATTGGATGACGCGCTATGGGCATTTCGTACCGCTTTCAAAACACCTATTGGTACTACGCCATATAGGTTAGTTTATGGGAAGCAATGCCATTTACCGGTCGAGATCGAGCATAAGGCATATTGGGCTTTAAAGAGGTGCAACTTCGATATAGAAGAATTGAAGACCAACCGTTTGATGCAAATGAATGCCCTTGAAGAACTCCGAAATGATGCTTATTCTAGTTCGTGGCTCTATAAAGAAAAGACCAAGAGATGGCATGATAAAAGAATCAAGAGCAAAGACATTCATGCAGGCCAAAAAGTATTGCTTTTCAATTCCCGATTAAAACTTTTCTCAGGAAAACTCAAATCAAGGTGGGATGGTCCCTTTTTGGTCAAGAGGGTGTTTCCTCACGGGGCTATAGAATTGATATCAAGGGACGGCACACCATTCAAAGTCAATGGTCATAGAGTGAAGAAATATGAAGAAGGTGTTCCCTGAAATGAAGGATTGGAGGAGCTGCTACTGTGCGGAATTGCAAACACGTAGACGGGGCGGAGTCCAGCTAATGACTCCATCAAAAGAAGCGTTTCTCGGGAGGCAACCCGAGTTTCGAGTTTGCATTTTCTTTCCTTTTCTTTATTTTTCATATTGTTTTTTTTTTCATTCTTCTTCGTTTATTCTATGTCTCTAAGTGCTTGAGGACAAGCTATGCTTTGAGTGTGGGGTAGAAGGGCTAAACAAATGAATTCATACAGTAAAATTGGCAAATTTACAAATTTTTTCAACCTGTGACATCTACTCGGCGAGTATGTCGACTATACTCGGCGAGTAAATGCTCGATTGCAACCAAAAGTTGATAACACGCGTGTCTACTCGGCGAGTATACCCATTCTACTCGGCGAGTAGCCGGTTCAAACCCAGTAAAATAAAACCTGTAAAAAATTGTTATTATTCACCAATTCATCCCAACACTCGCCGAGCACTTCCTCTCAGCCGCCTCCCTAAGCATTTTTCAAGAACTCTCCAAATTTATACTCTTTTCTCTTCATTCAAGCAACAAGGTAACATCTTTACCCTTTAATTTCATGAAAGGTTCAATCTTTATCACATATCTTCCCATATTTGATGTGATTTCGGATTTGGGGAGTTTTTCCCAATTTTTAGGGTTTTGATTTACTCATGAATTAGACGTTGTTAGGAGTAATTTCTTCAAGATCTATGGTTAGATAAGTAATTACAACAAAACCCTATGAACAATTTGGACTATTGCACAGATTACACAGATCCGATCTCGATCTGTCAAGAAGTTCAAACTACTCGGCGAGTATGTTCGTGTACTCGGCGAGTAGGTCACACTCAGATCATAAATTTTCCTGTTTTAATTACTGGGTGTTGTTTGTTGCTGTGTTTTTGATATGTGTATGCAGATAGCATGGCAAGAAGAGGTCAATCCTCACGTGGGGGAAGCCATGGTTAGCCTTTCAACAAATCACCTCCAAATCATCCAAAACTCGAGCCCTAAACAGGTTGGAAGCACTTCGACAGAAAGAAATCCACCTACCGAATGCAGTGGATTGGGGATGGATGGGTAATGTTGGCTTGGAAGAGGAACTCACCCCATATTTGGTGAAAGAGTGTAACTTGGGTTATGCCAACATCACTTGTGATGGTTGGTTGCAATTGTTCAAGATCCAAGAGCCGGTATACGCGGAGTTGTGCTGGGAATTCTTCGCTACCATCTCATTCCGAGGTGGTAGTGAGTTTTACAATCCTAAAACGATCTCGTTTTCTTTGGGTGGGGAGCTGCGACAATGCAGCATGGTTGAGTTATCTTGGCGGTTGGGCATCTACGATCAAGACATGGCGATGACGGATTACTTTGAAGCCTTCTTGGAGAATACCTACAAAGAACTTCCCGAGGAGGTGGTGGCATCGACATGGTGGAGTACAATTGCTAACCGAGTCTACATACCTTCTACTGCTCAAGAAGGTCATATCCGTTCTCCGATCCACCGACTCATTCACCGGTTCGTTGCAAGCACGATCAACATGCGGAAGGATGGGGACAAAGTTCCCACCCTTGATATCTTTTACTTGTGGAGTATCATCACTCCCGACGTCTTCTGCAACCTTCCGTACTGCATTGCAAAATTTCTTGCGGAGGGGGCGGTCAAGGAGAAGATAAACTCGAAGATAAATGGGGGCATGTTCATTACTCGGCTTGCGAAATCATTTGGGATCTTGGATTTGCCGCAAGATCAAGCGCTAAAGATTATCCACCCTCCTCCGTTCAACACTGCACTTTATAGGAGGGCTCGGATAGTTGAAAATTTTGGTGATTCCTTTACTATCCCGAATGAGGATGAGCCGGCGGTCCCCGAGGAGCCGGGAAGGCGGGTTAGGCCAAGGAGCGAGCGGGTACGGGAAGACCCACCGGTTATTCCGGTGGAGGATAAAGAGGGTTGGAACCAAGTGGAGTACCGACACTACTTGGACGATATTGGGCGAGGGGTTAATTACACCAATCAATCCTTCGAGTATCTTTTCCAACAAATGCACATTGCCCCGAGGCCTGGACCCGGCTACCCGTATATTATGGATTGGGACGAGAGGATGCGAAGAAGGGGTGGAGAAGGAGGTAGTGGAGCTGGAGGAGCCGGAATGGAAGAGGAAGATTGAAGATTTTGTTTTGTTTTGTTTTGTTTTATTTATGATGTTTGTTTTAAGACAATTGTGGACATGTTGGATATGGTTATGTGGTTGAAATATTAGTGTTACTGTTAGTTTTCTTTTCAGGTATTGAAGCTAGGAAGCATGCTAATTAGGAAGGGTCAAGAGAGGAATGGGAATCTTTATGAGTGATTATGGAGTCTTGTTCCTAGGATTGAGTCTGTACGAGTCGAGAGTCTTATGGAGTGTTGCTGCTTAGGAAATTCGCGTGAGAGTGCATTTATATTTCCATTTCAACACCAAGGTCAAGAGAGACAGCAGTTCAAAGAAATCTGGAAATATACGCCCTACTCGCCGAGTGCACTAACACTACTCGGCGAGTACATCTGCTTTTACACGAACTGTTTTGCCATCGAGTTCTACTCGCCGAGTCTATACGCCTACTCGCCGAGTAGCCTGCTGCATGAGAAGTTTCTGAATTGCTCTGGCTAATTTTTTCTGCACTATTCATATACTCTTTATGAATTACTACTGAAGATTGTTCAACAATCCTTTTTCCTTGGAGTTTTTCGAGCTATCAACCACACGAGACGTATGACGCCCGTGCCATGGATGAGCTGTTCCCATGGTTAAAGTTACTAGAAGAAGGAGTTGAAGAGAGAGTGTCAACCTAGCGACTGCTACCCCAGGGGAGTTTGTTCCAACTTTTTCTCTATTTGCATTTTTAGTTGGTATAATATGCAATGAGGGCATTGCATAAAATAAGTGTGGGGTAGGGGGTTAGTCACATCTTAGAACACTTAGAATCTTAATTTAGGCTAATTGTTGCATACCGGAAAATGTTTAGGTCTTAAATTAGAAAACTTTGGTAAAAAACAATTAGGATTCCATATTAGAATTGTGTTAATAATTGCATGAAAACTCAAATGTTTAGTTGAGCCTATATACGTTCGAGTGCATTTGTGGCTTCCTTATTTCAGTGAAATCATGAGACAAAAACACGACCTTGCTCAGCCTGAGGGATGCAATATGTTTAGCAGCCTAAACCTGAAATGTATTCAGGAAAGTTTTTATCATTAGCCAATAAAGGTTGAGACTGGGCGCCCCTGCTTAAGCATGTAGGGATTTGAGTGAAAAAAATTGAGAAATACATGAAAAAAAAAAGAATTACTAGAAAAAGTTATAGGAATTTTGGAGCAAATGAAGTGAAGATCTAAAGATCAAAGTTCCAAGAAATCTAAAAAGTTGAAGATACCAAAAGTCAATACAAGTTGGTGAATTCAAAGATATCAAAGATCAAATATCAAGAAAGTGAAGAATTCAAAGAGCTCCATAGTGGTATCATGAAAAAAAAAATTGTAATTCTAGAATATGTGTGCTTGGGTTGCTCAATTAAAAATACCTTGAGGGTAAAGAGATTTTCTGAGGATGGATTCGGAGGGTTGCATAAAATGAGCATAGTTCAGGGTGAGTGGGCGAATGTTTATGAGGATTGTGAGTATTTGAAGTATGGGGGGTTTTTAGGAAATTTTAGACACAAATGCATGCGTTGCGATTCTGGCATAATGGTTGGGTTGGATTGGAGTTATTATATGTGATTCTAATATGTTTAAAATCTAGTTTTGCTTGGGGGCAAGCAAAAGTCAAGTGTGGGGTATTTTGATATGTGCATAATTAGTTAATTATTTAGCATATATTCTTAGTTATTTTTGATTAATTATGTGAATAATGTGGACAAAAGGTACTTAAAATGTTATGAATTGTGTTTTCAGTCCAAAAGATATGCTTGGAAGCAAAAAGGAGAAAAGGGAAGCAATTGAAGATCAAAGAGTGAAAGAAGGTGATATACTCGGTGAGTAGATCGACCCTACTCGGCGAGTACACGAGGATATTCCAGAAGATAAATACGACTGCTGATTCAAGATGGATAAGTATGGATCTACTCGGCGAGTTGATTCTACTACTCGCCGAGTACACCCTGTTTTGGGATATCTATAAAACACGAATCCTTATCTCATAGGAAGGACCCCCTGGCGATTTTTGAAGGTTTAGCTGCGACTAAGAGATTTAGAAGGCGCTAAGGAACCCTAGGCTTCACTATTTGGAAGAATTCAAGCAATTAGGTTAATTCTACCACTTAGACTTAGGAATTGAACATGTTTGCTTTAGTAAACTTTGTTTTTATGTTTGTTTCTACTACAATTATGAGCTAAATTCGTTTTTGTTTCTGTTTGGGGAATACCAAAGAACTCCTATGGTTTGATTATTGATTATTGATTAATTGTCTTTTGGTGATTTATTAAATTAAGTTTGTTAAAGAACCTTATGTATTAATCACTACTATTTTCTGTTAATTGGAAGGCAATTAGGTTGCATGAACATCATTTAATTGTTAACCTCATATGTCTATGTGAATGCTAAAGCATATGCTTAGAAGTAATGATTATGAAACTAAGATTAATAAGAAAATAGGAAGATTAATGTGTGAGCTTGTTTGAGAAACCATCAACAAGAGGTTAATTGAATTAATAACTTAATTGACAATTACAAATCTTATTTAATCCAAATAATTAATCTATGGAATTAATTAGTTTAAACACTTGATCAACGCTTAAATTAGTTAATTGTCTAAGGGTTAGGAGTAATGAATATGAACCTAACTATTATAATTGGTAACCAATAGCAATTAATCTATCTTAAACTTAAATAACCATAGGAGTGAATTGGTTGAACCTAAATGGAAACATTTTTATCAAATTTGGTGAATAGTTTTTGCTTTAGTTAATTAGTTAATTTAGTTTGTCTAAGTTTCTAGTCTTGCAAAACTAGAGAAAAAACCTTTACTTTTATTATTTGTTTTAGTTAAAATTAGTTATTAGTTTAATTTTCCTTTCCCTGAGTTCGATACCTTACTTATCAATCTATACCACTTAAAGACAGGTTCACTGCCTTTGTGTGCTCAATTTATTAATAAAAAGTAGGGATAAAACTAGTTGGTTTTACACACATCAATATCCTAGAGCATCTGGATGGTCCGCTTACATTGACTGTCAATCTGCGGATGGTAGGCAGTGCTAAAGTGCAATCTTGTAGCCAATTCCTCGTGGAACCTCTACCAAAATCGAGAAGTGAGCCCAACATCTCGATCAGATATAATGGAAACTTGAACACCATGACCAACAACGATCTCACGCACATACACAACAGACAAATTATTGGCCGAGGAGCTCTCCCAAATAGCTAGAAAGTGGTCAGTCTTGGTCAGACTATCTACTATAACCCATATCGCATCAAAGCCCTTGGCCGTCCAAGATAATTTAATTATGAAATCCATGGTGATCTATTCCCATTTCTATGTGGGAACCTACAAAGTCTGAAGCTTATTGTGCGGTTTCTAATGCTCGAGCTTGACCATTCGATAGGTCAAGCACCTCTCAACGTACCAGGCTGTCCCCTTCTTCATGCACGGCCACCAGTAATTGAGTCTCAAATTTCAATACATCTTGGTGGCTCGAAGTGTATCGAAAATCTACTCTTATGTGCATCCTCTAGCACAATCTGTCTGATCCCGCCAAAATATGGTACCCAAACCCGACGACACGGGGTTAACAATCCATTACTATCGGTAGAAAACCTATCAATCTCACCCCTAATTATGTCCTGCTTCCAATTTTCCTTCTTGACTCCCTAAGCCTGAGCCTTCCTGGTCATATCCAAAAGCGGCGAGTTAATAAATACCTTCATATATAAGCTCCCAACAAAAGAACTAGCTGATTTGAGGCTCAAAGCATCACGGCCACATTCGATTTTCCCAGGTGGTAAAGAATCTCACAGTCATAATCCTTGACCACATCAAGCCATCTATGCTGCCACATATTTAGATTTCGCTGATCCATGAGATACCTCAAACACTTGTGATCCTTGTAGATAGTACATCAGAACCTATAATGATAATTTCGCCAAATCTTGAGGCAAAACACCACTACCCCAAACTCCATATCATGTGTCGGATACCGAACCTCATGTGGCTTCAGCTACCTAGAAGCATACGTAATAACCCTCCCTCGTTGCATGAGTACTGCCCCCAAGCTAGTGATAGAAGCATCATAATAAACGACAAAATCCTCCACACCCTCTGGGAGGGTTAAGACCAGGGTCTCACATAACTTCTATCTCAGTGTCTGTCACACCCCCAAACCGGAACGACGGAAACGTTCGGGGGCGGATGACTTCATGTGGTAACGTAACAAATGAATACATAGTAAAGAAAGCAATACAACCATCATATATATAATTGAAAGTTTACATTGTTTAAAAGAGTACATGTTTAAAACCAATTACAATAAGATGTCAAAATATGAAATTGAACTAGTGTCGCAGCGTTCCTTCTTCAAAAGCTGTTTAGTACCTGTAATTACTGAGTCCCTGGGACATACAAGTAGTTTTGAAAGAGTAGATCAGCATTTAAGCTGGTGAGTTTCATAAGCATTTAATGATAGTATTTGTATGAAAATGAAATGGTTCGTTTTTGTTCGTTAGTCTCTAGAAAATCCCATATTTCCTACTGGTATAAATGTACCCTTAAATCAAGACCAATATATGTTAAAAAGTTGATGTTTTTCCATCTATGAGTAGTGGTTAGAAGTTCCAAAATTATATCACAATTGGGTTTTTCATGCATAAAATAAATGAACTTATGTAAGTATAAAACCTCCATTATATCTGAAAACCCCCGTAAATCAATGTGTTTTTAATACTCTATGTGAGTTTTATAACCATACTATTGACAAGGAATGCCTATACACAACGTTCTTCAGGCATTGGAATGTTCTGACGTTTGTCACCCCAAATGGTGTACTGTAGCTAACAGTCAGGGCGCGGGGTTGTCAAGCCCGTATAGATCTATACACAAACACCATGCTCCCCCTCCAAGGGATTCTGGTATATAATACGGGACTTGAAATGTGTACTCGTACGTACGTGAAGTTTAATGTCTCACAAAACTTAGTATAAAACAGATTACATGTGAAAATGTTCGTTTGTTATTGTATATGAAAGTAGCTTCTTTAAATAGTATTTCCATGTATGTAAAAGTTCGTAGTATTCTCGTAAAACTATACCTATTATAGTTTCCTAAAAGTGTGTTTCGTTTGTATAATAACCCCTTAGTGAAAATGCTCACTTGTTATGAAAAATATAGTTTTTGTAGTGCCAAAACCGACACACATAAATATAGTATAAGCAGAGTGTCTGATTTATATAAATACATAAATCATTTCTCATTTCAAAAGATAAAATGTTGTCGTGGTATAATTTGCATATGAAAGTTTCCCTATAATAGTTATAAATCACATATGATATTTTTGATAAAACGTGTATAGTGAAAGTTTATATAACACACAATAATAATCGAGTGTTTTACTTGTATTCCCCCCTTAAAAGCATATAAAAGTACCCATAAAACATTTAAAAGTGTGTATTATAGGGGTATGAACTCACTTGAAAGATCGGAGGAGGCGGGATGAAAACCGGACAGAATTTCGACTCGAGAAAGCGGATTTTCTCGGGAATCTCGGGAGCACAAACGACCTTCGGGACTTGAGCAAAGTGATCGGGGCTTCAGGGTAGCACGGGCAAGAAAAACGAGGCAAGAACGCAAGAGAAATGAGAGAAATGGTGCCCTTTATTCGGAACCCTCACATCCCTTTTATAGGGGCTGGGAACCGCCTCGGTACGCTGGGCGTACGCGTGTACGCATGACCGAATCCTCGACTGCCTCGGAGCTCGGATGGGACGGGGCATAGCCTCGCATAGGGCGCGACGTGGACGATCCGAAGCCAAGGCCTCGAGTACGTTGGGCGTAACCGTGTACGCTGGGCGTACTCGCATGACTCAGCCTTCGGATAATACCGAAAATTTCAATAAAAAAAATATATTTATTATTTAATAAACTTCCAAAATTCATATCTTCTTCATACTAACTCCGTTTTCGACGTTCTTTATATCCACGCGTAGGTGAGACCATACTCTACAACTTTCGTTTAGATCCCGTTGGCAAATTTTGAAATTATTTTTATTTTTTATTTTTAAAAGGTCGCGATAAGAAAATTTCTTTAGAAATTCATAACTTCTTTATCTGATGTCAGTTTTTGCCAAACTTTTTACCGCTGAAATACCATTGTCGAGACCTTCGATTCTTGTTTAGGTCATTACGGCCAAAAGTCGCTCGATCTCCGATTCGAGTTTTTAGCCGTCTGTCGTTAAGCCGAACTTGAAAATTTTCTAACTTTCTTATACAATGTCGGATTTGGGCGTTCTTTTTACGTACGATCACGGTTTAATGACATCTAACATAATAGGTAATTTAATTAGTGATTCTTGGATATTTTATTTTCAAAATTAATTTTATTATAACGAACGTGGTTACAATACTTGACTTTTTAGGTCGTTTACATATAGTTGAAATATCGGGTTGTCACAGTGTCTCAAATGCAGCCGGCTGCTCAATCCCCTAACAAAAATCCACGTTCTTCCTCGTCAAACGAGTGAGAGGTACAACAAATTTGGAGAACTCCTGAATAAACCTCCGATAATACCCTACTAGACCTAAAAAACTCTTGATCTCGGAAGGAGACTCTAGGACCTCCCACTGCATAACGGCTTCGATCTTGGACGGGTTGACCAAGATCTCATTCTGGTTGACGAGGTATCCTAAGAACTAGAACTCCCGCAACCAAAACTCACACTTCGAGAACTTGTCATAAAGCCTCTCCCTCCTCAATACTCCTAACAGCTCTCGAAGGTGCTCCTCAAGATACTCCCTAGTTTTGGAATAGACCAGGATATCATCGATAAAAACTATAACCGAACGATCAAGCATTGTTCTGCACACCTGATTCATTAAATCCATAAATACCACTAACACATTGGTGAGACCAAAAGGCATCTTCATGAAATCATAATGACCATAACGAGTTCGGAACACTGTCTTATCCATATACTCCTCCCTAACTCTCATCTGATGATAACCTGACCTCACATTGATCTTGGAAAACCAAGATGCACCTTGTAGATGATCAAATAGATCATCAATCTATGGAAGTGGGTAACGGTTATTCACTGTTAGCTTGTTTAACTCCTGATAATCAATACACATGCGGTGTGAACCATCCTTCTTCTTCATAAACAAAATCGGTGATCCCCAAGATAAATTACTAAGTAAGATAAGCTAATTTCCCAACAGATCCCGAAGTTGAGAGGAAAACTTACTCTGGTGGTGCTAAACGGTATGACGCCTTAGCAATTGGTGCAACACAAGGGATCAGATCGATCCTAAACTCCACTTGCCTCGTAAGAGGCACACGGAGTAATTCCTCCAGGAACACATCTGGAAATTCTATGACTACAGGCACATCTGAAACTGAAACCCCGTTTTCCACCGGAGTGTCAATCACATACGCTAGATAACCCAACCACCCATTTTGAAGATATTGTCGTGCCCTGGCGGCTGAATAGAAAGTTGAACCAACTCTAGTACCCTCTCCATAAATAATTAGTTCCCCCCCACTTAGGGTTCGAACTACCACCTGCTGACCCTCACAGTCAATCATTTCCCCAAGCCTACTTAACTACCCTTTCCCTACTCCATGCACACATCCCCCATAGGGATAGGGATCAAATCGATAGGGTAAGACACCCCAAAAATCTCCAAAGTACAACCCCAAAAAAAAGATTGATACAGAAACCCAATGTTCTTTAGCGATGGAAACTCTCAATGAGGAATCCAACTCTCCAAGAGACATGTCAAAACTCCTATTGAATGAATGAGACACAAAGGACCGACTCGCACACAAGTCAAAACGCACAAGAGCAGGAAAGGAGTTCACTAAGAAGGTACCTAATAGGAATACAATCATAAGAATACAAAAAAACATCTTGATAGAATCATAAATGAAAACATACCAGTAATGACATTCGCCACCGCCCTGGCCTCCTCCGTTGTGACCTAAAAAGCATGATATCGTGCCCTTGGTGGATCCACCTTACCCTGACGTCTATCTGTGATCCTCATAGTAGAGGTAGCAGGTGCCTACACGTGTCTAGCTACAAGAAAGGGTATTGGGTCTTCACATGGACCTCCTAATCACAATGGTAACAAATCCTGGTGTTCAGTGGCGAAGCTTATTGGCGACAATCCTTCGCAAAGTGTCATTCTCTACCATAATTGTGGCATGTTGTCGATAATCAATACACCCCTTCATAAGCTATCCCACGGTTGTGTAATGCCTGTTTTCCTGGATGAATCGATTTATGGTTTCAGGGAGTCAAAAGGTTGGATTTTGGAAGAAAGGAGCCTTACGACGTGAGAATGGGCTACATGAAAACATTTGCTTGGGACTGGTCTCACGACATGAGACATGGAGCTCATGACATGAGAGTTGATGTAGCCCAAGCCCATGATCATTTTAGGGTTTATTTTGTATTTAAGCATCTCTAAACTCATTTTAGGGTTTCTTATTAGCCCCAAACCTCTTTTACCTCAGAAAAACCCTAGCCTTCATCCTTGCTTGATTTTTAGTCATTTTGGAGCTTTTATTGGTTTGGAAGAAGGAGAGAAGAAGAAAAAGAAGAAGGTGTTATTGTGTTGATGCTTGCAATGAATCTTCATCATCATCATCCTACATTGTTTTTGGACCATTGTGAGTATAAAAAATTCTTCCTTTATTGTTTTATTAGGACAGATCTAGGCTTTGTCCCGTTTTTCCTCTTGGTTGTGCAAGTTGATGAATGGAAACCATAAATTTGGCAAATTATAAGTTATTAGGGTTTTAAGAGTGATATGGAGTTCAGATCTAGTGAATGGTTGAGTTTTGGAACCTTGCATGAAAGTTGAATGTTTTTTCTTTAACTTTTGACCAAAATGAGATCTAGAAATGTATCTGACATATATGTCTCAAAAGCATCAACTTTCCAGTTTATAATGGAGTTATAAGACCCATAGAAAGTTAGGGTTCAAGGCTTAATGGATTAAGGATTTAAAAGTTGGACTTTTGGATTCATATTGTGAAAGACCCCTTTCATATTTAACATTATTATTACTCAAAGCATGCTACATGCATATTCATAAACATATTTTACATATATGGTCCTATTATAAAAGACTGGATACAAACCGACTATTAAGATTTTTACAATGTTTTATATATTACATAATTTTACATATATGGTCCTATTATAAAAGACTGGATACAAACCGACTATTAAGATTTTTACAATGTTTTATATATTACATAATTTCCCAGGAAATTATACACTTAATACAAAAGCTATAATGTTATATATTCTACATCTTCTACCAGTACATGACTATGCTGGATGCTTATCACCTGCAATAGTTTAAACATTGAGAGGGATAAGCGGGTGATGCTTAGTGAGTTCAGTAACAGTTACAATATAACGTTATTCCATATACATATCAATATGATAGAAGTAAGGAGGGATAAGAACAACAAAGGCATATGTGTATCATATGACAGGCTTTCCATATCAACAAATGATCTGATTCAAAGATTTACAATCAATGAGATACAAAAATTTCAACATAATATACATCAATAAGACTCCCGCCCAAGTGGCACAGAAACTAAACGATTTATGAATTATCATTTGGCTAGTATTTATAGGCCAATGCCAAAGTGATGCTTACTCGTTAACTTCATGGAAAAAGGCTACATACCAATACCAAAGTGATGCTTAGTCATTCACTTCATGGTCAAAGGTATAGCTCATTATCACAATAACATGGGAAAGCACATTACACATATAACACATAACATACAATTGTCCCTATATTGAACTCACCGTGAAATATTCGATAAATAAAATGATAATTTGGGCAGCACTTCGTCTCTAAAATGACTTTCTATGACGAAACTAGGGATGTTAGTTGAAAACCGGGCCTTATGCGGGCAAAGTTTCAACTTGAAAAGATTATTTTCTCAGGTCTTCAGTGCGTCAGGAATTGCTTCAGGTGTCGAGGATGTTTCCTCGTCTCTTTAAATATTCTTTTACGACGAAACCAGGATGTTTTCTTCAAAACCGGGCTTCACGCGGGCAGAGCTTCGACTCAAAAACTATTTTTCTCGAGATCTTCGGACTTCGGGACTTGCTTCGGGTCTCAGGAATGATATTGGGGCTTCGGGATATTTATTGCAAGAAAAACGAGGTAAAACGGGAGAGAGAGAGAGAGAAGAGAAAATGAGCAAAGAAACTCGGCAGCCTCGACTTCCTTTTATAGGAGGCTGGATCCTTGATTTACGCTGGGCGTAATTAAAGTTTACGCTGGGCGTAACCTGGATAAGGTCGCTGACTCCCCCCCCCCCCCCCCCCCTTCGGATAATATCGAAATTTATAATTAAATTGAATATTTTAATTATTTAATAAACTTCAAAAATTAATATCTTCCTCATACAAACTCCGTTTTCGATGTTCTTTATATCCACTCGTAGGTGAGACAACGTTCTACAACTTTCGTTTAGACTCCGTCGGCTAACTTTGAATTTATTTTTATTATTTGTTTTTAGTAGACCGGGACAAGAAAACTCTGTTATAAATTCATAACTTCTTCATCCGACGTTCGTTTTCGTCTGTCTTTTTACCGTTGCACTACTATCAATAAGATCTTTGATTCTCGTTTAGATTGTTTCTACTAAAAACCACTCGATCTCAAATCGAGTATTCGGGCTGCATAGGGCTAAGTCGAAACTTAGAAAGATCATAACTTCCTCATACGAAGTCAGATTTGGATGTTCTTTTTATGCACACTCACGGTTTAACGAACTCTACAATTTTCGTTTAGATTGCTAAGGCTAAATATCACTCTAACGTAAATTCACTTTTTACGTCATTCAGCGTCGTGTCGGTTCTGTCGCGAAACTTCGACAGGTCATAACTTGTTCGTTATAACTCGGATTTCGGCGTTCTTTATATGTACAGAACCCTTGTAACATATAATATAACTTAGTTAAGATTATTCATTCTAAATAATCTTTCATCAAAAATTCATGTTTGATGATTATCGTTTCTAAATTGACTAGCCCTAATCTACAGGCGTTACAATTATCTCCCCCTTAGGATGATTACGTCCCGGAATTATCAACGAAATAGGGCTTGTATAATGATTCCATAAGTTATCTCTTCATCCTAAGTATTAATCGTAACTTTTATGTCTCCTCGAAAGAGTATTTAACTCTAGCACTTCTTGACTGCAGACGATGCTCAATCTTGCATCTGCTTTTCTTACCATGTTGTACTTTCAATCTTAATCTTTGAGTTACCAAATAAGTCCTTAGTGAGGACTCCTTCTTCTTCTTCTTAGGATAAGTACTTTCCCTTATCTATTGTAACATAACGATGAGTCATGTTCTAATGACCTCTCATCGTATGATGCAACACTTAGACTCAAGTCTCTTAGAGTCAAATTTCAGAATGGAATATACCTTCATTCGTATTCTAATGTGATATAATCACATTTTAGCATGTAGCATTTCTAGCTACTAACTTCTTTAACAACGAGCGCGATGCTATCGGTAGCATTGATTTCAATCTTCTGACCTCAGTCAGATGCTACATTGAACTTGGTTCTCTGAACCATGTAACAAACTCATCGTAGTTGGACTCAATTTGATATGACCACTAGGGTCAGAATAACAATCATCTCACTAGTCATTACCGAAACGATGGTAACAACATACTTGAATAAAACGAGACCAATCACTAGCTTCTTGGTAACCTTGTGACTTTCCTTGATCCAAGCGTGAGTCCTGTGCTTCCAATAGTATAGATCTCTACTACTATTCACACCTACTCATACTCGTCCTAAGTATTGTCCCGCAATCGACCAAGTCACCATACAACAATCATAAAATCATTTAACACATCAGATAAGAAAACCAGGGTTTATATTAATTCTCGAAACGATTACACCAAAATTCAAGTTCACCCTATACTATGACTCTAACAGGCTACGCTTCCTGATACATACTTTATATATTGATACAAAGTCTTCATTCTTGATTCCTCGCGTTGTTTTCTGCTTCGTCGAGGATCATGTGGAATGCCTTTGGCTTTGGTGGTGCCTCTAGCCTTGCTGCTTGATTTTTCTTTGGGTAGTCTTGCTTGAAGTGCCCTTCTTCGTTACATTCGTAACATACCTTTTTGTTGAATATACATTCATCAGTGTAGTGCCCATTCTTTCCACCTTTGAAACATGTCACCTCCGTGCCACATTTTCCCGAGTGCTTCTTCTTGCACTTATCGTACCATCTTGCTTCATCTCTTCCTCCCCCTCCAGACTTCGAGAATTTTCTTTTCTCATTATACCATGAAGTTCCTTCTAACTTCCTCTTCTCGCCAACTTCAACCTTGCTGGTGGCTCTTCCCGTAATCATATCTTCAACAGACTTGGCAGCCTAGATAGCTGCCTCCAGAGTAAGTGCCTGACGCACTGGCACCGCATACTCCCATGGAATTCCCTTTGCGTACCTATCGATTTTCTTCAGCTCATCTTGGATAATACGCAAAACAAACTCCATTTTTTCTGTGAAGTTATTGGTGTATTTATCGATGGACACACTACCCTTCTTCAATGTCAGAAATTGGTTCTCTAGCTCAAGCAGATTTTGGTCCGAGCAGTACTTGCGCTTAAATTGCACCAAAAACTCTGCCCAAGTCAGTTGTAGTGGATCATTAGGGCTTAAGGTCTTCCCCAGAGCATTCCACCAACGAACAACGCCACCTATGAACTGACGTACTGTGAACATGGTCTGTAAACTTGCCTCTACAACCACACGTCATGAAGGCTAGATCCATTTCTGAGATCCAATCCATCACTCTGATCGGATCCTCTTTTCCAGTGAAGGTCGATGGTTTGCAAGTCAAAAAGCCTTTGTACTTGCATCTAAGTCCATCAATTCCTCCCTCTTGTTTGTTTTGTCTGACCAATGGTGGGTTGGCTTGACCAACAATCCTACTGAAGTCACCTCATTCCGAATGCCCTTCATTCAACTCGGGCTGTTCAATCGGCATTGAAAGTTCCTCACGATTCTGCCGAAGCAGACGTCTAGTTTCATCTATTTGACGATCCAACATCGTCTGAATCATTAATTGTACACCAGCCATTGTTATTGGCTCAGGTGTTGCCGCTACAATAGGTACTCGCTCAATCACAGGTGGTTGATTCCTTTCTTCGTTCACGTTTACAACTCCACTTCTGGTTCTTACCATTTTTGATCTACACACCGAATATGGTGAATTCAGATCCTCAATCACGATAGATAATTAAATCATCTTTATAACTCTGAAATGTTTACATGCTAGTTCCAATACCGTAGTCGTACGCTTAGAATCCTAAACACATAAGGTTTCCAGATCTGGTCGGCAACATACCATGGATCCAAACAAATAATAGCATCGATATAGCTATCACACAAAACATTTAGCACATAAAAGCATTTTAGGCATCATTCTTACAATAAACTAGTGCTTGTGTCAATTCAGGTGTATTACTTAACATATTCTAGACACACTCTCACGATATTTACTTAGCATTCTAAGTTTAAGTCTAGAAATCCTACAAATTCCTAGTTCGCTTAAACTAATGCTCTGATACCAACTGTGACATCCCCAATTTCACGGCCAGAAAAGACCGATTTGTTTATGCTTTGTTTTTAAAATCAGAGTAATCTTTTTAAAGAAAAAAATTGCGGAATTTGTTCTCAAAACAAAATATGATAAGAATTTATCAAAAGCATTTCTTAAAGAAATGTATTTTCATTATATAACAAAATCTCGGGATGTCATGTTCCGATACAGACACATAAGCATAAACAGAACTTACATATAATTACACTAATAATTTACATCTCCTTTAATCTCTTAGTAAAATAAGTCTTTGTATTGATACCTATGATACAAAGAAAACTGAGAGGGTCAGGCTTGGGAGCCTGGTGAGCATACAACGTTTTTAACCCACAATAATATAATTATTATACTTAATCATCAAACAATCAACCCAATTACCCATCCCAATTATCTTCTTTAATTGTTAATGTTTTACCCTAAGAATCAACTATTCTTCAATCATTTATTCCTAAGGATTGACCTAAGGAATTGACACAAAATCCATCGCTACATAAGGCACATCTGCCAAGGTTATCCTTTAAGCGCCTCTGCTCGGATTACAACATACACTATTAGACGTATCTGCCGACATTATGACATACTATTTTAGGTACATTTGTCGACATTATCCTTTAAGCGCATTTGCCAAGATTACGACATTCACTATTAGGCGCATCTGCCAATATTATCCTTAAGTGCATCTGCTAGTATTATGACATTCTCCATTTGGTACATTTGCCAAAATTATTCCTAAGCGCATCTGCTAGTATTATTACATTCACTATCGGTGCATTTGCCAATATTATTCTTAATCATTTTTCGCACCTCATCATTTATCTACCCATGTTTTCCCCAATATAATAGTAGATATAAAACACATATACAGTTTAACTTATTTAAAACCTGTATCAAACATTGCATTCAACACCAATCTCAAATAAACAAACAACTTATTAACACATATCACATATTTTATAGTTAATACTTCGTATTCAACACTCATCTCAGATAAACAAACAACTTATTAACACATAACACGTATTTCATCGCAAATACTTAATACTTACGTGTTAGAAGAAAGTAACTACACACTTACTTGATTAGACGATGATCCGACAACACCTCGTCTCTTTAAATATTCTTTTACGACGAAACCGAGATGTTTTCTCCAAAACCGGGCTTCACGCGGGTAGAGCTTCAGCTCGAAAACTATTTTTCTCGGGATCTTCTGGCTTCGGGACTTGCTTCGGATCTCGGGAATGATACCGGGGCTGCGGGATATTTATTGCACGAAAAACGAGGTAAAACGGGAGAGAGAGAGAGAGAGAGAAGAGAAAACTAGCAAATAAACTTAGCAGCCTTGACTTCCTTTTATAGGAGTCTGGATCCTCGATTTACGCTAGGCGTAACCTGGATAAGGTCGCTGACACCCCCCCCCCCCATTTGGATAATGTCGAAATTTATAATTAAATTGAATATTTTAATTATTTAATAAACTTCAAAAATTCATATCTTCCTCATACAAACTGCGTTTTCGACGTTCTTTATATCCACCCGTAGGTGAGAGTACACTCTACAACTTTTGTTTAGACTCTGTCAGCTAATTTTGAATTTATTTTTATTATTTGTTTTTAGTAGACTGGGACAAGAAAACTCTGTTATAAATTCATAACTTCTTCATCCGACGTCCGTTTTCGTCTGTCTTTTTACCGTTGCACTACTATCAACAAGATCTTCGATTCTCGTTTATATTGTATCGGATAAAAACCACTCGATCTCAAATCGAGTATTCGGGCTGCATACCGCTAAGTCGAAACTTAGAAAAATCATAACTACTCATACGAAGTCAGATTTGGATGTTCATTTTATGCACGCTCACGGTTTAACGAACTCTACGACTTTCGCTTAGACCGCTAAGGCTAAATATCCCTCTAACGTAAATTCACTTTTTACGTCATTCAGCGTCGTGTCGGTTCTGTTGCGAAACTTCAACATGTCATAACTTGTTCGTTATAACTCGGATTTCGGCGTTCTTTATATGTACGAAATCCTTATAACATATACTATAACTTAGTTAAGATTATTAATTCTAAATAATCTTTTATCAAAAATTCATTTTTGATGCTTATCATATCCAAATTGACTATACATAATCTACGGGCGTTACAGTATCCTTCAAAAGATGATTATAACATATTAATCTCAAAACTAAATCCCAATTCAAATATCTTGAATGATAGATTTTGATTGTTTGGAAGAGGAGTGACACGGAGATTGTCCATATAATTGATTACATGGCTCTAAAATTGAAAGATAATATCAATTACTAAAAATTTAATGGTAGCAAGGTTATAAATTTGTATAAATTGGACTTTTTTTAAACATCTCTAATAATTGCAATTGTTGCATAAATATAAATAATCAATTATCCCTACTTTTATCAACTTTATAGGTTTTTTTAATATATTATTATTTTTTAATACTAATAAGTCTTTAAAACTTAATTTTCTTAAAAAAAAAAATTTTGTACAATTTTTTTTGTTTATATAGTTACTTTATAAAATTATTTTTCACACCTTATTTTACACCCCCCACAAATCTTTTTCCAAACTTTGTTTTTATATATTTTTAAAAGTTTGTCTTTTTGAAAATAATAAAATATATTTTTACAACTTATTTTATATTTCAATTTTATACTTGTATTTATTATAAAAGTTTTCATGTTCAACAAATTAATTTTTTATATATAAAAGTTGTAAAAACATATACAAATAATTTTATATTTTATACATTCAATTACAATATTCAAATTCAAAGTTTCTACTTTGATTAGTTTGTTGGAATTTGATTTAAATAAAAGAATCATATTAAATGTTTTTGGTTCAAATATTAAAATTCCCGCCAACATATGAACCCAAATTTGGTGATTCAAATCACTGCAGATTAACATCCGTTGTAAGGAGGAGATGAAAAGGAGGTCAACGAGAAAGTCACCGGCGGCGAATTTTCTCATGACGCCGCCGCCGTTGGTGGCGCCTGTAAACCGATCACCAAGTGAATCTCCCGAGATTATCAAATCCAGTTCAAGCTGCTTCACTACACCTACGAATTCAACCTCATCTCTCAATGAGGATCGCAGAAGCAACGACAACAACCGAAAAATGCATGCTGCAGAACCGCGTAACGCAACTTCTCCGATGCAGTCTCTCTCTTCACTGAGTAAAACAGGTAACAATATCGCCGATCTGAAGAAAATGACATCGTCGCGCATTAATTCAATCAAGCGTCAAATTGATCGCTCTTATTCCGATATACTCAAGGATATGGAAGTTTCTCACTCTCGTCTACAGAAACGATATAAGGTCAGTGAATATCTATCGTTCTTAGTGCTTGTATGAAGTTATCAGGCTGAATGGAAGTTGTTGATTGTAGATCGTTCTCTCATATCGATCTTAGCTGTGTAAAAGTTAATTATCTGCTAACCAATTGTACATCAGCTTTAGGAAGGTTCATCTCTGATGATCGATTTATATTTTCACATCGAACAAATTACGTTGATGAAATTAGATGTAGAACATGTAGATTTTGCTTGTAGATTTTCTCACGTATGCAATTTCATTCCTGATTAGTGATGCGCATCTCCTATTTCCATAATCATTACTTGAATACTATGTTTATATGCAATTAGAGATCGCAATGTCTTCTTCCTTGAATAAGATACGTTGAATTCATTTCAAATTTCTTAATGCGTTCATCTATATAATCCTCAGCTCATCAATGTAATTTTATATCCGTAAGAAACCTGGGGTCATGTTTTATGTAATTTTATACATATGCAACCACAGATAATGTTTGATAGCTTCTTTGATCATGTCTTTTCATCTGAATAACATTCAAAACCTTGTGTACAGCTATACAATTACATAATTCTATCACTATCTGTCGAAAAATTTCAAGTAGCTTCCATCATCTACCACCTATTCATCATGAAACCTCTCTCCCCTGTTGTTATTTCATAAGGTCCAAAATCAAGCATGTGAACAAACAATGACTGAAGTTGAAAAGGATTTCAAGAAGATGATTGACCACATGACTCAAACTCATGATGCAATGGAGGTTGGTTTTCCACTCATTTCCCAACACAATAACTTCTCAAAGCTCTCCATTATCATTACACATTTACATCTCTCACAAGATGTTTGTTTCAGGCATCATATACAGATCTCATAGCAGAAGCACAAGCCCGAGCAACTCGTTGTATGTTTCTATTACATTTTTTGTTATAACTTGAACTAAGAAGCATGTTTTCTTCTAAACACTCAAAGCTTATTCCAACTTGATTAAACTCTTTTCAATTCTTAAAATTTCAGTATGCAAAACAAGCATCCCTGGACTTTCACAATCTGTGGAGAAAGCCATTGAAGCATTAAGGAGCCATTATGGAGCTGCATCAACTTCCTCATAGACATAGCATTAACTTAAAAAATACTTAGGTGAGTAACCTAGTACTAGACATTGTACACATACTTCCTCATTTTATTGGCAAAATGACTTAAAAGTCCTTTTTATTTTGTTGTTGCAAACTTGTTCTCATATGCCTGTAATATACGAAGCTCCTTTATGTTTTTCAGGAAAAAACTTACTGGGAAGAGAAACTAGGGGTAAAAAGGTAATTCAACTATTTGTGGTTTATATGCTATTTACTGATACTAGTTTTTTATTCAAATTAACAGAAGAATTCGTTCATATGATATTATGATTATAACCATATATGATTAGATGATTAAACAATTGACAGAAGGAAATGAAAGTTCGAATTAACAAGGGATTAATGCGAAATGAGGAAAGGTGTATTAAGGATCTCTCTACTTTGATTAATTATTATTACTAAAATAATTATCTAATGTTATATAAATAAATGAGAAGATTTATGTTTTAAAATCTCCAACCTAACACTACAAGTAAGTTACTAAGTTTAATATTTTAATAATAAAACAATTTTTTTTACTATTAGACTATTTTATTATCACATAACACTTGTTATGTTTTAATTAAGGATCGTTTTATTTCTAATAATACTTAATGTTTTATAAATATTTATAAAAGTGACAAATAAAAATCTATATCGGATTCAATATCAAGGTCTGATAAAATTTTGTAGTGATATTTATGTAAACTAATCTTAAATTTTATGTTAATTATTTGATAACATGCATAAAACCAAGACTGGAGATTTGGTTCAATATAAAGAGTGTAACATCAAATTTGATGTGTTCTTATGGGGATTAGAGAATTTTAGGTTGTATTTGGTAGAATAGTTGAAAAGTTAAATTTTAAAAAGAAATTATTTATTTATATTTATCTTGATAAGCTAAAATGATAGCGTTAAAATAGTTCATAATACTACATTTGTCTAACGAACTATTTCAAATGTTTATGAAACACCGATTTATACACTTCATTACATCTAAAACAACAAATAAAGGTTTTTTATTTTCTGAGTAAGTCTCTTAGTTGTTTTATATTTTTCGTCAAATATAATCATAGGAAAACTATATTATTGCAGTTACACGCTATTTTTGTTTTTATTTACTAAGATCGATAACAGTTAGTTTACTCCAATCAAATAAATATTTATTTATTTGATTATTAAATACAAAAAGAAACAAAATTGAATTTTTCTATTTATACAAAACAAATTGTCATACTATTTCAAATTTCAAAACCCGATAACCCGGTTGGACCCATTGGGCTTTGTTCAGGCGGTTTTGGGTTGACTCGATGCCCACCTCTATTTTTCACTCTTTTCTTTTTTAATTAATTTCATAATTTTACTTATTTGATATAAAGCCGAATCAATCAACTCAAAATTAGATGATGTAAAATGCACTAAACTACAAATTTATTAGTGTCTCACATTCCAAGCATCATTTAATTTCTTGTAGGGGTATATTTTATAAGACGACCAATCGAATAAAAATCACATGTTATATTAAGTCATGTCAATATGCACGACAATATAGATCCTTTATTTATAGCATTGTAGAAATTTATTTATTTATTTTGTAACATAATTTGATTAAAAACCTAGCAAGATGTTAGATATAATGCAAGAATGATTTTTTTTGTAAATTTGGAGTTGAAAACTTGTTAACATCCCTAGAATAATTCAAAATTTTCATCCCCAATGAAATCCCTCAGAGTCTAACTTGAAAGCATTCTCATGTCGTCCATTCTCTTTTTGTTATATAAACAAGGTCTTGCAATGTGAATGCCCTCTTCATGCTATAAAGACATCAATCACACTTCCAAACTTCACTATAACTGTTGATTACCCATTAATGGTGGCGAATTGTTGACATAAATAGTTGTTAAAATATTCACATTCGTTGATAATCAACTAAAGTTTTGAAGTTATTTATAAAAGTTATTAGGTGTAAGATCTATATATTACATGAGTTTATTTAAAAAAAATTAAATATGAAATTTTAACAATTTGAAAGGTTTGAATTTGTAAGAAAAATGAGAAAAATTTTAAATTATTAAAATTAATAAGGCTTTAATGTATTGAATACATTATGTATATATATATATATATATATATATATATATATATATATATATATATATATATATATATATATATATATATATATTCCTATTCTAATAAAAGAATAAGTTTAATTTCATATTGACAAGTGTAATGCAATTAGAACCCCTCATTAATGTTATATATCATTTATCATGCCACTTATCCACCTATTAATTATTCATTTCAAATTTCAAATTTTAAATTCCTCACTCTAATTTTATTAAATTAATAATTCATTCTTCATTTTAAATTTCAAAATTTAAAATTTCTCCTTTTAATTATATTAAATTAATATGTAGAGTTATATCATTTTATAATTTATATTAATTTTATTTTAGTTTTTAATCTAATGTTATTAGAATAGGGAGATTAATAACATTAGATTAAAAACTAAAATAAAATTAATATAAATTATAAAATGATATAATTCCACATATTTATTTAAATCAACGATTATAATTTTATATAACCAAAAAAATATCTCTTTAAGTAATAATTTATTTAAAATAATTTATTAATGATTGTAATTTTTTAATACGAAAATTTAATTAATTTTATAACCGTGGTTATCACGGGTTATAAACTAGTATATATATATATATATATATATATATATATATATATATATATATATATATATATATATATATATATATAAAAACTATTTCTAATAAATACTTTACATATATATATTACCTTACATATTAAATGTGGAATTTTTTAATTTAATAAAATGAAAAATACAATAAAATGACAAGTGGAAAATAGAAAATTTAAAAAATCTAGAAAATACCATGTATCCAAATGAAGGAGAAAATGACATGTGGCAAAAAAAACCTTCTTTTATTATTGGAGATTTGTCACTAAGGTTTTGGTGTAGATAATGTTAAATTGTAAGACTATGTGTTCTATTTCCTAAATGGAATGTAACTCTCATATTTTAGATGTTAAAGGTTAAATTTGATTACAATTTACATGCATGATGATCCTTTTCATTCAAATATGATAACTTTAATGATCAAAATCGAAGCTAATATAACTAGAATATTAAGATGGGAGAGAATGGACTTGATATAGAGTTCACCAGACATGAGTTGGCTCGATAAATACTGTCTGATAGCTTTGACGTGTTGAGTTTGGGTCTCCAAATCGGCATAAATTTGCTACTTATCTTTCCTCTTTATTACTTTTTTGACTATCTACTAACCACAAAATTCAAATTTTTACCAACTTTTTCCCTATAAGAATTACCAACAACTAAAATCAATAATACCACTCTCAAAACCTTCAACACTCATCTTACCTCTCTCAATTCTATGTTTGTAAAATATCTTCTTCAAACTCTCAATCTGATTCTACTAACATACGGAAGTCCTTGATTGTAACTTGGGCCTCAATAGAAGATACAACTTTGGTACGTACATGAGTTGATGTATAGGATGACTCTTCAATCGACAACAATGGGGCAACTTTTTGGAGTAAAGTTACTATATGTTTCCTCAACAAAATGCATCAAGATGACTATTGAAAGAAAGATAATGCCTACACTAAGTGGAGGAGCATGACATAGTGATAAGAGAGTTTAATGCTTTGTTTGATAACTTGAAACACAATTGACAATGTGATTAAAATAATGGTGAAAATGATGCAATTAATTAAACCAAATTCTTCAAATTTTCCAAGCCAGAAAAGAGAAAACCTTTTGAATATTTAGAGTTTTGAAATGTTGTTAAAAATTCCAAAACGGATTGTATTTAATTACTAATTTTTATCTTTATTGTTATGTTTCTTAGCTTTTTAACTTAATGTTATATACTTTTAATTTAAAGACCAAACTGCAATTTTGGTCCTCGAGGTTAGCAAAAAAAAGTGTAGATAGAGTTCAAAAAAATTTCAAACTTGCACCACTGGTCTATGAACAATTTGAGTCGACTCTTTTTCCTATTTCATTTGTGTTTCATTTTTTTAAAATCCATGTTATTATTATTATTTTTATTTAAAAACTGAACAAAACGCATCCCACCTAACCTTCTCAACACCACCCTCACTCCTTAATTCATTTGAATCTCTTGTTCAATTGTTCTTCATTCTCTTGTTTTCTACCGGCAAGTTAACGTTGACCCTCCGCCTTCTCTTCGGAGAGAAATCGTTAAAGTCAGAGATGAAATCCACCACAGTTTGTTGGAGCCACCGCCGCCTTCGGTGCACCCAAGACACCAAGAAGAAATCTTAGATCCGAATGTTGATAGGATGTAAAGCTTGAACCGGGACCGGTAGTAATGGATGGAGCACGGCATATCTGTGATTTAGTGTTCCCATCTCTCTACTTTTGACAAATCTATGGCGACGTCGACATGAATTTCTTGGAGAGTTGACAAAGTTTCCAATGCTCTCAAACTCTCAAATCTTGAAATAACAAGTTCGATTTGTAGCAAAATGAAGAATCGTGCTATCGATTGCTTCATAGGTGCAAGTTGGAAATTTTTTGGACTCTATCAATATTTATTTTTAACCATAGGGATTGAGTTTGCAGTTTAGTCTATTTAAAATTAATGAAATTTCCATAAATATAAATAAAATAAATAAAATTTATTTGTGTAAAGCATTATAGAAAGTAATTTTAGTTGTTTAAAATGGTAATATATATAACAATAAATTTAATATGATAACTCATTTTTTTTTTAAAATGAGATAGAGTTTTGGTTAAATCTTCATAAAAACCAAACTAGAAAAAACAAACTTTATTTTTTTCTAATAATGTTTATGTAATTATATTCTTCAATCCCGAACAACATATCTAACATGAAATGAATAAAGTCATCTTTTGATTTTTAATGATTTATTCCAGACTTATATAATGTATATAAGATCATTGATAAAAGGCTTATTATTGAGATTTACCTAAAGTTTATGTAGTTTTCAATTTCGTTTTGGATTATCAGAAGTATTTGTGAGACATGACATAAATGTTTCCTGACATGTCACATGAGGTTCTATTTCATACTAACTCTGCGTACAATCTGAACTGAATGTCGTATGTATGAAATGTCCTTCATTCCAAAATGAAATTATAAACAAATGAATTCAATGGCTTATTATGATCTTTACATAGATATAAAGGTTGATGCATCCCAATCTAGAATTTTATTATTGTAAATGATTCTATGCATATAATCAAATTATTAGAGTCTAGGTTTGTAGTGAAGGATACTGAGAGCGGATACATTTATTTTTGATGGGTCTCCGGTTCATATAATCAGATAATCACGTAGATATGATGTGCTATTCCTATAAATATGTACCCAAAACCCTAATAAAAAATGAAACTTATTTGTATACTATAAATTTTTCCATACACAACAATTTGTGCATTAAAGTATTGTATCATACAACTTCAAAAAACATAAATTGTTATGTATAGATAAAAATTATTTTGTACGAATCACTTGCTATAAAATTTACATTTATTCTTATTATCTGAATCCCGTTAATTAACAAGTTCGAAATGAATTTTATTGAACATTAACCAAGTGAAAAGTTAAATATACATTGACAAACATAAGTAAATGTTTTCCATTTTAAGGAAAAAAAGCTGATTTTTATACTATGACATCCCCAATTTCACAGCCAGAAAAGACCGGTTTTGTTTATACTTTGTTTCAAAATCAGAGTAACCTTTTAATAAAAAAAATATTGCGGAATTTGTCCCAAAACAATAATATGATAAAGATTTATCAAAAGCATTTCCTTAGAAATGTATTTCATTAAAAGACTTGGGATGTCATGTTCGATACAGTACATAAGTATAAACAGTACATTATAAGCCTTAAAACAGTTATTTACAACTAATGGCCTATAATTCAAAAGTTCCTCATCATCATCATAATTATGCTCTGAGTCCACTACCTATAAAACAGAAAGCTGAATGGGTCAGGCTTGGGAGTCTGGTGAGCATATAGGTTTTTCAACCCACAAATAATAATAAATTTATTAATTTCATCGATCAACAATAAATTTATTAATTTCATCAACCAACAATAACCCTGATTACCCATTCCCGTTATCCTCACTATACGTCCCTAAACACCTATACAAGGGACCTAGTCTAAGGATTTAATCATCGGGATGGACACTACTGCTAAGGGGGTTCCTCAACAATAAATGTCCTAAAGGCAACCATGAGGGGGATGGAGTACACCGGTGAACACATCGTTCACAACACCTACAGGTTGCGAGCCTGCTAGTGTTCCACTGGACTGTCTAGAAGAGTCCGTGGTCGTCATCCATACTCTGCTAGATGACTGGAACAACAACAACATCGAGGCCTCTCATCATTTTAACACAAATCAACTATTTTGTCTACCCATGTTCTACCCAACATATTTGTAGATAAAATACATATACAGTTTATAACTTGTATAAAACATTGTATTCAACAATCATCTTAAATAAACAATCAATATAATTACACATAACACGTATTTTATAGAAAATACTTCATATCCATGTGTAAGATGAAAGTGACTATACACTCACTTGATTTGATGATAATCGGGCAGCAATTCGTTCCTTAAAATGATCGTTTCTTATAAAGCCGGGAGTTTTATTAAGAAACCGGGCTCTGCGAGAGTTGGAGCTTCAAAACCGAAAAGATAAAATTTTCCGGGTTTTCAGGCACTTCGGGACGTATTCCGGGCTTTAAAAATGATACCGGGGCTTCGGGGGAAGTTAAAATAGTCAAAATATAAGTTTAGGGGTGTAAAATGACAACTTTGCAATTCTAGTCGGCAAATCTCGCATCCCTCTTATTTATAGGGTGCGAGTCCGAGGGGTGATTGGCTAGGGAAACTCCACGTAGCTACTTGCGAGGCTCGGTCACGAAGGGAGGAGGTGGCTGCGAGGGAGCGAGGCACGGAGGCGAGGCGCGTCGGAAGAGGATAGGTCGCGAGGCCGGTCGAATCCGGAAGCAACACGCGTCGGATGCAACGAAGGCCAGCGAGGCTCGGATGCGAATGGCGCGTCGGAGGATGCGAAGGCGAGACGTGGCTGCTTCGGATTCTTCCACGGAGGCGACACGCGTTTGATTCCGGCTGGACCTCGGCTTCGACCTATCAGAGGCTAGCACGCGTCGGTCTCGGATTCGGCCACGACTCGGCGACGCAGTAGCTTCGGCCTCGATGACGTGTCCGATTACTGTTCATGCGAAAATTTCCGAATTTTGAGCCCCGAACTTCTAAAATCCATAACTTTCGCATACGAGCTCAGTTTTTGACGTTCTTTATATGCACACATAGCTAAAATCATGCTCTACAACTTTCATTTAGACTTTGTCGGCTAATTTTGAATTTAATTTTAATATTGTTATTTTTAACAAACCGGGACAGGAAAATCCGTTAAAAATTCATAACTTCTTTATCCGACGTCCGTTTTCGTCAGTCTTTTTACCGTTGTACTACTATTGACGAGACCTTCGATTCTCGTTTAGGTTGTGTCGGCTAAATTTCGCTCGATCTTAAATTCGAGTATTTAGCTGTCTACTGCTAAGCTAAAACTTAGAAAAATCATAACTTCCTCATACGAAGTCAGATTTGGGCGTTCTTTTTATCGAACTTCTCGGTTTAACGAATACTACGACTTTAGTTTAGATTGTTAAGGCTAAAAAAACACTTTATCGTAATATCCACTTTTTATGCTTCCTGGTGTCGTGCCGGTTTTGTCGTGAAACTTCGACAGGTAATAACTTCTTCGTTATAACTCGGATTTCGATGTTCTTTATATCTCCGGAATCCTTGTTTCGGCCACTACAACATTCTTAAAAGATATCGGCTTTTTATAATATTTATTTTAAATGATTATTTTTATTATTAATTAATTAAATCACAATAATTAAGCAAATCAGCATATAATTCACATAATATTCACATAATTCCTTTTTCTTACTTCAAAATGAGTTACAAAGGTTGACCTAGATTATTACAACTTTATTAATGTTTTTAGCCCAAAAACACAGGTGTTACATATACCTAATAATTTCAGAATATCTCATTCCGAATTAATGGTAGGTAAATACATGTATGCTATATACAATAACTGATAGATAAATTTTGTTAATTTTGGATGGTATCCTTTGATAAAATTCATTATAATCTAACAAGATGACGTATTCAATAGTAAAAAGAGTCAAATTTAAACTTTTAAGGATGCCAAAAAGGAATATACGAAGTAAGCAGGTAAAGCTACCTTGACGATAGGTCAAGGTACTATGATAGAAAAATAGGCTTATTGCATAATGTTCTTTTAGGTACCCCATTGGCCTATCTATAACTTATAAGTACCCATAGCATAAAGGTTCTTGTGATTTTTAGATCTTCACACTTAAAAAAAATCTTTTAACAAGTTTTTCTAACAAAGTAATTTCCGAGGTAGTATTTTTTTTCATATAAAATATTTTATAAAACTTAATTGTTACATTGAAAGAAAAATTGTTATATGCAAATCATTTCCGATTGATAAACTTATATTTTCTTTTCATATTTAATTAATAACCTTATCTCACAATTTTTACACTTTTTATATGGTATATGTTCATGTCACTACTAAGGCCCTGTTTGATATCTAGCTAACTGGGTCCGGTCAGCTGTTTTGGCTGATTCGGTCCAGTCAGCCCGTTTGATAAAGGGCTAAACGCTTCTGATCCGGTCCAATGCACTGACTCGGTCATGTAAAATGGTCTGATTCGGTCCTGTGTAAAAAAGAGACTGACTAGAAAATTTCCCCACTTTGCCCTGAAGCTTTTAACGCCCCATCGTTGAACGACATCACATACACTTCATTCCTTCATCGACCCTTGCCTACAACCTCCTTCCTTTGTCGTTTCCTTCCTTCGTCGGTGCCGACGCCTTCCTCCGCCGCACCGTCGTCTTCCTCCGTTGTGTCGTCGTCTTCCTCGTATGAGGACTATCTTCTTCAACCCTTGATTTCAATCACAGAGCCATGAACTCCTAACATCCCTCTGATGCTAATTAATTGTTTCCTTTAATTTTTTCGAATGAGGGCTTTCTTCTTCAACCCTCGATTTCATTTTTGTGTCAATTCGAACGATTTCTTCTATTTTGTATCATTGAGATAACCATATTATTGATATTGAATCCCATAAGGTTTAATTGGAAATTAATGCTCTGTTGATGAAATTAAGGACAATCATATAGGTTCGTTTTTTTCTTTAAATCTACTTTTAGAGGGTAATGATTTTTTAATTCTTGGCTATTCTAATTTCACAGTTGACGTAAAGACCTATGTTTCACTCTTTTTGCAAGAGATTTTGATTTGTGATGACAAAAAACTCATATTTTTGGTGTCCCGTATTGATTCATTGGAATACATTGTTGATTCTATGGAGAGGCAATTTCAAATTGAAACAGTTGTAGTTTTATGTTTATTTTTTCTTGAAAAAGATTCATGTTTTACCTAACTCATGTAGCACACATGTTTGAAAATGCATAAGTAAAAGCATTGATCAAGAACAAGAAATAAGTGATGTTAATCCAAGACCTTTCCATCATAAACGAAGTGCCACTGTACCTTATAAGGATCTGGTATTATTAACATATAATTACAGAAAGTTGGCATTAGATTGACTAGAAGATGTAGTAAAGAGGTGAAATAACGTCATTTGTTTATGATCCTAGTGTTATATTTTTGTAGAATAATTGTAAATTGCATCATTTTGTCATTGTGTTATATTTTTATATGCAATTTTGTTTTGAATGGTTATAAATTACATCACTTTGTAAATTACACGACAATGTTATAAATTAAATGGTTAATCATAAAGGAATTATTATAAAAAAAAATGTTGTTTGAGGGTAATATAGTCATTTTGCACAGTCAATCAGATGCAAAATCAAACATCAAGTTTCATTCAGAAGTTAACTCAGTCAGAACATCTAACTCAGTCAGCTTTTAACTCAGTCAGCTCTAACCCGGTTAACAACTATCAAACGACCCCTAACTCTACTAATATATATTATTTTTTTAAGCATAATGATGTCATGTACTCTTGGAGAGCTTTTATTTTATAATAGTTAATTTATTTTTGTTATAATATTTTTTTTAATGGAATTAGCAACTAGAATGGGATTCGAGAGCGGTTCAGAACTCAAGAAAAATGCTTCGATGATTTTAACTGCGAGTTTATGTTTATTACTGTCATGAATTCATATTGCTTCCATCGTTCTAAATCAAAAGGATTAACTTTGGCATAAATTATGCTTACATTTTCTAAAAACATTTGTAACTGCCACTTATGATCTTTTTAATTTTCCACAGACTTGATACATGTTTCCTTTATGTTTCGCTCATGGTAACTTGTGTGTCGTCTTATCTACATTTAAAATTATAAAATGGTTAAAAACATTGATTTAGGTAAGGATAGTAGAGTTTCAAAAAGAATATCTAATGTTATATATAAAGTAGTGTATATAAATTGATAATTAATGAGTATACTTTTGCTATTTTATAAGTTATTGTGATTTGCCAACCGTGTGGTATACGAATTTATAACCTACTTTCAAATATGTAAATGTCTATATATATATATATATATATATATATATATATATATATATATATATATATATATATATATATATATATATATATATATATATATATATATATATATATATATATATATATATATATATATATATATATATATATAAACGACTTTAATATAAACATATAAGCACCAAATTTTATGTTTGGACATTCCAAACATCTGGCATTATATTAATTATATTTACCAAATTAAGAAAAATTTAACGTCACCATTATATATTATGTATGACACCCGTTTTTTAGGACTAGAATTTTAGGTTTTAAATAAATTTATTTGTGAAGGAAAGTTGATTAAAAATAAAGCAAAATAATAAAATAAATAAAATAAAAGATAAATAATGAATTTAGAAGTTTTAAAGTGAAACAATAATAATAAAAAGGTGAACATAATAAGTTTGATAAAATCAATATTAAACAGAAGTCAACATTTAGAAAAATAGAGTTGATTTGGTTATATATATATATATATATATATATATATATATATATATATATATATATATATATATATATATATATATATATATATATATATATATATATATATATATATATATATATATATATATATATATAACCCGTGTTCAACTATAGTTGTCAAGTAGCCATAGATATAAACATAAACACCTATATCTTTCTCTTTGTTACATAAAGGTTAAACTTGAAATTATATATAAACTGTTTTGTGCTAATTTATTCAATAAATTTTGTTTTGTGATAATGTCTATTTTATACATATATTTATGACATTTTTATTATTATTTTATACTATGTTTTTATGTTAATAGAACTAAAAGATATTTAATACGCTTTGAAATGTTAAATTATAGTTAAAATGGGAGTTGAAATGCAAAATGAAGAGAAAAGAGCTAAAAAGACGCATAAAGGGTATTGCTGGACAACTTGACCTATCATCAGTATTTTGGTCATATCTCATTACTTGTGACTCTGATTGCCAAGATTTAAAATGTTCTGAAAACTAGACACAATTTCGGATGAATTTCGTGTTTTGAGAAAATGGTGATTCCCAACGAAGTCATCAAGTTTAACACAAACTTGCCGAGTTTAATGGAAGTTTCACGATTCTTGACGCTGACTTAGGGAATACGGATTTTAATGAAGAACTCGCCGAGTTGGTGTCCAAATTCGTCGAGTTGATGTTGAAAACTATAAATAGAGCTGAAAATTAGCCCTAATGAGAGATCTTACACCCCAGATTGATTCCTGTGATTATAAACCCCCAAGAAGCTGTTTTGAGGGTCTAGAAGGCGGCCGGAAGGCCGTTAAGCTGACGGGAGCGAAGATCTAAAGCATTAGAGAGAAGATTCATGCCGGTAATCATGTGGTTCATTGTTCTGACCAAGATTAATGTTCAAACATAATTCTATATGTAATTACTTTCTAATTTGGGTGTTAAAACCCTTTTCTATGTGTTTATGATCAGATGAAACCTTGATTTTATGGATTAATTGCTATTTGGATTGTTTTATTTGTGTTTAATTTATCTTTTAAATATTGTTAAAAGATCCGTATGTGTTAATGAAACCTATTTTCTGTTAGTTACTAAGTATATTGAGTTGTATGAACATTTGCTTATGTAACATCCCAAAAATCATGACAAAAAATTTCATTTTTGAATTATTAAATAAACCATAGTTATCAAAATCATCTCATCAAAACATAAATAATAATATGTCATATCAAAACATCTATCAAATATATCAGAGTAAACATCTCAGGCTAAAAACATCATGGTGTGTACAATGCAGTCATCCCGAGCTCTTCCCTTTGTTACCGAAAATACTTGAAACCCAAACTAAAAACTATAAGCACGAAGCTTAGTGAGTCTCCCCAAACTACCACATACCATACATATAATGAAACAATCACATAAATACATATCATTTGCCCCACCCAGCATTAGACAATGTTTGGCATCGGGCCTCGCCCAACATCGGACCGAAATCCGGCATCGGGCCCTGCTCGACATCGAGCAAAGCTTGATATACATATAAACATATCAACAAATATACATAAATAATCACATAACATAAACTTATTAACATTCCTCGGGCCTCGCCCGACATTGGACCGAAATCTAGCATCGGGCCCCGCTCGGCTTCGAGCAAAGCTTGGTATACATATAAACATATCATTAAATACAAATAAATAATCACATAGCATAAACATATAAACATTTCTTGGGCCCTGCCCGACATCGGACCGAAATCCGGAAGCATACAAACATTCCTCGGGCTTGTCCGACATCAGACCGAAGTCCAGAACATACAAAACAGACACATGAAAGAATCATGAAGACATTAAGCATAATAATATTCCTTGGGCTTAAGTCGAATGACTTCAAAACTCCAGCTTTTTGGGTTAGCCTATGAGCTTCTTGCTGACATGTCCAAGACGACAATGCCACAAGCATGCTTTATCCAATCATTGGAAGAATCGATATGCAACACATTATTTCCTAAGTTGTCTACAACATTCACTGTTTCATATACACCATTACAAGGTAATTATTTAAAACAAAAAACACCATTATAATAAGCATTTATAGCACCAATTTCATTATCAAATGAAAAACTATAACCTTGTTTGCACAAACCACGAAAGGAAATAATATTTCTCACCATATCAAACGAGTAGCAATAATTATTCAAATCTATTTCTAACCCACAACTAAGCAATAAATAGTAAACTCCAATCTTGGTGATAGGTGAAACCTTCCTATTCCCCATGATCAAGTTTATCTTCCCGTGCTCCACATCCTCACTTCCTTTTAGGCCCTACACATCATAACAAATGTGAAATCCACAACCTGTGTCAAGAACCCAAGAGTTAGAATGTAATGAGTTTTTAGATAGAATAGTATAAATTCTTGCATGGGTAGGTTTAACCTTCCCATCCTTTACATCCTACAAGTATTTGGGGCAGCTTCGCTTCTAGTGCCCTTTTTCATGGCAGTAGAAACACTCTTCTTCCTTAGGAATGGAAGAGGGAGCAGCAGAACCAGCCTTGGTCCCACTTGAAGAGGATCCATCAAGAGACTTTCCCTTGCGGCTCTTTGAGGGAGCCTTCCTCTTCATCCCTTTCCCTTTTCCAATTTCCAGAATAGGGGCAGTTATGGTAGGAGTAGATACAAATTTTTTCCCTTTGAGACCACTTTCAGCAGTCCTCAAAATCCCTTGAATTTTGCTAAGTGTGACCTCCTCCTTGTTCATTTGATAGGTCATGTAGAACTGATCATAACATGGAGGTAAGGTGTGTAGAATGATATCTATGGCCAGCTCCTCAAGAAGGTTCACATTAAATTTTAGCAAATGGTCCACAAACCTTTGCATTTTCTACAAGTTGCCTGTTGTTGGGTGCACCATCCTTCATCTTTGTTGTAATCATATAGCAGATGATTTCATACCTCTCTTGATGAACACTCTGATAGTATCTATCCATCAGGTCCTGGTGCATCTCAAAAGGGTAAAAGTCCTCATAGTACTTTTGGAGTTCATCTGTCATGGTGGCAAGCATGATACAAGCTACCTTAGTGGCATCCTTCTCATGTGCCCTAAACTCAGCGATCTCCTCAGGAGTAGCAGAAGACTCATCGATTTCCTTAAGCTCGTTATCAAGGACATATTCCTTGTCCTCATAGCGAGTGAACATCCTGATGTTCCTAATCCAATCATTGAAGTTGGACCCATCAAAGATGACTCTCCCACAAAGGTTCATGAGAGAGAAGGAGCCAGTAGGGTTTGAGCCAGAAGCAGTGTTGGAAGACATCTAAAAAAGAAGAAAGACAAAGTTTAGATTAGATAAAGAGTCCTTAATATAACACCCAAAATGAAATATTAAGTCTAGGAACCAACACAATATTTTACAAATTGGAAGAAGGATGTTGTAATCCAGCTTACAAACTATTTGAAGGTAGGTAATGACGATTTACCAATTTCCACCATGAAAAACGAAATTGTTATTAAGTTTTAAGTGGATTGAAATTTCTAGATCATTTGAGATTCATTGAACAATTCAATGGCATGTTTAAAGCTAGATTATGCCCTTCAGGTTTGTGACTGGGATACCGAGGATCACAAACAAGGTGTGAACAATCATGCAAAATGTACTTAGTACTCACGATGTCATTTATCACCTAATCAATGTGCTGGTTAACCAGACATACTCCATTGATCTTATGATAAACATTGAGCCACCCTTTTCCACCATTACTAGTCCAAGTTAATGTGTCGGTTAACCACACATGCTCCATTAACGACTTGGCAAGTTGCAAAGTGCAATTTTCATGGATTAGCACCAATTTCACATTTTCCTAAAGTAACTAAGATTGGGAATTTATAAAAGGCTTAATTAATTTATAATTATCATTATACTTAATGAGAATTAATGTCTTATCCTACCCGTTTGACTAACGACCCTCCACCTATCCAGGAAGTGGTAGGTAAGAGTGGACACCCATTAAACTGTCATTTTATAGGCAGTAAGCTTATACCCCCTTATAGACCGGCTTCATGAATGAGGCCTACTAACGGTAAGACTAACTTGTTCTTATATATACTAATATATATATATATATATATATATATATATATATATATATATACACATACATACATACATACATACATATATATGTATATATATATATATATTATTAAACTTATAATACTATAAAGTATAATGTTTGAATTTTAAACTTTTAAAGTTCTAGGGTTTGGAATTAAAGTATCTTAATTGTGAATTTACAAATTCCAAAACTTGAGGACAAGTTTGACACTATTCAAAACTTTTCATATTCTTAACTTATGAGTTTAATGACTTTTATGAAAAAGACTTTTGGTTTTTGATAACTTGAGGACAAGTTATGGAGTCCATTAAAACCATTTAGATCATCAAATTAAACTAATAAGAAATGTCAAATAATATCTATGATCTAGTTAAACTCATAAGCATGAAAATTCACATCAACAAATTTCAAGAAATCAGATAAACTAATATAAATCTTGAAACTTTGACAATTATCATTTAATTGGACAAGCATGATCATTACCTTATGAATAAACACGCTTCATGGTTCAGAAAACCGTTTGGGGGTAATTACCCTAATCCAATTTTAAGCCAAAAGTCGAAAATCTGCCCACTATAGCACCAACTTAGCGAGTACATGAATTGGACTTGCCGAGTTGGTCATTTAACAAAGGGACTCGGCAAGTTCACTGGGCAGAAGGCAGAAATTCGATTTTTTACACTTTGAAAATCAATATATCATCAAGTATAATAGAAAACAACCATAGGCTCTGATACCACTGAAGGGTTTTGAGCATCCTAACTACCTTAGGTTCATAGACAACCCTAAATGCTTTGGATCTATGTTTTCTCTAATTATACATGTAAAATGATTTTCCAAATCATTTCCCTAACTAGAATACAAACTTGTGTACTTGTATAACAAAAATCTAGTTAGAACACATACATTTACTTGTAGCTTGATTCTTTGGACCTTTAATTAAGAGCCTAGCACCCCAAATGTGATGCCTCAAATGCTTCACACAACAACACCAACAATGGAATGACTTGAGAAGGATTATCTTGCACCAAGTTCGGCTATAGATCTCCAAGAACACTAGGGTGCCGATTTTCATAGGCTAGGGGCTTCTTATATAGTGTGGCAAAATTAGGGTTACACCATGTAAATCTTAATGTCCATGACTTTCCACATTCCTCATGCTCCATGGGTTTAAACCTCCATGGATCATCCATGGATTGTTATATGGATTTAGCCCAACATAAGGAATCATGGATCATTGGCCACACCATAAGAATGAATTATTTACCAAATCAACCCCTTATATTTAATTAGTCTCTTTTGATCACAAAATTAATTCCAAATTAATTCTTCATCAATACTAATTAAATAATATGATTTGATATTAATATATATGAACTTATAATATATTAATAAATCATGAATATCCTATTCTCAAAAGTCCATCCTTACAAATTGTCCCGGTGCCATGAAACCCAAATGGATCATGCTACTCTTGGGTCAAGTACATACCAATTATAGTTATGGGCTTAAACACTAAATCCAACAATAACTTCTTTGATACAACTCCGATTTCAACCATCCTTGTATCCATGAAAAGGTATCAAAAAGCTCTACACTTTTATCAACTCAAACTTGTCATACAGATCCCCGAACGGAATTCCAATTTCTATAAAAGCCCGCTGCCATTTTACCAAAATACCCCTTAGTTCTAAAACCAATATGAACGCCTGAAATATCTACATTTCATTACCCACACCCAAATAGGTAACGATTTGAAACAGGGCGTTACAAAAAATGCCTTTTTTTTCTCATAAGGCTCAGACTATGGTTAGGGTTTTCAATAGAGGGTGTTGGAGAGGTGGAGGTTGAGAATACAATGGGTTTGGGGAAGTTAAGGTGATTAAATATGGCTCAAACCATGAAAATATGGTTTAGGCACTGATCACGTACGATTAGTGTACTCTTGGTATGCCCAACGTATTAAGGATGCTCTAGTACGCCCAACGTACTCCCCGTACGCCTAGCAAACATGGCTAACCCAAAAATTGTCTAACTTCAAACGGATGTAACTTCTTCGTTCTAACTCTGTTTTTGACGTTCTTTATATCCATGGAAAGGTGTTGAACATATCTATTATTTTGTATAAATATATTGGACTAAACACTTGTTGAACAAAAATCCATATTTAATGCAAGAACCCATCCTATGACTTTTCCGTTTCTACCCTTCGGCCTAAAACACAATTCAAGGGTTAAATCTCTTAACTAACATTACCTCATTCCAATATGACTAAAATTTCCCTCCTTAAGGCCCAAAGGTTTACACAATTGACTTCTAGCCCATGGTCCAAAAATGGCAGGAAACATAATGTTACTTTAGTTCTAAGTACGTTGAATAAGGGTGTACCCGTAACCTGTATTGTGATAGTATAGTTTGACCATGAAGACTGTACTTAAAGTGAATTATATGTATTGTGATAGTATAGTTTGACCACAAAGACTGTACTTAAAGTGAATTATAAGTATTATGATCTGGTCTAGTTACAAACTAAGGTTTTTCAAGGATATTTAGTTCAAATTAAGTTGAATAAGTGATTAGTTATACCCTGTATTGTAGTGATACTGCATATGCAGGAAAAATCTATTGGAGGTTGATTACGGGTATTGTAGTCTTGTCTAGTTTTAAAATAAGACCTGAAAGAAATTTTTAGTCCCCGAAGCAGAAAATTATACTTGTTGCATACCAGAGTTCTATAATAGATATTGGGTAGAATTATAGTAAGGGTGTGTGTGATATTGGAACAGAGGGGAGAGCTCTATTCTATGACACTATTGTGTGTCATGGTATGGGTTACGTACCAGAGTACTATACTAGTATTCCCATATGTGTTTATACTCTATCCCCCTCATGGCTAAATTTATTGAATTATACTGCCAAGGAGTCCTCGAAGCAGAAAATTATACTTGTTGCTTACAGTGATCCATCACGTGAGATCTCAAGGATAAATGTTATAGGATCAGTATGTGAGAATTGACGGGATTGGGTAAATTTTCTTATGGATGTCTATGTTTGATGATATATGGTTGGTAATAGTTGGTTTTGCAGGTTTATTAATTATGGTTTATTATTAGAATAATATTATGGGGTTGAAAAACCTGTGTGTATGGCCAAGTTTCCCAACCTAACCCACTCAATTTATATGCATCATATCTAGCGATACTAAGACTACTAGAACTTGAATATGATGTCGAGTGATTAAAGAGATAAGCCTGAAGTACTGTTCAAGATTGTTAGGCATTTATGTTGTAACATGTTGTGTATTGATTATGACATCCTTAGGGTTTTTGTATTTTGAAACAACATCACTACTCAAGATATTTTAATGAAATGAGATAGTTTTCGCAAAATGTTTTACTATACTGGGATTTTCTGCAAATAAAGATAAATGGTTTTGAAAACGTAAAGAAGAGTTTTTTTCGGTTCTGGAAAATAGGGGATGCCATAGAATAACATATTGATCAATTAGTCTATCAACTATCATGTATTCAACATCACATAACATAATATATCATCATTAATATGATCTAGCATGCATGACAGCCTAAAGCTCATACCACAACGAGATAACATATTTCTAGCACACAAACAACAACATAACGATTCACATGCATAATATACTAATTTGGATCAATCAATTCCTTGTCAAGAATTGTACTCCTAAATAATATACTAAAATTAGAAAAAGGATTGACCCACCTCTAGTCCAAGTATAGAGAGAAATGAATAGAAGAAACCACAATTTAGGAACCAACTAAGCACCCTAAGTGAACAGAGAATAAATTGATAAAAAACAATCATTAAAATAGAAAACCAATTGGTCGGAGCTGATTACGTGCTCTGTATATGTAAGGGACATGCCGCATCAGTCAAGGTCATGAATCATGTCAACATAGAATCTCGTCAACGTGCCAAGTGCTTAGGGAGATGCGCTACACTGGCCATTACAAAGTGATCAATGGGAATTTTTGACCTTTATCATTCTAGACCAATTTCAATCTAACTTTGGGCTAATTTCAACCATTGTAAGCAGTATCTAAAGGTCTAAATCGATTAAGACTAAGGTGCTGACACAAATATCATAACTACCGCCAAAAAACCCAATCTATTAAAGAAAATATCATTAGCATGATTTCTAGTGGAATGGAAACAAAAATTGTATATGTGAAATTGATTCATACATCTTGGAACTCTAAGATAATTCTAGAAGAAAGATTGGAAAAGGAAAACAATCACACTCCACCAGGAATTCACCAAAAAATGCACCCTCTTCACTTGAAATTCCAATAATGGCAATCTTTTATGAACCTATATGAACTCTCTTAATCAAGAAGTGTTGTTAGCTGTAAATAGGGTTACAAACCCGGATTTTTGGGTTAGCCTCACTTAAATACCCCATAACTTACAATCTAGTCCCTCAAAATATAATACAATGACTCCTAAACCCGTGCACATATTCTAGAAAAACTATAAATAAGAAAGCTAAGCAGTAAATCTGAAGAAACTAAATTGACTAGTTGAATCTTGATCTTCATAAACTGCTAGAAAACGTCATATTCAAAAGGTTTGGAACGAATATGGATTGGTAAGGAAGTAATAGGTTGTATTTATAGGCATCAGACAACATCAAGTAAGAAACCATGTATTAGGATGATCATGTAAATAGTAAACACAGTCATGTAAAAATTGAAAATGCATTCTGAGTTGGTTTAATGAAGTACATTTCCACTTTTAGAGTGTGGGAAATAAAATTTGATTGTGTAAATGTAAACACGATCATGTAAATACTAAACATGATCTTATAAATAATAAACACGATCTCATAGATATACGTAGGCCTGTCAGGAGTGTTTTGAAAGCCATTGTAACAATTGGTAAAAATTGGTCAGAGTTCGGCTGTCAAACCACCGCGAACCGCTATGTAGCAAGGACCAATTGTTTGTAATTTTATGTTAATAATATATATTAAAGGTATTATATTTATAAGTACTTTTAGAACATCTTTAAATGTTCAAAACATCTATCGTTGAATATCAAATCGAAAAACGTCAAAAATTAAATTTATTTGTGACATTAAAAATAAAATTTTGCTTAAACATAATTGAAAGTTATGGATAAGAAATTTGAGTAGATTACGTCCTCATGATTCTGAGGATATAAAGAACGTCCAAAACGGAGATTTTATGAAGAAGTTATGCCTCTTTTATGTTGTAAAAATCAGTAATTATCTGATTATTTTGAAACGAATTGTGCGCTATATCGTTTGGAATAGCTATAAGTATCGTAAAATGTTTTTGAATTTAGATTATAGTATAGGGAAATCTTCAGAAAAGTCCCAATATTTACGGAAAAGTTACACTTTAGTCCCAAGATTTTTTTTTTGAACGAAAAAGTCCTGAAAACCGGCAAAAATTTGCAGTTTGACCCTTTTTGACCGGTTGAAACCGGTACCAAACTAATTTGGGACTATTTCGTAAACTAATCCAAAATATTGGGATTTTTCAGTAAACAAAAAATATTAGGACTTTTCTGTAAACAAAAATATTAGGACTTTTCTATAAACAAAACCTTAATTATTATTATTGTTATTATTATAATTATTATTATTATTATTATTATTATTATTATTATCATCATCATCATCATCATCATCATCATCATCATCATCATCATCATCATTATTATTATTATTATTATTATTATTATTATTATTATTATTATTATTATTATTAAAAATATAAATAAGAATACTTTTTTTTGAACTTGTTATTATTAATATTGTTACTAATACATATAAATGTATTTAAATGAAAAAATAATATTAATGACATTGTTTAAGGGTGGAGGTGGAGGAGATGTTGCTGCCTTTAGCATTGAAATCATGCATGTTTGCTTGTATATTTTTACTTTTTATATGGCCATTTCACATTTGTTGTTATTGTTTTCAATTAAAAATAATAATACTTAACAATTTAAAAGAAGTTGCATATTTGTAAAATTCTTTATAAATAGTTTAAGTTAGAAGGATTTCTCACTTTGTATATAAAAATGTTTACAGTAGAAGGATTATTTTCCAAATCCAACAGATCCACTACAAACATCTACATAGGTAGCCCATATCAAAATTCAAAAATATTAATTACAATATCTTGTTCAATAAAAAGTAATAGGACATGTTTTTTGGATTAATACTTTTGAATTTTGAATAATACTTTTGAATTATTCCTATTACTTTTTGTTAAACAAAATATTGTAATTAATACTTTCGAATTTTAATATAGGTTACTTATGTAGATGTTTGTAGTGGATTTGTTGGATTTGGAAAGTAATTCTTCAACCTTAAACAATTTTATATACAAAATGAGAAACTCTACTACCTTAAACTATTAATATGCAACTTCTTTCAAATTGTTAAATATTAATATTCTGAATTGAAAACAATAATAACAAATATGAAATGACCATATACAAAGTAAAAATATACAAGTAGACATTCACGATTTCAATACTAAAAACATCACCATCTCCTCCACCTCCACCCTTAAACAATGTTATTAATAATATTTTTTTCATTTAATGCATTTATATGTATTAGTAATAATATTAAAAATAACAAGTTCAAAAAATAGTATTCTTATTTATATTTTTAATAATAATAATAATAATAATAATAATAATAATAATAATAATAACAATAATAATAATTAAGGTTTTGTTTATAGAAAAGTCCTAATATTTTTGTTTACAGAAAAGTCCTAATATTTTTTGTTTACTGAAAAATCCCAATATTTTGGATTAGTTTACGAAATAGTCCCAAATTAGTTTGGTACCGGTTTCAACCGGTCAAAAAGGGTCAAACTGCAAATTTTTGCCGGTTTTCAGGACTTTTTCGTTCAAAAAAAAAATCTTGGGACTAAAGTGTAACTTTTCCGTAAATATTGGGACTTTTCTGAAGATTTCCCTATAGTATATGATTTTATTTTATTGTTATCATATTTTTTATCTCAACTAAAAACAGATTCGTAAAATCTATCGAATCTTAAACGAATTAATCGCGGAACTTTAAACATTAATTCCTAGAGTTTGGTATACTGGAATTGGATTTCGTCAGCATTTCTGGAATCACCACGACCAAAAAAGTAAGCAGGTGTTTTCAAAACAAAATTACATGACGGAATGATGACATGAGAATCGAGAAACAAGAATTTCAATTTGTTCAATTTATGTTGGAAAGTATTATACACATACTTTATTTCAAATAAAAATCTATAAAAAGTCAGCAAAGACTTAAATAAAAAAATAATAAAAAAACGCAATACTTTCAAGCTACCTTTTCTTTCTTTCACTACTCATGTTCCTCACCACATTTTCTCTCATTTCATCCCTCCCGTTCTTACTCTACTGGAGAAGAGAAAGAAACTAGAGAGCAGTCGGGTGTCGCAGGTCCTTCTTCCCCATCTATCGTCGAGAATCACCACACAAACACCCCTGCGACTTGTTGAAGAAGCACCAAGCAAACGCCCCTGCTGCTACTGCTTTTCTTTTGAGGATTGTTGTCGGAGACGAGGCAAAAAGAACCAAGAAATGCCCGTCGGAGATCGGCACCCCTTCCCCTCACAAGCGTGTTTTGTTGTTAGGTCAGTCAAGAGGCTGCCGAAAACAGCCCCTCGCCACCACTCCCTTCGCTTTCTCCTTCCTCGAAAATTGTTGAACACCAGTGGTTCTTTCCTGATCCATCTCGTTGCTGCTTCCATTAAACCTACTTCTCTGATCAGCAGGGGACCAAAGTATTTCCCTCCTCCTTTGCGTTCCTTTTCGGAAAGAAAAAGGTCAGCCAAGATCTTTCGGAGCAGCCCTTGTTGGCATGGTGGTCGACAACGGCCTTGTTGACTTCGTTCCCTTTTTCTTTCTCGAGTAGGTAAAGACCGATGGCCCTCTCCTTCTTTTCCTTTACTATCGGAGACGAGATAGGCACCAACGAGGGCTCGCCGAAGATTGATGCCGCCCCTCCTTGCGATTTGTTCAACCACCATCAGATGCCCTTCAATTTGCTACACTTGTTCATTCAATTTGCTACACTTGTTCATTCTTTCTTCATCAATCGGACGAGGAAGATAATCCCACCCAAATTATTTGTATCAATTTCCCCTCTTCCATCCTCATGATTTATGTTAACACCACCAACCGCTGGAGCTTCCCGATCGTAGTTTTCTGTTCATGATTTTTGTCTGCTTCTCCGATCAGACATAAAAATAGGGACTCTTCCGCTTTCATTTGAACTACTTAGGGGGTGTTTGGATAAATAGTTTTTAGCTTGTTATCTTATTGTTTATTTGCTTATTGCCATGGGAATAAACATTTGTTTTAAATGTGTTTTTATTGCGGTGTGAATAAGCAATAAGCAATAAGCATTGTAAGTGTGTGACAAACAAAACAACTTATATGAGTAAAATGACCAATAAGCAATAAGCAATAAGCATCCCCCCTTTCTTATTAAAATCAGCTTATTTAGTTTATTCGTACCGCAATAAGCTGATTTTTATTGACTCATATCCAAACACTTAAATTTGCTTATTGCGGTGGGATTAAGCAATAAACAATAAGCAACCTATTTTTTCCCTATCCTAACACCCCCTTAACCCAAACAACCCCATTTATACATTTTAAGCAATTCAACCCCTCCTTTTGGGTACAAGATAAAAAACAACCCTCCTTTGTTATGCGGACCCAAAATGACCTCCATCTATTTACGTTATGACCAGATCAACCCATCTTTTGTGATAATGTGACTAAATAGCCCCCAATTCAGTTTTTCAAGATAAAATATGATCCCTTTTGATTTAAATCATTTTAAAAATCACCCCTCTAGTTTAATTTGTTAAAACATAGTTCCAAAAGTGTTTCAAAGTTCAAGAATTGTTGAATTTCGGATTTTCACAAAAAGCAAGCCAAGATCGAGATCATGCATCGAAAGTGGGTTTCTACTGCCCCTCTTTTACAGATTAAATATTTAGTGGAGAATATACGTGTTTCTATTAAAGTATTGATAATTTTCAAGTTTTAGACACAAAATAGCATCATACTTTATTATTGGTCAAACGTTTTATGAAATCGCAAATCTAAAATGTATAAATCTTCAATAAATCACATAAGTTATAGTAGAATGCAATAAATGATATAATTATCCCTCGTTGTGATATATTAATTAATAATATTAAAAATAACAAGATTTTGAAAATATTGCTATAATAACACAAGTTAAGATTAAAAGTCATAAAAATGATGATTTTATATGTATAAGTTAAAGTATCTCATGGAAGTATGAAAAGATATTAAAATGGCCCAAAATATTATTCGCGTATGAAATGAAAGTACATTGTCATAAGTTGTGGAAAGACCAAGCTTATGAAAGTATATAATTATTAGTTAAAGTTATCAAATTTAACTTTTAAAATATATAAATTATGTAAAAAGAAATTTAAATTTTATTAATATATTTTTATATTAAATATAAAAATATGACTCATTCTTCTATGTTATGGATTTTATTGCAATAAATAAGATGATCGGTTTCAGAACTTATGATTCGTTATTTAAGAAATATTATATTCTATTAATCATGTATATTATAAATATTATGGAAATTGTTGGTTTCACGTTGGATGAAACTTGAAAATTGTTAAAAAAGCACTTGTTATGCTGCCTAAATTTTGTTATAACAAGCAATAGAAATTTGGAAATCCATTTATATCTTACGTATCTCAAGTACTAAAAGACTTCAATCAATATTATTCCTAAACAACAAAATAATAAATATTCAAAAATCTTATAACGGAAATTTTAAGACTAGGAAGACACATTGTTAGGATCCAACACTTTAAGGTCTCTTTGTAGGTTTTACATTATTTCTAGAGCCATATGAGTTAGGTTCATTTCCAAAGACATTTGTGCTATGTTGTTGGTATGCTAAGATTGTGTCTTGGTGGAGGACCCTTTATTTTCATAACCGTTAATTCGTAGAGAATGACTAACGACAAGTGTAAGTATCATGTTATTCACCTTACATGGTTCGACCACCCGCCTGTGAGTTGCTAGCTACAACTACATATGACGAGATGGATTTTGGCATTGGCGTTAGTCCAATTGAACATTCCATGTGTTTTTTTTATGATTTTATCATAAAATCTCAGTTTTGTTTTTTTATCGTATAGAATCGACATTTGGTTTATACGGTGGTTTTGTTCACTTTTTGGCCGATTCTAGCATAATTTAAGTGAAAGTTGTCAGATTCTAGCATAATTTAAGGGGGGGGGGGGGAATCGTGATACCACATTGTGTGATTGTGGGTCATTTAACCAAGAGTGTCCACTTTTTGGCTATCCGAGAGAGCTCTTTGGCCGGAAGGTTGGTCGATGTGTCTGTTCGGGAGTGGTTAAGAAAACCCACACAAACTAGCTGGTTTGAATACGTGAGCAGTTAAGGGTTATTGAGAGTATCAGTCGTGCCTCAGAAAGTCCTATGCAGAGTGGTTGCATTACAAATATCCATCTTGGAATACGGGTTATGAAGGTTATGTTAGGTTTTGGCCATAAGAACATTCCTATGTGCACATACAAACCCTAATGCTTGGATCTAGGTTTCTTTAATTAAACATGCAATATATCCAAGACTTTGATTGATTGATCTAGCATAATAACATAAGAAATCAGATCTAAAAGAATACCTTGAATTACTTGCTTGAATCTTCTTGTTCTTGGAGCTTAGAGTCACAAATGTCACTCCTCTAATGACTTACAAACACCAACTAGCAAGAGGATGATTTGAGAGAGATGGAAGGGTGAGAAAATCGGCCAGGGTTTCTCCAATACCAAGGGTGCCGATTTCCTCAACCCTATGGGTGTATTTATACTAGTGAGCCTCCTAGGGTTTCACCCTTAAACCCTAATTGGATAACTTAGGCTCTAAGAAATCCAATCTCCTTATTGATAAGCCTTTGGACGATTTATAGGTTTGTCCAAACCCTAAAATCCGTCCACCCCTTATCCCTGAGGAGTCACTGCTCAAAATACAACTATCACACAATTGACAGTTTATGCCCCTTTATTCAATTAATCTCTTTAAGTCACCAAATTAATTCCTAATTAATTTCTGACTTATATTAATCTAATAAAAATATTATTATTCCTTATATTATCCTCATAATATATTAATAATATTTCTTCTCTCATTATAAATCATCCTATCAAGTTGCTATGGTGAAGGCAACCTAAAAGGACCATGCTCAATCGGGTCAAGTACTTACCAAATATAGTTGCAGCCTTAGATACTATTCCAACAGGTTAGATCTGATGGGCTTCCGGTTTCAGGAAGTATATTAATAGAGTTGATTTGGTGATTGTAGTTTTGATAGTTCCCAGCTTTGTGATTTTCACTAGAAGTTAGGTCTTATCATTAGAAAAGTAGTGGGATATGTTGGCATTGTATGTGATTGTCTGCATCAGTTATCTAGATGACGCTCATGTTGGGAGTCGCCTTGTTTTCGGGTGAAGGGTTCAACAACAGTGAATGTTTAGGCATTGTATGTGATTGTCCACATCAGTTATCTTGTAACTATATATACCGATTAGCAATCGTAACTCTCAAAGACGCTGTCAAACTTTGATCTTATCAACTTTGTCCTTTAGATAAGGGATCGTACAGTCCTCTATTTAGATATCATGCTATCAATTCTATGGAACCAATTGTCCAACATTTGGTTTCTCAATCTCAGATTTATTCGACATAGAACTTAATCGAACACATCAATTTAGTTCTGACCGGGCCCGGCACATAAGTCAAATCAAATCATCGAGCGGCCGAGATATCGCTTTTACCCTCTTAGGATAAAAGTAATAGATAAACTTCGACTTATATGCATTTACTTATTCATTAATCAATTATACACAACAATGCGATTTATAACATCAATTTACTGATGCGGTTTTGCATTATCAATGTACAACCAATTAACAAATAACAAATAACAAACCATATATCTAGGTTTTAAGACCATATGATATTATCGTCTTGTGATCAACCTTTTCTTCAAATTCCATAAGGTGATTCCAGCAAGCACAGGTTTGTTCCAATGCTCAAAACTAGTTCATAAGCACTCATGAACGTTGCAGCAAACTTTTGCTTTGTCTAATACCATTTAGACAATCTACACACCAATTCATGACAATCTTCATTCATACCTACTTCCAACATATGAAGGATTGTGGATTGTTTGAATAATTTGATTATTCCAAATAAACTCTATTATTCAGGAAGTCAAAACATGCAAAATGAAACAATAGTTAAACATTTAACATAAGACAGTAACTTTACTTATAAATAATACTCGTTTATTTATTCATCAAATGTTAAATTACATTTATCTATTATAAGTTTCTAAATTATCTAATCTAATCTAATATCATCTCTCAGCCCAATACTCCTAGCATGCTGCAAATGCTTAACCCTACTCAGTCCCTTTGTAAGCGGATTTGCTGGGTAATCTTCTGATGATATCCTCCTCACCACGAGGTGTCCTTCTTCTACTCGATGTATAATAAAATGATATTTTCTATCGATATGACGAGATCTACCATGATCCCTCGGTTCCTTGGTCAAGGCAAACGCTCTTTCATTATCACAGAAAATTTCCATAGGCTCCTTTATGGCAGGCACAACTCCAAGATCACCAATGAAGTTCTTTAACCATATTGCCTCCTTCGACGCTTCGCTCGCTGCAATTTACTCTGATTCGCACGTTGAATCATCTACAGTTTCTTGCTTGGAACTCTTCGAAGTTACTGCTCCTCCATTAAGGGTAAACACCCAGCCCGACTGTGAACGAAAGTTGTCCCTGTCGCTTTGAAAGCTGGCGTCACTATACCCTTGCACCTTCAAGTCATCACTCCCCCCCGAGGACTAAAAACCATTCCTTGGTCCTCCGAAGGTACTTAAGGATATTATTGACCACAATCCAATGTGCTCTGCCAGGGTTCCCTTGATATCTACTAACCATGCTCAAAGCAAAGGCTACATCAGGGTGAGTACAAGTCATAGCATACATGATTGAGCCAACTGCGGAGTCGTATGGTACTCGGCTCATTTCTGCTATCTCGGCTTTGGTACTCAGACTCTGAGTCTTACTCAACTTGACATTACTTTGTATCGGTAATTCTCCCTTCTTTGAATTTTCCATACTAAAACGTTTTAGTACTTTATCTAAGTAAGTGTTCTGACTAAGTCCTATTCGTCTCTTACTTCTTTCTCTCACTATCCTTATTCCCAAAATATAGGAAGCCTCTCCGAGGTCCTTCATAGCGAAGCACTTCCCAAGCCAGGACTTAACCTCCTGCAGAGTTGGGATGTCGTTTCCTATGAGCAATATGTCATCGACATACAACACGAGAAAGCTAACTATGCTCCCACTGGCTTTGACATATACACATGATTCATCTTCGCTTCGTATAAATCCAAACTCTTTGACTTTCTCATCGAAGCAAAGATTCCATCTGCGAGATACTTGCTTAAGTCCATAAATGGACTTCTCAAGCTTACACACTCTATTTGGATGCTTCGGATCAACAAAACCCCCTGGCTGAGACATGTAAATATCCTCAGCCAACTTCCCGTTAAGGAAAGCGGTCTTGACATCCATTTGCCAAATCTCATAATCATGAAATTTGGAACTAGCTAGCATCACTCTAATAGATTTTATCTTCGCAACTGGTGAGAAGGTCTCATCATAGTCAACTCCGGGAGTTTGAGTAAAGCCCTTCACAACCAATCGCGCCTTATATGTGTGTATGTTTCCATCCACGTCGGTCTTCTTCTTGAAGATCCATTTGCACCCAACGGTCTTACGTTCGGGCACATTATCAACCAAATTCCAAACTTGGTTGTCATACATGGATTGGATCTCACTATCCATTGCCTCTTTCCATTTTTTAGACTCCGGGCCTGCCATGGCTTCCTTCAAGCTATTAGGTTCATCTAGATTTATTAGTGTACTATCACTAATATACGTTTCCCCTTCGGTAGTGATATGAAAACCATATAAGTGGGGTTGAACTCTAACTCTTTCGGAACGTCTAAGAGGTAAGGACTGGTCAATAGGTTCAACCAGAGTTTCCTCCTTGGGTTGATTTCCAATGTTAGAGGTTCCTTCATCAATCGATTCTTGAATCTCTTCAAGATCGATTCGCCTCCCACTGTCTCCTTGGCTTATGAGTTCTCGCTCTCGGAAAGCCCCTCTCCTCACAACGAAGACAACATTATCACTCGGTCTATAGAAGAGATATCCAAAGGATTTCTGCGGTAGCTGATGAAAATACATCGCTCACTACGGGGTTCGAGCTTGTCGTGAGTATCTCGTCTTACGAAAGTCTCGCAACCCCAAACCTTGATATGTGCTAACGAGGGAGCTTTCCCTGTCCACATCTCGTGAGGTGTTTTGGCAACCTTCTTCGTAGGGACTCGATTAAGGATATGGGCGGCAGTCTCTAAGGCATACCCCCAGAATGAGATAGATAGTGAATCATGACTCATCATAGAACGAACCATGTCTAACAAGGTTCGAATACGCCTTTCTGCCACACCATTCAACTGCGGTGTCCTAGGTGGCGTCAATTGCGAAACTATTCTGCATTCTTTGAGGTAGTCGTGGAATTCAAGACTTAGGTACTCTCCTGCTCGATCGGATCGAAGCATCTTGATTTTCCTGCCCAATTGATTCTCCACTTCATTTTTGAACTCTTTGAACTTTTCAAACGTTTCTAACTTTTGCTTGTTTAAGTAAATATAACCATATCTACTATAGTCATCAGTAAAAGTCACATAGAAGTGGTTCCCATCCTTTGTGGTTGATCTAAAGGGTCCACACACATCGGTATGTATGAAGTCCAATAAACCCTCACCCCTTTCACATGTGCTAGTGAAGGGTGACTTGGTCATATTTCCAAGTAAACAAGATTCACATGTGTCATCTTCCCTAAGGTCGAATGAATCCAACACTCCATCCTTTTGGAGTTGGGCTATGCGCTTCTTGTTGACATGTCCAAGACGACAATGCCCCAAGGATGCTCTATCCATACTATTGGAAGAATCCATGCATAAAACATCATTTCCTAGGTTATCTACAATCATAACAGTTTCATAAATTCCATTACATGGCATTGCTTCAAAATATAAGACACCATTTAGATAAGCATAAATAGAACCATTCTCATTATTAAAAGAAAATCTAAATCCTTATCTAAAGAAACCATGAAACGAAATGATTTTTCTTACCATTTCTGGCGAGTAGCAACAATTATCCAAATCTAAACATAATCCATTACTAAGCACTAAAGAATACACTCCAATCTTGGTTACAAGCGACGATCTTCTGTTCCCCATGATTAGATTTATTCTTCCATGCTCCACATCCCTATTTCTTCTTAGTCCCTGCAATTCAGAACAAATGTGGTAACCACATCCGGTATCGAGGACCCAAGAAATAACATGATATGAATCATTAGATTTAATTGTGTAAATACCTGCGAAAGATGGCTTGATCTTTCCTTCCTTGATGGCTTGCAGGTATTCTGAGCAGCTTCTCTTCCAATGCCCTATTTTGTGGCAATGTTGGCACTCTGCCTCCTTTGGGTTTGAGTTGGGCTTAGTAGGATCAACTTTGGTCCCACTAGAGGAGGAACCATCTCGGGACTTTCCCTTACGGTGGCTCTTAGACGGAGCCTTCCTCTTCTTGCCCCTTCCTTGCCCAATAGCCAAAACAGGAGCAACGGGTGGATTGGAATGAAAAGGGATGCCGTAATCCAACATGCAAACAATTTGAAGGTAAGTGAATGACGATTCACTAATTCTCCACCATGAAAACATTACCTATAAGTTTTAAACGCATTGAGAATTCCTCGGTTTCGATGAGATTCATTGAACTTTTCAATGGCATGTTTAAATCTCGATATGTCCCTCTCATTTGTGACTGGGATGCTGAGGATCACAAAGTGGGTGTGAATAACCATGCAAATCTACACGGTGCCTTCATTGTAACAATCACCTATTCGATGTGCCGGTAAACCACACACGCTCCACCAAACTATGATAAACAATGAATCACCCTTTGCCACCTATGCTTAGAACCAATTAGTGTGCTGGTAAACCACACACGCTCCACTAACTTCTTGGCAAGGGTGCAAAGTGTAATTTCATGGGATTGCATCAATTCACTTTTCCTAAAGTAACTAGGATTGGGAATTTTTGAAAAACATGTAGTTACTTTGTATTTAATACTATACTTTTAACGAGGAGATGAAGTTGCCCTATCCTACCCATTCGGCTAACGACCCTCCACCGATCAAGCAAGCGGTGGGTGTGAGTGTACACCCATTAAGCGCCATTTTATAGGCAGCAACCTTATACCCACCTTATAGACCGGCTTCGTGAATGAGGCCTACTAACGGTAAGACTAGCATTTTAATTATATATATATATATATATATATATATATATATATATATATATATATATATATATATATATATATATATATATATATATATATTAAGCTTGTAATCATATAGAGTATAGGGTTGAATTTTAAACGTGTAAAATTCTAGGGTTTGAAAATTAAATTGTCCAAATTAAACTTTTAATCACAAAACTAAATTTCAAAATTTAAGGGTTAGTTTTAAACTTTTTAAAACACAAGGGATCAAATAAAAAATAATTTAAATTAACCATTTAATCTCATAATTATCCATATTTGATGTTTCTTGCAAAACAATTTACCAATTTAACTAAAATAATTAATCAATTATCACATAAGGAAATTATTATTCAATTAATTGGTAATTATCTTGAATTAGGTCAAGGATATACTCATATATATATATATATATATATATATATATATATATATATATATATATATATATATATATATGATAAAATCGGATTTATATTGACCCATTAAGATAAAGGCAAGTTTCCTTAAGATAAATAGCAAGAAATCCCGTAATAAGCTCCTCCTAACGCTCGTACTCGTCGAGTAGAGGCCTACTCGTCGAGTCCACTATGGGACCCGTCGAGTTCATCAGGCAGATTGACAAAATTCGAATTTTGCAAACAACAATCAAGCAACCAATACATCAATTCAATAGAAACCAATCATGGCTCTGATACCACTATTGGGTTTTGGCCATAAGAACATTCTTATGTGCACATACAAACCCTAATGCTTGGATCTAGGTTTCTCTAATTGAACATGCAATATATCCAAGACTTTGATTGATAGATCTAGCATAATAACATAAGAAATTAGATCTAAAAGAATACCTTGAATTACTTGCTTGAATCTTCTTGTTCTTGGAGCTTAGAGTCATAAATTTCACTCCTCTAATGTCTTACAAACACCAACTAGCAAGAGGATGATTTGAGAGAGATGGAAGGGTGAGAAAATCGGCCAGGGTTTCTCCAATACCAAGGGTGCCGACTTCCTCAACCCTATGGGTGTATTTATACTAGTAAGCCTCCTAGGGTTTCACCCTTAAACCCTAATTGGATAACTTAGGCTCTAAGCAATCCAATCTCCTTATTGATAAGCCTTTGGATGATTTATAGGTTTATCCAAACCCTAAAATCCGTCCACCCCTTATCCCTGAGGAGTCACTGCTCAAAATACAACTATCACACAATTGACAGTTTATGCCCCTTTATTCAATTAATCTCTTTAAGTCACCAAATTAATTCCTAATTAATTTCTGACTTATATTAATCAAATAAAAATATTATTATTCCTTATATTATCCTCATAATATATTAATAATATTTCTTCTCTCATTATAAATCATCCTGTCAAGTTGCTATGGTGAAGGCAACCCAAAAGGACCATGCTCAATCGGGTCAAGTACTTACCAAATATAGTTGCAGCCTTAGACACTATTCCAACAGGTTAGATCTGATGGGCTTCCGGTTTCGGGAACTATATTAATAGAGTTAATTCGGTGATTGTAGTTTTGATAGTCCCCAACTTTGTGATTTTCACTAGAAGTTAGGTCTTATCGTTAGAAAGTAGTGGGATATGTTGGCATTGTATGTGATTGTCTGCATCAGTTATCTGGATGACACTCATGTTGGGAGTCGCCTTGTTTTCGGGTGAAGGGTTCAACAACAGTGAATGTTCATGAGTTTCGTTTGCCAGTGGTATCAGCAAGGTAATTCAGGGTTGGAAGGATTCCATTTGGTTCAGCTTGTAAATTAGTTGTAATAACTGCATTCAATGATAGTTGCTTGATTGGGAGTTTGTTGAGGTATTGGATTCTCGGATTTTTGGAGGATTGTGAAAGTCTTCTTATATTGTAAAACTTAGTGGCTCAAAGAATCGTTGTTGGTCGGGGTGCGTGAGTTTCGTTAAGATTGGGTTAAGGATAGTAAGGGAAGGTAGTCCCCTGAATGAGCCGAATTTTGTTTCAGATCAGGTTCCAGGGAGAACCGTCTGAGTGGCTTGTGGTGAGATGTAGGATCACTACCCTTAACTAGTTGCAACAACAGACTTGTAGGACAAATCTGATTTAAGTGGGGGAGAATTGTAACATCTCTATTTTCAAGTATTTATCTTTTAACCCCCTTAGTATGATAATTATTTACATTTTGGCCCTTTGTGGCGTTGGTGATTTTTGCTAAGGACTTAGTACACAACGCGTACATTATGTATGTTGGGCATACTTGGGTGGAGCTTAGTACGCTGGACGTACTCCGCATACTGTAACGACCCGTTCCCGGTATGTTGATTTATTGGTAATTATAGTGAGTTTTACAAGAGGGACTCGGCGAGTTCATAGCCTGACTCGCCGAGTAGGGTCACGCCTGAGGGCACGCGTGAGCCGGGGACTCGGCGAGTCCACAATATGGACTCGGCAAGTCCATCCGTCTGGGTGAAACTCTAAATCCCCGGGTTGCCCACTATTTATACCACCTTATAGCCCCCATCCTCGCCTCCCTCACCCTGAGAACGCAGTGTTAGAACCCTAAACCTCCCTTGAAGAGCTTATATGTGTTTTAGTGCCATTTTGTGAAGGTGTGAAGAAGGAGAAGAAGGAAGAAGCAAGGAGAAGTGTTGTAGTGCAAAGATCCAAGGCTAAATCAGAGTTAATTGAGGTATTTTCGGAGTTCCATCTTGTTATATGCTTTAAACTTCCATTAGAGCTCTCCTAAAAGCTAGTTGATGCTTGTTCCAAGCCTTACACTTGCATGAACGTCTTATTAAGTCGAAATATCTATGGATCTGAATGTTGGGGTGTTGTAGAGCCCAGATCTACTGTCTTTTTGGAGTTATATTGCATGTTAACCATAGATCTACCCATTTTATGCATCTTTTAGCCTTATTTCCCTTATTCATGAGGTTGTGCACGTAAAGTTGGAAAGTTTACGTGGTAAAACAGCTTATTGGACTCAGATCTATCAATTGTATGCATTGGATTCAAACAAAATCGAGTAAAAATCAGTTGCATGGCGGCAACTCGGTGAGTCGGAAGAACGACTCGACGAGTTGGGTCGCGAGTCCCGAGTCCTTTAGTTTTATCAGTGTCGAGTGGACGAGGTGAGTTAGGGAGTGGACTCAGCGAGTTGAGAGTAGACTCAGTGATGGAGGGACTCGGCGAGTTGTTCATACAACTCGGCGAGTCCAAGGCAATCTTCTTGTGATCAAGAACAACTCGTCGAGTCTGTTCATACGACTCGGCGAGTCGGATGAAGATTGTCTGAGTTCTTGGATCAAGAGAGTACTCGTCGAGTCGATGCCACACTCGACGAGTAGCAATGTGTAGAGCTGAGAAGTGAGACTAGGACTCGGCGAGTTAGGTAGCCCGACTCGGCGAGTCAGCCCAAAGAGAGTTGACTTTGATCAAGGGTAAAAGAGTCATTTTACCCCAAGTGCAGTGTTAGTATTTGATGGAGTGTGTTTATGGACTTGTAGCCGAGGAGATTCAGGAGCAGCAGCCGTTAGCCTTCCGAGCCACACACTCATCAGCTAGCTTATGAGGTGAGTTTCCTTCCAGTAGGGACGGGTCTAAGGCCAAAATGCCGGCCCGTCCAGTTAGCAGTAGTTTCCGGACTTCGGTCCGACGTAGTAGTTGGCATGTTTGATGCCTTCGTGGCTCAGACAGGACCTATGTGATATGTGTTATATGTTATGTATTCCGGGCTACGGCCCGATGCAGTATGCAATATATTTGTTCATGCTAGTTGATATGATATGCTATGCTCAGTCAGTTCCGGACTTCGGTCCGATGCAGGGGACACGGTCCCAGTTAGTTCCGGACTTCGGTCCGATGCAGTCAGTTCCGGACTTTTGTCCGATGCAGTTAGTTCCGGGCTTTGGTCCGATGCAGTTAGTTTCGGACTTTGGTCCGATGCAGGGGACAAGGTCCCAGTCAGTTCCGCACTTCGGTCCGATGCAGTTTCCGGGTTTCGGCCCGATGCAGTGGGCGGGGCCCAATATGTGTTTATATGTTATTGTATGGTATGTGGTATTTTGGGGGAGCTCACTAAGCTTCGTGCTTACAGTTTCAGTTTGGTTTCAGGTACTTCCGCAAGCAAAGGGAAGAGTTCGGGGTGACAGCATCGCACACACCACAACATAGCTTTTATCCTGGGGATGTTTTTTGATGTTTTGGATTGATGTAGTATGATACAGTTTTCCGCACAATATTTTATTATGTTTTGGGGATACATCGCGTATGTTTTATGTTATGATACTTATATTATGGTTTTGATTATATTGAAAAACAAAAATTTTTGGGTCGTTTCAAGTTGGTATCAGAGCCCTGGTTTGAGGGATTCGGATACACTTCCGGGTGTATCTGAACTCAAACTGAGGGAAATAAAAGATTTAAAAAAAAAATGAAAATGTTTTACAAAAAGAATTTTGAAAACACTTAGAAAGAAAGAATTGCTTTTAACAAGATAGAGGTGTGTGCATGCGGTCAGCCGAGCTCAAGTAAGTACTCCCAAATTACCCATACAAGTTATTTGTTCAGTGTCAGTTTCAGTAGAACAGCATGCTAGTGTAGGACTAAGGATCTAGGAGTATGCCTTATGTGCCTGCTTATGTGTTACAGCTTTATGAGTATTGCATGCTAGAATTGAGTAGACAGTAGTAGGATAGCCTGTTTAGGTTATGTCTGATAGTATGAGCTTAGCATCCTATGCTAGTACAATTTCTTGTTATAAGAATAGTTTTGCTTGAGTCTGTTTCCCTTATCCGAATGCTGCTTGCTTCGTGCTTGGTGGGGTTCCAAGTAATGGGAGTTAGCCATTAGGTGGACACGTCACACCACATGTAATCAGGTTTGAATAATCCCAGAGTGCTGGAACTGGCCCTATTGCGCAGCTCTTGTTTGAGTCCAACCGCTGTAGGGACGGATCTTTTACTTGAAGGATTATCTGATCCTCATCACATGCGATGGTGTTCAGGTGGTGGCTAACTGGCAGTACGAGGAGACCTACAGCAGCTGAGGACCAGTCGCATTGAGCTTGAGTTTTCTCTAGGGCAAGCCTAGGACGAGAGTAGCAGAGAATAGCATCGGTAGAAGTGACTTGGTGGAGTCAAGGCAGTTCTTGAGGAAAGTACGGATAGATGTGGAAGGTAGTAGGGGCCCATACTACTGAAAGCAGAGGATCCGTACTCGAATCAAGGAAGGCCAAGACAAGGCCAGGAAGCTAGTAGTAGTATCATGATCCCTTGAGATATTTCAGTGTTCTGATGTTGTTATGATATGTTTCAGAATGGTAGTTTTGCGTCCGAGGCCAGCAGCCGGCAGTTCAGATGCCGGAGGGGGATCAGGATCGGGATCAGACCCGGAGGTCGGGCAGATGGATGAGCAGATTAGAGAGTTCCTTTCTTCTGAGGTTACTCGCATCATACTAGAGCAGACTCCTGTGATCTTCGGTTCGATCAAGGAGGGTATTTTGGAGCTGATGGATGAGAGATTGGGTACTTTCCGTACAGAGATGGCGACCGTGGTGGGGTCGCGCACGCTCACCTTCAGGGAGTTCAGGGCATGCGGGCCTCCTGACTATCATGGGGCACGGGACCCCATAGCGAGTACCAGGTGGTTGGCGGTTGTGGCCAACGCTTTCCGCACTAGCAGATGTCCCGAGGGGGACAAGGTCAGATTGGCGTCCTGTCTTCTGAAGGACAGGGCACGGGATTGGTGGGAGGAGGTCGGACATGCCATCGGGGATGATGCGGCATTGGATGCCATGACCTGGGCTGATTTCTCTACCAGGTTCAGGGCGGAGTTTGCACTGGTCATTGAGGTGCAGCAGTTAGCTAGGGAGTTCCAGGACCTTACCCAGACTACCGAGACAGTGGCGGAGATCACCGCCAAGTTCAGGGAGAGGGCCCTTCTTGTTCCACAGTATGCAGCCGATGAGGAGATGAAGAAGGCCCGTTATCATGAGATGTTGCAGAGTGACATTCGTATGTTTGTGAGCCGGTCCAGTTGTAAAATGTTGGACGACATGATTGCTAGAGCCAGAGAGAGGGAGATTGATCTTGAGATGGAGAAGAAGAGGAAACCGGAGGCGGTTTCGGGTTCAGGCAGTGTGGGAAAAAAGCCCAAGGTTTCGGATCACAGGTTCAGGGGTCAGCAGAGCCACGGTCGGTGTGGCAAGTGTGGGAGATTGCACGAGGGGGCGTGCAAGGCAGGGAGTTCCGGCTGCTACAAGTACGGTCGGACTGGGCATATGAGTAGGGATTGTACGGCCCCTGCCACTACGGTTACAGCATCGGATCTGATTTGCTTTCAGTGCAATCAGAAGGGACATAAAAGGTCCCAGTGTCCCAGTTTAGCTGCAGCAGGGAAGGTGGTTGCACCTGCCCCTGCCACCTTGACGATTACGGATGGCCGGCAGGGCCGAGCTGATGCGCCAGTGGCGAAGAGTAGGGCATTTCAGATGACAACAGAGGAGGCGCGAGCGACTCCTGATGTGGTGACGGGTATGTATACTTCTTTCATCTTTAATTATTAGTATATCGTTTGAATATTACTTGATGATACGTTTTATTTAGGGTCGTTCTCGGTGAACGGCATCCCTGCTTTGGTGTTTTTCGATTCGGGGGCCACCCGATCATTTGTATCGCTTGCGCTTAGCAAGAGATTTAGTAGAGCCCAGGGGAGCTGGATTGTCCATTAGAGGTTGAGATAGCAGATGATAGGACCGTGAGGGTCGGCAGAGTACATAGAGGGTGTTCCCTTCAGATATTTGATGAGCAGTTTTCAGTGGATCTGGTTCCTATTCCCCTACGAGGGAATAAAGTTATTGTGGGCATGGATTGGCTAAGCCCCAATGGGGCGGTGATTGATTGTGAGCTTCAGCTAGTAAGGGTTCGCACTCCCAGTGGGGGAGAGATAGTGATTCAGGGCGAGAGGCCCCAGCGAGGACCGACCTTTTGTTCCGCCGCAAGGGCGATGCGCTATGTTCAGCAGGGTTGCGCCGGTTTTGTAGCTTACATCTTGGATGCCCGGGATAAGGGCCAGACTACGATTGATCATGTTCCTATTGTTCGAGACTACGCGGATGTGTTTCCCGAGGATTTGCCGGGGATACCTCCTGAGAGGCAGGTTGAGTTTAGGATCGACCTAGTTCCTGGTGCGGCTCCGATAGCCAAAGCACCGTATCGACTTGCTCCCCCTGAGATGCAGGAGTTGTCTACACAGCTTCAGGAGCTGTTAGACAAGGGTTTCATTCGGCCGAGCAGTTCGCCCTGGGGAGCGCTGATCTTATTTGTGAGGAAGAAGGATGGGACGCATCGGATGTGTATTGATTATCGGGAGTTGAACAAGGTAACGGTGAAGAACTGTTACCCACTTCCGAGGATCGATGACTTGTTTGATCAGCTCCAGGGAGCGTCTTGGTTCTCCAAGATCGACCTACGCTCCGGTTACCATCAGATGAGGGTTAGGGATGAGGATGTACAGAAGATTGCTTTCAGGACCCGGTATGGTCATTATGAGTTCGTGGTGATGCCATTTGGGCTCACCAATGCCCCAGCCGCGTTCATGGATCTCATGAACCGCGTGTGCAGACCGATGTTGGATCGGTCAGTGATAGTGTTCATAGATGACATCTTGGTATATTCCAAGACCCAGGGGCAGCACGAGGAGCACCCACGGGAGGTGTTGGAGACTTTGAGGAGGGAGAGACTTTTTGCCAAGTTCTCCAAGTGCGAATTCTGGTTGCGCGAGGTGCAGTTCCTTGGGCATCTCGTCAACCAGAAGGGTATTTTGGTGGATCCGGCCAAGATTGAGGCCGTAATGCAGTGGGAGGTCCCGAGGTCTCCATCTGAGATTCGGAGCTTCCTAGGATTGGCAGGGTATTATCGGAGATTTATCCAGGACATCTCCAAGATAGCAGTGCCGCTCACCGGACTAACCAAGAAGTCGGTGGTTTTTCGTTGGGGGCCTGACCAGCAGGCGGCGTTCGAGACTCTCAGGCAGAGATTGTGCGAGGCTCCTATGCTTACCTTGCCAGAGGGTGTAGAGGATTTCGTAGTCTATTGTGATGCTTCGATCACAGGTATGGGAGCAGTGTTGATGCAGCGAGGCCATGTGGTAGCTTATGCCTCGCGACAGTTGAAGCCTCACGAGGCTAATTATCCTACCCACGACTTGGAGCTGGGGGCAGTTGTATTTGCCCTCAAGATTTGGAGACATTACCTTTATGGGGTCCGCTGTACTATCTACACGGACCACAAGAGTTTGCGACATCTTATGGATCAGCCGAGTTTGAACATGAGGCAGAGGAGATGGTTGGACGTGCTGAAGGACTATGACTGTGAGATCCTTTATCATCCAGGGAAGGCCAACGTGGTGGCCGACGCCTTAAGCCGTAAGGTGTCGGCGGCCCCTATCAGAGATCTCTGTATGAGGATGACAGTGATCACTCCCTTATTGGAGCGGATCAAGGAGGCTCAGATGGAGGGTCTCAAGGAGGAGAGGCAGAAGTGCGAGAGGATAGTGGGCCGGGTAGCTTCGTTTGATTACGACAGTCGGGGTTTGTTGACGCTTCATGGTAGGGTGTGGGTACCGTACTGGGGTGGGGTACGGCAAGTATTGATGGACGAGGCTCATAAGTCTCGATTTTCTATCCACCCCGGAGCGACGAAGATGTACCGAGACCTTCGACCTGATTATTGGTGGCTCTGCATGAAGCGAGACGTCGCTTGGTATGTGGAGAGATGTTTGACCTGCCAGAAGGTCAAGGCGGAGCACCAGAGACCTCACGGCAAGATGCAGCCGTTAGACATTGCCGTGTGGAAATGGGAGGATATCACCATGGATTTTGTCACCAAACTCCCCAGGACCGCACGTGGAGTGGACTCGATATGGGTAGTAGTGGATCGGTTGACGAAGAGTGCCCATTTTATTCCGATTCAGGAGAGTATATCGGTGGAAAAGTTAGCTGATATCTATGTGCGAGAGATTGTGGCACGTCATGGAGTGCCGGTATCGGTGGTGTCGGACCGAGATGTTCGTTTCACGTCCAGATTCTAGAAGCGATTCCACGACGAGATGGGTACTCGTCTCCATTTCAGCACCGCTTTTCATCCTCAGACTGACGGGCAGAGCGAGAGGACGATTCAGACTCTCGAGGACATGCTTAGGGCATGTGTTCTAGATTTTGGGGGCAGTTGGGATACGTATCTTCCGTTAGCGGAATTCTCGTATAACAACAGTTATCATGCGAGCATTGATCGACCTCCTTTTGAGATGTTATATGGCAGGAAGTGCAGGACCCCGATTTGTTGGGGCGAGGTCGGTCAGCGAGTCATAGGAAGCACCGAAGTGGTGCTCAAGACGACGGAATCGATCCAGCAGGTCCGTAGTAGGCTGCAGACTGCGCAGAGTCGGCAGAAGAGCTACGCCGACAGGAGGCGTTCGGACTTGGAGTTCCAGGTGGGAGATATGGTTCTTCTGAAAGTCTCACCTTGGAAAGGTGTCATCAGGTTCCGGAAGAGGGGCAAATTGGGCCCCAGATTTATTGGTCCTTTCAGGGTTTTGACCCGGGTGGGTCGGGTTGCTTATCGGTTAGATCTTCCTGAGGAGCTTAGTATGATACACAACACCTTCCACGTGTCACAGTTGAGGAAGTGTTTGGTGGATGAGACAGCAGTCGTTCCCTTAGAGGACATTCAGGTTGATAGCGGCCTAAATTATATTGAGAAGCCGGTCGCGATTCTGGAACGGAAGACCAAGACCTTGAGGAACAAGGTAATTCAGCTAGTAAAGGTGCAGTGGCAGCACCGGAAGGGGTCTGAATGGACGTGGGAGGCTGAAGAGGAAATGAGAGCGCACTACCCGGAGTTATTTGCAGATCCAGCCGTAGCAGACTTCGAGGACGAAGTCTGAGACACGTGGGGGAGAATTGTAACGACTCGTTCCCGGTATGTTGATTTATTGGTAATTATAGTGAGTTTTACAAGAGGGACTCGGCGAGTTCATAGCCTGACTCGCCGAGTAGGGTCGCGCCTGAGGGCACGCGTGAGCCGGGGACTCGGCGAGTCCACAATATGGACTCGGCGAGTCCATCCATCTGGGTGAAACCCTAAATCCCCGGGTTGCCCACTATTTATACCACCTTATAGCCCCCATCCTCGCCTCCCTCACCCTGAGAACGCAGTGTTAGAACCCTAAACCTCCCTTGAAGAGCTTATATGTGTTTTAGTGCCATTTTGTGAAGGTGTGAAGAAGGAGAAGAAGGAAGAAGCAAGGAGAAGTGTTGTAGTGCAAAGATCCAAGGCTAAATCAGAGTTAATTGAGGTATTTTCGGAGTTCCATCTTGTTATATGCTTTAAACTTCCATTAGAGCTCTCCTAAGAGCTAGTTGATGCTTGTTCCAAGCCTTACACTTGCATGAACGTCTTATTAAGTCGAAATATCTATGGATCTGAATGTTGGGGTGTTGTAGAGCCCAGATCTACTGTCTTTTTGGAGTTATATTGCATGTTAACCATAGATCTACCCATTTTATGCATCTTTTAGCCTTATTTCCCTTATTCATGAGGTTGTGCACGTAAAGTTGGAAACTTTACGTGGTAAAACAGCTTATTGGACTCAGATCTATCAATTGTATGCATTGGATTCAAACAAAATCGAGTAAAAATCAATTGCATGGCGGCAACTCGGCGAGTCGGAAGAACGACTCGACGAGTTGGGTTGCGAGTCCCGAGTCCTTCAGTTTTATCAGTGTCGAGTGGACGAGGTGAGTTAGGGAGTGGACTCAGCGAGTTGAGAGTAGACTCAGTGATGGAGGGACTCGGTGAGTCCAAGGAAATCTTCTTGTGATCAAGAACAACTCGTCGAGTCTGTTCATACGACTCGGCGAGTCGGATGAAGATTGTCTGAGTTCTTGGATCAAGAGAGTACTCGTCGAGTCGATGCCACACTCGACGAGTAGCAGCGTGTAGAGCTGAGAAGTGAGACTAGGACTCGGCGAGTTGGGTAGCCCGACTCGGCGAGTCAGCCCAAAGAGAGTTGACTTTGATCAAGGGTAAAAGAGTCATTTTACCCCAAGTGCAGTGTTAGTATTTGATGGAGTGTGTTTATGGACTTGTAGCCGAGGAGATTCAGGAGCAGCAGCCGTTAGCCTTCCGAGCCACACACTCATCAGCTAGCTTACGAGGTGAGTTTCCTTCCAGTAGGGACGGGTCTAAGGCCACAATGCCGGCCCGTCCAGTTAGCAGTAGTTTCCGGACTTCGGTCCGACGTAGTAGTTGGCATGTTTGATGCCTTCATGGCTCAGACAGGACCTAATATGTGTTATATGTTATTTATTCCGGGCTACGGCCCGATGCAGTATGCAGTATATTTGTTCATGCTAGTTGATATGATATGCTATGCTCAGTCAGTTCCGGACTTCGGTCTGATGCAGGGGACACGGTCCCAGTTAGTTCCGAACTTCGGTCCGATGCAGTCAGTTCCGGACTTTGGTTCGATGCAGTTAGTTCCAGAGTTTGGTCCGATGCAGTTAGTTCCGGACTTTGGTCCGATGCAGGGGACAAGGTCCCAGTCAGTTCCGCACTTCGGTCCGATGCAGTTTCCGGGTTTCGGCCTGATGCAGTGGGCGGGGCCCAATATGTGTTTATATGTTATTGTATGGTATGTGGTATTTTGGGGGAGCTCACTAAGCTTCATGCTTACAGTTTCAGTTTGGTTTCAGGTACTTCCGCAAGCAAAGGGAAGATCTCGGGGTGACAGCATCGCACACACCACAGCATAGCTTTTATCCTGGGGATGTCTTTTGATGTTTTGGATTGATGTAGTATGATACAGTTTTCCGCACAATATTTTATTATGTTTTGGGGATACATCGCGTATGTTTTATGTTATGATACTTATATTATGGTTTTGATTATATTGAAAAACGAAAATTTTTGGGTCGTGTTTTTGGGTCGTTTCGCATACGCAGGGCGCAAGCTGTGGATCCTCAAACCCTAATTTTTAGGGTTTGCTCCATATATATACACCATTAACTTCTCATTTCTCAGTCACCCTTCAGCCTCCATCTGAAAAATCATTGGTTAGCCAACCCTAATCCTCTCTATAGTACTTTTGGGCTTTGTTGTACATTTTGGTGTCCTTGAAGGAGCTAGTTGGAAGAGAATATCATCCTTGAAGAGTGAAACAGTTTGGATCTTGGATTCCATCATCTTTTGACATCATTTAGAGGTATAGTTCTGAACTTGATGTTGATTTCATTTACATCTTGTTAGCTTTAGATTTGTAATTATTTTGATCCCATGAGCTTGGTATTATGATCATGTGGTACTCTAATCCTTTTGAGCTATCCTTTTAGACATTTGGGAGTCTTTTGAAGCATTAAAATGTGACCTTGAAGGTGATATTTAGGCCATGCATGTGTTAGAGGGTCTTAGTAGGTTATGAACATAAGGTTTTGACATTAAGAACTTATTAGCCATGCAAGACCATAAAGTTGGAAACTTTATGGTTAAGGATGCCAGTTTAAGAGTAGATTTGGAATTTAAGGAAAAGGGTTTATGGAATAAGCTCTTAATAGATGAATGGAGTACAAGCAGCGCACGTTGGGCATAACCCAGGTACGACGGGCGTACTAAGTCAACCAAACTATAATTTGGGTCAACACTCGTGTACGCAAGGGTGTACAAGCTAAGTATGCTGGTCGTACTCAACAGTGTTGACCAAGTTTGACTTTTGATTTTTCGACTTTGACTAGGGTTGACCAAGCTTAACTTAAGGTAATTTTGGGGATTTAGAGACATGGTTAAGCCTTGATCTCTATCCATTGAATAGGTGACCTGTAGAGGGGCGTACTCAACCAGCCTTGGACTTTGACTTTTGTTGAATCCATTGACCATTGACCTTTTGACCAAGTTTGACTTTAGGTCAAAATTGAGGGTTTTTACTAGTGATTAAGATTTTATTGATTATGATGTTAGTGGATATGTGTGAACAAGAAGTGTAGCTGTAACGACCCGTTCCCGGTATGTTGATTTTTTGGTAATTATAGTGAGTTTTTCAAGAGGGACTCGGCGAGTTCTAGCCTGACTCGCCGAGTAGGGTCGCGCCTGAGGGCACGCGGGAGCCGGGGACTCGGCGAGTCCATATCCCTGACTCGGCGAGTCCATCTGTCTGGGTGAAACCCTAAATTCCCCGGGTTGCCCACTATTTATACCACCTTATAGCCCCCATTCTCGCCTCCCTCACCCTGAGAACGCAGTGATAGAGCCTTAAACCTCCCTTGAAGAACTTATATGTGTTTTGGTGCCATTTTGTGAAGGTGTGAAGAAGGAGAAGAAGGAAGAAGCAAGGAGAAGTGTTGTAGTGCAAAGATCCAAGGCCAAATCAGAGTTAATTGAGGTATTTTCGGAGTTCCATCTTGTTATATGCTTTAAACTTCCATTAGAGCTCTCCTAAGAGCTAGTTGATGCTTGTTCCAAGCCTTACACTTGCATGAACGTCTTATTAAGTCGATATATCTATGGATCTGAATGTTGGGGTGTTGTAGAGCCCAGATCTACTGTCTTTTTGGAGTTATATTGCATGATAACCATAGATCTACCCATTTTATGCATCTTTTAGCCTTATTTCCCTTATTCATGAGGTTGTGCACGTAAAGTTGGAAACTTTACGTGGTAAATCAGCTTATTGGACTCAGATCTATCAATTATATGCATTGGATTCAAACAAAATCGAGTAAAAATCAGTTGCATGGCGGCAACTCGGCGAGTCGGAAGAACGACTCGACGAGTTGGGTCGCGAGTCCCGAGTTCTTCAGTTTTATCAGGGTTGAGTGGACGAGGTGAGTTAGAGAGTGGACTCAGCGAGTTGAGGGTGAACTCAGTGATGGAGGGACTCGGCGAGTTGTTCATCAACTCGGCGAGTCCAAGGCAATCTTCTTGGGATCAAGAACAACTCGTCGAGTCTGTTCATACGACTCGGCGAGTCGGATGAAGATTGTCTGAGTTCTTGGATCAAGAGGGTACTCGTCGAGTCGATGCCAGACTCGACGAGTAGCAGTGAGTAAAAGGGAAAAGTGAGAGTAGGACTCGGCGAGTTGGGTGGCCCAACTCGGCGAGTCAGCCCAAAGGAGAGTTGACTTTGACCAAGGCTAAAAGAGTTATTTTACCCCAAGCGCAGTATTTAGTATTTGATTGAGTATGTTTATGGACTTGTAGCCGAGGAGATTCAGGAGCAGCCGCCGTTAGCTTTCCGAGCCACACACTCAGCAGCCAGCTTACGAGGTGAGTCTCCTTCTAGTAGGAACGGGTCTAAGGCCACAATGCCGGCCCGTTCAGTTAGCAGTAGTTTCCGGATTTAGGTCCGATGCAGTAGTTAGTATGTTCGATGCCTTCGTGGTTCGAACAGGATTTGTGTGCTATGTTTTATGTGTTAAGTATTATGTTTTTCGGGCCACGGCTCGATGTAGCATGTCGTATATGTGTTACGCTAGTTGATGTGTTATGCTATGCCATGTTCAGTCAGTCAGTTCCGGACTTCGGTCCGATGCAGTTAGTTCCGGACTTCGGTCCGATGCAGGGGACAAGGTCCCAGTCAGTTACGGACTTCGGTTCGATGCAGTTAGTTCCGGACTTCGGTCCGATGCAGGGGACAAGGTCCCAGTCAGTTCCGGACTTCGGTCCGATTCAGTTAGTTCCGGACTTCGGTCCGATGCAGGGGACAAGGTCCCAGACAGTTCCGGACTTCGGTCCGATGCAGTTCCGGGCTTCGGCCCGATGCAGTGGGCAAGGCCCAATATGTGTTTATGTGTTATTGTATGGTATGTGGTAGTTTGGGGGAGCTCACTAAGCTTCGTGCTTACAGTTTCAGTTTTGGTTTCAGGTACTTCCGCAAGCAAAGGGAAGAGCTCAGGGTGACAGCATCGCACACACCGCAGCATAGCTTTTATCCTGGGGATGTCTCTTGATGTTTTGGATTGATGTAGTATGATACAGTTTTCCGCACAATATTTTATTATGTTTTGGGGATACATCGCGTGTGTTTATGTTATGATACTTATATTATGGTTTTGATTATCTGGAAAAACGAAAATTTTTGGGTCGTGTTTTTGGGTCGTTTCAAGTTGGTATCAGAGCCCTGGTTTGAGGGATTCGGATACACTTCCGGGTGTATCTGAACTCAAACTAAGGGAAATAAAAGATTTTAGTAAAATAAAAATGTGTTACAAAAAGAATTTTGAAAGCACTTAGAAAGAAAGAATTGTTTTTAACAAGATAAAGGTGTGTGCATGCGGTCAGCCGAGCTCAAGTAAGTACTCCCAAATTACCCATACAAGTTATTTGTTCAGTTTCAGTCTCAGTAGAACAGCATGCTAGTGTAGGGCTAAGGATCTAGGAGAATGCCTTATGTGCCTGCTTATGTGTTACAGCTTTATGAGTATTGCATGCTAGAATTGAGTAGACAGCAGTAGGATAGCCTGTTTAGGTTATGCCTGATAGTATGAGCTTAGCATCCTATGCTAGTGCAGTTTCTTGTTATAAGAATAGTTTTGCCTGAGTCTGTTTCCCTTGTCCGAATGCTGCTTGCTTCGTGCTTGGTGGGGTTCTGAGTAGTGGGAGTTAGCCATTAGGTGAACACGTCACACCACATGTGATCAGGTTTGAATAATCCCAGAGTGCTGGAACTGGCCCTATTGCACAGCTCTTGTTTGAGTCCAACCGTTGTAGGGACGGATCTTTTACTTGAAGTATTATCTGATCCTCATCACATGTGATGGTGTTTAGGTGGTGGCTAACTGGCATTATGAGGAGACCTACAGCAGTTGAGGACCAGTCGCGTTGAGCTTGAAGTTTCCCTAGGGCAAGCCTAGGATGAGAGTAGCAGAGAATGGTAGTAGTAGAAGTGACTTGGTGGAGTCAAGGCAGTTCTTGAGGAAAGTACGGATAGATGTGGAAGGTAGTAGGGGCCCATACTACTGAAAGCAGAGGATCCGTACTCGAATCAAGGAAGGCCAAGACAAGACCAGGAAGCTAGTAGTAGTATCATGGTCCCTTGAGATATTTCAGTGTTCTGATGTTGTTATGATATGTTTCAGAATGGTAGTTTTGCATCCGAGGCCAGCAGCCGGCAGTTCAGATGCCGGAGGGGGATTAGGATCGGGATCAGGCCCGGAGGCCGGGCAGATGGATGAGCAGACTAGGGAGTTCCTTTCTTCTGAGGTTACCCGCATCATACTAGAGCAGACTCCTGTGATCTTCGGTTCGATCAAGGAGGGTATTTTAGAGCTGATGGATGAGAGATTGAGTACTTTCCGTGCTGAGATGGCGGTCGTGATGGGGTCGCGCACACTTACGTTCCGGGAGTTCAGGGCATGCGGGGCTCCAGACTATCATGGGGCGCGGGACCCCATAGCGAGTACTAGATGGTTGGCGGATGTGGCCAACGCTTTCCGCACTAGCAGGTGTCCCGAGGGGGACAAGGTCAGATTGGCGTCTTGTCTTCTGAAGGACAGGGCACGGGATTGGTGGGAGGAGGTCGGACATGCCATTGGGGATGATGCGGCATTGGATGCCATGACCTGGGCTGATTTCTCTACCAGGTTCAGGGCGGAGTTTGCACCAGTCATTGAGGTGCAGCAGTTAGCTAGGGAGTTTCAGGACCTTACCCAGACTACAGAGACAGTGGCGGAGATCACCGCCAAGTTCAGGGAGAGGGCCCTTCTTGTTCCTCAGTATGCAGCCGATGAGGAGATGAAGAAGGCCCGTTATCATGAGATGTTGCGGAGTGACATTCACATGTTTGTGAGCCGGTCTAGTTGTAAAACGCTGGACGACATGATTGCCAGAGCTAGAGAGAGGGAGATTGATCTCGAGATGGAGAAGAAGAGGAAACCGGAGGCGGTTTCGGGTTCAGGCAGTGTGGGCAAAAAGCCCAAGGTTTCAGATCACAGGTGTAGGGGACATCAGAGCCACGGTCGGTGTGGCAAGTGTGGGAGATTGCACGAGGGGGCGTGCAAGGCAGGGAGTTCCGGCTGCTACAAGTGCGGTCGGACTGGGCATTTGAGTAGGGATTGTACGACCCCTGCTACTACGGTTACAGCATCAGATCTGATTTGCTTTCAGTGCAATCAGAAGGGACATAAAAGGTCCCAGTGTCCCAGTTTAGCTGCAGCAGGGAAGGTGGTTGCACCTGCCCCTGCCACCTTGAGGATTACGGATGGCCGGCAGGGCCGAGCTGATGCGCCGGTGGCGAAGAGCAGGGCATTTCAGATGACAGCAGAGGAGGCGCGAGCGACTCCTGATGTGGTGACGGGTATGTATCTTTCCTCCATCTCTTAATTGTTATAATATCGTTTGAATATTACTTGATGATATGTTTTATTTAGGGTCGTTCTCGGTGAACGGCATCCCTGCTTTGGTATTGTTCGATTCGGGGGCTACCCGATCATTTGTATCCCTTGCGCTTAGCAAGAGATTTAGCAGAGCTCCAGGGGAGCTGGATTGTCCATTAGAGGTTGAGATAGCAGATGATAGGACCGTGAGGGTCGGCAGAGTACATAGAGGGTGTTCCCTTCAGATATTTGATGAGCAGTTTCCAGTGGACATGGTTCCTATTCCCCTGCGTGGGAAGAAAGTTATTGTGAGCATGGATTGGCTGAGCCCCAATTGGGCGGTGATTGATTGTGAGCTACAGCTAGTGAGGGTTCGCACTCCCAGTGGGGGAGAGATAGTGATTCAGGGCGAGAGGCCCCAGCAAGGACCGATCTTTTGTTCCGCCGCAAGGGCGAGGCGCTATGTTCAGCAGGGTTGCGCCGGTTTTTTAGCTTACGTCTTGGATGCCCGGGAGAAGGGCAAGATGGCGATTGATGATGTTCCCGTTGTTCGTGACTACCCGGATGTGTTTCCCGAGGATTTGCCGGGGATACCTCCAGAGAGGCAGGTTGAGTTCAGGATCGACCTAGTTCCTGGTGCGGCTCCGATAGCCAAAGCACCGTATCGACTTGCTCCCCCTGAGATGCAGGAGTTGTCTACACAGCTTCAGGAGCTGTTAGACAAGGGTTTCATTCGGCCGAGCAGTTCGCCTTGGGGAGCGCCGATCTTATTTGTGAGGAAGAAGGATGGGTCGCATCGTATGTGCATTGATTATAGGGAGTTGAACAAGGTAACGGTGAAGAACCGTTACCCACTTCCGAGGATCGATGACTTGTTTGATCAGCTCCAGGGAGCGTCTTGGTTCTCCAAGATCGACCTACGCTCCGGTTACCATCAGATGAGGGTTAGGGATGAGGATGTACAGAAGATTGCTTTCAGGACCCGGTATGGTCATTATGAGTTCGTGGTGATGCCATTTGGGCTCACCAATGCCCCAGCCGCGTTCATGGATCTCATGAACCGCGTGTGCAGACCGATGTTGGATCGGTCAGTGATAGTGTTCATAGATGACATCTTGGTATATTCCAAGACCCAGGGGCAGCACGAGGAGCACCTACGGGAGGTGTTGGAGACTTTGAGGAGGGAGAGACTTTTTGCCAAGTTCTCCAAGTGCGAATTCTGGTTGCGCGAGGTGCAGTTCCTTGGGCATCTCGTCAACCAGAAGGGTATTTTGGTGGATCCGGCCAAGATTGAGGCCGTAATGCAGTGGGAGGTCCCGAGGTCTCCATCTGAGATTCGGAGCTTCCTAGGATTGGCAGGGTATTATCGGAGATTTATTCAGGACTTCTCCAAGATAGCAGTGCCGCTCACCCGACTAACCAAGAAGTCGGTGGTTTTTCGTTGGGGGCCTGAGCAGCAGGCGGCGTTCGAGACTCTCAGGCAGAGATTGTGCGAGGCTCCGATCCTTACCTTGCTAGAAGGAGTAGAGGATTTCGTAGTCTATTGTGATGCATCGATCACAGGTATGGGAGCAGTATTGATGCAGCGAGGCCATGTAGTAGCTTATGCCTCGAGACAGTTGAAGCCTCACGAGGCTAATTATACTACCCACGATTTGGAGCTGGGGGCAGTTGTGTTTGCCCTCAAGATTTGGAGACATTACCTTTATGGGGTCCGCTGTACTATATACACGGATCACAAGAGTTTGAGATATCTTATGGATCAGCCGAGTTTGAACATGAGGCAGAGGAGATGGTTAGACGTGCTGAAGGACTATGACTGTGAGATCCTTTATCATCCAGGGAAGGCCAATGTGGTGGCCGACGCCCTGAGCCGCAAGGTGTCGACGGCCCCTATCAGAGATCTGTGTATGAGGATGACAGTGATCACTCCCTTGTTGGAGCGGATCAAGGAGGCTCAGATGGAGGGTCTCAAGGAGGAGAGGCAGAAGTGTGAGAGGATAGTGAGCCGAGTAGCCTCATTTGATTACGACAGTCGGGGTCTGTTGACGCTTCATGGTAGGGTGTGGGTACCGTACTGGGGTGGGGTACGGCAAGTATTGATGGACGAGGCTCATAAGTCTCGATTTTCTATCCACCCAGGAGCGACGAAGATGTATCGAGATCTTCGACCTGATTATTGGTGGCCCTGCATGAAGCGAGACGTCGCTTGGTATGTGGAGAGATGTTTGACCTGCTGGAAGGTCAAGGCGGAGCACCAGAGACCTCACGGCAAGATGCAGCCGTTAGACATTCCCGTGTGGAAATGGGAGGATATCACCATGGATTTTGTCACCAAACTCCCCAGGACCGCACGCGGGGTGGACTCGATATGGGTAGTAGTGGATCGGTTGACGAAGAGTGCCCATTTTATTTCGATTCAGGAGAGTATATCGGCGGAAAAGTTAGCCGATATCTATGTGCGAGAGATTGTGGCACGTCATGGAGTGCCGGTATCTATGGTGTCGGACCGAGATGTTTGTTTCACGTCCAGATTCTGGAAGCGATTCCACGACGAGATGGGTACTCGTCTCCATTTCAGCACCGCTTTTCATCCCCAGACTGACGGGCAGAGCGAGAGGACGATTCAGACTCTCGAGGACATGCTTAGGGCATGTGTTTTAGATTTTGGGGGCAGTTGGGATACGTATCTTCCGTTAGCGGAATTCTCGTATAACAACAGTTATCATGCGAGCATTGATCGACCTCCTTTTGAGATGTTATATGGCAGGAAGTGCAGGACCCCGATTTGTTGGGGCGAGGTCGGTCAGCGAGTCATCGGGAGCACCGAAGTGGTGCTCAAGATGACGGAATTGATCTAGCAGGTCCGTAGTAGGCTGCAGACTGCGCAGAGTCGGCAGAAGAGCTACGCCGACAGGAGGCGTTCGTACTTGGAGTTTCAGGTGGGAGATATGGTCCTTCTGAAAGTCTCACCTTGGAAAGGTGTCATCAGGTTCCGGAAGAGGGGCAAATTGGGCCCCAGATTTATTGGTCCTTTCAAGGTTTTGGCCCGAGTGGGTCGGGTTGCTTATCGGTTAGATCTCCCTGAGGAGCTTAGTCAGATACACAACACCTTCCACGTGTCGCAGTTGAGGAAGTGTTTGGTGGATGAGACGGCAGTCGTTCCCTTAGAGGATATCCAGGTTGATAGCGGCCTGAATTATATCGAGAAGCCGGTCGCGATTCTGGAACGGAAGACCAAGACCTTGAGGAACAAGGTAATTCAGCTAGTAAAGGTGCAGTGGCAACACCGGAAGGGGTCTGAATGGACGTGGGAGGCTGAGGAGGAGATGAGAGCGCACTACCCGGAGTTATTTGCAGATCCAGCTGTAGCAGACTTCGAGGACGAAGTCTGAGACAAGTGGGGGAGAATTGTAACGACCCGTTCCCGGTATGTTGATTTTTTGGTAATTATAGTGAGTTTTTCAAGAGGGACTCGGTGAGTTCTAGCCTGACTCGCCGAGTAGGGTCGCGCCTGAGGGCACGCGGGAGCCGGGGACTCGGCGAGTCCATATCCCTGACTCGGCGAGTCCATCTGTCTGGGTGAAACCCTAAATTCCCCGGGTTGCCCACTATTTATACCACCTTATAGCCCCCATTCTTGCCTCCCTCACCCTGAGAACGCAGTGATAGAGCCTTAAACCTCCCTTGAAGAACTTATATGTGTTTTGGTGCCATTTTGTGAAGGTGTGAAGAAGGAGAAGAAGGAAGAAGCAAGGAGAAGTGTTGTAGTGCAAAGATCCAAGGCCAAATCAGAGTTAATTGAGGTATTTTCGGAGTTCCATCTTGTTATATGCTTTTAACTTCCATTAGAGCTCTCCTAAGAGCTAGTTGATGCTTGTTCCAAGCCTTACACTTGCATGAACGTCTTATTAAGTCGATATATCTATGGATCTGAATGTTGGGGTGTTGTAGAGCCCAGATCTACTGTCTTTTTGGAGTTATATTGCATGATAACCATAGATCTACCCATTTTATGCATCTTTTAGCCTTATTTCCCTTATTCATGAGGTTGTGCACGTAAAGTTGGAAACTTTACGTGGTAAATCAGCTTATTGGACTCAGATCTATCAATTGTATGCATTGGATTCAAACAAAATCGAGTAAAAATCAGTTGCATGGCGGCAACTCGGCGAGTCGGAAGAACGACTCGACGAGTTGGGTCGCGAGTCCCGAGTTCTTCAGTTTTATCAGGGTCGAGTGGACGAGGTGAGTTAGAGAGTGGACTCAGCGAGTTGAGGGTGAACTCAGTGATGGAGGGACTCGGCGAGTTGTTCATCAACTCGGCGAGTCCAAGGCAATCTTCTTGGGATCAAGAACAACTCGTCGAGTCTGTTCATACGACTCGGCGAGTCGGATGAAGATTGTCTGAGTTCTTGGATCAAGAGGGTACTCGTCGAGTCGATGCCAGACTCGACAAGTAGCAGTGAGTAAAAGGGAAAAGTGAGAGTAGGACTCGGCGAGTTGGGTGGCCCAACTCGGCGAGTCAGCCCAAAGGAGAGTTGACTTTGACCAAGGGTAAAAGAGTCATTTTACCCCAAGCGCAGTATTTAGTATTTGATTGAGTGTGTTTATGGACTTGTAGCCGAGGAGATTCAGGAGCAGCCGCCGTTAGCTTTCCGAGCCACACACTCAGCAGCCAGCTTACGAGGTGAGTCTCCTTCCAGTAGGAACGGGTCTAAGGCCACAATGCCGGCCCGTTCAGTTAGCAGTAGTTTCCGGATTTAGGTCCGATGCAGTAGTTAGTATGTTCGATGCCTTCGTGGTTCGAACAGGATTTGTGTGCTATGTTTTATGTGTTAAGTATTATGTGTTTCGGGCCACGGCTCGATGTAGCATGTCGTATATGTGTTACGCTAGTTGATGTGTTATGCTTTGCCATGTTCAGTCAGTCAGTTCCGGACTTCGGTCCGATGCAGTTAGTTCCGGACTTCGGTCCGATGCAGGGGACAAGGTCCCAGACAGTTCCGGACTTCGGTCCGATGCAGTTCCGGGCTTCGGCCCGATGCAGTGGGCAAGGCCCAATATGTGTTTATGTGTTATTGTATGGTATGTGGTAGTTTGGGGGAGCTCACTAAGCTTCGTGCTTACAGTTTCAGTTTTGGTTTCAGGTACTTCCGCAAGCAAAAGGAAGAGCTCGGGGTGACAGTATCGCACACACCGCAGCATAGCTTGTATCCTGGGGATGTCTCTTGATGTTTTGGATTGATGTAGTATGATACAGTTTTCCGCACAATATTTTATTATGTTTTGGGGATACATCGCGTGTGTTTATGTTATGATACTTATATTATGGTTTTGATTATCTGGAAAAACGAAAATTTTTGGGTCGTGTTTTTAGGTCGTTTCAGTAGCAGGGAGCATATCATGGTGTTCTCGGGTTTCTTCATTTCAGGTGAGTTTCGCCTCATTAAACTGTGGGTCGAAGGCACCAATGTTGGCTGACTGGTTTTGATTATATTTTATTAGAGGGATGCCTTAAGGACTTTATATAGTCATGTATGATAGACTGATGACACTTGGTCTAGGCTCTCATACCTGTTCCTTGTTTGGTTTTGGTTCTAAAGTAGGACCAACTTTCCGGGTGGCAATCTCACTTCTGAATATACACGATTATGTATTCCTTTGAGTTTGATACTTAGTATGTTGCTATGTTGTAGTGATATGTTAGATATGTATGTTGGTATCGAGTACGTTGTTGTGTTGTAGTGATCTATTAGATCGGTATCCTGGTATCGAATATGTTGTTATGTTGTAGTGATCTATTAGATCTGTATCCTGGTGACATAATGATATGTAGAACCGTATGTTATCTATACTTTCCAGTTATCCACTGGTGGAGTGCCATAGGGACTGTCTATGGTCATGTAGGATAGCATAAGAACTCTTGATCTAGGCTTTCTTACATGTTCCTTGTTTGGTTGTGGCTCTAGAGTAGGATCATCTGTTCGGATGGCTATCTTACCTCTGGTTACTTATGGTTACGCATTTCATAGAGGATGGTTGGTAACATGACTATATGATGTGATAAGACTTGTAGGAGGTAGTGAGTTGTAGGTTTGATATTTGACTGTATTATGTGCCTACTTGATCCTTGTTTGTTTATCTGTTGACATATGCTAGTGATGAGTTGACGCAGTCCTGCTTTGTATTGTAGGCCAAGATACCCGAAGCGGGCCGACTATAAGTCGTAGGCTCAAAGGTTCTGGACGAGCGGTTGGGTTGAGGCAGTAGACTAAAACAAACCTTGGGTATTCTAGCGCGATGGCTGGTTGGATCTGTTGCATGTTGTCATTCCAGTCCCTTGGACTGATTGGGTCTGGGCATGCCAACCAGGAGGCTGTGGGCCATTATGCATGCTTGTATGTTTATTGTATAGGGTATTTTGGGAAAAACTCACTAAGCTTCATGCTTATCCATTTGATTATTGTTTTAGGTATCATCGGTGATAATGGGAAGACGAAGGCGGGACTATACACACTCATCAACAGTAATGAGGATTTCATGTTCTTCATAATACTATGATTTTGAATAATTGTAATTTGGAATAAAAAGTTTTCTAAATAACAAATTTATAAATTGAGAAGTTTTACCTTAATAGAAATGAAAATTTTTGTTGTGAAAATGGAACTTTGTATTTTGGATTTAAAGGCATGATGTTTCTAAATGGGACTAAATACATTTTTATAACTTAATTATCTTATATTTTTGATAGAAATGTACGTATTTAAAAAGGTGGTCAGCCAAATAAATTTTATAAATCGCTTTTGGTGATAAAGTTACTTCGTGTCAAAATCTGTAGAACTCACCAACAATTTTTTTTGATGTATTTTAAATGCATGTATTCTCAGGTTATTTAGTAGGTCGGAAGTGTTCGCTTCGAAGACTATTGGTTATTTTTAATATACCATTGTAAAAACCGAATTGTTAGGCGTATGTCTCGATTTAGCAATGGTTTTGTCAGTGTAATTTCTATTCAATAATAATTGAAGATTATATTTGTACTTTTCAATGTAAGTTCAATAACTGTGATTACTGATTTACGTCGCGCACATCGGCCTTTTCGTCGGTGGCCGCGGGTGTGACAACCATAAAGATGTTGCATGAAAAAAACACGATCGTGTAAATGCTACGTAGTATTTTCGACATTAGAGTTTTGGTATAGAATGCTTTGAGATAGTTACACGATCATGTAACAGGAAACAAGACCGTGTAAACTTTTTTACGCGTGAAGCAATCTTGATTTCTTTGGTTTTAGTTGTTTCCTTCCAGCCTCATGTATTTTCAGCTCCGGTTAAGCTCCAAATATACGCCAAGCTGCGTCCAAATGCATCAAAATCTTGTTTCACTTTAAATTACTGAAATAGATATCAAAACATGAGTAATACGATCATTACGATGAAAAACATAAATTATCAATTCATTATACTAAAACAAACACAAGTACAGAAAACAGAAAACATATTAGCACTAAAAACTAACAAAAATGATGCATAAAATCACATATAACAATAAAATAACAACTAAGATTAAGAAATAACACTAATACGAAACTGAGACATTTTATATTTCATATTAAGGAACTTCGAAGATGCCATTTTCCATACAAAAAGGCCCCCACAACGAAATGGGTCATTTAAGAGTGAGGAAAATGACAATTTTCAACAATGAAAAATGGTCAGTGCGAAAAATAGGGTCATTTCTCAGAGTGGAAATTCACGTTGTGAAATAGGTTACTTTTTATTCGGAAAAAAAAATAATGCTGCCCAAAATGCTAATAGAGAAAATATCGGTATACAACATATCATATACATACAGTTGTTAATTGGAGGTAGAACACACCTAGGAGCACCACACTCTCTTGTGAACTTCCCCTTTTCCTCTACTTCTCTCCTCATGATTGGGGAATGCTATAGAATATATATATATATATATATATATATATATATATATATATATATATATATATATATATATACTAAAATTTTAAAAAGTGTATTGAAATGTATTGTTTTTACTTCTCTAAAAAAGTATAATATTTATATAAAATATGTTAAAATAGAAATGAAAAAATAAATTGAAGTGAAAGATGATATTTTTTTGAAGTTTAAAAAATAAAAAGAATTAGAGAAAAATAAGATGACCGTGGCATAGATAAAATAAAAAATAGATACACCGATCTAAATACATTTTTTCATACAAATATCAATGCACATTGTCCTCCTTATATTTTATTTATGAAAGTTAAAGCGGTATTCTCATATGGTTACCTGGCTTGGTTTGTCTCTTCTTTTAAAAAGATTTTTTTTTTCGTGAGTTAAAAAAAATCAACAAAAGTGAGAGAAGAGCATATAATCAAAGATTTACATTGGAAGTTGGGGAAGATCTGGTGGTTTGTTTTTCGGGATTTGACAAAGACCATGTTTATGACCAATTAGAACTTTCTTAATCCATCAACACCTTTTTTATTTAGATCTTGTCTCAATCTTTAGACTTAAGAGTGCCTTTTTCTTAAATGGAAACGGACAAATTTTAAAATAAAGTAAGAAATATATGTTTTCATGCTAATATAATTAATTAGAGAAATTAAACATTTTATATCCTATCTATTTTCAAATTTATATAAAATAATTTGTAATTCATCATTACTATATTGTAACTTTTCTTTTGATTTTGTCATTTACCGAGTTTTTGAGTAAAATGGTGAATTTTATAAAAATATCTACTAAATAGATATGTTTTAACCATATCTTTGTAATCTATATTTGAAGTCGGTGCCCTAACTTCTCGTTAAGCCTACATCGTGAATCCTCTGACAACTCCATTTTTGGCCATATGTGGGCATGTCCGACAATACCACTTGATGCTCTATGAATTTGATCGCCTCGACTGCTTACCTCCGACACTTCATCCACACTATTCATGTGAGACGATCTATTTTTGTGAGTCCGTTAAACTAATGTTTTTCTAATAAAATATTCTAATATTCTAGTGTTCATAAAAATATAATATTTTTAATATTCTAATATTTTAAACGATATTATTAACAAATCTTTCATTGAAATATTCTAAAACATATAATGTTAGAATTATAAAAATTATTTTTTTACGATCACTATAATACTAAAATATTTCATTATAAAAAATTGGTCTTACGGTCTCACAAACTTATGTACGTTTCAAATGAATATATATATATATATATATATATATATATATATATATATATATATATATATATATATATATATATATATATATATATATATATATATGTATAACTCGGTTGAAGAAGAACTTGACGAAGGTTTGGAGGATTAGGATATTGAGTTGATGGGTTCATAGGAAAAGCATGAAGATAGCGGGTGGATAAAGAAGATGTCGAAGGAGGAAAGGTTTCTGGTGAAGGTCTTCATTGCTATTGATGATGTCGAAGAGACATATTCAAATTCCGAAGTTGATAAGGGAGAATCGGAAAATCGGTGTATCCCTAACACAACAAACATGTGTCATATCCCAATTAATGATAATAAGAATGGGCCACAACATAATGAATTGGAGGAAAGTTTTAGGCCAATTCCATGCACAAATCAGACCGATTGTAAAGATTTATCTCAAATAAGTCGATGATGGAGTCTAATGAAAGAATATTAGATGTATCAATTGATGGGTTTTACATGTATTAGCGCACATAAATCCTTAATACTTAAGGATACATGTAACCTAAAGATATATGTCGTAACACTATTGAAGTAATATTCTATTGAACAACAAAAACCTTTGAACCTTATGTCAAATTCGAAAATCACATAAAATTTAAGGTATACATACTTTATAGTTATTGTATTAAATAACTAATCATAAACCTTCTTGAAAAACTCTTGGAAGCAAGCACCACAAGTGTCGTGCCTCTAATGGTTCACACCCAAACCCTGACAACCAAGGAACTTGAAGAGAGAGGAGACAGAAACAAAATTTTGGACCTATCTATTCTTTCGAAGTTATTGCCAAAATTAGGATCACAATGGGTCTTTATATAGTGTAACAAGGAAACCCTAGATAAGCATCAAACCAATAAAATAACATTATCTAATTTTTGGTAATTATCTAGCTTCCTAATTATTCTCCAAAGATAATTCTAGAATCCTAAGTCCTTACAAAAAAAACGCGTCCAAGGCTTCTATGGAGGTTCTAGAATGCCTCTTGCTCAACTATTGAACAAGTATAATTTAACCCATGTACTTCTAATTAATCCAATTAATCCTAAAATTAATTCCAATTAATTTCTGATTAATTTTTAATTAAATTACTATTTCTAATTAATATATTATTCTCATAATATATTAACAAATCATTTATTTTGATTTCAAATTAATTTATTAATCATATAATAAATTAATAAATCAGTTTCCTTCTCTCTAAAAGTTATCCTATTCAGTTGTTAGGTTTGAGAGAAACCCAAAAAGTCTGTGCTACCATTTATTCAAGTTTACACCAATTATCGTTATGGGATTAGACACTCAATCCAACAGTCTCCCACTTGGATAAATCGGTAACCATAATTGTCAGCATAACCTCCAACTGATCAGCAAATTGTAGCTTCCAAAAGATGTTGTCGAAATTTGACCTAGTCGGCTACGTTTCCTAAGATAAGTGATCAAATATTCCTCCATTCTACAAGATATCGTACAGACATAAGACATGGATTATAATCTATCTCATTGTCTAAGTTTTATTTCCCGATTTCTAATTTGTGATGACGACATATGACTTCTAATCGAACACATAAATATAGTCTTAGCTAGGCCTAGTACTTACAAGTCAACACTAAAGCACCGAGGGGCCAAAAGATATTGCTCTTCCCTTTAAGGAAAAAAGGAACGAATAAACATTGACTTATATGCTTGAACTATTTATTCATTAAATTTTGCACAACAATATGTTTTATAACATAAAGTTACTGATGCGTTTATGTATTATCAATGCACAACTGACTTGTAAACCAGAACTCATGTATCTCTATTTCAAGAATATAAGATATTATCATCTCAGAATTACTCATGATAAAATCCATGAAGTAATTTTTTAAGCGTGGGTTTATCCAATACTTAAAATCTCCAATACTAAGTACTCATTAACATTGCAACAACACTATTGCTATGTCTAAACTCTTTAGACAATCATCCAGTTCATGACAATCTTACTTCACTACTTACTTCCAAAAGTGTGAGGAACTGTGGAATTTCAAATAATCAAATTCTTCAGGAAGTAAAACATGGAAAGTGAAACACAATAGTAACCTAATTAACTATGGTCTCAAAACTATTAATATAAATAAAACTTTTATTATTTAATCACCATATTAATTAAGACTTTATTTATTTTCTAATGTTTCGAGTAATCAATTAAACCCTTGAATTAAACATTAGTCATGCCATGTTATGAACATGCATACTATGTTTCTCTATGGTCATTCCTTTGTGAACAGATCGACTGGACACTATTCCAATGATGCTCATTTCACAATTCTAAATTCTTGTTACTATCTTAAATGTATTGGCATTCCAACTTTACATGCATTGTGCTTCTGTGATGTTGAGGCTTCAAAGTCACAAAGTCTTATCCAATGACATTACAAGGTGTTCTATTCGAACTTTGTTACTAAAAACAATTCCATGGAAATGAAATCTCAAATTCAAGGTACAGTCCTTGAATAACTTTTCTTGCATTAAAGTTTCCATCTCACATGTAGCTTTTAACAGTTAACTCCCGCTATGGAAACATTTCTATATTCCTATATGACCATCAATTCTGATCAAGAATCATCCCAATCTAAAACATGTCACTATAGTCCGTCCAAATTAAATACCATACTTCCAACTGTTCACAAGCAACCAATATTTTGGTATAACCTCATAATTTCCTTGACAGTTGTTTAATGAGATTTGTCACAAAAAGTTCTAGTGCTTTTTTTCCCTTTTCAATGCCAAAGACATTTGGAAAAATCAAACCAAGTGAATATTATAGCATATGTAATTGATCCTATATCCGAAGCATATGGGTCTCGATTCATTATGTCTTACATAAGGACCCAATATTTGTTTTGTCTCTTGCTATAATATTTCCTTATATTGAATCATTTCAACATGATATTCGTATATGTTAATGACTAAGTTCTATTAAACTATGAAATCTAAACTTTTAGATTTTAAAAAAGTATGAGTGCCCCCTCCCTTAAGTCTATCATAGAGAAACAATTCCCAAACTTTGCAATTTGAAAATTGAAAACTTTGTTCCTTATGAATAGTATTGCCAACTTGCAATACTAGCATACCAATTATGCTTCCACTAGCATAACAATTATGCTCCCACTAGTTTTGACATGTACCCAAAAATCAACTGGACTTCTAGAAATCAATACTTTTAACTTTCTTACTAAAGTGCATATTTTGTTACATGATGCTTCGATAAGTCCTCAACTAGACTTCTTAAGCTTATACAACATCTTTAGATAGCTTATGTATGTGTTTAAACCCTTTCAGTACTTGTAGCCATATGTCTTGAAAGTTCAAACAATTCCTTGCCATTTCTCATAATTCGAAATATGAAGAGAGATGTTGTAATCGTATTATGAATTTGAGAACGCAATTAACACAACCACTAACCATGATAATATTTATCAGATCTTTAAAATCAGTAGAGAAAGTGTTTCTTTATAATTATTCTCATGAATTAGAGCGAAACCCTTTCCCACCTAGATTTAATGATGTATACATTCCCATCCATGTGAATTTATCATTTCCAACCTATAATCATAAGACAAGGTTAAGGACAAAACCAAATTCAATTTTGTCTTTCCTTCATGGACTAAACTTCATTATTCTAAATTTCTTCCTTTTTGGTATCACAAGGGCCTACTAATGCTATAGTGTTGTTTAAGCAGCTCACCCATATTGATCAATGTACTTTCATTGACCAACGTGTTTTGCTTTTTCAGTCAAATGAGAACCATATAACTCATCAACATTGTCAACTCAACTAGAAGGTGCACAGAAATAAGAATGAGTCAACTGAACACAACAGGTTATCAACCTCAGGTCGTGTGCTAGTGATAATTAAAAGGTTCATTGTCGATGGACTCTTGTAACTCTCAAGATCAATAAGACTCGCACTAACTTCTTAACATATAAGTGTTGGGTTTTGAGCAATCTAACACTTCCTAAGTGTGCATGCAACCCTAATAAACCTTGGATCTATGTTTGTCTAAATACATGCAAAATAATAATTTTTCCAAGGTTCATAACCTATCTAACATGGCATGGGGTACTTTTAAACATAAAAGAATTAGATGAGATTACATACCTTTTGATGATGAGTTTGATTCCTAAGGAGTTTGAGGGCCAAGCACCAATAGTGTGAATGCCTCAAATGGAATCACAAATCACCACAAACTCTTGGAAAACTTTGAGAGAGTGTACACACTTATAATTTCGGCCACACACAAACACACATACTCTAGTTACACTAGTCTTCTTGGCCAACCATTTCATGCAACATAAGCATGCTTATATAGTGTGCATGGTTAGGGTAAACCCCTAATAACCCATGTCTTTTCCTTTCCAAGGATCCATGGGTTAAAAGCTCCATGGATCATCCATGGACTTCCATACAAGCCTAACCCATTAACAAATGAGTGTTAGCCCACACCATATAAAACCAATAGCCCACAATCTAATTAGTCTTCCTTTTAATCTCTAAATTAATTGATAATTAATTTAAGACTAAGACTAATTAAATAACATGACTTCATATAAATATATTATAACTTATAATATATAAATAATCATATGTGTATAACTCTCATAAAATTATCCATAAATAGTTTGGATGAAATGCAACCCAAATGGACCATGCCGGGTCGGGTCAAGTATATACAAAATAAGTTATGGACTTAGACACCTTGTCTAACAATAAGTTCCTGTCTCAAGAAACATTCATTGATGACTAAACGAAATATTCAAAAGTTTGTGTAGATTCTCGACCTAAAAACACTTCACATAATAGGTATCAGTTTATGCTTTCTTTCTTGAATTACGAAAACATCACAACTCCAACTTTAAATGTGCTAGAGTAAGAAAAAATTATTAATCCATATTTCATGAGGTGTTAAAAGCCTACTTAGTATGAAATAATTTTTCAAGATACCATCTGTAGTAACTAGAGCATGGATCTAAAACTTGATTGGAAACGAAGTATGACTCATCTCTCGATTTGAACCATTTCAACAATATCTGATTCCTCTTCTTTGTCATACAATTTCACTAAGATGTTTCTCTAGGATCAATTGTGATGTAGTTCCATAATCATTAAGATAATAACAAAACATGATACTAAAGTACTCTCATTTCCTTTCAGATTGGAGAAACTTTTATCTTTTTGCCTGATAAATTCTTCTTATTCACTTTGCTACTCTTTGAATCCTTTCAAAGTAAAATTATGCTTAATCTTATAAACACAACCGTATTTACTAAAACATTACTAAATCATGACAAATAGACATATCATCAATTGTAGTGGATCTAAACAGTCCATATCAACATGTATTAGATCCTTTAGTCCTTCACTTGACTCACATAAACATGTGATCAATGAATTAGTCATAATCTTCTAACGGTTCAGATTCTTATACATCACTCAATTAAAATTACATAACTCCAAGTTTCTATCCAATTGAAACTTGGGTGATGAAAATCTTTTATTCCTTAGTTAACTATGACATTAACACAAGCGGTATCATAAGAATCAAATTCACAATTAATATTGCTAATATTAGAAATGTAATCAACACTTTCATAAATTCAATTGTAAGGAAATATAAAGTAAGAAAACAATATAAACCGAAATTTCACTTTTATTGATAATAAACAAAAAATTGAAACTTTTCCTTACAATGCATAAAAATGAAGATTATGTTTCTAGACATCTCTTAAGCAATTTATTAAATTATCATAACTCCTAAGCAGTAGCTTCCATATTCTGATCATCGAACCATGTGAATGAAATCCATCTCTCACGGTCAGAATCAACTCAGTCTTCTTAAGCTTCCTTGTTTCTCTTACATCCTGGAATACCATCAAAATGTGATCATCACATCATGTATTAAGAGTCTATGAATAGGAACTTCTTAATATAATGGAGTTAGATAATGGATGTACCTGAAGTCGAGTCACACGAATTCACTTTACCATCTTTGAGATCTTTCAGGTAGTTAGGGAAGCTTTGCAACTAATGTCCCTTCAATTGGCAATAGAAATATATGAACTCTTTAGGGCTAACACATGGAACTATCTCAGAACTAGATTTTCTCATTACCATACAATCAAATTGTTAGACCTTGGCCGATCCCTTTCCATTGGGAAGAGATATTTTGTCTAGCAACTATTGTTACCATTATCAATCTTCATGGAAACTTTAGAATCAGACCCTTCACGCACATTTGCTTCACTTTTGCTCTTAAGCATTTATGCTTTAGCAACAATCAACATTTCTATCAGATCAATTAGGATCACATCGAGGTTCCTCATTTAAAACTTCTCAGTGAACTGACTATATGACTTAGGAAGCAAAAGTAGAACCAAATCAATAACTTTCTCTCTTGGAAAAACAACACCCAAAATATCGAATTTTTCAATATACGATTTCATTTTCAGAACATGCGTAAAAACAGAATTTCCAACTTAATGTTTACATGCAAATAAGTTTTGAGTAGTTTCATATCTTCCAACTCGGGAAAACATGACATGGGGAGAGTCACTGGAGGAGGAGGAGGAAGTGTTGCAGAAGCATGACGTCCAGTTCCACTATTTCCTAAAGAAGAGAAAACATTTTCACCATGATCTGAAAGTGGACGATCATCTTCAGAAGATAGAGGAAAACTATTTCCAAAAGAATGAGGAAGACCATGATTGTCTTGACTTGAAATCTATTAAAGGGAGAAAACAAAATTAAAGTTAGTTTACTTTAATCCATAGCTATTTAACCCATAAATTTTAAATTAAGGCTAGGATCCATATTTTCGATTCAAACCTTGAAGTGGGATGTCGTAATCAAATTCGAATCAATTTTAGGTAGGTAAAGCTTTTGCCAATTTTAATCTTATGAAACTCCTAAATCCTTTGAGATTCATTGAATCTAATCAATGACATGTTTAATCTCGGATTATGCTCCCACTTTTGTGACTGAGATAATGAGGATCACAAACGAGATGTGAATAACCTTGAAAATTACCCTGTCACTCTCGATCTCATTTATTATCTTATTTTAATGTGTTGGTTAGCTGTACGCACTCCATTAATCAACGATAATTTTTGAGACACCCATTACTACTCTTTATTAGTCCCTTATTAGTGTGCTGGTTATCCACACATGTTCCACTAATGACTTATAAAGTGTAATGTGCAATTTCATGGATTAGGATACAATTCAAATTTCACCTAAAGTAACTAAGAGTGGGATTTTAAAATTAGTTTAGTTACTTTATTTCATTATACTTATTAATGAGATTAAGTCCTATCAAACCCGTTTGGCTAACGTGTAACGACCAAAATTTTCAACAAATTTTAACTTTTCAAAACAACCCAATTACTTAAAATTTTTACAAAAAGGTTTTCAATACATTTATTATTAGAGTATTCCCAGAAACATAACATAAAACATAAACACGATGAGCGGTATGATCACGCCTTCGCCTTGCCACGGTCTCCTGAAGAACTTGAAAAACATTAAACCACAACTGTAAGCCCGAAATCTTAGTGAGATACCCCCAAAATACCAACCACATATACCATACACATATAACATGTTATATCATAACGATCACAGAACAACCATGCATATCGGGTTTACTGTGTGACTCGTCCGCCGTATCGGGCCTTCAGTCCACCGGGTCCACCCTCCGAGTCTAGTCATGTCCCTCGAGTCTGCAGTGTGGTTGGTCCGCCCGCACCGGGCCTTCAACCCACCTGGTCCACTCTCCGAGCCTACAATATGACTGGTCCGCCCGCATCGGGCCTTCAGTCGACTTGATCCACTCTCCGAGCCTCGGCACGTCTGGTCCGCTTCGTGGGGCCTACAGCCTATCCGGACCGCTCGCTGGGCCTTCGGAACAACCGGTTCGCCCTGGGTATCTTGGACTACAGCACAAAGCAGGACCCGCCTCAACCCAGCTCCAGTCAAAACAACCATGTGCACATAAACATACAATCATATAACAGTTCACAGTCAACAAGCCGATCAAACAGATCACATAACATATCATCATCCTAACCACGATACCGACATAACCGGTCACTAGTATATACCATCCTAGCTACCCGGATGCAAACATATCAAAGCAATAACATAACAACAAATACCCGGATCTCAATCCGATAAAGGGCCGACCTTGGTGCCTTAGACCCTGTTGATATAGTGAGGATAACTCACCTCGCGATTACCGATACTCTGAACTGAAGAAGCAGATTATCGAATCACCAACTCACCGGAAATCCCGAACTAGCCCACATAGCACAAATACAAATTAGGCCAAGGATACATCCACTTATCGGGCCAAGGCCAAAGTCTAAATCTTATACAAAGTCCAATATTGGCCCAATTTACCAAATTAGGCCCACCTCACCAACTGGGCCTAGATCCAAGGTCCATAACAATAATTGGGCCCAAAATATCCAATCCATAAATTTCCAGTCATGGCCAATAAACCAACAACCCACAAACGGCCCAAACTCTAAGGCCCAACATGAAAGTCCAATCACGGGAAGTACGCTGGGCGTACCCTCCTTGGTACACGGGGAGTACACACTGAATCGTAGTTGAGGATCGGGGCAGTGGCCCGCTACGTGGGGCGTACTCATGTGTTACGCGGGGTGTAACCCTGCCACTCATTAAGACCACATAACTTCTTAATGGCTTAGGCTCTTAAGCCCAAACATCAGATGCTTAGGCCAAATATGCCTAAGATTCATAAAGTCTCAAACTTTATCACTTGGGACGTCCAAAAGCTCTTAATCCAAGGTCTTAATCTATTAAGACCTATATTTCTCACACATGGAACAACTACAGCCCTTGGGACCTCATTTTTCTCACTCAAGACCTCTCCAAAGGTCTTAAAGGACATATAATCTCGGCCAACACAAAGCATGAATCAAGATGAGGACTTTTGGGACAAGAAAGATGCTAAAACTTCACAACACTTAGATCTATGCAAAATAATTGGCAAGCAAGAAGCTTTATACCTCAAATAAGCTCCAAAGGATGATATCTTTCTATATTTATAAACTCCAATCGTTCCTCTCCTTCTTTGACAACTTCTCCTTTCTTCTTCTAGCTTCTCTTTTTCCTAAATGAGCTTTCCAAGACCAAACACACCCAACAATGGAGGGAATACGGGTTTCTAGGGTTTCTGAGGTTAAGGGTGAGCTTATGGAGGCTAGGGTATGAACCAACATGTTCCTTATATAGTGGCTAACCCGAAAATTAGGGTTTGGGGTTTCTAAGAGTACGCTGGGCGTACTTCTAGTACGCTGGGTGTACTCACCCTTGCCCCCGCATTGTTCCTTTACTACGTTGGGCGTACCCAGCCAACTTCAAGTATGCATGCCATGCATGCATGGGACATTTTTCTACTCCTAAGGAGTTATGATTGATATTACCTTCGAAATGCCGCAACTCCTCAACTCTAAACCCGATCTCACTAAACTTTACATTCACCCGAGGGTGGCGAGAAGCCCTATGCTTCTAACAACATACACCAGTCCGAAACCTTCTCGGATAAAACCCATTTCCCATAAAAGGACCAAAACTACCATTTCTCTTAAATCTTAGGGACTCATAATTAAATACTTAAAGAACGGGGTGTTACAATTCTCCCCCACTTAAATTAGGCTTCGTCCTCAAAGCCTGCGGAAACTCTACTCCAGAACTACCCCCACAATGCACCAACTGGCATTTACCGGACCAGGTTCCTCAAGACACAACCATCGAATCCCGAAACCCAACTTTCCCTTTCTTGCTAACAGGATGACACATGCTTCACCCTCAGAGCAACTCCCACGAGTTTTCCACCGCAATCTCATAACCACACTGAACTGGCTCTAGTGTCCTCAGGTTAGGAAAAACTCGATACACTGATGACACTTCCAAACATCCTTCAGGATGAATTTCCACCACATAAAACAAAGTCTAACTGGAAATCCGAGATTCCATCCATGCATTCCTACCGAGCCTCAACAACTATCCAACCCGGATGTGATCCCATACCACTGCCGCAATCAAGCTGCTCAATGACCATAATTGGACCACTCCAATCATAACTCTGCGCTTACTCTCCCTCTCGGAGCTACATCCCTCTCTCTTTCCTTACCAAGGAAATCCACTTGGCTGCCTTGCCACTACGATAAGTGCCATGGTGCTCTCCCAACGCTAGACCACTCCCTTATAGAATAACCGCTAACCATGCAACACACATGCTCGAAATCTGTTCACAAGGACTCTCGAGTCCATGCACCATCTCCACCAATCAAGATCAATATATGGGGCGAAACCCTCTAATGCTAACACATCACGACATACTCAACCCATTTCATCGAACCGGTCTAATAATACCTGCAGAGTCTTCAGCATGATTGGACCACCTTACCACGCCTTCAGCCAATCTGGACCACTTTGAAAACCTTCAGCCAATCTGGACCGCCATCCAGGGCCTTCAGTCTGGTTGGACCGTCCTCCGAGCCTTCGGCCTGACTAGTACTCCTACCTACTTCAGTCTATCCGGACCGCTCGACTAGCATTCATCACTCTGAGTTATCTCTCCGGGAAATCCTCCCATGCATATTGTTCTATCCCTCTAGGGATTCCGAACTCTATCTCCATCATACATACTCGGTCCCGGCCTTATCCCAGGCCCTCCACAATCAAATGCCATAGGTCTGTATCCCGCCCTACACGCCTGCCACTTACTCATACCAGCTTGCTCTCGGCTAACAGAAACACTGCTGAATCCCATGCAGCTAAACGACCTCCCAAACTCATCGATCTCCCGAAGAATTGTCCAATTATCCCCCACTTAGAGCACTGACTATCAACCACCGGTCGTTATTGTCGACCTTCCTTAACAAACCTTCCACAAACACTTACACGTGAACTGATTCCCACTAACACGAGCAACCTTCACGAAAATCACATTTCCACACTGACCATCCCGCTCGAAAGAAACTCAATCTGCAGCTAACCAATCCTCAGAATGCAGATGCTACCCAATATTCAAACCAGACGCCAGATTCCACTAATAACCCCCATGAAAGATAACCAATGAGATCCCCAAAACTAAACCCATAACTATACCAACCCTCAAAGAAAAACGAAAATCAAACCAAAGACCACACAACAAGACTAGCAGATAACAATACTCCACAATAATCACAAGATAACAAGATATCAAGAAAGGAACATACCCGCAGCTGCATCCGACACTTCTCTGACCTCTTCTGCTGTAAGCTGAAAAGCACGACCCTGAGCCCTTGGGGGCTCCGCTCTACCCTGACCTCCACTCGTGATCCTCAAGGTGGCCGGTGTTGGATCCTGCACCAGTCCCGCAGCAAGCTGTGGACAGTTGACCCTCAAGTGCCCAACCTGATGACAATGATAACAGCTCCTCAAATCCCAACCCGGGGCTGCCTGCCGACAATCCCCTCGCATAGTTTTCATCCTTCCCGCACTTGCGGTATGCACCACCGGACCTACAAACTACGGTGTGACCCCTCCCACACTTCCCACTAGCATGGATGCTCTGATCTCCCACCTTGGAATCAACGGTCTTGGACCGTTTTGATGCCGACTGCGACTGCACCGGAGCCTGACTCAGCTCACGCAACTGCAACTCAATCTCTAACTCACACCACCTAGCGGCCTCTTGCAACTCCAACAAAGTCTCGCACCTCTGCGTAGACATAAACTGTTTGATATCTCTTTTGAGCATACTCAGATATCAGGACATCTGAGCCTGCTCCGAAGCAAGCTCGGGGCAAAACATCACCCTCTCAGTGAACATCCTGGTGATCTCCGTTACTGACTCTGAATCCTTCTTCAGCTCAAGGAACTCCTGAGCCAATCTCTCCCTCTCAACCCGCGGAACATAACGAGTGTTGAACATCTCTCTGAACTGATCCCATGAAACCACAACCCTCTGTGCATCTGAATATGACCCTGTGGTCAATCTCCACCGATCCTTTCCCCCGAGCCTCAACAGGTTCAGAGCACACCTCACCCTCTAATCAGCAGGGCATGACACGTGAAGAAACACCCCTCCACGTCCGATAACCATCTCATAGAAACAATCAGGTCCTAAACTCCATCAAAGGTGGGAGGCTTTGTATTATCGACGTCCCGATACTGAAAACCTCGACCGGCTCCTCCCCCTGCTGCTGCTACAGCCGTTGTAGCCACGGCGGCAGCCGTCTCTGTGAGAGCCGCATGACGATCATCAAAATACTCCACCATGGCGATCTTGATCGACCCAAACAGTTCCGGCAGCTCGGCCCGGAACAACGCAACAACCTCATAATGCAGAATCTCGCGAATCCTCGCATCTAACTCGCACGTGCTCATCTGACCGATAACCTCGGGTGGTACTGACCCGCCCGGAACCCCCTCTCCTGCTCCCGATCCTGACCCGGATCCACTCCCAGCATGCCTCGAAATCTCCATACTGAAAATAAACCACAAAATCTCAGACATTTCCCATTATCCCGGGAACCAACTCTCAACCCAACCCTAGAGGTCATGGTTTCCCTGATACGCGTATGGGTCCTGTGCTTTCAGTAGTACGGGCCCATACTACCTGCCACACCTACCCATATCTGTATGAAGTACTACCACAACACCCTAGTGACAAATATACATAACAAGCGCTCAATCCTCACTCCTAGAGGAACACTGGAAATCTCATACAGAAGGAAACCCTAGGCTAGCAGGCATCATAAAACAGGTAACATTATCATGAAATCCTGAAGATCCCTAGCCTAGTACTAGCATGTTGTTCAATCAAAGCTCGAAAACAATTATCATGTATGGTATTTTGGGGTTACTTACTGGCTCCGGCTGATCGTACCTCCGCGTCCTCCTTTACTTAATTTTAAAACCATTTTAAATTCTCTTTTAAAAACTCTACTTGATTAGAGACTGGATTCACACGAATGTTCCTCCAATTCACTCAAACCAAGGCTCTGATACCAACTTGTAACGACCATAATTTTCAACAAATTTTAACTTTTCAAAACAACCCTATTACTTTAAATTTTTACAAAAAGGTTTTCAATACATTTATTATCAGAGTATTCCCAGAAACATAACATAAAACATAAACACGAGGAGCGGTACGGTCACGCCTTCGCCTTGCCACGGTCTCCTGAAGAACCTGAAAAATATTAAACCACAACTGTAAGCCCGGAAGCTAAGTGAGATATCCCTAAAATACCAACCACATATACCATACACATATAACATGTCATATCATAACCGATCACAGAACAACCATGCATATTGGGTCTACTGTGTGACTGGTCCGCCGTATCGGGCCTTCAGTCCACCGGGTCCACCCTCCGAGTCTAGTCATGTGCCTCGAGTCTGTAGTGTGGTTGGTCCGCCCGCACCGGGCCTTCAACCCACCTGGTCCACTCTCTAAGTCTACAGTATGATTGGTCCGCCTGCATCGGGCCTTCAGTTGGCCTGGTCCACGCTCCGAGCCTCAGCACATCTGGTCCGCCCTCGTGGGGCCTACAGCCTATCCGGACTGCTCGCTGGGCCTTCAGAACAACCGGTCCGCCTTGGGTATCTTGGCCTACAGCACAAAGCAGGACCCGCCTCAACCCAGCTCCAGTCCAAACAACCATGTGCACATAAACATACAATCATATAACAGTTCACAGCCAACAAGCCGATCAAACAGATCACATAACATATCATCATCCTAACCACGATACCGACATAACCGGTCACTAGCATATACCATCCTAGCTACCCGGATGCAAACATATCAAAACAATAACATAACAACAAATACCCGGATCTCAATCCGATAAAGGGCCGGCCTTGGTGCCTTAGACCTTGTTGATATAGTAAGGATAACTCACCTTGCGATTGCCGATACTCTGAACTGAAGAAGCAGATTCTCGAATCACCAACTCACCGCAAATCCGGAACTACCCCACATAGCACAAATACCCATTAGGCCAAGCATACATCCACTTATCGGGCCAAGGCCAAAGTCCAAATCTTATACAAAGTCCAATATTGACCCAATTTACCAAATCGGGCCCACCTCACCAAATGGGCCTAGATCCAAGGTCTATAACAATAATTAGGCCCAAAATATCCTATCCATAAATTTCCAGTCATGGCCAATAAACCAACAACCCACAAACGGCCCAAACTCTAAGGCCCAACATGAAAGTCCAATATGGGGGAGTACGCTGGGCGTACCCTCCTTGGTACGCGGGGCGTACACGCTGAATCGCAGTTGAGGATCGGGGCACTGGCCCGCTACGCGTGGCGTACTCATGTGTTACGCGGGGAGTAACCCTACCACTCATTAAGACCACATAACTTCTTAATGGCTTAGGCTCTTAAGCCCAAACATCAGATCCTTAGGCCAAATATGCCTAAGATTCATAAAGTCTCAAACTTTATCACTTGGGACGTCCAAAAGCTCTTAATCCAAGGTCTTAATCTATTAAGACCTATATTTCTCACACATGGAACAACTACAGCCCTTGGGACCTCATTTTTCTCACTCAAGACCTCTCCAAACGTCTGAAAGGACAGATAATCTCAGCCAACACAAAGCATGAATCAAGATGAGGACTTTTGGGACAAGAAAGATGCTAAAACATCACAACACTTAGATCTATGCAAAATAATTGGCAAGCAAGAAGCTTTATACCTCAAATAAGCTCCAAAGGATGATATCTTTCTATATTTATAAACTCCAATCGTTCCTCTCCTTCTTTGACAACTTCTCCTTTCTTCTTCTAGCTTCTCTTTTTCCTAAATGAGCTTTCCAAGACCAAACACACCCAACAATGGAGGGAATACGGGTTTCTAGGGTTTCTGGGGTTAAGGGTGAGCTTATGGAGGCTAGGGTATGAACCAACATGTTCCTTATATAATGGCTGACCCTAAAATTAGGGTTTGGGGTTTCTGAGAGTATGTTGGGCGTACTTCTAGTACGCTGGGCGTACTCACCCTTGTCCCCCGCGTTTTTCCTTTACTATGTTGGGCGTACATCCAGCTTACGCTGGGCGTACCTAGCCAACATCAAGTATGCATGCCTTGCATGCATGGGACCTTTTTCTCTAGTTAGTCCTAAGGAGTTATGATTGATATTACCTTCGAAATGCCGCAACTCGTCAACTCTAAACCCACTCTCACTAAACTTTACATTCACCCGAAGGTGGCGAGAAGCCCTATGCTTCTAACAACATACACCAGTTCGAAACCTTCTCGGATAAAACCCATTTCCCATAAAAGGACCAACACTACCCTTTCTTTTAAATCTCAGGGACTCATAATTAAATACTTAAAGAACGGGGTGTTACATAATGACCCTCCACCACACAGGAAAGCGGTGGGTGACAATAGACACCCATTCAACGACCATTTTATAGGCCACTTCCTTATACCCTCTTTATAGCATGGTTTCGTGAATGAGGCGTACTAGAGATTTGACTAACTATTCTTATACATATAATACATATTAAACTTTTAGTTATATTTGCATAGTATAAGGTGAATTTTAAAACATTTTAAAGTTGCAAGGGTTTGATCTTTTAATAAATTAAACTTTTAATTAAATTAAATTTAAACCATTTTATGGATTTATAAGGATACTTTTTATCATATAAGTTTATCATTATCTTATCTATACTTATCTCGTAATATTTAGGGTTTATTTAATTATCTAATATGACCAAAATTTGGATTATGACAGATTAGATAAAAGATAATTACCAAATAAATCAAATTAGGCAAGAAAATGCAAAAATTCGAAATATGTTGTGGTCACGTCGTGAGCATGGACTGCTTTGTGAGTACAATCTGGCATAAATAGATTTCTGAATTAACTTGTGCTCACATCGTGAGCCTCGAAGCTCACATCGTGAGATCTGATTTTTCAGAAAAAAATTTGGTTTTTGTTCGAGTTAAAGCAATATACATTCAATTGATAGAAAACCTACAATTTGATACCACTGATGGGTTTTACATGTATTAATGTAGATAAATACTTAACACTTAAGAGTACATGCAACCTAAAGATCTATGTCGTAACACTATTGAAGTAAAATTCTATTGAACAACAAAAACCTATGAACCTTATGTCAAATTCAAAAATCACATAAAAGTTAGGGTATACATACCTTATAGTTATTATAGCAAATAACTAATCAAAACCCTTCTTGAAAAACTCATGGAAGCGAGCACCACAAATGTTGTGTCTCTAATGGTTCACAACCAAACCCTAGAAACCAAGGAACTCGAAGTAAGAGGAAAGAGAAGAAAATTTTCGACATTCTTTTGAAGTCATTGCCAAAATTTGTATCCCAATTGGTCTTTATATATTATAACAAGGAAACCCAAGATAAGCCCAAACTAAAAAAATAACATTATCTTATTTTTCTTAATTATCTAGCTTCCTAATTATCCTACAAGTGTAATTCTAGAATCCTAAATCCCTAAAAAAAACTGTCCAAGGATTCTAGGGTTGTTCTAGAATATCTCTTGCTCAACTATTGAACAATTACACTTTAACCCCTTTACTTTAATTAATTCAATTAATCCAAAATAAATTCTAATTAATTTCTGATTAATTCTTAATTAAATATTACTATTTCTTGTTAATATATTATTCTCATAATAAATTAAAAAATATTTTTTTTATTTTTCCATTAATTTATTAATCATATAATAAACTAATAAATCAGACTGTTTGTCTCTCTCTCTCTCTCTCTCTCTCCCTCTCTTTCTCTCTCTCTCTCTCTCTAAATGTTATCCTATTCAATTTCTAGATGTAAGAGCAACCCAAAAGGATTGTGCTACCACCAATTCAAATTTATACCAGTTATAGTTATGGGCTTAGACACCCAATCTAACATCAGATCCAACATTGTTCTCTAATTTTGGATAATCTAATTCAATTGGTATAGATCGTTCAGACTAAAAGACAAGCTTTTCACTTTCAACTTAAGGAAAATGTGGATCAAAATTAAAGGTGGATGCAGGTAGATCTTCGATTCGTGTCAGAGAAAGAAATATAAATTTGATCTCGAATGTGGAAAGCCCTGTTACATCATCACATTCGGTTTCCTTTGAAATTCAAAAACCATTAGAATGGGAAATCAGTTGGATATCAGTTAGAGGGGCTGAAGGTCTAGTGAGAACGATCATCAATGGGGAAGGACCTAAGAAAATTATTAAATGAATTGTTTGTCTCTAAACTTGAGAGGTGCTAGGGATTTGTATAAAGAAGATTAGGTCTATGAGTTGAAAAAGAACATGAGATTAACTTCATCAACTGTCATGAAAATCAGATGACTAATATTTGCTTGATTCCTCTTCATCTTTATTGAGATAATTTTGATTGTTGTTCTGTGGCATTGGATTCTAGATGTAGGTTTGGAGGTTTGTTTTGTATTTGGAACCCTTTCTATTCTATGATGTGGATGTGCACAAATGCAATTCTTTTATCTTAGCATTTGGTACATGGAGGGGTATTGCAGAGAAGTTAAAATTTATAAATATTTATTCCCCAAATGATATGAATGAAATATTGGAACTTTGGTTTGATTTGTTAAGCATCAAAGAGAATATGCCGGGAATTTGGGTCCTTATGGGAGAGTTCAATGAAGTAAGGGTGAAAGAAGACATAATTTTTAGAAAAGGTTTGTATTACAAGTATGGAAGCCTTCAATTTATTCCTAAGAGATGTAGATCTTTTTCATTTTAGTATGGAAGGGAGGAGCTTTGCTCGGATGAGAAATGCTGTAAGAAGCTTGAGTAAAATAGATCGTTTTCTTTCTTGCGGTGATTTTCTTGCTAGATGGCCGATGACGTCGGTTACCGCCTTGCCTAGGCTTTACTCAGATCATAGCCCGATGATTCTTGTAAGCGATTTCGTTGATTTTGGTCTTGTTCAGTTGTTAGATTTTTTAACCCATGGTTGTTGGATGATGGTTGTCAAGACACTATGATAAATTCATGGAATTATGAGGTGGTAGATAGTAGGCCAGATAAAGTGTTGCTATTAAAGCTAAAAAAAAAAGCTTAAAGATGATATTAGAAATTGGAGGTATGATAGACTGTTAAATGAAAATGGTGAGTATTCCGATATTTTTAAAAAAATATTGAAACCTTGGAGATCAAAGCTGAGTCTTGTAGCCTCCACATAGAGATTAATTTTAAAAAACTAGAAAAACATATTAATTGAAATTAACACGATGAGAAGAATATATCTTATACATAAAGCCAAATTAAAATGGTGTATTAATGGAAACGAAAAAATCAACTTTTTCATAGAGTTTTAAACGGAAAAAGAAAGAAAAACATAATAAACATGCTTGAAATTGAAGGTGTTTGGTCCACAAATCTGAATGAAACTAAAGAGAAAGTTTGGAAATTATTTGCCTCAAAATTTCACGACGATGTTCCTATTAGGATCAAGCTGATCAACTCAAGATTCAAGAAGTTGTCACAAGTCAATCATGAAATTTGAGATGGCTCTATCTCTCTTGATGAGATAAGGAGGTGGTGTAGTATTGAGGAAATGAAAAAGCCCCATGTCCTGATGGATTTACATTTAGGGTTATGAAGGAGTTTAGGGACATTGTTAAATTTGAGTCTATTAATTATATAAAGAACATTATGTCAAGGGGATAATTTAGTAAGGGTTGTAATGCATCTGTTATATTGCTTATTCCGAATATTAAAGACCCTTGTAACACCCCCAAACCAAAACGGCGGAAACGTTCGAGTGTAGAGGACGTCATGTTTAGTATCACAACACATGCATCACAGTAATCAAAGTAACAAACGGCCATTGCATTATTATTAAAGGTGTTTACAAAGTAGATGATTCACAAAATTGACTTCAAAAGTAATTCACAAAACAAGACATGAAGCTACTATACTCTATATTTTAAATCCTAGAGCGCGTACCTATCTACTAGTTTCTTGAGAATACAAATTATTTTGAAAGAGAGGATCAACATTTAAGCTGGTGAGTTCATAAGTACTTAAGTGATGTAAAGTATGTTGTAAGTTCTTTTAGAAAAGTTCGTCTGTTCCTCCAGAAAATCCTATATTTTCTGATACGATGAATGAAAGTAAAAATGACTCTACAATTTCTTCTATGAGTACTAAATGGATACAAGTTATATACAATTTAGAGTAAACAGACAATCGATTGTGTGAATCTTCCCTAAGCCCACAACCAAACAAGGAACACGGAATGAGGCTGAAGTCACACATCCAATTGTTTGTTAGAGCTTCACTGTATCTAACCCTAGCGTCTTCATTTGGTGCTTACGGAGTTAACTGCAATAGTTCTTTATATTTGAAGAAAACATTAATTAAGCAAATCATGTATTTCCTTTAAGAAAATAGTAACCACAATAATTCCTTCTATAATCACTTAGTTTATACAAGCTATATATAATCTAATATCGAACGAACTGTTGAACGGGTGAATCTGCTCTAAGCCCACAACCAAACAAGGAACAGGAAATGAAGCATAAAGCACACATTCTACCGTCAGCGGGAACCGATTAATATATATATATATATATATATATATATATATATATATATATATATCCCTGATATATCTACCAAGGAATCGTAAAGTTAGAATTATAGGCCCCTTTCTAAATGAATGTACTAAGACTCGACTGTACTATTTGTGACAACCCGATATTTCAACTCTTTGTAATAGCCTAATAGGTCAAGTATTGTAACCACTTTTGAGTTAATAAAATTAACGTTGATATTAAAATGTCCAAAAAGTTTCTATTTAACTACCTACTATGTTTTATATCATTAAGCCGGGATCGTACGTAAAAAGAATGCCCAAATCCGGCTTCGTATATTGAAGTTAAGATTTTTCCAAATTCGGCTTAGCAACAGACAACTAAAAACTCGAATCGGAGACCGACCGAATTTTGGCCGAAATGACCTAAACGAGAATCGAAGGTCTCGACAATGGTATTTCAGCGGTAAAAAGTCTGGCAAAAACCGACGTCAGATAAAGAACTTATAAATTGTTTAAAGAAATTTCTTAATCACTACATTTTATAAATAAATAATAAAAATAATTTCGGAAATTGCCGATGGGATCTAAACGAAAACTGTAGAGTATGGTCTCACCTTCGCGGGGATATAAAGAACGTCGAAAACGGAGTTCATATGAAGAAGATATGAATTTTTGAAGTTTATTAAATAAATTATATATTTATTTAAATCAAAATCCGGTATTATCCGATGGGGGAGTCAGCGTACTCATCTGAGTTACGCGCCGCGTAACCCCGTACGCCCCGCGTACGCGAAGGCCTTGGCCTCGGATCGTCCACGTCGCACCTGTGCGAACTACGTACCGACCCGTCCCATCCGAGCTCCGAGGCAGTCGAGGACTCGGTCACGCATGACGTATGCGTACGCCCCGCGTAACGAGGCCTCTCAGCCTCCTATAAATAGAGATGCGAGGGTTCCGGAAAATTCACCCCATCTCTCTCATTTCTCTCACGTTATTGCCTCGATTTCCGTGCCCGCACTACCACGAAGCCCTGGTCATTTTGCTCAAGTCCCGAAGGTCGATTTTACTCCCGAGAATCCCGAGAAAAATCCGTTTCCCGAGACGAAATTCTGCCCGGTATTTCCATCTCACTATCTTCAAACTTTCAAGTGAGTTCATACCCCTTAATTAACTCTTTTTAAATATTCTAAACGCTTTTATATGCTTTCTAGGGGGGGGGGGGAGATACAAGTAAAACACACGATTACTATCGGGTGTTATATATAAAGATTATTATACACTTTTATTAAGTAGAATCATATGTGATTTATAAACTTTATATGGAACTCCCGTATACAAAATATATTACAATAGCATTCTATCTTTAAAACTATAAATTGTTGTAATGCATGTATAAACTAAACATTTTTCCTAGATTTAAAGTATATGTGTCTATCTTAGGCTCTACAAAAATTTATGCTTTCATAACAAGTGATTCCTTTTCTAGATATTCTAAAACAAACGAGGCACACTTTTAGAAAACTATAATAGGTATAGTTTTATGAGGATATTGCCAACTTTTACATACTAGAAACACGATTTTTAAGAAATCACTTTCATATACAATAGCAAACGAACATTTTAACACGTAAATCTGTTTTTATACTACGGTTCTGTGAGACATTAACTTCACGTACGTTCGAGTACAGATTTCAAGTCCTGTATTATATACCAGAATCCCTTGGAGGGGGAGCATGGTGTTTGTGTATAGATCTATACGGGCTTGACAACCCGTGTCCTGACTGTTAGCTACAGTCCACCATTTGGGGTGACAAACATCATAACATTCCAACGCCTGAAGAACGTTGTGTATAGGCATTCCGAGTCAATAGTATGGTTATAAAACTCACAGGAGGTATTAAAAATACATTGATTTATGAGGTTTTCAAACATATTGGTTATTTTTACACTTACATACATTTTTGGAAACAAACTTTGGTCTGGAAGGAAGACTACTTTTATACTAGTAGAAAATATAGGATTTTCTAAACACAAACCAACAAGGGCAAGAAATTTCATTTCATACAAACATTGTCATTAAATACTTATGAAACTCACCAGCTTAAATGCTGATCTACTCTTTCAAAATTACTTGTATATCCCAGGGATTCAGTAACTACAGGTATCATTATGCTTTTGATGAAGGGATGCTGCAGTGCCAGTTTAATCTCATATTTTGACATCATATTTTTAATTGGTTTTGAACATGTAACTTTTGACAAATGTAAACTTTCAATTATATATATATGATGGTTGTATTGCTTTCTTTACTTTGTATTCATTTGTTACGTTACCACATGAAGTCATCCGCCCTCGAACGGTTCCGCCGTTCAGGTTTGGGGGTATGACAGATTGGTATCAGAGTAATGTTTATAGTGAACTAAGTATATCGAACCTCATAAGATATACACATGGACCCCTCCAAAATCAAGAGCCATCGAGAATTGGTCGGCACCAAAGACACCTACAGAAATTCGCCAATTGCTAGGTCTCGTTGGCTACTGTCGCATATTCATAAAGAACTTCTCTAGCATTGCGAAACCTCTTACTGCATTAACCCAGAACGGCGTGGCCTTTAACTGGGAAGCGAAACAAGAAAAGGTGTTCCAAACACTAAAACAGGCCTTTTGCACCGCACCGATATTATCCCTCTCCGAAGGGATAGAAGACTTCGTAGTGTATTGCGATGCGTCAAATCAAGGACTTGGTTGTGTTCTTAAGCAGAGAGGGAAAGTTATTGCTTATGCCTCTAGACAGCTTAAGACACACGAAGTGAACTATACGACACACGATCTTGAGTTAGGAGCAGTGGTATTTGTTGGATAAGGTGTCTAAGTCCATAACTATTTCTGGTATGTACTTGACCCGACCCGGCATGGTCCATTTGGGTTGCATGGCACCATGCAATTGGATAGACTAAATGAGAGAAATAACGCTTGGAGATTATTAATATATTATAAGTTCTAATATATTAATAATATTATTTGATTAGTTTGATCAAGAATTAATTTAGAATTAATTAAGTGATCAAAAGATAACTAATTAAATATATGGGTTGATTAAGTAAATCATCCATATCTTGTATAGTGGGCTAAAAGGCTCCATGGATCATCAAGTTGGGTTCCACCCATAGGATGCTCCATGGATGCTCCATGGGAGTTACAAACCCATGGGTCATGGAAATGAAGAGTCATGACACATTAGGGTTTAACCCTAGATGTGTCAACACTATATAAGTAATATGATCTCCTCCCAAATCGGTTACACTAAGATATAGAGGGCTTGGCCGATTTTTGAAGAGTGTGTGTTCTCTCATAAGTTCTTCCAAGAGCATTTGGTGTTGTGTGAAGCATTTGAGGCATCACACTTGGGGTGCTAGGCTCACAAGGTTTCAAGGAACACAAGCAACAACAAGGTAAGTTATTCTATCTATACTTTATGTTAAAATTGTTCCCCATGTATGCTAGATAGAAATATAACCTTGGAAATCAACTTTGCATGACAAATTAGACAAAAATAGATCCAGGGTTATTAGGGTTGCATGTACACTTAGGAAGTGTTAGAATGCTCAAAACCCATCAGTGGTATCAGAGCCTAGGCTTGTTTGTTCTTATTTGTTCTTAAAAGTTGAAAACAGAATCGGAAATTTGCTGTCTGCGAATGGACTCGTCGAGTCTATAGGGGGGGACTCGTCGAGTCCATGTGTATCTTCAACCAACTCGGCGAGTCATGTTCATGCACTCGGCGAGTAGGGTCGAATGAGTGCAGAATTTCGATTCAGTTGCTGGAAAATGAATTAGAAACATTACCCTAAACTGTTTTAGTAAATGTAAACTTGTTTTTGGTGGTGTAATGTCTTGCTAATTCATTTACAACAACTAGTTATCAAAATTACAAAGTTTTATGTAATTTTTGATTGTGTTCATATTCATGTTCTTGTTCTTATGATGTTTTAGATGATCATAGGAATTATTTGTAACCTATTTGGTAGTTTAATTCTTGATCATAATGTGTTTTAATGGAGTCCATAACTTATCCTTAAGTTATGGAAAACCAAGAGTCACACTTGAGTTAAAACCATTAAGAAAACACAAGAGTTATAAAAATGAAGAGTCTTCATTTTATGACTCTATTAAACTCATAAGTTACAAGAAATGAAAAGTTTTGAAAGTTACAAAACTTGCCCTCAAGTTTTGGAACAAGTAAAGTTAAGTTAAAACTTTAAGTTCCAACCCCTAGAATTTTTAAAGTTAAAATTCAACCCTTATACTTATATTATGATGATTTAATAATTATATATATATGTATAAGAACAAGTCGTCTTACCGCTAGTACGCCTCATTCACGAAGCCGGTCTATAAGGTGGGTATAAGGTTGTTGCCTATAAAATGGTGACTTAATGGGTCAATATTCTCACCCACCGCTTGCTTGACTGGTGGAGGGTCGTTAGCCGAACGGGTAAGACAAGGACTTATAAATTCTCATTCAAAGTATGATGAATATATAAAGTAACTAAATGTTTATTAAATTCCCAATCTTAGTTACTTTAGGAAAAAAATGTGAATAAGGTGCTAATCCATGAAATTACACTTTACACTTTTTTCTGAGTCGTTGGTGGAGCGTGTGTGGTTAACCGGCACACTAACTTGGACTTAACAAGGTAGGTAAAGGGTGACTTAAGGTTTATTATAGTATCGGTGGAGCGTGTGTGGTTTACCGGCACATCGATTGAGTGATAAACTTTAAGGGTACCAAGTGATTTGCATGGTTACTTCACACCTCGTTTTGTGATCCTCGGCATCCCAGTCACAAAACCTGGAGGGCACTCCCGAGATTGAAACATGCCTTTGAAAAGTTCATTGGATCTCAAAGAATCTAGGAATTTCTAAAACCAATAAAAACTAAATATTTAATATTTCGGTTTTCGTGGTGGAAATTGGTGAATCGTCATTCACCTACCTTTCAAATATGGTATAGCTTAGATTACGGCATACCTCTTCTAAGTTATATTATATTGTGATTGGATCCTAGCCTTAATATTACATTTGGGTGTTTTATTAAGGACTCTCTTAAATCTAAACTAAACTTGTTCTTCTTTTTCAGATGTCTTCAAATAATGCTTCTGGCTCGAATCCTAATGGCTCCTTTACTCTTATGAGTCTGTGTGGGAAAGTCACCTTTGATGGATCCAACTTCAATAAGTGGATCAGAAACATCAGGATGATTACCCGCTACGAGGACAAAGAATATGTCCTTGACAAGGAGCTTAAGGAAATTGACGAGTCCACTACAACTCCCCAGGAGATCGCTGACTTTCATACTCATGAAAGAGATGCAACCAAGGTGGCTTGCATCATGTTAGCCACCATGACAGCTGAACTCCAAAAGTCTTATGAAGACTTCTACCCTTATGAAATGCACCAAGATTTGATGGAAAGATACCATCAAAGTGCACGACAAGAGAGGTACGAAGTCATCTGCTCCATGATAACAACCATGATGAAGGACGGAGAGTCCGTCACGAGCCACATGCAGAAAATGCAAAGGTATGTGGATCGTTTGCTGAAGCTCAATGTGAACTTCCCTGAGGAGCTTGCAATAGATATCATTTTGCACTCCTTACCATCGTGCTATGATCAATTCCGCATGACATATCACATGAACAAGGAAGAGGTCACCCTCAGAAAACTTCAGGGACTTCTCAAGACCGCAGAAACAGGTCTTAAGGGGAAGTTGGTTGCTATCACTCCTACTCCAGACTCAACTCCGGTCTTGGCAATCGGGCAAAGTCGAGGGAGGAAGAGAAAGAGATCTTCAAAGGGTACCAAGGCTCGGACCCTTGATGGCTCTTCTTCAAGTGGAACCAAGAAAGGTTTCATTACTCCTTCTTCTGACCCAAAAGAGGCTGAATGCTTCTATTGCCATGAAAAAGCTCATTAGAAGCGGAACTGCCCAAAGTACCAGCAAGATGTGAAGGATGGGAAAGTCAAACCCAACCATGCAAGTATTTACACTATCATTTCTAATAACTCACCCCATTCGAAATCTTGGGTCCTTGATACAGGTTGCGGAATTCATATTTGTTGTGATTTGCAGGGACTAGGAAGAAGTGAGAATGTGGAGCAAGGAAGAATAAACTTAATCATGGGGAATAGGAAAGTTACACCTGTCACCAAGATTGGAGTTTATACTTTATCGCTAAGTAGTGGGTTAAATTTAGATTTGAATAAATGTTGTTATTCGCCAGAAATGGCAAGAAATATTATTTCCTTTCATGCATTGTACAAACAAGGTTTCACCTTTTCGTTTGATAATGAAGTTGGTTCGATTAATGCTTTCTTTAATAATGTTCTTTATTTTAAAGCATTACCTTGTGATGGTGTGTATGAAGCTGTATCTATTGTAGATAACTTAGGAAATAATGTTTTGTGTATTGATTCTACTAATAATAATAACTTGGATAAAGCATCATTATGGCATTGTCGTCTTGGACATATAAGCAAGAAACGCATAGGCCAACTCTAAAAGGATGGAGTCTTGGAGTCGTTTGACCTAAAGTCAAATGATAGTTGCGAATCATGCTTACTTGGAAAAATGACAAAGTCACCCTTCACAGGCTCATGTGAAAGGGGTGAAGGTTTGTTGGACCTTATACACACGGATGTGTGTGGTCCATTCAAACATGCCACAAGGGATGCTAATCGTTATTATTTGACTTTTACCAATGATTACAGTAGATATGGATATGTCTACTTAATCAAGCATAAGTCAGAGACTTTCGAGAAGTTTAAGGAATTTAAACAGGAAGTCGAGAATCAATTGGGCAGGAACATTAAGATGCTTCGATCCGATCGAGGTGGTGAGTATCTTAGTTCAGAGTTCCTCGACTATCTAAAGGAATGTGGGATTGTCTCACAATTGACACCTCCCAGGACACCGCAGTTGAATGGTGTGGCTGAGAGGCGTAATCGAACCTTGTTGGACATGGTTCGTTCCATGATGAGTCGAGCTTCGCTACCAATCTCATTCTGGGGGTATGCCTTAGAGACTGCCGCCCATATCCTTAATCTAGTCCCTACAAAGAAGGTTGCCAAAACTCCTCACGAGATGTGGACTGGTAAAGTACCTAAACTAGACCACATCAAGATTTAGGGCTGCGAGGCTTTCGTGAGACGCGAGACTCATGATAAGCTCGAACCCCGAAGCGAGAGGGGTATTTTCATCGGCTACCTACAACAATCCTTTGGTTACCTCTTCTACAGACCCAGTGACAATGTGGTCTTTGTAGCAAGAAGAGGAGTCTTTCGAGAAAGAGAGTTTTTAAGGAGGCACAAGTGGAAGCTTTGCAACCTGAAAATGTGGTGGGTGAATCCCTACGAGGAATGGAAAAGAATCTAGAAGTCAAGGGTGCCAGAGCATATTATCTTATGGACCGAATCTGGACGCCGAAACATGGCGGGTTCAGAGACGTAGTAATGACTGAATCACAACACACGAGACATTCCGTTCACCCGGGTTCAGATAAGATGTATCTGGATCTTAAAGAATTGTACTGGTGGCGTAACATGAAAGCAGAAATTGCTACCTTCGTATGTAAATGCCTTACTTGCGCTAAGGTTAAGGTCGATTATCAAAAACCGTCAGGATTACCACAACAATCAGAGATACCAGAATGGAAATGGGAACGGATTACTATGGAGTTCATAACCAAGTTACCCAAGATGACGAGTGGACTCGATACCATATGGGTCATCATCGACAGATTGACCAAATCCGCGCATTTCCTACCCATCAAGGAGACTGACAAAATGGAAAAGCCTAGAAGAACATACTTAAGGGAAGAAGTGGGACCGCATGGTGTTCCGATATCCATTATCTCCGACCGAGATAGTAGATTAACTTCAAGATTCTGGCAGTCACTACAAGGTTCCCTGGGGACTAAGCTAGACATGAGTACAGCCTACCACCCACAAACAGACGGGCAGAGTGAGAGAACGATACAGACTTTAGAAGATATGTTGAGAGCCTGTGTGATTGACTTTGGAAAGGCATGGGATATCCATTTACCCCTTGTAGAATTTTCATACAACGATAGTTATCATACAAGCATAAAGGCTGCTCCGTTCGAAGCCCTCTATGGTCGAAAGTGCAGATCCCCTCTGTGCTGGACTGAAGTTGGCGATACCCAATTAGCTAAAGGAAGAGTTCCTGAAAGCACTCTCACTGGTCCGGAAATCATACGAGAAACGACAGAGAAGATCGTTCAGATTCGTGAACAATTGAAAGCCTCTAGAGACCGACAGAAAAGCTACGCTGACCAAAGGAGGAAACCTTTGGAATTCCAGGTAGGAGACCACGTTTTATTAAAGGTCTCACCGTGGAAGGGTTTAATACGTTTTGGAAAGCGTGGGAAACTAAATCCAAGATACATAGGGCCTTTCGAGATTCTTGCCAGAATTGGCCCTGTGGCTTACAAGCTTAACCTACCGCGTGAACTTAGTACCATACATCCAACCTTCCACGTCTCAAACTTGAAGAAATGTATGTCCGATGAGACTCTTGTTATTCCACTCGACGAAATCGAGATCAACGAGAGCCTCAACTTTGTGGAAGAACCGGTAGAAATCATGGACCGAGAGGTCAAACAAACAAAACAAAGTCGCATACCCATCGTGAAGGTTCGCTGGAACGCCAAGAGGGGACCTAAATTCACATGGGAACGCGAAGATCAGATGAAACAAAAGTACCCTCATCTCTTTCATGCTCACTAGTGTCTTTACTACTTTAAATTTCGGGACGAAATTCCCTCTAACGGGGGGATGATGTGACAACCCGATATTTCAACTCCTTGTAATGGCCTAATAGGTCATGTATTCTAACCATTTTTGAGTTAATCAAAATAAACGTTGATAATAAAATGTCCAAAAAGTTTCTATTTAACTACCTACTATGTTTTATATCATTAAACCGGTATCGTACGTAAAAAGGATGCCCAAAACCCGGCTTCGTATATTGAAGTTAAGATTTTTCCAAATTTCGTCTTAGCAACAGACAACTAAAAACTCAAATCGGAGATCGAGCGACTTTTGGCCGAAATAACCTAAACGAGAATCGAAGGTCTCGATAATGGTTATTCAGCGGTAAAAAGTCTGGCAAGAATCGACGTCAGATAAAGAAGTTATAAATTGTTTAAAGAAATTTCTTAATCACGACATTTTATAAATAAATAATAAAAATAATTTCGGAAATTGCCGATGGGATCTAAACGAAAGCTGTAGAGTATGGTCTCACCTTCGCGGGGATATAAAGAACGTCGAAAACGGAGTTCATATGAAGAAGATATGAATTTTTGAAGGTTATTAAATAAATTATATATTTATTTAAATCAAAATCCGGTATTATCCGAAGGGGGAGTCAGCGTACTCATCTGAGTTACGCGCCGCGTAACCCCGTACGCCCCGCGTACGCGAAGGCCTTGGCCTCGGATCGTCCACGTCGCACCTGTGCGAACTACCGACCCGTCCCATCCAAGCTCCGAGGCAGTCGAGGACTCGGTCACGCATAACGTACGCGTACGCCCATCGTACGTGCGTACACCCCGCGTAACGAGGCCTCTCAGCCTCCTATAAATAGAGATGCAAGGGTTCCGGAAAATTCACCCCATCTCTCTCATTTCTCTCATGATATTGCCTTGATTTCCGTGCCCGCACTACCCCGAAGCCCTGGTCATTTTGCTCAAGTCCCGAAGGTCGATTTTACTCCCGAGATTCCCGAGAATCCCGAGAAAAATCCGTTTCCCGAGACGAAACTCTGCCCGGTATTTCCATCTCGCTATCTTCAAACTTTCAAGTGAGTTCATACCCCTTAATTAACCCTTTTTAAATATTATAAACGCTTTTATATGCTTTCTAAGGGGGGGAAATACAAGTAAAACACACGACTACTATCGGGTGTTATATATAAAGATTATTATACACTTTTATTAAGTAGAATAATATGTGATTTATAAACTTTATAGGGAACTCCCGTATACAAAATATATTACAATAGCATTCTATCTTTAAAACTATAAATTGTTGTAATGCATGTATAAACTAAACATTTTTCCTAGATTTAAAGTATATGTGTCTATCTTAGGCTCTACAAAAATTTATGCTTTCATAACAAGTGATTCATTTTCTAGATATTCTAAAACAAACGAGGCACACTTTTAGAAAACTATAATAGGTATAGTTTTATGAGGATATTGCTAACTTTTACATACAAGAAACACGATTTTCAAGAAATCACTTTCATATACAATAGCAAACAAACATTTTAACACGTAAATCTGTTTTTATACTATGGTTCTGTGAGACATTAACTTCACGTACGTTCGAGTACACATTTCAAGTCCTGTATTATATACCAGAATCCCTTGGAGGGGGAGCATGGTGTTTGTGTATAGATCTATACGGGCTTGACAACCCGTGTCCTGACTGTTAGCTACAGTCCACCATTTGGGGTGACAAACGTCATAACATTCCAACGCCTGAAGAACGTTGTGTATAGGCATTCCGAGTCAATAATATGGTTACAAAACTCACAGTAGGTATTAAAAATACATTGATTTACGAGGTTTTCAAACATATTGGTTATTTTTACACTTACATACATTTTTGGAAACAAGCTTTGGTTTGGAAGGAAGACTACTTTTATACTAGTAGAAAATATAGGATTTTCTAAACACAAACCAACAAGGACAACACATTTCATTTCATACAAACATTGTCATTAAATACTTATGAAACTCACCAGCTTAAATGCTGATCTACTCTTTCAAAATTACTTGTATGTCCCAGGGATTCAGTAACTACAGGTATCATTATGCTTTTGATGAAGGGATGCTGCGGCGCCAGTTTAGTCTCATATTTTGACATCATATTTTCAATTGGTTTTGAACATGTAACTTTTGAAAAATGTAAACTTTTAATTATATATATGATGGTTGTATTGCTTTCTTTACTATGTATTAATTTGTTACGTTACCACATGAAGTCATCCGCCCTCGAACGTTTCCGCCGTTCAGGTTTGGGGGTGTGACACTGTTTTTTTTTTTAAGTTTTCCCAAGTTTAAGACAATCTTTACTAAAAAATAATTTTCATTACCTTTTATGTGAGAAGATCAATATATAAATGTAATGAGAAAATGAAAGTATTCAGTAATATTGCAGAAGTAATTACTGAATCACTAACTACCTTAAAACCAATTTGTTAATTAAGGTTAAAATGTGATATGGTTGTAACCATGCTTGATTGACTAGTATAAGACACGGCGTTCCAAAGACATCGAAATGGTATGACGTTTGTCACTCGTAGACCTGCAGATTTCATTATAGCTAGCAGCAAGGTGTAGGATGGTCAATGTCGTATAGATCTATACACAAACTCAGGCTCTCCCTCTAGGAGACTTTGGTTTCAAAACGCGACCTAACAAGTATATTGCTAAGTCGTTAAGTAGTGGTTTTACACTATTGTTATCCTATTTTTGTTATCGTATGTTCCTTCTATTCTAGTGTGTAGTATGTTCCTCCGTGTTTCTCTTTATAGTATGTTCTTTCTGTTCTTGTTATTGTATGATTTGAATCCCTAAACTATACCTATTATAGTTTACTAGTATGTTTGTTTTGAACTGTCTCTGATTTGTGGAAAAAATTCGATTATCTACTGAGTTATGCTTATATTTAAAAAACAGAGTTTTATAAACAATAAAGTAACATAACTTAAAATGAGTTTTTGAAATGATTTTCATTACTTATAAAAGCATAAGAAATCCTTTAACGTGATGGTTATCACAAATAACATTTACACAATTATCATTGTGTTCAACTTGTACCCCCCCCCTTAAAAGCATTTAAAAACATTTAAAAGATTGATAATAGGGGTATGAACTCACATTATGTGGGTGATTCAATTGAAGGTTCGCGTAAGGATGAGAAGTTCCACGAATGAATTCCTGAGACACAAACGACTCCTAAATGACATATAATGGAATATATATGCATGTACTTAGTGTTTTAAACAACTAACATGCAAGGAAACACTTTCAAGGAAATGTTATAATCACATGTGGTTGGCTAAAGGGAGTTTACGGCCAAAGGAAAGTGTGTTCACGGCCACACTTGATTTTATGGCCAAGGGATATGAGTTTATGGCCAAGGCTCTATGTGTTTACGGCCACACCAAGTGTTTACGGCTATAAACACTCCAAAGTGGTGCATTTTGGATCTTCATTCTTGCTTGTGGGGTGTTGGTCTTATGAGGATACAAGAGTTTCTAATGAATAACAAGATGATAGAAGAATACTTACGATTTGGGATCCTTTGGAAGTTCACGGCCACCAAGAACAAGTAGGTGTTCTTGGTGTTCTTGGTGAAAATATGAAGTCTTGAAGATTCTTGAAGGAAAAGTGATGAATCAATATGGAATCAAAGGGGTTTCTAAGTATACACATGTAAGGGATGAGATACTTACGATTTAGAGGTGAAAAGAGAGTCTTTGTTGGATGATACTTCAGAGAGAATGGAAGTTCTTGACTTGAATACGTGAGAAATGAAGAAAAAAATGAAAGAAATCTATATATATCATGGGAGTTCATGGCTAGAAGGGTGTTTACAGCCGCGAATAGATTTTACGACCGTAAACCCCATGTGGCTGGTTTTCTGGTTCTGGTGCAGCCTTCTGATCTAGAGCTAATACTTCCTAACACTCAATCCTTAAGTGTACCAGGTTTAGAACTTATTAGAATAATCCTTAACAAGGCTAGAAAGAAATGGAATTAAGTCAGACTTTTGGTTGAGTGGCTGGACTCAGAAGATAAAAAAATTTGGGTTGTCACAAGCCTCTTTTTCTAAAAGACTATAGTTTGGTGAACTTAGTTAATTGTATGTATGTACAATATTTTGGCTAAAATCCGTACCATGTGGCTTAAGAAAGTCATCAATATGCTTGTTGGACCGGAGCAATTAGTTTACATAGAAAGGAGAAGCATTTTAGTTGGGCTAAAAGACAAAAAGAAAGCATTAATCTTTAAAGTTGATTGCAATAAAGCATTTGAATCACTTAATTGGCATTATTTGGATTTGATTATGGAAAAAATGGAGTTTAGCAAAAAAAAAAATGGAGAGATTGGAAAAAAGGTTGTCTTGTTTCCAAGAGAGCTTCCCTATTGGTCAACGGATCCTCCACCAAAGAGTTTTCTATTGGGAAAATGGGTGAGGCAAGGTGACCTGCTTTTACCTTTTCTTTTTATAATTGCAATGGAAGGCCTTTGTGTTACTATGCATGAAGCTTGTGACAAACATATGTTTAATGGTATTGTTCTTCCAAAATATGGTCCTATTTTGTCTCATTTAAAGTACACAAATGATGTTACCTTTGTTGGTGAATGGTCTGATGTGAATTTTGTAAATCATATTATAGGCTCTTGAGATGTTTCTTCACTCCTTTCGGGTTGAAGGTGAATCTCCATAAAATCAAAGTATTTGTGATTGGTGTGGATGATTTGGAGATTAACCGTTTAGCAAGTTTTCTTTGATGTGAATTGGAAGAGTTCTTTTTTTTTTTTTTTTATCTTGGGCTCTCGAACGAGGCCAACATGAAGCTTTTCAAGAATAAGATATTAGTTGTTGATAAATTCAAAGCAAAGCTTTCACAGTGGAAAGCGACTAATCTCTCTTTCAAGGGTCTACTCACCCTTGTGAAGTCCGTTTTGGGTAACCTCCCATTGTATTGTTTCTCTCTCTTTTTAATGCTCCTAGAAAGGTTAATTACACTCTGGAATGCATAAGAAGGCGGTTTTTATGGGGCATAATAGATGACAAGAGGAAGATGAATTGGGTGGCATGGAGCACTTTTGTGAAACAAAAAAATCAAGGTAGTCTTGGCATGAGGTGTCTTCGTTATCTAAATGTGGCTTTTCTAGTTAGATGGTTGTGGAGACTTCAATTAGAGAGTAATTCCTTTTGTTATAACAGTATTAAGGCTTGTCATAGTATATTGGGTGTGGATGGTAAGCCCTTGGCCAAGGCTAGTCTTTTAGGTGTCTAGCATGCCATTGCTACTATAAATGTGGATTTGGAGCAATGATGTGACATCCCTAAATTCACAGTCATTTTAAAAATTTTATTTATGCTTATTTAAAAATCAGAGTATCCTTTTTAAAGAACAATGTTGCAGAATTTTGTTCCCATAAAAGATGATAAAGGTTTTATCAAAGCATTTCCAAAGAAATGTATTTGGTTATAATAAAACATTGGGATATCATCGTCAGTACAGAAACATAAGCATAAACAGACCTTACATTCTTTTACCGTAGTGATATACACCTCTTTAATCTCTCGGTGTAGTGTAGCTTTATATTGATACTTGTGATACAAATAAACCGAGTGGGTCAGGTTGGGAAACCTAGTGAGTACATAGGGTTTTTAACCCACAATAATATAATTATGTTTAATCATTAAACAATCAACCCAATTACACATACCTATTATCTTCTTTATTTCTTAGGGATCTACCCTAAGAATCATTTATCATTCACTGATTCAGTCCTAAGGATTGTCCTTAGGAGTAGGCACGAAGTCCATCGTTGCCAATAACACAACTATCAATATTATATATATTAAACACAACTGCCAATATTATCATTTAGGCGCAGCTGCCAGAATTTTGACATTCTCTATTAGGTGCAACTGCCAAGGTTATGATGTTCTCTATTAGGCGCAACTATCGATATTATCCTTAGAGTGCAACTGCTAACATGTTTAGAGTACATCGTAAATGAAAAACATCTATAGGTTATGGCGCAGGTGCCAATGCTCATCTATAGGGTACTAGGTCGATTGCTGCCAATGTTCACCTATAGGGCACCATGTCTATACTGCCAATGTTCCTCTATATCAACTTTCATCCCTCATCATTCATCTACCCATGTTTTACCCAACATATTTTGTAGATATAAAATACATATACAGTTTAAATAATTTAAAACATGTATAAAATCGTTCATCCAGCATAGATAACAAATATACAGATAATATGCACACTTAGAATGTAATTTATATAAAACACTTCATATATATATGTGTAAGCTGAAAGTAACTATGCACTCACTTGTTAAAGTGATGATTCCCAACTCGGGCAACGCTTCGCTTCTAACGATTCTATTTTCCTTCGATGAAACCTAGCATTATTATCACTAAGTTATAGTCTCATCTTTATTGCGACTAATCATTAGTCTAGATTCATCATTAACTCAATGTCTACTTCATGATCTATTAAGTAAGAAACAACTACGTAGGATCATATCGGAGGTAGGATCCGTTTGGTATACGAAGTATATTGTTTGGAAATCCCACTTTAAACACCTCACTAAATCACAGCCTAGACATCATCCCCGTAAGTAGATCAATTAGTATAACAACTTTGAATCACTGATAATTTTTATTTATATGTTCATAATTACGATATTATAAGCTATATTTAAAGTAGGGTAGCATAACTTACTTAGCTAGCAGCCGGGCTCTACAGGGGCAGAACTTCATCGCTAAGTCTTTCTAAGAAAGATTCTTGCAGCGCTTCACCGCTCACATTGCTATACTAAAAACTACAGAAAGAGAAGTCGAATCATGAGGGATTGAAATGCTCCGGGATAAGAAGAGAAAGACTCTTTAATCAAGAGAATGGTGCAAGAAATATGAGAGCCTAGAGGCTCTTATTTATAGTAATTGAATTATCAAAGACCACCCTTTATATTTACTTAAATGACAAAACACCCTTTTATAATACTAATTTAAATAGATTTAATGGTATTTGTACTAAACTAATGTCGAAAGTACTCAACACTAGTCTTATAACGACCGCATCGTCGATACCTTTCTAGTGATATATACATATGTATATATATGTAGGCGTATCTATGATTTACGTTTTTTTAATACGTAAATGTGCTATTAAAAATTATAAAACGTTTATACGATCTCCATTTTTGACGTTCTTTATATCCACGCGTTGGTACTTATGAGTACTACAACTTCTATTTAGACGCCGTCAACTAATTATCATTCTATCTCAGATTTACAAAACTATATTGAAGTTATCACGCTTGAAATGTAGGGACCAAGTTTCGTCCATAGCTTTAACATATGAGCTCTATTCTTGACGTTTTTTATATCCGCGTGTTGGTATTTATGAGTACTACAACTTTCATTTAGACTCCATTGGCTAATTCTTATTGTATCTTGAATTTACAAATCTGTATAGAATTTACCCCGCTTGAAGAGTAGGGACTAAGTTTCGTCCATATCTTTTGCGTACGAGCTCCGTTTTTTACTGTATTTTTATCGTTGAGCTCCTATTAACGAGATCTTAATTTCTCATTTGTCTGTTTTGGTTAAAAATCGACCGATCTAAAATTTGAATTTCAAGTTGTGCACTGTTATGCTAAATCTTAGAAAAATCATAACTTCCTCATACGAAGTCAGATTTGGACATTCTTTTTATGCACACTCTTGGTTTAACATATAATACGACTTTCATTTAGATCGCTAGGGCTAGAAAGTGTTTTATTGTAAATTCACTATTTACGATTCCAAGTGTCGTGCTAGTTTTGCCGTAAAACTTCGACGTGTCAGAACTTCTTTGTTATAACTTAGATTTCAACGTTCTTTATATGTACGGAATCCTTGTGACATATAATATAACTTGGTGGAGATTATTTATTCTAAGTAATCTTATATCAAAAAAAGTTATTTTTTACGGTTATGGTCTCTAAATTGTAACCCGAAGCTGCGGGTGTTACAAGTGGGGTATTGACTTAAATGAGCTCTTTATGAGGAGACTTGGGGCAAGAAATAATACTTATACTTTTAAAAGACAAATGGTGCCAAAATCTAGTGATGAAAGACACTTGCCCGACACTATATGAATGATCTTGTATGCTCAAGAATCATATTAAAGTGATATTGCTAATTAACATATGATATTAATGGGTCACACTAACAACAAATTGATATAATTGATTCTTTATTAGAAATTGATGTTAATAATATTCAATAAACTCTTATAATTAAATTGGAAATTATTTAATTTCTAGGAAATAATATTCTTCATTAGCAAGTAAGATAATATTTCATATGGTATGAATTAGTAAGTCACGCACAATATTTTGGACTAGAAAGACTTTTGTCTTTTACCAAAATGTCAATGTTTATATTTTTTAAACATGGATTTTATAAAATATGAAAAGTAATTTTCTTTTTGTATATATAAAAGCCGAAAGCTGGAGATGGAAATAGAGTAATGGGCTTTTGATGTGTTTAAAGAAAAGTAATGCATATCTTCAAGCATGGGGAGCATTAGACTATATTTGCAAGGGTTGTCTTAAAGATTTATGTCCCTTTCTGTAAAGATTAAACTTTAGGAGGCATACACTCATCCTTCCCTTTTTAATGGTCAAAATTGTAACATGCATGGGTGTATGTATTCTTTCTCACTTTTGATCATCTCTTGAAGAACACTTTCTTATCTTATACTCTCTTGAAGTTCATATTGGTTATGAACTTCTAGATTAAGAGTCTTAATATTTTTATACAAAGAACTAGCATTCTACATCAAGTTGAGTGATTGTTGGTGTCTCTAAAGTTCAATCTTCTTCATCAACTTCCAAGCCTCCCAAGAGGACCCAAAGAACTAAAAAGTTTGTCATTTCTTTTTCTCTTCTTTGGTTGGTGTTTAAATATTTCTACAACTTGCAAGTTGATCCTTGGAGTGTATAATTTTTTATTGTTGGATTAGGTGTCTAAGCTCATAACTATAATTGGTATATACTTGAATTGATAGTGAGACAATCCTTTTGGGTTGTAGTAAAAAATGGCAACTAGACGGGATTATTTTTGGAAAGAGAGGTTGATTTATTATTTGATTAATAAATTGAAACAAATAATTTTTTAACATATTATGAGAATAATATATTAATTGGAAATAGTACTATTTAATAAAAAAATTAATTAGAATTAGTTTTGGGATTAAAAAAATTAATTAAAAGTATAGGGACTGAATTGCAGTTATTCAATAGTTGAGCAAGAGGCATTCTAGAACCTTCCATAAGGCTTAGAAGGTTTCTTGAAGCCTTAGGGTTTCTAAAATTATCCCTGGTGGATAATCAGGAAGGTGTGAAATTACTCGGTTTAAGATAATCTTGGATTTGGGCTTATCGAGGGTTTCCTGACTACACTATAAAAGAAACCTCAACCCTAGAATTTTCGACCACCTTTTATTTTGAAGAGTCAGCTGAATTTCTGCGCCTCCCTCCTCTTTCTAATTCTTCTTCCTTTTTCTAGTGTTGGGTGTGAACCACTAGAGACACGAGATTTGTGGTGCTTGTCTCAAGGCTTCAGCAACACAAGGATTTTCATTGTTATTAATTAAAATCATGGTATGTTTCTCCTAACCCTAATTTGTATTTTCGAAAATATACTAGATGTTCTAGGGTTTCTTATTTTTTGTTCAAAGTTGTATGTTCAATTAGAGAAAACATAGATCAAATAATAGGGTTGCATGCACACATAGAAAATTATATGTTTTGCATAATACCCATCAGTGGTATTAGAGTGTAGGTTTAGTTTTCTATTGAATGGTTACAATTGTTGAACTTGAACAAGGGGAAGCAAAACAAAATTGTCATTCTATTATGCCACCATGACGTGGTGACCTTCGATATTGTTCGACCACGACATGGTGGACTGTTAGATCCATAAAATTTAGTTTTAATTTTATCTCATGAATTTATTAGGATAATTATCTTTAATAATGTTTTAATTGTATAAAACTGGATATTTTTCTAAGTAATTTGATATCCTTATTTTGAATTGATGATTTCTTTAATTTTAAATTAAAAATAATAATTTCATAATTTTTGAAAATTAAAATATAACCTAGTATTTTTGAAAAGTTTTAAAAATACATCTTTATACTATATGTAACATTAAAAGTCTAATATTACTATATGTATAATACAAATCAGTCGAACTGTAAGTACGCCTCATTCACAAATTCCATACTATATGGGGGGTTTAAGGAACCTACCTATAAAATGACCGCCATTGGGTATCCACTCTTACCCACCGCTCCTTTAATGGTGGAGGGTCGTTAGCCGAACGGGTTTGATAGGACAAACCAATCCTCATTAATAACTATAATGATATATAAAGTAACTAATTTTTTTTTCATTCTTAATCTTAGTTACTTTAGGAAAAATGTGAACTTGTATGATAACCCATGAAATTACACATTTCACTTTATGAGTCATTAATGGAACGCGTGTGATTAACCGACTCACTAATAGGGGCAAATAAAGAGTGACAATGGGTGTCTCAAAAATTATAATTGATTAATGGAGCACATGTGGCTAACCGGTACATTAAAATGAGATGATAAATAACATCGAGAGTACCAAGTTAGTTTGCATGGTTATTCATATCTTGTTTGTGATCATCAGTATCCCAATCACAAATGGAAGAGCATAATCAAGATTAAACATGTAATTGAAAAGTTTAATGATGCTAAAAAAAATCTAGGAATTTCATTTAAAATGAAATTTGTTAAAATTTCCTTTTTCGATGGTGAAATTGGTAAATCGTCATTTACCTATCTTTATGTAATTTACTATTAGATTATGACATCCCTTTTCTAAGTTCTGAATTATTTAGTTGGATCCTAGCCTTGATATTTCATTTTGGGTGTTATATTGATGAGAATTCTTATCTAATTACAACTATCTTTCTTCTCTTTCAGATGTCTACTCCAACTGATGCTTCTGGTTCCTCCTCCTCTAACAAGAACAACTTCTCCCTATTGAACATCTACTCGAATGTGCAATTGGATGGAACCAACTACAACGATTGGATGTGCAACATTAAAATGGCCCTTCATTTTGAGGACAAGGAATATGTACTCGAGATACCATTGGATGAGATCGACGAAGAGAAGGTCAATCCTGAAGAAATGGTCGCCTACAAGAAACACTATAATGATGCCACAAAAGTTTTGCGCATAATGGTGGCGACAACGATTCTAGAATTGCAAAGGCGTTATCAAGATTACTGGACGTACGAGATGAACAAGGACCTTATGGAGAAATACCATAAGCGAGCTCGTCAAGAAAAGTATGATGTGGTAAAGTCCCTTATTACTAGCAAGATGAAGGAGGGTGAGTCTGGTAGTAGCAACATTCAATGAATGCAACGATACGTGTACATGCTAATCAATCTCATTGTGAATTTTGATGAAGAGTTGGAAATCAACATAGTGTTGAACTCTCTGCCAAGTTGTTATGATTAGTTGATATTGACCTATCATTTAAAGAACAACGAAACTACTGTCACAATTGCACAACCTCCTGCGAATAGCTGAAACATGAATGAAGGGAAAATGTATTGCCTCTAATCCTACTAGTTCTCTTATTTTGTCCATAGGGAAAGGGAAATGGAAGAAGTGAAAAGGTCCTCCTAAACAAAACTGGAAGGGAAAGTCCCAAGCCGAGTCGTAAAGCACAGAACCTAAAGGAAAATCCCGTTCTAATGCTCTCCGTATTTCTGACTCCAAAGAGGCCACTTGCTTCTATTGCATTAACAAAGGGCATTAGAAATGAAGCTAACCAAAATACTTCTAGGATATCAAGGATGGCAGGGTGAAGCCAACATTAACATGTATTTACACTATCTTATCTAATAAGTCATCATATTCTCGTTTTTGGGTCCTTGATATAGGATATGGGTTTCACAATTGTTCTAATTTGCAGGGGCTAAAAATAAGTGAGGATGTGGAGCATGGAAGGATGAACTTGATCATGGGGAATAGGCAATCATCATCTGTTACCAAGATTGGAGTTCGTGGGTTAGTGCTTAGTAGTGGGTTAGGTTTAGATTTAATAAATTGTAGTTACTCATCAGAGATGACACGAAACATCATTTTTTTCATGATTTAGTTAAACAAGGTTTTAGATATTCTTTTAATGATGAGAATGGTTCTATTAATTGCTTAGAAAAATGGTATTTTTATTTTGAAGATTTACCTTGTGATGCTATGTATGAAACTGTGATGATTGTAACAATTTAGGAAATAGTGTTTTTCAAATTGATTCGTCTGATGGTATAGACAAAGCGTGCTTGTGGCGTTGTTATCTTGGACACGTTAAAAGCACATGGCCAACTCCAAAATGATGGAGTGTTGGAATCATATGACTTAAGGTCAGATGATACATGCGAGTCTTTTTTATTAGGAAAGATGACAAAATCACCTTTTACTGGTTGATGTGAAAGATGTGAAGGATTGTTGGATCTCATACACACAGATGTATGTGGGCCCTTCAAATTAACCACAAGATATGAAAATTGATTCTATGTGACTTTAACTGATGATTATAGAAGATATGGCTATATCTACTTAATCAAGCATAAAGTGAGAAACTTTTGAAAAGTTGAAGGAGTTTAAACATAAAGTCAAGAATCAATTGGGCAGGAAGATAAATATGCTTAGATCCGATAGAGGCGGTGAGTATCATAGTATCGAGTTCCATGACTACCTTAGGGAATTTGGAATAGTTTCACATTTGACACCTCCTAGCACCCCAGTAGCGAAATCACCTTATTGTCTAGCACCAGCAGAGATGCAAGAACTTTCCAGTCAACTTAATGAACTCCTGCAAAAAGGATTCATACGACCAAGTTTCTCACCTTGGGGAGCACCGGTCTTGTTCGTAAAGAAGAAGGACGGATTGTTCCGTATGTGCATCGACTACAGAGAGCTAAACAAACTTCCTGTCAAGAACCGTTATCCTCTACCTCGCATTGACGATTTGTTTGGTCAACTTCAAGGAGCAAACTACTTCTCGAAGATAGATCTACGATCCGGATATCACCAATTACGGGTACTTGAAGGGGATATTTCTAAGACAGCTTTCCGAACTCGATATGGACACTACGAATTTGCAGTAATGCCATTTGGATTAACCAACGCACCAGAAGTATTTATGGACCTAATGAATAGGGTATGCCATCCCTACTTAGATCAGTTTGTCATCGTCTTTATCGATTATATACTTATCTACTCCCGAAGTAAGGAAGAGCATAGTCAGCATCTACGAAAAGTCCTAGAAACACTGCGATCGGAGAAACTCTAAGCGAAGTTTTGTAAATGCAAATTTTGGATTCGAAGAGTCGAATTTTTTGGCCATGTGGTTAGCGAAAAAGGGATACACGTGGAACCATCCAAAATCAAGGCCATCGAGAACTGGTCGGCACCAAAGACACCTACAGAAATTCATCAATTTCTAGGTCTCGCTGGCTACTATCGCAGATTTATAAAGAACTTCTCTAGCATTGCGAAACCTCTTACTACATTAACCCAAAAAGGCATGGCCTTTGACTGGGAAGCAAAACAAGAGAATTCGTTCCAAACACTAAAATAGGCCTTGTGCACTGCACCGATACTATCCCTCCCCGAAGGGATAAAAGACTTCGTAGTGTATTGCGATGCGTCAAATCAAGGACTTGGTTGTGTTCTTATGCAAAGAGGGAAAGTTATTTCTTATGCCTCCCGACAGCTTAAGACACACGAAGTGAACTATACGACACACGATCTTGAGTTGGGAGCAGTGGTATTTGCTCTGAAGATCTGGAGACACTACTTATATGGAACAAAGAGTACTATTTTCACTGATCACAAGAGCCTTCAACACATTTTTGATCAGAAGGAACTCAACATGTGACAACGACGATGGGTTGAGTTACTAAATGACTATGAATGTGAAATTCGTTATCATCCTGGCAAGGCCAATGTGGTAGCTGACGCCCTCAGTCGAAAGGAATACACTGGTCAGAGGGTCAGATCTCTGACTATGACTATCCATTCCCAATTATCCACACAAATTAAAGAGGCACAAATGGAAGCTTTGCGACCTGAAAATGTGGCGGGTGAATCCCTGCGGGGAATGGAAAAGAATCTAGAAGTCAAGGGTGGCGGAGCATATTATCTTATGAACCGAATCTGGACGCCGAAACATGGTGGGTTCAGAGACAAAGTAATGACTGAAGCACACAACACGGGGTATTCCGTTCACCCGGGTTCAGATAAGATGTATCTAGATCTTAAGAACTTGTACTGGTGGCCTAACATGAAAGCAGAAATTGCTACCTTCGTATGTAAATGCCTTACTTGCGCTAAGGAAAAGGTCGAGTATCAAAAACCGTCAGGATTACCACAACAATCAGAGATACCAGAATGGAAATGGGAGCGGATTACTATGGAGTTCATAACCAAGTTGCCCAAGACCACGGGTGGACTCGATACCATATGGGTTATCGTCGACGGATTGACCAAATCCGCGCATTTCCTACCCATCAAGGAGACTGACAAAATGGAAAAACTTACAAGAACATACTTAAGGGAAGTAGTGCGACTGCATGGTGTTCCGATATCCATTATCTCAGACCGAGATAGTAGATTCACTTCAAGATTCTGGCAGTCACTACAAGGTTCCCTGGGGACTAAGCTAGACATGAGTACAGCCTACCACCCACAAACAGACGGGCAGAGTGAGAGAACGATACAGACTTTAGAAGATATGCTGAGAGCCTGTGCGATTGACTTTGGAAAGGCATGGGATATCCATTTACCCCTTGTTGAATTTTCATACAACAATAGTTATCATACAAGCATACAGGCTGCTCCGTTCGAAGCCCTCTATGGTCGAAAGTGCAGATCCCGTCTGTGCTGGATTGAAGTTGGCGATACCCAGTTAGCTAAAGGAAGAGTTCCTGAAAGCACTCTCACCGGTCCAGAAATCATACGAGAAACGACAGAGAAGATCGTTCAGATTCGTGAACGATTGAAAGCCTCTAGAGACCGACAGAAAAGCTACGCTGACCAAAGGAGGAAACCTTTGGAATTCCAGGTAGGAGACCACGTTTTATTAAAGGTCTCACCGTGGAAGGGTTTAATACACTTTGGAAAGCGTGGGAAACTAAATCGAAGATACATAGGTCCTTTCGAGATTCTTGCCAGAATCGGCCCTGTGGCTTACAAGCTTAACCTACCGCGTGAACTTAGTAACATACATCCAACCTTCCACGTCTCAAACTTGAAAAAGTGTATGTCCGATGAGACTCTTGTTATTCCACTCGACGAAATCGAGATCAACAAGAGCCTCAACTTTGTGGAAGAACCGGTAGAAATCATGGACCGAGAGGTTAAACAAACAAAACAAAGTCGCATACCCATCGTGAAGGTTCGCTGGAACGCCAAGAGGGGACCTGAATTCACATGGGAACGCGAAGATCAGATGAAACAAAAGTACCCTCATCTCTTTCATGCTCACTAGTGTCTTTACTACTTTAAATTTCGGGACGAAATTCCCTCTAACGGGGGGATGATTTGACAACCCGATATTTCAACTCCTTGTAATGGCCTAATAGGTCAAGTATTCTAACCATTTTTGAGTTAATCAAAATAAACGTTGATAATAAAATGTCCAAAAAGTTTCTATTTAACTACCTACTATGTTTTATATCATTAAACCGGGATCGTACGTAAAAAGAATGCCCAAAACCCGACTTCGTATATTGAAGTTAAGATTTTTCCAAATTTCGGCTTAGCAACAGACAACTAAAAACTCAAATCGGAGATCGAGCGACTTTTGGCCGGAATGACCTAAACGAGAATCGAAGGTCTCGACAATGGTTATTCAGCGGTAAAAAGTATGGCAAGAATCGACGTCGGATAAAGAAGTTATGAATTTTTAAAGAAATTCCTTAATCGCGTCATTTTAATAAATAAATAATAAAAATAATTTCAGAATTTGCCGACGGAATCTAAACGAAAGTTGTAGAGCGTAGTCTCACCTTTGCGGGGATATAAAGAACGTCGAAAACGGAGTTCGTATGAAGGAGATATGAATTTTTGAAGTTTGATAATTAATTTATAGATAATTTTTATTGAAAACTTCGGTATTATCCGAAGTCTGAGTCACGCAATTACACTCAGCGTACACGAGTACGCCCAGCGTACTCGAGGCCACGGCCTTGGATCGTCTACTTTGCCCCTGTGCGAGCCTACTATCCCGTCCTATCCGAAGTGCGAGGCAGTCGAGGACTCGGTCATGCGTGACGTACACGTACGCCCCGCGTACGGAGGCGGTTCCAGCCTCTTATAAATAGGATGCGAGGGTTCCCGGAAATGTTTCTCATTCTCTCTCACTTTTCTTGCGTTTTACCTCGTTTTCCGTGCCCGCACTACCCCGAAGCCCTGGTCATTTTTGTGTAAGTCCCGAAGGTCGATTTTACTCCCGAGATTCCTGAGAATAATCCGTTTCCCAAGATGAAACTCTGCCTGGTTGTCCATCTCGCTATCTTCAAACTTTCAAGTGAGTTCATACCCTTTAATTAACCCTTTTAATATTCTAAACACTTTTATATGCTTTCTATGGGGGGGGGGGGGGGGGGGGGAATACAAGTAAAACACACGACTACTATCGGGTGTTATATATAAAGATTATTATACACTTTTATTAAGTGAAATCATGGGTGATTTATAAAACTTTATAGGGAACTCCCGTATACAAAAATATATTACAATAGCATTTTATCTTTAAAACTATAAATGGTTGTAGTGCATGTATAAACTAAACATGTTTTTTAGACTTAAAGTATATTGTGTCTATCTTAGACTCTACAAAAATCTATGCTTTCATAACAAGTGATTCCTTTTCTAGATATTCTAAAACAAATGAGGCACGTTTTTAGAAAACTATAACAGGTATAGCTTTATGAGGATATTGCTAAATTTTACATACTAGAAACACGATTTTTGAGAAATCACTTTCATGTACAATAACAAACGAACATTTCAACACGTAAATCTGTTTTTATACTACGGTTCTGTGAGACATTTACTTCACGTACGTTCGAGTACACATTTCAAGTCCTGTATTATATACCAAAATCCCTTGGAGGGGGAGCATGGTGTTTGTGTATAGATCTATACGGGCTTGACAACCTGCGCCCTAACTGTTAGCTACAGTCTACCGTTTGGGGTGACAAACGTCATAACATTCCAACACCTGAAGAACGTTGTGTATAGGCAATCCGAGTCAATAGTATGGTTATAAAGCTCACAGATGGTATTAAAAATACATTGATTTACGAGGTTTTCAAACATATTGGTTACTTTTACATTTACAAACATTTTGGAAACAAAATTTGGTCTGGAAGGAAGACTACTTTTATACTAGTAGAAAATACAGGATTTTCTAAACACATACAAACAAGGACAAGATATTTCGTTTCATACAAACATTTTGGAAACAAACTTTGGTCTGGAAGGAAGACTACTTTTATACCAGTAGAAAATACAGGATTTTCTAAACACAAACAAATTAGGACAAGATATTTCGTTTCATACAAACATTGTCATTAAATACTTATGAAACTCACCAGCTTAAATGCTGATCTACACTTTCAAAATTACTTGTATGTCCCAGGGATTCAGTAACTACAGGTATCATTATGCTTTTGATGAAGAGATGCTACGGCGCCAGTTTAATCTCATATTTTGACATCATATATGTAATTGATTTTGAACATGTAACGTTTGACAAATGTAAAATTTCAATTATATATATATGATGGTTGTATTGCTTTCTTTACTATGTATTCACTTGTTACGCTACCACATGAAGTCATCCGCCCCCGAACGTTTCCGCCGTTCAGGTTTGGGGGTGTGACATTATCCATTGTTGCATTTCATGACTATGAAATATGGCAGATGGATGTCAAAAACCGCTTTCCTTAATGGAAGTTGGCTGAGGATGTTTAAATAAGTTAGCCAAATGGATTTGTTCATGCAAAGTATCCAAATAGAGTGTGTAAGCTTGAGAAATAAATATATGGATTGAAACAACCTTCTTACTAATGGAATCTTTGTTTTGACAAGAGGATAAAAAAGTTTAGCTTCGCTATAAGTGAAGATGAATGTTGTGTATATGTGAAAACTAGTGGGAGTATAGTAACCTTCCTGGTATTGTATGTTGATGACATACTTCTTATAGGAAACGACATTTAAAGTTTTCAAGAGGTTAAGTCTTGGCTTCGGAAATGTTTCGCTATTTAGGATCTGGGGGAGGATGTTTATATTTTGAGGATAAGGATTTTGATTGATAGGAGTAAAAGGCTAATTGGAATTAGTCAACGTATATACTTGGAAAAGGTACTTAAGTGTTTTAGTATGGAGAATTCCAAGAAAGGAGAACTGCCTATAAAGAGTATTACCAAACTGAGTAAGACTCGAATCATGAGTATTGATGTCTGCTATGATGTGTACTATCATGTATGCTATGATTTGTACTTGCCCTGATGTGGCTTTTGTTGTACTAGTCTATAAGTTCGTAACTATATTTGGTATGTACTTGACCCGGTTGTGCATGGTCCTTTTGGGTTGCCTTCACCAAAGCAACTTGACAAGGTAATTTAAGGAGAGAGATAGGATATTATGGTTTATTAATATATTATAATATTAATATATTAAAGGAGAAATAATATTTATTTAATTAGTATTGGTCATAAATTAATTAGGAATTAATTTGGTGACTAAAAGAGATTAATTAAATAAAGGGGCATAAACTGTCAAATGTGTGATAGTTAGGTTTTGGGTTGGGAAACCTAATGGACTAAGGGGAACGAAATTATGATGAAAGATCATCATATTTTCGTCCAAGGGCCTTATTCCAGAAGGTTCCTTGGGTTGCTTGGTGGCTAAGTTGTCCATTAGGGTTTAGACTGAAACCATAGCAGCCTGCACTATAAATAAGACCCCAAGGCTCCAATTTTCAACCACTTGCTTCCAAGAGAAACCCTAGGGCCAGAAATTAGCATACTCCCTCCTCTCTCAAAGTTGCCTTCTTGCTTGTGGTGTTTGAGATCCACTAGAGGAGTTACAATTGTAACTCTAAGCTCAAGAGAAGAAGATTCTAGCCACTATTTGAAGAGGTAAACATCTAGATCTGATGTAATGAACTAATTTTTAAATTATGTATGCTAGATTAGGGTTTTCAAGTCCTGGTTTCATTGCATGTACAATAGAGAAACCTAGATCCAAGCATTAGGGTTTGTAAGAGCACATAGGATTGGTCTTATGCATAAAACCCAAAAGTGGTATCAGAGCCTTGATTGGTTTCTATTGTATGCGATGCTATGAGTGATTATCTATTGAAAAACATTTTTTTTCGCTCTGTTCGAACTGACTCATTGAGTCACTTCATGGACTCGGCGATTCCAGTGAGTGACTCGGCGAGTCGGAGCATCAGACAGAGGGATTTTCGGATTTTCTTGTTGTTTTGCTGAAGGATAATTGCCTTATATGTTTTTAACTGATAAGATTTGATTTTTATAGTTATAGAAATATTATCCTTGCCAAAACATAAGATAATTACCAACTGATGAGATAATAAATTCCTTATATGATCAAAATTGATTATTTAAATTAATTGGGTAACTTATGTTACAACAAATTGAATTAGGTCAAATATAGATAATCACTAAATTAAGTGTTTGATTTATATTATTTGTTATTTGATCCATTGTGTTTTGAAAAGTTCAAAACTTGCCCTCAAGTTTTGAAATTTAAATCCTTTGATTAAAAGTTTAATTATTGAAAGTTTTAAATTTCAACCCGTAGATTTTTACAAGTTTAAAAAATCAACCTTATATGTTATTTATTATAGGATTAATATATATATATATATATATATATATATATGTGTGTGTGTGTGTGTGTGTGTGTGTATATATATAAGAATAAAACTAGTTTATCGCTAGTAAGCCTCATTCACGGAGTCGATCTATAAGGTGGGTATAAGGTTGCTGCCTATAAAATGGCGCTTAATGGGTGTAAACTCACACCCACCGTTTACTTGATCGGTGGAGGGTCGTTAGCCGAACGGATAGGATAGGGCACTCAATACCTCATTATAAGTATAATGAATATTGCAAAGTAACTAACATGTCTTCCCAATCATAGTTACTTTAGGGTAAAATGTGAAAATGATGCTATTCCATGGAATTACACTTTGTACCCTTGTCAGACATTAGTGGAGCATGCGTGGTTAGCCGGCACACTAATTTGGGTTTGAAATTGGTTTTAAAGGGTGGCTCAATGTTTGCCATAGATCAATGTAACGTGCGTGGCTAACCGGCACATTGATTAGGTGATATAGACATTGAGTGCACCATGTTGATTCGCATGGCTATTCACAATTTGTTTGTGATCCTCGGCATCCCAGTCGTAAATTTGAAGTGCATATCAATATTTAAACATGCCATTCAAAAGTTCAATGAATCTAAAAGATCTAGGAGTTTACGAATATATTTAAAAATTAATCTCTTTTTCGTTTTTCGTGGTGAAAATTAGTGAATCGTCATTCACTTACCTTAAAATTATTTACTTTTAGACACGGTTTCAAATACTCATTTGATAATCGTAATGGTTATATTAATGTTTATTTGAATGGTGTCTTTTATTTTAATGCATTACCTTGTAATGGGATTTACGAATCTATGTTGGTTGTTGCTATTTGAGGAAATGATGTATTGAATATTGGTTCGTCTAATAATCTAGACAAAGCATGCTTGTGGCATTGTCGCCTTGGCCTTTTCAACAAGAAACGCATAGCCCAACTCCAAAAGGATGGAGTGTTGGAGTCATTTGACCTTAGGGACGATGATGTGTGTGAATCTTGTTTATTTGGGAAGATGACCAAGTCACCCTTTACTAGAACTCGTGATAGGGGTGAGGGTCTATTGGATCTCATACACACCGATGTGTGTGGGCCCTTTAGATCCACCACAAGGGATGCTTGCCACTTTTACGTGACTTTTACATATGATTATAGCATATATGGATATATCTACTTAATCAATCATAAGTCAAAAACCTTTGAAAAGTTCAAAGAGTTTAAGAATGAAATGGAGAATCAGTTGGGCAGGAAAATCAAGATGCTTCGGTCAGATCGAGGAGGAGAGTACCTAAGTCTTGAGTTTGACAACTATCTAAAGGAATGCATAATTGTTTCGTAATTGATGCCTCCGAGAACGCCACAGTTGAATGGTGCGGCTAAGAGACGTAATCGGACCTTGTTCGACATGGTTCGTTCTATGATGAGTCGGGCTTCATTGCCAATAGCTTTCTGGAGGTATGCCTTAGATACTGTTGCCCATATCCTTAACTTAGTTCCCACCAAGAAGGTTACCAAGACACCTCACATATCAAGGTTTGGGGTTGTGAGGCTTTCGTTAGATGAGAGACTCACGACAAGATCTAACCTCGTAGTGAGAAGTGTCATTTCATCGGCTATCCACATAAGTCATTTGGCTAGCTCTTTGATAGACCGAGTGACAATGTTGTCTTCGTTGCTAGAAGATGAGTTTTCTGAGAAAGGTAACTGATAAGTCAAGCAGACAGTGGGAGACAAATTGATCTTGAAGAGATTCAAGAGAAAAGCGATGAAAGAACCTCTAACACTAGCACTCAACCCGAGGGCGGAACTTCGGTTGAACCCATTAATGAGTCCTTACCTCTTAGACGTTCTAGTAGGGTTAGTACTCAACCCTATTTTTATGGTTTTCATATTATTACTGAAGGGGATACGTTTATTAGTGATGAAACATTGATAAATTTGGATGAACCTAGTAGCTACAAGGAAGCCATGGCAGGCCCAAAGTCTGCTAAATGGAAAGAGGCGGCGGACAGTGAGATTCAGTCAATGTACATCAACTAAGTTTGGAATTTGGTTGAAAATGTATCAGGTCGTACGATAGTCGGGTGCAAGTGGATCTTCAAGAAGAAGACGAACATGGATGGAAAAGTGTACACTTATAAAACACGATTGTTTGCGAAGGGCTTTACTCAAACTCTTGGAGTTGACTATGATGAGACCTTCTCACAAGTTGCTAAAATAAAGTCTATTAGGGTAATGCTTGCGATAGCTACGTTTCATGATTATGAAATATGGAAGATGGATGTGAAAACCACTTTTCTTAATTGAAAGTTGGCTGAGGATGCTTACATGAACCAGCCAGAGGGTTTTTTCGATGTGAAGCGTCCAAATAGAGTGTGCAAGCTTGAGAAATCAATTTATGGATTGAAACAAGCATCTCGCATATGGAATCTTTGTTTTCACGAGAAAGTCAAAGAGTTTGGCTTTCTGCAAAGTGAAGATGAATCTTGTGTATATGTCAAAGCCAGTGGGAGTATAGTAAGCTTTCTAGTGTTGTATGTTGATGACATACTACTCATAGGAAATGACATCCCAACCTTGCACGAGGTCAAGTCTTGTCTTGGGAAGTGTTTCTCTATGAAGGACCTCAGAGATACTGCTTATATTTTGGGAATAAGGATAGTGAGAAACAAGGAAAAGAGACTGGATACATACTTGGATAAGGTACTAAAGCGTTTTAGTATGGAAAATTCAAAGAATGGGGAGTTTCCAATCCAAAGCAATACTAACCTGAGTAAGACTCAGAGCCCGAGTATAGAGGCAGAGATAGCTGATATGAGCCAAGTACCTTACGCTTCTGCATTTGGTTCTATCATGTATGCTATGACCCGTACCAGCCCTGATGTGGCCTTCGCTTTGAGCATGGTCAGCAGATATCAAGGGAACTCTGGTAGAGCTCATTGGATTGCAGTTAAGAATATTCTGAAGTACCTACAAAGGACCAAGGAATGGTTTCTAGTCCTCGGTGGGAGTGATGACTTAAGGGTACGAGGGTACAGTGATGCTAGTTTTCAGATGGATCGGGATAATTATCGATCGCATTCGGGCTGGGTCTTTACCCTTAATGGAGGAGCAGTAACTTGGAAAAGTTCCAACCAGGAGACCATCGCTGATTCAACGTGCGACTCGGAGTACATTGCGACAAGTGAAGCATCAAAGGAGGCCATATGGTTGAAGAAATTCATTGGAGACCTTGGAGTTGTGCCATCCCTAAAGGAGCCAATGGAAATTTTCTGTGATAATGAAGGAGCAGTTGCCTTAACCAAGGAACCGAGAGATCATGGAAGATCTCGACATATCGACAAAAAATACCACTTTATTAGACATCAGGTAGAAGAACAACTCCTCGTTGTGAAGAGGGTATCGTCAGAAGAAAACCCAACAGATCCCCTTACAAAGAGACTAAGTAGGGTCAAACACTTGCAGCATGCTAGGAGCATTGGGATGAAGGACAATATAAGTTTAGATTAGATAGATAAGAAACATGTATTAGATAATTTGTACTTGACATTTGATGAATAAATAAAATTGTTTTATTTCTGAGTAAAGCTACTATCTTGTGTTGGTTATTATTCTATTGTTTCAATTTTGTATGTTTTGACTTCCTGAATAATAAGATTATTCGAACAGTCCACAGTCGTTCATATTTTGGAAGTAGATGTGAATGAAGACTTTCATTAATTTTTTTGTAGATTGTCTAAAAGGTTTTGGGCATAACAAAGGTTTGCTACAAAGTTCATGAGTGATTATGATATGATTTGAGCATTGAATAAAACTGCGCTTGCTGGTATCACTACCTTTTATAACGAGTGATCGCAAGATGATGATATCATATGATCTTTGAACCTAGAGATATGGTTATTGTTTGCTAGTTGATTGTACATTGATAATGTGAAAACGCATCAGTAACTTGGTGTTATAAAACTCATTGTTGTGTATAATTTAGCTAGTGGGTGATAAAAGCATATAAGTTAGTGTTTTTTGTTCCTTTTATCCTAAGAGGGTAAGAGCGATAACTGGCAACTCGATGATTTGGTTTGACTTATGTGTCGGGCCTGGTCAGAATGAAGTTGATGTGTTCAACTAAATTACATGTCAAACAAATTAGAGATCGAGAAACAAATGTTGGGCAATAAGTATTGACAACATGATATCTAGAATAGAGGATTGTACGATCCCTTATCTGAAGGACTAGTTTTGATTAGAGTTGACAGAAGCGTATAAGAGCTACGATTGATGATCGGATCCTGAAGTCAAATATGAGATATAGTTACCAGAATTATCCAAGTGGGAGAATGTTGGATTAGTGTCTAAGTCCGTAACTATATTTGGTATGTACTTGAGCCGGTTGTGCATGGTCCTTTTAGGTTGCCTTCACCAAAGCAACTTGACAAGGTAATTTGAGGAGAGAGAGAATATTATGGTTTATTAATATATTATAAGAATAATATATTAAAGGGGAAATTATATTTATTTAATTAGTATTGGTCATAAATTAATTAGGAATTAATTGGTGACTAAAAGATATTAATTAAATAAAGGGGCATAAAATGTTAAATATGTGATAATTGAGTTTTGGGCTGGGAAACCTAATAGACTAAGGGGGAACAAAATTATGATGAAAGATCATCATATTTTCGTCCAAGGGCCTTATTCCAGAAGGTTCCTTGGGCTGCTTGGTGGCTAAGTTGTCCATTAGGGTTTAGACTGAAACCCTAACAGCCTGCACTATAAATAAGACCCCAAAGCTCCAATTTTCGACCACTTGCTTCCAAGAGAAACCCTAGGGCCGAAAATTAGCATACTCCCTCCTCTCTCAAAGTTGCCTTCTTTCTTGTGGTGTTTGTGATCCACTAGAGGAGTTACAATTATGACTCTAAGCTCAAGAGAAGAATATTCAAGACAATATTTCAAGAGGTAAACATCTAGATCTGATGTAGTTAGCTAATTTCAAAATTATGTATGCTAGATTAGGGTTTTCAGTCTTGGATTCATTGCATGTACAATAGAGAAACCAAGATCCAAGCATTATGGTTTGTATGAGCACATAGGATTGTTCATATGCATAAAACCCATCAGCTTTTGCTTTAATCATGGCCAGTTGTTATCAGGGAAATCCATGTAGAGCTCACTGGATAGTAGTTAAGAATATTCTTAAGTATCCATGAAGAAATAATGGCTGGATCCTTGTGCTTGGTGGTAGTGATAACTTAAGAGTAACTGGGTATAGTGACGCCAACTTTGAAACAGACAGATAGACAAATTTCATTCTCAATCTGGCTGGGTTTTTCCCTGAATGGAGGAGAAGTAACCTAGAAAATTTCCAAATAGGATACGGTGGCTCATTCTACTTGTGAATCAGAGTACATAGTGGCAAGCGAAGCATCAAAGGAGGCTATTTGGTTGAAGAACTTCATCTGAGACCTTGGAGTTGTTCCATCCATCAAGGGGCCAATGGAGATTTTCTATGATAATAAAGGGGCGGTTGTCTTAACAAAGGAACCAAGACATCATGATAGATTAAGGCATATCGACAGAAAATACCATTTCACCATACATAGAGTAGAAGAAGGTCACCTCTTCGTGAAGAGGGTATCGTCAGAAGTGAATCCTGCATATCTCCTTACCAAGGTTCTTAATAGGGTCAAGCATGTTCAACATGCTAGGAGCATTGTTCTGAAGGATGATATTAGTTTTAGTAGTTAGATAGTTAGTTTCAAAACATTTAACAAAGTAAATATAATTGACTTTTGGTGATTAAGTAATGGAGATTTATTTATGAGTTGGATTACTACCTTCTATCTATTATTTATTTTGTGTTTCATTTTACATGTTTTACTTCCCGAATAATTAGATTGTTCAATCATCCATAGTTAATCATACTTTTGGAAGTAAGTAGTGAATCAAGATTGTCATGAATTGGATTGTAGATTGTCTAAAGAGTTTTAGACATGGCAATAGTGTTGTTGCAATATTCATGAGTACTTTTAAATGGAGATTTAAGTAGTGGGTTAACCCATGCTCAGAGAATTACTTCATGGAATTTATCAATGAGTAATTCTGAGACGATAATATCTTATAATCTTTAAACAGAGATATATGAGTTGCTGTTTACAAATTGGTTGTACATTGGTGATACGTAAATGCATTAGTAGCTTGATGTTATAAAATGTATTTGTTGTGCCTGATTTTGTGAGTAAATAGTACAAGAATATAAGTCAAAGTTTAATTGTTCCATTTTTCCTTAAGGGAAAAAGCGATATGTTTGGCCCCGTCGATTATTTGGTGTTGACTTATAGTGTCGGGCCCGACTATGACTAAATTGATGTATTCGATTAGTAGTTCTTTGTCATTACAAATCAGAACTAAGGAAAGCAAAGTATTGGAAAATGAGATTGATTATATTCCATGTCTTATATCTGAATAATATCTTGCAGAATGGACGATTATATGATCACTTATCTTAGGACACGTAACTAACTAGGTCAGAGTTCGATAACAGCTTTTGAGAGTTACAATTTGCTGATCAGTTTAGAAGAATATACTGGAAATTATAGTTACTAGACTTACCCAAGTGGAAGACTGTTAGATTAGGCGTCTAAGTCCATAACTATAATTTGTATATACTTGAATTGATAGTGGCACAATCCTTTTGGGTTGCCCTGAAAACTAGCGACTAGACATGATGATTTTTGGAGAGAGAGAGGTTGATTTATTGTTTGATTAATAAATTAAGATAAATAGTTCTTTAATATATTATGAGAATAATATATTAATAAGAAATAGTAATATTTAATTAATATTCAATCAGAAATTAATTAGACTTAATTTTGGGATTAAAGGAAATAATTAAAAGTGCAGGGATTGAAGTGCAATTGTTCAATAATTGAGCAATAGGCATTCTAGAACCCTCCATAGGGCTTGAATGGTTTCCTGAATCCTTAAGGTGTCTAGAATTATCCCTATCGGATAATTAGGAAGATGGATAATTACCCAATATAAGATAATATTAGATTTTAGCTTATATAGGATTTCCTAGCTGCACTATAAAAGAAACATCAAGCCTAGAATTTTCAGCCACCTATTATTTTGAAGAGCCAGTCAAATCTAAGCCTCTCTCTCTCTCTCTCTCTCTCTCTCTCTCTCTCTCTCTTTCTCTCTCTCTCTCTCTCAATATTCTTCCTTTTACTATTGTTGGGTGTGAACCACTAGAGGCGCGACATTTGTGGCGCTTGCTCTCAAGGCTTTAACAACACAAGAATTTTCATTGTTATTAATATAAAAAAAATCCAGGTATGTTTCTCCTAACCCTAATTTGTATTTTTTTTAATATATATTAGATGTTCTAGGGTTTCTTATTTGTTTTTCGAAATTGTATGTTCAATTAGAAAGAACATAGATTAAGTAATAGGGTTGCATGAACACATAAGAAATTATATGTTTTGCATAATACCCATCAGTTATGTTATCTTCGTAAATCATAAGTCTTCCGTTTGCCATTTTACTAGTTTATGAAACTAATTTTGAAATAACACCCAAAAATTGCTATCAAGAGCCACCTTGCAAGTTTGATTAGATTTTTTTACATTTCTCGAAAATCTTAGTTTTTGGAGAACGTGGATAACTTATTTTTGTATAAAAATGAGTTCATACATAATTTCTTTAACAACTTTTTAATTGTTTTTTTTTGTGACAAAAAATTACATGCAACTTTTTGTCATTAAAGTTGTCTTAGAAAAACAAAGGTTGTTTTATGTTTATATGTATTTTTGTAGTGTATAAACAAGCCATCAACCTTTGTATTGTTGTTGTTGTTGGTTGATTTATTAAAATGGTTTGTAATATATATATATATATATATATATATATATATATATATATATTCATAAAGTATGTAATAAAAGTATCTAGTTTGTATTCTTAGTATTTTTATGTAATCGATTATATTTAGACTAGTTTTATTTTATAAAATTTGTAACAAGATGAAGATGTAGGCCAAATTTGAAGATCAAGAGGATTCCCATGGTTTAATAACATTTTTATAAAAGGTTATAACTTTTGTCAAGGCTTTATAAAATTATAACAAACTAGATTGTCAATGCAAGTGGGAGCTTCAAGTCAAACAAAGAACAACTTGAAGATTAAGGTCCATTAGGAATGGACTTGACACTTTTATGTTTTCTCATAAAAGTGTCACTAGAACTTGGTTTGTTTTACACTACAACACACACTTGTGTTGTTTATTTTTATGCAAATATTTTGTGTGGTTTATAAAATAGATTTTCACAAACCCAAACTATGTTTTGGAAAAATAAACATCACATGGAGTTTGGTTTTTAAATTTTAAAATGAGAACATTAGATGATACAAGTTAAAACTTTAAAATAAAAATCGTTTTATTAAAACGTTAACAATGGCAAATTTTAAAATTGTAAAATTATAAGTCCAAAATGGTGATTTTTTAACTTATTCAAACTCCAAAATATTAATAATAAAAGAAAGTTTTATTAAGTAATAAATAAGGTTTATATGGCTCAAATTCAAACTTAATATTGGATGTTATCGTTAAAACCAATCTGCGTCAAAATATAAAACTGGATTTTATATTTGAACCTTAAATGTTATTTTTTGGAAAATCGATACAATGATTAATTGGATGGATGCATTTATCATGATATCATATGTTTTTAAAACTAGAATTATTAAACATATAAAAGATTCTTTCAAACCTCAAATCTATGCAATCCATCTTAAAGACACACTCACACATCTCTTGTATGGACTAGTGAGATAAAGGTCAACTGATAGCTTAGTGTTATCTTTCGCAATTTATATAACTAAGTTATAGGCTGATAAAACATGTTTTTCAAATTGGATGATTTAATTGAAAATCTTTTGTGATAAATGTCACCTAACCAAGAGAGTTTTGAGGCATAGATGAGATCAAACATGTCTAATTAAATTTGTTATTTGTGATCCTATAAATCTAGGAATTATATAATAAGATATAATTAATAATCGATATCTACCGTGTTGAATTCAATTAAATGAGATCAAGGCCACCTAAACATTTATTGGTTTTGCAGCTTGGATCCTAGACTTTGATAACTAATGTTTTTGGAAACTAAAACGGTATTCATTATTAAATAGTTTAAATATTGAAAATACTAAATTAATTTTGTTAAAATTTTGCAGTTAAATAATCCATTCTCATTACCATGATTTGTCATTTTCTTTAATGACTTGATCAAACAATAACATCCAGTCGATACATCTTCAATGAATGAGTTCATGTCTTAAGAGACAATCTCATGAGATATATGAAATTGTATACTCTTAAAAATCCTAGTCCTAAATTATTTGCTTTGAGGAATTGACTTGAGCATGACACCTAGTAACAACATCACTATGATGCTAAAGATACTTCTAAAATTAAACTAGGAAAATAGTTATTTCTGACTTCTATGAAGTCTTGAATAATTATATATATATGTATATATATATGTGTGTGTGTGTGTGTGTACGATATAATAGGTTAAGCAATATTCCAATAAATACAATGATATTTAGTTTTAAACTAGTTCAAATAATGGAATATTACAAGGCTAAAAGAGTCACCTTGTGTGATCTAAGCGGCCTATATTTTATGGACTTAACACCTTTAAGCCAAAGAAATCTAATAAGGCCCATATAGATGAATCTTGTTTCTTTTATTGAGAAACTGGACACGGGAAGAGGATCTGCTCCTTTTATTTGAAAGAAAGTATAGAAGAGACTAGTACTTCAGGTATCTACTAGATATAACTCATACTTTTCATATAAAATTTAGGCTCTTGGTACTTAAATGTTAATCTAATATTTGTAAATGGCTTGCAGATATTTATTGAAGAGTAACCAATTGAGCACAATCAAGTTGGAACTACACTCTCGGAGTTTATGTTAATAATTATGCTAGGAACATAATGTACTTGTAATATAAAACAATGTTTATTTTGGAATAATGTATGTTTTAAATCTAGCTTGTCTAAATATATGTCTCAGTTTAATTTATTAGTGATTGACTATTTACTTAAATCGTTTTCCATAACGATCACCTTCATATTCGAAAATGATTAAAATTCTTTTTATGCAACTAGATCTCATAATAAGAATTGTAAAGTAAATGTCATTTTTTAATAAATAACAAGTTCTATATGCAAAATAACTATGACTTAAACTTGTTTTAAATCAAACTCATCTTTGATATTGTTATCTTTTTTATATAAATGAAATTCACATATTCCAACTTCAAGAAATGGATCTTTGAAGGCAAATAATGTAGTTTATGTGACATATGTAAATCTTATTTATATATAAAAGATTCATGATAATATTTTCACTAGGCAGTAGAGAAAATAAATTATTAAGAGACTATACACTATGATGTATGGTTTCGTTTCTAATGAGTGTCTAAGATTTAGCACAATATACCAAATCGACTTTATTAACAACTATAGTAGTTTTAATTATATTTTATATGGTTAAGCATGATTGTGAAACCTTTGTTAAGTTTTCAAATATAAAGTTGAGATACAAACCGGTAAGGAATATCTAATGCCTTAATGATAATAAAAGATGAATTAAATCTTACTTGGTATGATTTACTTTCTAATCAATAGAAATGTCATATTTTTATTTCCTTAGGATAACACCTATAACATTATCAACTGTACCTTGAGTATAGATACCAACTAGTAAGTAGATAAAACATTTTCTTTATAAGATTTTATTTAGAAAGGCTCCATCCCTATCTTATTCAAATGTTTTGTGGTTTTGAAGCCTATGTTGGACTAAGGATTCTAAAGCCAAAATCTACCAAATATATATTTGTACAGTAATCTAAATGTGTCTTTGATTATTATATGCATGTCCAACAAGAATAAGTTTTCTTATTCATTTGATAGCTGAGTTAATAGACACAAAACTTCTAATGACAAAGCGAATGTAAGGTAGATAGAACTTAAAGCAACTCAAGAACCATAACTTGATGTATTAATAGTTGGCACTAGTTTTAACAAGTGATTCTTAAACTTGAATAATAGTTATTCACAAACTCAAATTGTCTGCATCTGTGGTAGAAATCATCGTTGACTTGAGAAATGTGGAATCTCTCATTGATGAACTCTTTTTCTTGATGGTTTCTGACAAATCCATCAAAACCAAAGTGATATGTCAGATCTTAAATCTGATTAATAACTTAGAGTCATGAACATGAGATGTAACCATGTATGATAATCAATTATGGTCTTGATTGAACTTTCTTTTTATAGCATGGTTAGAAGAAGTAATTGATTCTTCTACAAAGAATACATTACATGGATGACTATACACATTTAAAGCAAGACTTGTTATAAAAGGATTTTCTCATTCTAATGTCATTGACTATAGTCCTTATCATACTCATGAAATTGACTATGATCAAACCTTTTGCACAACTAGCTATCATTAGATCAACAAGGATATTATTTAATATAAACTCATATTCTTAATGTGACATATAGCAAATAGATTTCTAGAAAGGATGCTTTTCTTAATAGAAATCTACTAGAAGATCTCTATATAGTTAGCCTAGAGGTTTTCTTAATCCATGTTATCCTAGAAAAATGTGTAAAACTAGGGATCCATTGGTGGATATAAAGAAAACATCTCAATGTTGTAATCATCATTTTAATATAAAACTGCAAGGTATTATTTTATATCAAAATGAATAGAACACGTCTGTTTACTAAGAACTAGTGGGAGCATAGTGACATTCTTAATCTTGTATGAGTGAGACATACTGAATCGTGAGAAATTACATTCTAACTTTTCCAGACCTTTTCATCTTGACTCGGAATGTGTTTTTGTAATGCCCGCAGATTCGAACTAGTCAAATTAGAGACAATAAGCGTTAAAAACGACCTTTTTTCAAAGAAGATTATTTAGAATGAATAGTCCTAACTAAGTTGTATCATTTGTCACAAGGGATCCATACATGTAAAGAACGAAGAAATCCGAATTATAACGAAAAAGTTATGACGTGTCGAAGTTTCGCGATAAAACCAGCACGACGCTATGTGACGTAAAAAATGAGTTTACGATAACGTGATTTTTAGCCATAGCGATCTATACAAAATTTGTAGTATACATTAAGCCGAGATCATGCATAAAAAAGAACGTCAAAATCTGACTTTGTATGAGGAAGTTATGATTTTTCTAAGATTTAGCATAGCAGTATACAGCCGAAATTTGATTTTTAGATCGAGCGATTTTTAGTCTACACAACCTAAATGAGAATTTGATATCTCATTAATAGGAGCTCAACGATAAAAAGAAAGACGAAAATGGAGTCTGTATGTAGAAGTTATGAATTTTACACAATCATTTAACAATGTAATCTTACAATATTGTTAAAATTAAAATCGGTTGAGAATTAACTGATGGGGTCAAATGGAAAGTTGTAGATCCCATCGCTACCTACGTGTGGATATAAAGAACGTAAAAAATAGAGCTTGTATACAAAGTTACGGAAGTTAGAATATAATTAGTTTTTTAAAATAACCTGGAGGGAAGACGTAGCGCGATCTGAGCCATTGCTTCCTTACCACGGCTTGCCACCAGATGGTGATCCCTGACCACGAATGCCCTACGTTCATCTAGGTAATGCACCGCGTACACAAACGCACTGCGTTCATCTCTTAAACGCGCCACATTCGCACCGAACTCAACCTATAAATAGAGGCACAAATCTCCCGTTTTCTTCACACCTCTCCACTTCTTTTCTACCAAATAGCCCCAAATCCTCAAGGTTTTTCCCTATCACCTCCAAGGTGTTAGTAGTGAGTCCCGAAGCGCCAGAAGGTTCTGAGAAGAAGAGCTTTCGGCTTGGAAGGCTCCAAACAATATACTTCATATACCAAATGAACCCTACCTCCGATATGATCCTACCTGGTTGTTCCTTACTTGATAGATCATGAAAGTAGACTTTGAGTTAATGATGAATCTAGACTAATAATTAGTCACAAAAAAGGTTAGACTAAAACTTAGTGATAATAAGGCTAGGTTTCATCAAAGGAAAATAGAATCATTAGTAGCGAAGCGCTGCCCGAGTTTGGAATCATCACTTTAACAAGTGAGTTCATAGTCCATTTAATGAACATGATTTTAATACAAGTATTGATTGAATTATTAAGTATATGTTTATATGTGATTCATTTGATGTCGCCTGAAATACGTGTTAAAGAACATACCTTATTATATATGATAATTTAGGATAAAGAGTAAACCTAAATTAACTATGAGGAATATTAGGTAGTATCTTCTTATGAGTATGAGTGAGTTATACACTGAGAATAAAACTTTAAAATATGTCATTGATCTGGGAGCATGGATTAAACATAGTCATTTTCCCTAGTCCGAGAGTATGGATTAAACGTAGTCAATTGCCATTAATCTGGGAGTATGGATTAAGACACCGCCAGTTGTCCTTTGTCTGGGAGTATGGATACAACATAGTTATTTGACATTCATCTAGGAGTATGGATTTAGAAATTCATCCATAGTCTGAGAGTATGGAATGGGTACACTTATTAATCCAAGAGCATGGATTAGATTCTGGAGTATGGATTAAGTAAGAGGCAAAATTTAAGGTCCGAGAGTATGGATAGTATCGTTGAGAGGATCGATGGGGTGGGGTTAGAGTTGCTTATATATATGGTGAAATTGTACATTTTGTGAGTTCTAAATTATATATATGATAGAACATTGTGGGATTGAAATCCCTATGTACTCACCAGGTTTCCCAACCAGACCCACTAAGTTTATTTGTATCACAGGCGTCGATACGAAGCTACATTACACTAACAGACTAAGGAGATGTAGGTCACTGGTGTAAATGAATGTAAGGTTTGTTTATGCTTACGTTTTGTATATTGACGAACACATCCCAATGTTTTAAAAGGAAAAAATTAAATTTTTTCAGAAATGCTTTGATAATGTAATTATCATGTTTTTCTGGGAACAAATTCCACAACATTTTTATTAAAAGGGTACTATGATTTTTATAAAGCATAAACAAAATCGGTCTTTCATGGTCGTGAAAATAGGGATGTTACAGTATTCTAACTAAAAGACTTACGAAGGACAAGAAACATGATCATGAAAAATTGATATTTCAACCTCTTTATAAGATTGAAAGTTTGATTGAAATTACCAAGAATATGTTATGTTGTCATGGTAAAAAAAAGAAGGAAAAGAAAGAGAATTATTACAAAAAGAATATGCTTCTCTTATTGAAGACCCAAATGATCTTCATGCTTTTGAGTTTGTTGAAGATGTTCTCGAAGAAGTTCATCATGTTCATGATGTTCTTGATGTTCAAGACAAGGAATTCAATGTGATTTTCTTGAAGATGTGAAAGTTTTTCGTTCAATTGCAGTTCAACCCAATGATTTCTTGCATTCTTGTGATTCGTTTGAAGTAATGGTGTCATATAGAAAGCCTTCAATCGAAGAATTTCAAATGTATCAAACTCCAAAAGATTTGATTCAAAGTTGCCAAGTTCAACTTGAGAAGAATGAGATTGTTATTGAAATCAAATCTTCAAGAACCAAAAATATGAAGAAGAAGAAGAAGAAGAAGAAGAAGAAGAAGAAGAAGAAGAAGAAGAAGAAGAAGAAGATCAAAAACAAGAACATTGGGGTTTCTAAACAAAATTCTTCAAATTTTGTCTTGAAGCCAAAATCAATGAAGCAAATTTGGGTTCCAAAGCATCAATCATCAAATGAAACAATGAATTCAAATTCCAAACCCAAAATTATTGAAGATTCTCATAATCGTTATGAAAATGAAAATAGATCTTAGAGAAATTAGAACAATGGATTGTATAATGTGCACAATGGATGGTAAAATGTGAAATTTGGAGATTTCTTAGTTCCAACCAAGGAACCATGATTTTCCATGATCGATTCGAGTATTGCAAATGGAAAAAGGATTATCAAGAAGATTTATCAAATTCTCAAATGGATTCCGAAGAATTCATGTTAAGATTGATACCTTGTTCATGAAGATCCGATGATGAACGATTCAGGTTTTCTCTAAATTCAAATCCAATCATATTTTCAATTCGTGTGTTCGTTATTGATTTTCTGATCATTTTGATTTGTTAGATTTAATTTGTTTCAAGCCCTATTGTTGATCCAATATTTTTTTAGATCATGCCTAAAACCAAAATTATAATCTGATCATTTCGATCCAAAGTCAAGCCCAAATCTCGATCTTCTAACTGTTCATAGATCTGAATTTTTTTTAGTCAAGCACAAAGAAAACATTAAAATTCATTTGATTTGAGCACTACAGTTCATTGATCTATCTTGAACCCAAAAAATCAAATTGTTATTATACAGTTCCAATTCCAATCCCAAATTCTAATTGACTTCGTATGATGCTTCTTTCTGTTCTTCGTCATTTGATTTCAAAACTTCTTGTAATTTGAAGTCAAATTGAAGACGAATCGAATTTTTCATTCAAATCAAACTACAATCAAAGTACAGCTGAGAAAAGAAAAGTGAATTGCTTGGAATTGAATCGAATTGCTTGGTGTTTTCAATTCAAACTAATTTTGACTAATTTCGATGTTTACAATTCGAAATTGAATACTTGGAGTCGAAATGCTCGATTTCAAGATGGTCTCGCAATTGGATTTTCACATCTGAATTTGAATGGAAGACGAATTTTTTATCTAAATATCGATTTTTTTATTGGGAAGAAGAACTTTGAATCGAAAGTCAATGTTTAAGAGTCAAAATAAAAAGTCAAGTTTAACTGTTATGGAGACTGATGATGTTGATTCAAGTTGCTTATAATCAAATTCGATTGGTACCTGTGATTGTTTGGAGTCCTTTCAACTGGTATTACTTGGTGTCATTCGAAATCGAACATGTTTGTTTTCTTGGAGTCAACTGCATTGGAGCCAACTGTGTTTTCTTTGGGTTGAAATTGAATTCGAATGATGATGTTGATGTTGTATGCATTTCATTTTTGCGTCTGTGACTAAGTGGGGAAGAACACTACAAATTTTGAATATGGTCCTTGTTGTTTCAATGCATTGATAGGATTTACCCAATTACAAATTAGGGTAATTTTCTGTGAAGAGTAAAGATATTTTAATTCGAATCCCTACAGGTTAAGAAATTTGATAGTTTATACCCAGTTACGAATTGGGGGTATAATTCTGTGAAGTGGGGAGAAATTTTAGATTAAGTCCCTGGAGTTGATTCGAATTGACACTTTATGCCTAGTTTCACATTTAGGGTAAAGTTTCACATTTGAAACTAAATTGTCGCAACGGGTTTGTGTAGAATTTTGAAAATTGACAGTTTTTACCCAGTTTTTGAATTTCTTGCAACTCTCACCAAAAAGTAGAAATCTTCACAAAATTTGAAGATTTTTCTTGGCTTTTCGTGATTGATTTTAGTATAAGATTTTCGTGGTTGCTTTTTGTCACACGTCGAGGGGGAGTTTCGTTAGGTCTATTCCTCAAGCGCTTCTCATGCTTTTGTGGGTTTTATAATCATTTGTTGATTATAAAAAGGGGTTTTGTGGAAATGGATATTCATCGAGTCTCGGATATTCATTTTCAATGTGGATTTGAAGACCAATGTTACTTCGAGGGGGAGTTGGTCTTGATCACTTGGAGCTCGTTTGGAAATTGAAGTCGTGACATCTAATCCTAACTTTGAGGGGGAGGATGTTAGGGTGTAAAGTTCTCATTAGATGTGGCCTACCCTCTTGTGATGTATAACGAATTGAGTCTTTCCTATAAATAGGAAGTGAGTGACTCCCATTAATGTAAGAACCATTATGGAACCCATTTGATTTGAGATTTAGTTTAGAGAGAGAAACAATTACATAACCCACTTTTTAAACTCTTTCTATTCTAGTGGAGCTTAAAAGATTTTATTTACTCTTTGTGTTCTTCATGATTAATTGATTCGCTTGATCTTTACTATTCCCTACATGTCATCATAATCAGGTCACTACACCTTTGGAGGAACCTTAGGATTGTAACATGGCACTAAATTTGAGCCAACCTCAAAAGGAACCAAGTTCATAGGTTGGAAATAGATGAACTGATTCATATTCGATTTGCTTGGAAAATAAATCCATCAGTTATACCATATTATATATAAGACTTAGGATATGATCATGCTATGAGAATATCAGAAGATGCCAATTTAACACATGGTTAAGTCATCATGATGACTATAGGAACATTCTTCAAGTACTTTAAAAGAACTAAGAGAATGCATATGAGACTATAGGTTAGAATAAAATCTTCATGTAAAGAACTACATAAGATTTTGATTTCTAAACAATTATATATAATTATGAATTATAATTGGATTATGATTTCATTGAGGGGTGAAGAGCAAGTTTAGTTGGAATGAGTTCTAAGAAAACAAAATGAAACACACCATACTAAAAAATAAGAATACACTACTTTAGAAGAGGAAATTTAATATGATTAGATGAATGAGTTCATTGAAAAACTATGTTTGTTTCTTCCATTTAAGGATCACATAAAAATATTTATGACTTCGAGAGTATACTTAATCAAACTAAGAAACTCTATGTCACAAAAGAAAGCCAATCATATACTCCAAGATATTTAACTATAGATAGAGTAAAGTCAAATATGGAGATGATAGTATTCACAGAATTCACACAAATTAAGTTTATTCAAACCCATTAATAAAGACCTTCTTTTGAGTTAACTATGAATGGTTACACTTCAGTCATAAGACTTTATTATTCTAGAAATGTGATTTTGATTTGGATTTAGTATTTGGATATTGTAACATTGTGATAACAACTATTATACAATGTTTTGATATAATGGGATATGATTAAAACATCAATACTTGTTAACATGTTTAATCTATGAATAATCTTAATATTCTAAAAGTTCAATGGTTGGTTATAATTATGGGAACAATTATGAAATAAGACTAATATGAATTAGATTGGTTGAGTTTCACCAGATTAAGGTAGGCAATAGGGTGTAACCAAGTTTCATAGGTACTTGTTAAAGAACTAGTATTGAACTGACCTGCATTAAGATCACCTCATCGATTGTTATCAAGAGAGATACTTGATTAAAATGTATTATATTTGTATCCTTACCACATGAGATCCATAGTGGGACATAAGTGTAGGTGTGGGGAGTGTCGTGCTTTGATATGGTCAAATGTTGGTCCTTAATCGAACAATTATGAAATCCATTTTTAAGTATAGTGTGAACTATGCAAGAGGCTTATGTAGTCTAGATGGGATTTGTTCATATTATGTGTTGAGAATTAGAAATCTAAGGTGCCTTACCAAAAGTTGAACACCTAATGAGATTGATCACGATCCATATCTAATGTTCAACGTGATGTCTATGAAAAAGGGATAACCGATAAACTAACCTTATACACTAGTTGTATCTTTGAGCTTTTTGGGAATTGGACGTTGATAGAATGGTACAAAGTCGTATGTTGATGGGGCCAGTGAAATATTGCTATACGCTCACCATTGTCTATATCAGTCTAATATGAGTCTTGCGAAGTGGAAGATTGAAGAATCTTGTATGCTCAAGAATCATATTAAAGTGATATTCCTAATTAACATATGATACTAATGGGTCACACTAACAACAACTTGATATAATCGATTATTTATTAGAAATTGGTTTTAATAAATATTAAATAAACTCTTATGATTAAATTGGAAATTATTTAATTTCTAGGAAATAATGATTTTCGTTAGCAAGTAACATATTATTTAATATGGTATGAATTAATAAGTCATGCACAACATTTTGGACTAGAAAGACTTTTGTCTTTTACCTAAATGTCAAAGTTTATATTTTATACACTTAGGTTTTGTAAAATATGAAAACTACTTTTCTTTTTATATATAAAAGTCGAATGTTGTAGAGGGAAAGAGAGTAATGGACTTTTGATGTGTTTAAAGGAAAGTAATGCATATCTTCAAGCATGGGGAACATTAGACTATAAGTGAATGGATTGTCTTAAAGTTTTAAGACCCTTTGTGTAAAGATTCCACTTTATGAGGCTTGCACTTGTCCTTGCCTCCATAATGGTCGAAATCGTAACATGCCTGCGTGTATTTTCATCATCTCTTGAAGAACACTTGCTTATCTTATACTCTCTTGAAGTTTATACAAAAGAACTAGCATTCTACATCAAGTTAAGTGATTGTTGGTATCTCTAAAGTTCAACATTCTTCATCAACTTCCAAGCCTCCCAAGAGGACCCAAAGAACTACAAAGGTTGTCATTTCTTCATCTCTTCTTTTATTGGTGTTTAAATATTTCTACAACATGCAAGATGATCCTTGGTGGGTATAAATTTTTATGTTATTTTTGAAAATCAAAAGTCTTCCATTTGCCATTTTACTAGTTTATGAAGCTAATTTTGAAATAACTATATAGGCTGGAGGTTAACAAAATTATATGGTGTCCAATAGAGTGAACAACAAGGGCATCAATTGCTTCCAGGGGATGTGGTAAAGAGTTCTTAAATGTGGCAGGTGGCTAGTTTGCTTATAGATCTGAAGAACAAGATGGCTATTGTCACCTTGATAGATTACCCGGAGAAATGGGTCTGGAAAAGTAATGATGTTGAAGGTTTTTTTGTCTAGAATATGAGAAGTTTGATGGCTAAGGCGGATTTGATAAATGATGAGGAGGAGATGAATTTTCACTGGGAGAAATGGGCTCCATTAAAAGTTAACTGCTCTGTGTGGCATTTGTTTTTAAATAAAATTCCTACCATGTGTAATCTTTCAGTTAGAGGACGCCCATTTTGCGTTAATTCACGTGAAGATATTCACCATTTGTTCTTTCATTGTCCTTATGCGAGTAAAGTTTGGAGATGGTTTGTTAACTAGTCAAAGTTGTTATGTTCTCCTCCTTTGGAAAAAAATGAGTTTGAATATTGATGTGTGCTCCATAAATCTGGGCAAAAAAAGAGATTGTTGTGGACTCTTATTTTCTTAGTTTTGTGGAGCATATGGAAAACTATGAATAAGTTGGTGTTCAAGAATAAGAGGTGCAATCCTATGAAGTTGGCATACAAGTTGAGGCTGTTAATTGGATCAAATATAGGGTTGACTTTAATTCAATTATTTTTTTGATTGGTGTTATTTTCCTATTAACTTTGATTGTATGATGTAATGCTTTAGTGCCTCGCTATATATATATATATATATATATATATATATATATATATATATATATATATATATATATATATATATATATATATATATATATATATATATATATATATATATATATATATATATGTTCAGGTTCAATTGAAACCATACTAATTTTGTAAGACCGTGAGACGCAATCTAAAAATAACTTTAAATTGTAAAATAAAATAAAAAATCCGAAAATTCTTTTTTTAATTATTATATTCGTCACTTTTTTACAAAAAATAAAAATAAAAAATGAAACACAAAAAATCATCTTTTTTAATTTTAAAAATACGTGAAATATTCTAATACAATATAACATCGTAAATATTCTAATGTGATTTTTAGAATGTTAAAATATTCTACTAGATTTGTCATATATATAAAATATTCTAATATTCTACTAGAATATTATAATATTCTACTAGAATATGTAAAAAAACAGTATTTTTTTCTGGTATTTTTTTTTTATTTTTTTCTTGGAAAATATAAATGACAAAAATAATATTTAAAATTTTTTTTCCGAAATTTTCACTTATTTTGCATTTTAATGTTTTTTATGTACAAAATGAGTGACTAAGATTGCGTCTCACAGTCTTACAAATTTAGGTCGTCTCACGTTAACCTAACCCTAAATATATTCATTTGAGAGTATGTTAATGTTGTGAGACACGAGGACGCGATCATAGCCACTTATCTTGGAGATAAAAAAATAAATAAATCTAAAATGCAAAATAAAAGAAAAAAATCAAAAAGTTCTATTATTAATTATTATTTTCGTTATTTTAATTACACAAAAAATGAAATAAAAAAATACTATTTTTTTAAATATACGTGAAATATTGTAATAGAATATTACACTATAAATATTTAAATGTAATTTCTAGTACTCTACTAGAATATTTAAATATGTTAAAATAATCTAATATTATACTAAAATTGTTAGAATTTGTAGAATAATCTAATATTGTATTGAAAATGTTTGAATATTTGTAGTCTAATAATTTACTAAAATATGTGAATATTCTAAAAGTTTTGTTGCAATTTTTATGATAGCATACTCTATTAGAATATTTCATAGATATTTACCAAAAGAACAATATATTTTTTATTATTTTTGGAAAACATAAATGATGAAAATAATATTTAATTTTTATTTTTGAAAATTTTCAATTATTTTGCATTTTAAGAATTACTTTTTTATATCCAAAACAAGTGGTTAGGATTGCATCGCCATGTTTCATAAAATATAGTGGTCTCAAATGAACCTCTCTCTCTCTCTCTCTCTCTCTATCTCTCTCTCTCTCTCTCTCTCTCTCTATATATATATATATATATATATATATATATATATATATATATATATGTATAATCAAGTTCAACAATGAAATCCTTAACAGGCACCAAACTAATGAACTTATATATATATATATATATATATATATATATATATATATATATATATATATATATATATATATATATATATATATATATATATAATCAAGTTCAACAATGAACTCTTTACCAAAAAACCACATCAACCTCCGATTTCCACATATACCAAAGAACTTATACAACGATTATTGTCTATAATCAAAGACTTGTAATGAAATTTGTTCCATTTGCAATGAATGCTAACAAATAGAAAAAAAAAAAAACTATGCTTCTATAAACTTCATAAGATTGAAAAAAAAATTACTTGAATATTATTATTCACTCCATGATATTCACTAACGACATTGTAGATACATCTTGTTGTTGCAGCTGCTGCCGGTGGTTGATAGTCTTATATTAATTACATTGTTTTATTCCCTCAACTTCACTGAAGCTTGTTCTTTTTGGTAATAGTACTGAAAATTTGGTTGCTAATGATGTAGAGGAAGAAGGAAGTAGAAGTCGTCTTCATGAAAGGGTATTTTAGTAGTTTATTTATGAAATATTAGAGCCATAAAGTTTTAGGCATTTTTCATGTTTAACCATTTTAAATTGATATAACTAATCAAAATGGTTTATCTGGAAAAAAGTCTGAAACTATTATGTTTTTTATTGAATACCAGATGAGGGAATCACTGATGACAGGTGGGCAGAACTAGATGATTTAGATGACGATAACAAAACTCATGATGGGAAGAAAAAGGGTAAATAACCAAAGTAACCCTGGAAAGAATTGAGGATTGTTAAGGTCTAGAGGGAAAATAAGTGTGAATGAAGGTGTTGTGGAGATTAAACATGTTCTTAATTCTCTAGGGTCTGGAATTAGATTAGGGGGACAGGGACATAGGAAAGGAATGTATTTTAGGGACAAAATTTTGGTGAAGAGTATGGAATTATAATGTGTGGCTGATGCTAAAAAGTTATCTGGAAGGGTAGGTGGTGATCTTATGATTGTTAAGATGGCTGTAAAAGCTTCTAAAGTTGAAGATATAACAACTGCTTCTCTGGAAGCCATTAGAGCTATTGGTGATGTTGCTGTTGGACTAGTTAAAATTGCAGCTTTGGAGGTATGTTCTAATAATCTTATTATTCTCTTCCATTTGATTTATGTTCATTAATCTACTTTATTACTGATTTATTAGTGATTTATATGCTTAGGAGTTTAAAAAGTCAAACAACGAATTAGCTGCAATTCTATCTGCATCTCGAGCCGCCTCTACAATTGTTGATGCAGCTAATATTATCGAAGTTTCCATGTTCAAGAAACTCGTGGCCCAATATTGTATGATATCTATTATCCTAACATCTACAATTATTATGTAATTCCCCAATCCTCAGGTATTAATGTTATTGCTTTAAACCTTCAATTTTTAAGGTTTACTCGACGAGTTGGATGCCCTGACTCGTCGAGTAGCAGCAGGTTTGGGACACGTGTTAAGTGACTAACTCATCGAGTCGGAATAGTGACTCGGCGAGTAGGAGCTGGTGTCACACCCCCAAACCAGACGGCGGAAACGTCCGAGGGCTATTGTGACTCAATTGAATACCATCACAATGATTATACATGAATCATAACATCATTCATCACCATGCATTGAAATATTACAACAGATATTGTTTACATTCAGTACATTGTTTTGAACATTACATTTCCATAACTTAAACCGTTCGATACTAATTTAAACAAAACACCATGACATCACTGGATACCTATTCTTCGATTTACCTATTACCTGAGAATACAAGTATTTTGGAAAACGTCAACATATGCAATGTTGGTGAGTTCATAAGTCATGTTTGAAAAATAATGATTTTTGTGAAGTTTGAAAACCCAGAAAATCCGATATTTTCTGAAACAAGTATTGTATATAAGAAAAAGTGTGGAGATCCGTAGTATGCTTGTCGATTTTTTTTTTGTAATCGTGTATAATTGTTAAACCTTGTATACATTTCATAGGTAAGAGTGTTGACTTCCCGGGAAAACCCGATGTTTTCCCAATACATAGAATTACATGTATTATTTACTGTTATACCAATACGACGATTGTTTATGCTTACCCAGGTGACATTGGATTAATTATGGGTTGTGAGTCGTTATAATCACGCATAATGAAAATGACTAGTTTATAACTACCAAATACAGACGATCCCTTGGGCATCGTCTGTACTACTCACTTAATCCAACCACCCTGACTTCTCATAGCCCCACAATTGAGGAGAAAGGAGGGTACGAAGCCCCCGTTATTTCCATAAGTCGTTCAAGGCTATCATGAATGCGAAAGGCACTTGGCTCGACTTGCATTTGACTTCTCGACTTTGCTAGCAGTACCAATGGACCCTTGGGCCCAACAACACAATAAAGCTATTGAAAGTCCTTTTACATGGAATTAGGTCATAGAAGGCCCAATAACATGTAAGCGCGTTCCCTTCGGGCCTAAAGATCAGGTTATTGGGCTAGCTAGGCCCAACAAGCACGATTTGAAACTTTCAAGACCAAAGATTGAATATTGACTTTTCCTAAATTTCGCGTGTTTATTAAAGTACTAATGTTTATTGATTTTTGTTTTGTAATTGATCCGAGACCGAATCAAATCGTTTGGTAACGATATTGGTGTTGAAGGTGTATTTGTTATTACGTTTCACCGGTAGTCGTAGTGCTCGTATTTTATCTTATGGGATTTATTTGTTTATAAGTAAGAGTTTACCTTTTTATGACCCTTTTTGGATAAAATTTACACTTTTAATCCTTTATATAAAAGAATTTCCACTTTAGTCCTTAAACCATTTTTCTTGACACTTTAGTATCAAAACTTATTGAAAAGACATTTTCAGCCCATATTTACTTAATAAACAGCTTAAGTCCTTCAAAAATGAAGTTTTCTCAGTTGGAACCCCCATTTTTCGCAATCTTTACAGTTTTGGCCCAAAATGGAAATTTTTTGCATTTTTGATCCCTTTTGAATTTGAAAAGCATTTTTGACCTTTAAAATAGTTTTAATACACTTGTAATCCCCTATTTTACAGAAACTTGCATTTTCAGCCCCTCTATTTCAAAAATCTCAAAATTTGGGGCTTATTGGGCCGAAAAGCCCATTTTTAGCCCATTATGTTCAAATTTTACATTTTAAGCCCCTCAAAACTGTTGATATTAAGAAAAATTATATTAGAAACTGTTTGGACCATTTTCAACCTCTAGAAATTTGCATTTGTTGTTTTGGGCCCTTAGTTTTTGTATTTTTGACAATTTGAGCCCAAAAATGGGTTTTATGTCCAAAAATGTTCATACTAACCAAATAAATTATTTTTCTTGACTTTATTAGTGAAAAATGGTATAATTTATGTTTATTTCATTCCTCATGTTGTAGATCTCTGTTTTTAGGTAGTTTTTGGCTAACATATTCATCACAAAACACATAAAATCATACATACAAGCATAAAAATCACACAAGGCATACATTTACTCATAGATCTACACATTTGATTGTATTCTCCCCCATAAAAACTCATAAAAACCGAAAAAGAGGGGGTATGAAGCTCACCTTGGGTGTGGTTTCGGTTTTTGGAAGGAAAAAATGAGAAGAATTCGACCCTAGCAACCTTTCTTGGAAGATCTCGAACTTGGATGCTTATTAGGTGCTAGATCATAAGTTTGAATGAATTAAGAGGTCATTTTTTAATGAAATGAAGTAGCTAGCTTATGGATCTAAGCAATATCTTACCTTAGATGATCATTTTTATGGAAGAAGTCCCTTGAACACTTCTTAGATCTCGAAAATATGGAGGAGAAATGAGAGAGTTTCTTGAGAGAATTATGAGTGAAATGTGTGTGTGTGTGTGTGCTTGGATTCGGCCGAGAGCAAGAGAGAGAGGGAGAAGAAGAGAGTGCTTGCATGGAAGTATGGGAAATGCATGGAAATCCTTTAGGCAATTGTGAGGTGGAACACACACAAAGTCAACTCTTCCTCTTTGTGGGTTTGGGCCGATAATGGAGAGGGAAAGAGAAGATTTTTGGGCTTTTTGACCCTAAGCCTACATTCTAGTTATGTTAAGTGATGTTTGGTCCAAATAATCATAAATGTGAGTCTTATGAGCTATTAGGGCTAAATTAGGTTAATCATGGCCCAAAATGGTTCATATAATTAATTTATTTCATTCTAGGCCCAATATGGCCCAAAATATTGAAATACATGGAAGTGGGTCCAATTAGAGCCCATTTAAGAGTTCTAAAACCAAGATAGTCAAATTGGAAGATTATTGGTCCATTGGGCCCAATAAGGATGTCCTAGTCCAAAATGGACTTAAACAAGAACTCCTAGGGTTTCCAATTGCTTGTTGACTACTTGAAATGGTTGCATGGGGTGTTTGTTTGAAATTTTGTTGTCATAGAGTATGGATCATACATGCTCTAATGTCTTTGATTCACAATTTGACTTAAGTGTTGTAGTTACAAGGCACAAAAATTTCTAGTTGTGACAGCTGGCAAATGAAGCCCTAATTTTTGGGGTTTTGCATGCTATTTAAGGGATCATTAGCGCCCCCTCAGTCCCCTACAGCCCCTAAAGAGTCCAGAAAACCCTACTTCATGTGTGAGTTTCATTTTGAGTGTGTTTGAGCTTTGAAAGGTGGAACTTGTGGAGGAAGCTTGAAGGTCAAGTAGCTAGCCGCAAGGAACTTGTGTGGATCTACAAAACCTGTCTCAATTAGCTTCATTTTAATGTATCAATTCGTGATCTTGGCCTTATTTCCTTCTAGATCTCACATGGGTGAAGTTTAGGGATTTTTGCCTTGATTATGGAGTTATTATGGTGTATGAGCTAGATATGAAGTTGCAACTTCAGATATGAACCCTCCTTGGGTTCTAAGTTCATAAAGTTCTGAGCCTTGCGATGTATGAACCCTTCCTTAGGAGTTAAACCCCATTTAAAGCTTGGATATTTGCTTTTGACTCTTTAAAGCCATGCGAGTACATAAAGGTGGGAACTTTACGTTAATAGCACACTAGAGGAACTCACATCTACTGTTTGGAATGATGGGTTAGCTCAGAATCGTCTGATTATGGTTATAGGTTGCATGGACTCGGCGAGTTGGGTAATACAACCCGACGAGACAATGTAGGGTTTGTGGTCATGGGTTACGTTTGGACTCAGCGAGTCTGGGAGATGACTCGGCAAGCCTTCTATTGTTTTTCCCGATTAGCTAGACACACTGGACTCAGTGAGTTTGAAGCTTCACTTGACGAGTGTTAGGTGCATTTCATGCATCCATTTTGTAGTTTTAATCCATAAAATTGCATTGCATTTAGGTTTAAACTTATGCATTTTGCTTATTTTTCAGGATTTTTCATGATGCAATTCCATTAACACACTTTTATGATATTTTAGGGACTTTTGGAGGTTGGATCTTGCTTTAGGAGGTTAAAAAGAGCTGGGGGAAAAATTTTGGGACTTGTGGATCATTGAGGAGAAAGATAAGAGGAAAATGAAGATTTTAGCTTGTCAGAGATTTACACGGCCGTGTAAATGTAAGCCTATAGTTTACACGGGCCGTGTAAACGCATACTCGTGAGCAATGTACTTTGAAGGCCTAGCAGATTTGAGCAATTTACCTTTTTGTATTTACACACCCGTGTAAATGATCGGTTATAGTTTACACTGGCTGTGTAAACGTGTCGCCAGTTTATAAAATAGTTTCATTCTAGTTTAAAGAAGGTAACCGGTTCCAAAGGAAGGTGGGTCGTGTTTTGGAGTTCTAGGAGGCGATTTTAGGAGCTTTATGAAGACAATTGTTGCTTGAAAACACTGGGATTTCATTTTGATTTCAATTTGTAAGATTTAGCTCTTAATTTCTAGGTTTGTGTTTGTTCTAGTCATGAGTGGCTAGAAATTTAATTCTCCAACTTTATGTCTTGACATTTGGATGTGATTTCAATTATATGACTTGATGTTTGCTTTCAATTTTCTATCTAGTGAATTTGATTTTGTCTCAATCGAATGTTTGATTCTAATTGTAATTCTTATTGGCCATGTGAATTAGGGTTAGATCATTCAAGTTATCTAATTGCAAAATCCGTAATTGTTTTGTAAGTTAGACTAGTTAGCAAGCACTAATTCGATTTCTATTGAATGAATTTAGTGTAAATCTTTTCACACTTTTACACTCCCGATCTTGTGAGGAGTATTGAGTGTTGTTGGGAACATTCACATTAAGTTTAAAGCAACCTTTCAATCTAATTCTAAGAGCTTGTTTAGGTTACCCAACTTTTAGAGGTTTGGAGAATGAAGATCCTCACGAGTTCCTTACTGAGTTCCATGTAGTATGTGTGGGTATGAAACCACACAATGTCACGGAGGACCAAATCAAGCTTGGGGCATTCCCCTTTGCGGTGCAAGATGCAGCCAAAGCTTGGCTTTATGACCTCCCACCGGGGATGGTAACTACTTGGGTAGATCTTGCAAGGTTATTTTTAGATAAGTATTTTCCCGAGATGAAGGCTTCAGCCCTACGGAGGGAAATCATTGGAATCAAGCAGCATAAGAGAGAAGCTTTTCACACATATTAGGAGCGATTCAAGAAACTTTGTGCTTGATGCGCAAAGCATGGAATCACTGAATATCAGCTTCTCCAATATTTCATTGAAGGAATGAATCCAAAGGAAAGGCGGCTTCTTAATGCCTCCAGTGGCGGATCTTTAACCGAAAAGAATCCTACCGAAATCCACAATTTGATCAAAAACATGGCTGAAGATTTCAAACATTCAAGCCATGATGAAGAATGGTACACGGATGCACCCTGAGGTGTAAAGGAGGTCCAAACTCCTCAAATTGAGTCTCAATTGTCCGAGCTTACGAAATTGGTTATGATGTTAGCAAAAGACAAAGGTGTGCGGCCAACACCCCGCCTGTTCGGTATTTGCACTCAAGTGGGGCATCCAACCGACATGTGCCCTCAACTGCAAGATGAGGATTATGAAGAAGCAAAAGCCATGGGAGGTTTTTCTAGGTCAAATCAAAGGGGAATAGAATAGCCATAGGGTGATCAAAGATGGAACAACAATCAAGATTGGGGAGGAAATCAACCAGGGAGTTATCAATCAAATCAACCACATCAATACCAACAAAGTTCACCTTTTCCACCACAAAACTTTCAGCCAAGGCAGCCACAATATCCTCCTCAACAAGCGGGTTCATCAATTATGTCCTTAGAGGAAATAGTGAAGAGTTTGGCAACTAGTACACAAGCTTTCCAACAAGAAACAAAAGCAAGCATAAAGAACTTAGAGAAACAAGTTTCACAGCTTGCGATTTCTGTAAGCAAAGTAGAATGTCAAGGAAAGTTGACTGCGCAAACTGAAGCAAACCCAAGGCATAACGTGTGTGCCATCACATTGAGAGGCGGAAAAAGTTACGATGGTCAAAAAGTGTCAGTTGATCAAAAGGAAGAAGAAATAGTGGTCGAAGAGGCAACTAAAGAAGAGAAAACAATCGAAAAGAAGCCCTTCATCACTGAGTCTAAAGCTACACCTGTTCTATTTCCCGAAAGATTAAAGAGCATGAAGAAAGAACAGGAGGAGAGTGAGAGGATACAAATGTTTAAAAAAGTTCAAATCAACATTCCACTCCTCTACGCCATCAAGCAGGTACCTATATATGCAAGGTTCCTTAAGGATCTTTGTGTATCTAAAAAGAAATTAAAAGGAAATCAAGTCATAACAGTTGGGGAGCATGTATCTGCGGTTTTGCAAAAGTGGATGCCCCTGAAGTGCAAGGATCCCGACAACTTTACCGTGCCTTGGAAATTGGGGAATCTTCATGTACCCCGAGCCATGCTCGATATCGGTGCATCCGTAAATGTCCTACCATATTCTCTTTTCAAATCAATTGGTGTAGGAACATTGAGCAAAACCGGTGTGATCATCCAACTTGTCGACCGGTCTTTGGTGCACCCAAAGGGTGTACTAGAGGACGTGTTAGTGCAAGTCGAAGAATTTATCTTCCCGACTGATTTTTCTATCTTACATATGGGATATGATGACTCTCCAAGTTCAAGTTCCATACTTTTGAGTAAACCTGTTTTTTAAAATTTCCAAAACAAAAATTGATGTCTACAATGGAACTTTAAGTATGGAATTTGATGGTCAAGTTATCAACTTCAATATTCATGAAGCAAAAAAGGTTCCTTCTGAGGTTCAATCTGTCAATCTTGTGAATTTGATCGAGCCCTCAACTACAAAGGGTTTAATTTTGTCTAACAATGAATTTCTAGAGTTAGTTTTGCGAGGAAAACTAGACAGGGACAAAGCCAAAGAGCTTGCAAAGGAGGCCGATATGGACAATGAGGTGTTGGAGAGTTTGGAGTTTATTGATGACAAGAAGCATGTGAGGAGTGATGATATAAAACCCAGGCCATCTACCAAAGTCAAAATCCTTCCACCGGTGGAACAAGCACAAGATTCAGGAGCAAAAACTCCACCGGATCCCTTAAAGAGTATACATGTCAAGATGGAGGTTACGAGGAGGTTGATGTGTTGGAGAGGCCCGCATATCAAGACTGAAGCTCATTAAGGGGACAAAGTCGAGCCAACGAATTTAAAAAGGGGCGGCTAACCGGGAAGCAACCCGGGGGTATTTTTGTCATTCCTTGTTTTTCCATCATATTTTCTTTGTTTTTAAGTTTCCAAATTGTTATTCGTGTTTAAAGAGGGTAAAAAATCATTTTCCTGGCAGTAGTGGGTTGGCGGATCACAATTCCAAAAAGTGAAAAAATCAATTTTTTGGCCTTTATAGAAGTTTACACGACCGTGTAAACGTATGCTTACGGATTACACAGGCCGTGTAAACGACCAAACCAGCACATATCAGACGTTTAATTTACACGGCTGTGTAAATTTTGCCTTTCAGTTTACACGGGTCGTGTAAACGTAAAAACAGAGCTAGGTAATTTTTAAGGTTAAACTCGATTTTTCTTGCTCATTCTTTTAACACCAACTGCGATTTTTCTCCTCCCTACTGCCCCCTTCAAAAAAATCGTCAAAAACACTCCATATTCCTCAATTTTGCTCCAAAAATAAAGCTCCAAGGTATGAAATTCTTCTCTTTTCTTCATCTTCTTTGTCTTACAACTCAAATTCATCCCTTTCATGGCCGATTTTGGAGGTTTTGAGCAAACCCTAGAATTTTTGGGTATTCAAATCTCGACCTAATGCTTGAAATTTGGTGTAGGATAAGCTTGGGGAAAGCTTGGGGAAGCATTGGACAACATCCTACCACCATTTTCAAGCACAAATTGATATAATTATTCCAACTCTTTAGTGATATTGCTAGTTTTTGTGCATATACTTAGATTTTGGGGTGATTTTGGTGATATTGCTAGTTTTTGTGCTTGCTCTTGAGTTTAAATTGTCCTACATTTTGTGCAAAACTTTGTTTAATTCAATTGGACAATGGCTTCCCGTGGAAAAAGGGCTAGAATTGGGACCTCACATATGGGTGGTCAAGAACCCAATGATGAACAGTGGCAACAACCCATGAAAAATCCATATGAATTTGGTCTTATTTTTGAGACCAATCAACAAAACATTTTGTATGCAAGCCTTATTAGAAGAGTAATGGGGGCTCAAAATTCTATGGACATCCAAGCCCTCAAGGACCTTCATATCTATAAAGGTGTGCACAAGCTCTTCAAGAACATTGGTTGGGAAGGGTTATTGAATCTACATGCAGTTAGTTATCAAACACCAATGTTGAAATTCTTGTCCTCAATAGCCTTTGATTACCAGACACATATCCTCACCTTCCGTTTGCTAAATTAATCTCATCAAGTACATGCTGATACCCTTTGTGATATCATTGGTTCTCCTAAAGCAAAAAGGGATATATATATATATATATATATATATATATATATATATATATATATATATATATATATATATATATATATATATATATATATACAACAAAGGGCATAAAAAATGTTGTATTTGAGCAAAACTACGGAATTTTTGGAGAAGTATCTCTTGTGAGGATGAGTATTAGTCAGGCACCACAAAAGCATCTACCATTATTCATATGGTACTGAAGGTCACCCACCAAATTATTACTTCTCTCTTATTTCCTCAAGAAGAGATTAGCAAGGCAAACAAAAAAGAATTAGAAGTTTTGTGGTGCATGATTAACAAGCCCAAGGAAGTCCCTCGTTTTGGGTGTTGGGAAGTTCAGAAGATGCTCGAAAATGCCATGAGCAATGGTGGCCAGCTACATTGTGGAGGCATGGTATCTATTATAGCTGAACATCTTGGCCTCCATCTACCTAACAATCTAACCAATATAATTATGGGCCGTACTCTTTTATCACTTGAGGTTCTGGAAATCATGCATCTTTTCCACCGTAATTCCAATGGAGATGTTCATTGGACCATCGATGGTAAAGAATATCTACGCATCAACAGCCAAAATAAGAGGATATTAGCCTTAGCCAATGATATCCCATCTTCCAATTGGAAGCTCCAGTCCAACTTGGGTGTTAATGTAACCCGTAGATCTTCAGCTACCATTCCTAATCCTTCTGCTCCAACTCCAACTGTAGGTGCTTCTAGCTCGTCTCACCCCTTTCCTTTCCACGAACACAACCATTACATGGGCGAGTTTGCACGCTTAGATCATCATTACACGAGCCTCCACCAGTAAGTAGGAGAGATTTCATGACTACCGTAACCTTCAACAAGAGTTGCTGAAATCACTTCCGAATTTCATGACTACCGTAACCTTCAACAAGAGTGTTGGGCCCATCAAGAGCTACGATGGGCTGAACAAGATCGGCGATGGGTCGCTCAAGAGCAACACAACCGCAATATCCATTATGTGTTGAGTGACCTTCACCGAGCACTTCTCCTTCCCACACAGCAGCAACCATCATCATCCCAACCCCAGTGGCCTTCATGTTATCCTACTGATTATCCTTCACTGTTCCCACCATATCCTCCACCACCCGGTCCTCAATAGGCCGACTATGCCTCTCTCCAAGCATCGAGGACAATGCTTATTTTAATCTTGGGGAGGGCATCTATCCATGCATAAATCCCATTGCATGTAGGTTGCATGTAATTTTGTACATTTTGTATTAAGTTTTATTTTCTTGTTCATTTTTATGCATAGAAATTTTTCAAAAGCCAAAAAGATTTTCTTTTCTATTCTAATTTTTTTATTATTTTTTTGTTTACATCTAAATTTTTGCATTGCATTCATTTGTTTAAAAAAAATCGATCCAATCCTAAGCAACCGAATCTTTTCAAAACAGTTAAGTTGGTAAGTGAGTCATGTGCCTTAAGAATGGCTTGCCCTTTTTATTGAAAAATCTAAAAGCAAGTTAATCACACACGAACAACACACCTCCCGAAGCTACTTGTACAAAACAGAAAGTGAGAAGATTGTCAACATTTGAGCAAAATAGCAGGTATGAGTCACTTCTTTGGGACATATGATTGGTCTACTGAGTAGTAAATGCTCAATTGAACTTAAAATGCCAAATTCAAAAATCACTACTAGAAAAACATCCTTTTACGATGCTCATTGCATGTCGTAAAAGGCTCAGATGACGTGCAAATGCATGTCAAGGAAGGCCTTGTCATAAAGAGAGATGACGCGCATTTATGACGCTCATTTACGACGCACAATTACGACGCTCATTTACGACACGCAATGCGTATCAAGGAAGGCCCTATCATAAAGGAAGACGACACGCATTCGCATGTCGTAACCTTACGACGCGCGTGTTAATGACACACAATTCGTATCAAGAAAACCCTTGTCAAGAAAGGCCATGTCATAAATGAAGATGACACACATTTTTGCATATCATAATTTTAAATGTTTAAAAAATATTATAAATAGATATACTTATTTTCAAATTAAATTTGTATTTAATGTTTCATAATAGAAAATAAAATATCATATACAAAAAACAGATTCCATCGCATAAATTTAATGTCATACAAATAATCGTTCCATGAAAAGATAAAACAGATCAATAGAAGTTGTAACAAAAATAACAAATTAGATACAAAAAAATACAATCCATTGCCCATTTGCTTATTCGAGATAAAGCTGTAAGTAGCTAACTAATCTGTACAAATTCACCCTTGTTTCTAATCATTTTCTTAAATACTTTACAAATATAATTCGTCCATAGTACCTGAACTATAGTTGCAGCCTTGTTTCTTCTTCTTCTAAACTCATCTCTTGCAACCGTTGCTCCAAGCCTAGTCTGACTAGATACAACAACTCCTTGTTAATTATGTGAAAAATACAACCGGAGAGTGGCCTACCTTCATATTAGAAACAACTAACAAAGCAAGAATGAAAGAGAAGGAAATACTCACAATAAACATTGATAAATGAATTTTATAAAGAGAAAAATTAATGAAAATGTAATATATCATTGTATTGTATGGTAGAATGAAATTGGGGAAGGAGTGGAATGGAATGGTTCATTCCATTCCATCCAACGAAACAAAACCTAAGCATAAACACAAGGAATCATACCTCTGCAACTTTGTGCCCACTCTTTACAAGTTTCCACCTTTACTTATCCAAACATAGCACTTTAATATCTCCATCATCATATAACAAAATTAGTTAAAAAAAACAGGGTCAACAGGCAAAACAAGTCAAAAGTTGACAGAGTGTATTCAAATGAATACAACCTCATAAATAGTTATTATAAATAAAATTAGATAGCTATTTTGATCATATGTAGTCATGTCTAAGTTTCCAATTTTTTAAGAGGGAGTAGTGGATTGCACCTGAAGTGGATTGCAGATTTGCCATGGTAGCAGGATTTCTCCGGGTTGGCTTCAACGGTGGTCTTCCGGTGGTGGCTGGTGGTCACCGAAAAACAACACATCAGTAAAAAACCAAATCAAAGCATCCTTACCTGTTCTATGGGCAGTGGCCACCGGATTTTGGGGGTGCTCAACGGTGGTCCTCCGGTGGTGGCTTGCGGTCACTAGGGATATATTGGAACACAATAACAAACTTCAACATGTTTTTGTATTCAAAGATCTTGACCCATGCATATTCAAGATAACCAACCAAATCACAATCTGAGATATAACACAAAACAAAAACTTCAATTCAGACCATTCACACTCAGAAAGATACCATATATATATATATATATATATATATATATATATATATATATATATATATACACACACACACACACACACACAGAGCTCTGTGGCAATTGAAGAACCGTAAGAATGACAACTAGAAATTAGCCACCACAAAAATATTAATTTATCCAATAATATTAAAATTTTAATTAATCAGGTTTTTATGATATAACCCCAGAAAGAAGAGAAATTTTATGATATTCTTGCCTTAAATGCACTCAGTAATTTTATGATATTCTTGCCTTAAATGCTTGGAATCGGACTGCATGGATTCTTTAATCTCCTGGAACAAATGAATTATACTTTCTACTTTTAGTACAATATACAGACATCACCCATAACATGATAATGATAATGATAATAGAATAAAAGATACCATACCTGTAGCTTTGGGTAGATTTGTGACATGGCAATTCATGCACACAACATCAAGCCCTGATGATCCTTATTATTTTCAAATGAAGCAATTTAATGCAGTTTGAAAGAGTATAATAACTGGTGCTAAGTTATTAACCTTTAGATTTCTAACTTGATGGGCACATCCAGCAGGTATTAAGACAACATCTCCAAGCTTTTGGACAAAACTCCATGCTTCAATCCCTTATCACAACCAAAAACTAAAGCACATTCAGAGATTTTATATCAGTGAGAAAGGTGATACATAACATGCCTTGCAAATGCATACTAACCAAACTCTTCCTTGAGCTTCCTTTTATGGTCCATGGTTAAGTAAAATGTTTGATCATGAATTGGGTGTATCACCTGGACCAAAGAAAATACAATTGAATAATTTAAAAAATTACTATGTAGGATTGTGATGCTACACATAAAAGAATTTCAACTAAAAGTTAGGATTAATACCTGCTGCAGTGGAAGACAGATGGAATGTCTAAACTCTCTGAAATGTAATTTGAGATATTCTTTGAGTTTAGGAGTACCTTCCTTCCTAAATATGTCCAACAAAGCACCTCCATCTCCCAAATCAGCTCCAACCACACAAGTACCTGAAGTATCATCCTGGTTATCACCTTCTTCACTATTAAAAGATATCACTTGTTTCCTGCCCTTCTTTTTCTTTCGTTTATTTCCATCTGCTCCATCAACTCTTTGATTTGAACCCTTTCTCTTCCTCTTATCTTTTTTATCAATGTGAAACTCAACTCTTTCATAGCTTTCCTTCTTCAATAAATATTGGTCTAATCGATTACTAGTAGTTTTATGCCCTTCTTGTTTCTTCGACCCAACAACTTGCTCAAAAGTAGCATTTTTCTTTTATCAACATCAAGTTCCTTCTGATCCTGAGCATTGTGCATCTTTTTTAATACATTTATCCTTTTACAAAGTTCAAAGTCGAGGGTCACAGTTGTAGTATGAGTCAGTACATTCACCTGCATGTCACTAGAAAAAATATTAACGAATGAAAAGATATAAAACCCAAAACATATTGGGTGTGTAAAACAGAGAATATATCTCTTTGAAATAACTCTTCACAACAAAAGCTAACATGACAAGTTCAACTTTTTCAAAATGGTTTTATTTTGACATACCAAAATGTTTAGATCGGGTTTTTGTCTTCTTAAAATAAAGCTAGAGATGATTTTATATTGTAAATCAAAAACAGGCATTACAAATTAATGTTTAACTCGGATAGTAAATATACAACTACTTCATAAAGTTCACTTCACTTTACTTTTATAATTAATGGTTCTTTTTTCCATGGTGAGTCCAAGAAGTACTGCAATTACTGCTTTTTATTCTTTTAATAACAGAAAAAAGATGAGAAACAGAAGAGGGCTATTGGTTTCTTCCAACAGATCAAGAAAGGTTCGAAAAAACTAAGATTGCATTCCAGCAATTTATGCAATCCCCATGTAATATATATGAGACTCTAAAAAATTGCAAGTGTGAAATGAAAGTAAACGAACTTTCATGACAGCTTGTATTATATTTCTTTTGAAGATAGTGAAGTCATCAGCAAACCAATTCCTTCTCATTCAAATTGAAATGGCAACTTCTATAACTAAAAGGTAAAAAAAAAGTTTTCTTGATGATGCCTAAACAGAAAAATTCAATTCCAATGATACTAGATGAAATCCAATACTAGTGATCTTATCTTTGCCTAAAATCAGAATAGATCAATAGAAAATTTCAAGCAGATGAATTTGGAAAAACTAAACAGAAAAAACATACCACGTCAGACTTGTGACAATGAAGTTTAGTTACTGAAAGACCCCAACTTTCGTATTTTTGAAAGACCCAAACTTTCGTACTTCACAATATCATTACTCCAAAACATGCTATTTGCATATTTATAAAAGCAATATTTTACATTGATGAAAAGGGAATTACAAACTTTTGGATACAAACCTTCTATTACAAAGTGTTATATATATTACATAACTACCTAGGATATTGTAATTTATACAAACATAAAATGTAGTACATAAGTACTATTACAAGCTATTATACATCTTTCAATAGTATGTAAACATACTAGTTACTCATCACCTGCAATTGTTAAACATTGATAGGGTAAGCGGTGACGCTTAGTGAGTTCAAAAAATAGATACAATAAAATGTTATGCCATATATATACTTCAATGTGGCAAAAGCAAAGAGGAACAACAAGATGTATGTGAAATCATGTAACAAGCGTTCATATCAATCAAAGACTTTATTCAAAGATATACTTTTCAATTCTTGATATATATCAATAAAGCTTTGGCCCAAATGGCATAGAAGACATGCAATTTCTGATTAACATCTTGTTAGATTTCAGGATTATAGTCGTGTCTAACCATTTGCCAATGCCATAGAATAGAAGTCATTCTCTTACGGAGACATGCTCTACATGACCAGAGGCTACGTACTAGTACCAATGTGAATCTAAGTCCTTTCACTGATCACATGGTCAAAGGTATTACAATTGCTATAAACATAGCGAATAACACGAGAAAATAACTCAGAATAATAACACTGAAAAGCACATAGCACATATAACACATAACATACAATTGTTCCTATATATTGAACTCACCTTAAGTTAACCGGGGTTAAAATAGTAATTTGGACAGCACTTCGGCTTTAAATATGTCTTTCTATGTGAAAACTGGGAGCTTAATTGTAAACCGGGATCTGTGAAGGTAGGGCTTCAAAACCGAAAAGATAAAATTTCCGGGCTTCTCGGGGGTCTCGGGACATGTTTCGGGTGCTAAAATTGATATCGGGGCTTCAGGGAAAGTCAAAATGAAGAAAATATGCAAAGGGGGGCTAAAAGTGGAAAATTTCCAAAGTTAGTCGGAAGATCTCGCAGCCGCCTTTATATAGGGCTGAGGTTCAGAGTCGGCTAAGCAGCGAAGGGCTCGGTGGCAGCAGCAGCGAGGGGCAGGTGGCGAGAAGGGGAGGCTCGGATGCGAGGGTCGGATACGAGGCCGGTAGGCGAGACGTGTCTCGCTCCTGCTGGACCTCAGCTTCGGCGAATCAGAAGGGAACACGCGTTGGTCTCGGGATGCAAGCAGCGAAGCACCTCGGTTTGGGCCACGTCTCTCATGACGCACCTGCGTGCGAGGTGACGTGGCCGGTACTATTCGTGCGAAATTCTTCGATTTTCAGGCCCCAAACTTGTAAAATCCATAACTTTCGCATACGAGATTCGTTTTTGACATTCTTTATGTGCACGCGTAGCTCTACAACTTTCGTTTAGACTTCGTCGGCTAATTTTGAATTTATTTTTAATATTATTATTTTTAACAGACCGGGACAGGAAAATCCATTAAAAATTCATAACTTCTTCATCCGACATCTGTTTTCGTCAGACTTTTTACCGTTGTACTACATATGACGAGACCTTCGATTCTCGTTTAGGATGTATCGGTAAAATATCGCTCGATCTAAAGTTCGAGTTTTTAGCTGTATACTGGTAAGTTGAAACTTCGAAAAATCATAACTTCCTCATACGAAGTCAGATTTTGGCGTTCTTTTTATCGAATTTCTGGGTTTAACGAATACTACGACTTTCATTTAGATTACTAAGGATAAAAAGTAGTTTATTAAAAACTAACTTTTTACATCATTCGGTGTCGTGCTGGTTTTGTCGCGGATCTTCGGTTGGTCATAACTTCTTCGTTATAACTCGGATTTTGACGAGGTTTTCACCTACAAGTTTCTAACGAGATTCTATACAACATCAAATAATAAAATTTTACTTATTTAAAATTTTATATTTTCACTAAATTTCACTATTTGGCTTTTAATTGGAATCTCATCAGACTTCCAATATTTTCTGAGTGATTTGTAAACATAGTTTTACTTTATTTCTAGTAAAAACCATCTGCTAGATATCAACACTCAATTTTACATAATATTTCACAATTTTATTCATTACAAAACACGATTTCAAAATGTGTATGTTACAAAGACCTCCTCCTTTTGAGGATTTTGTCCCCGAAATTACATCGATTAAAATAAATGGGGATATTTTGCTTTTATCTCATTCTTATTCTCCCAAGTATAGTTTGGGCTACGATGGTGTTTCCACTTGACAGGCACCAATTCTACTTCTTTATTGCATAGCTTAGTTGTTCTTTCATTCACGATTTCTTCAGGCTCTTCTACATATCTTAACTTATTATCCAATTTCACTTCGAATAATGGAACTGTCTCAACATAGATGCGCAAGCATTTGCGCAGATAACTTACATGAAACACATCATGAATGCCTGCTAAATCTTCAGGCAATTCTAAGCGGTATGCTTGCTTTCCAATTCTCTAAATGATTTTGAAAGGACCAACAAATCTAGGACTCAACTTTCCTTTCTTCCCAAATCGCCCCTTTCCATGGGGATACCTTCAGCATCACGAAATCACCCACTTGGAATTCTATAGGTCGTCTTCTCTTTTCCGTATAGGACTTCTGTTGATCCTGGGCCGCTTTCATTCTTTCTCATACGATTTGAATCTTGTCGGTGGTGTCTTGAATCATTTCAGGGCCTCCAAGGATCTTCTGTCCTACATCACGCCAACATAACGGCGTACGGCATTTGCGACCATATAATGCTTCATATGGTGGCATTTTGATTGAAGTGTGGTAACTGTTATTATACGAAAATTCGACAAGCGGTAAGTATTTATCCCAGTTACCACCGAACTTCAAAACACATGCACGAAGCATGTCTTCTACTGTCTGGATTGTTCTTTCCGTCTGACCATCTTCCTAGGGATGATAAGCGGTGCTGAGAGCTACTCGAGATCCCAATTCGCATTGCATACGCATACAAAAGTGAGAAGTGAAGCGAGTATCGCGATCGGAAATGATCTTTAGTGGCACACCATGTCTTGCAATAATTTCATCCAAGTATACTTGTGCATATTTCTCCATTGGAGCCATTTCACACATGGCGAGAAAATGTGCACTCTTAGTTAGGCGGTCGACGATTACCCAAATGCTATCATGCTGTCTAGCAGTCTTTGGCAATTTGGTAATAAAATCCATGGACAGCTCTTCCCACTTACATACAGGAACACTAAGACTTTCTAGGGTTCCATAAGGTTTTTGGTGCTCTGTTTTGACTTTTAAGCATACTAAGCATTCATGTACATATCTTCCAATGTCTCTCTTTAATCCAGGCCACCAATAATCAGCTCTTACATCATAGTACATTTTACTTGTACCAGGATGTATTGATAGCTTAGACTTATGAGCTTCATCTAAAATCTTCTGTCTTAATCCACCAATCGTTGGAATCCATAGCCGATTCTTAATTACTTTTAATCCTCGTGGATCATCAAGTAAAACATCAGCATAATGTACCATTCCTTCCTTCTTCACATTTTCTGACTTTAAGGCTTCAAGTTTCCACTTCTCTAGTTCATCAAGAATGGTTAACTTCACCGTAGTGTGAGTAATAGTATAACACATACTATTATGATAAACTTTCCTGCTAAGTGCATCTGCAACCACATTAGCCTTTCGAGGATGGTACAGGATTTCGCAGTCATAGTCTTTGATCAGCTCCATGGCTCGTTGTTGTCTCATATTCAGAGTTTGCTGACTGAATATATACTTGAGACTCTTGTGGTTGGTAAATAATTGGCATTTCGTACCAAAAAGGTAATGTCTCCAAAGTTTTAGGGCAAATACTAATGCAGCGAGTTCAAGATCATGGGTGGGATAATTCTTTTCATAATCTTATAGTTGTCTTGAGGCATAGGCTATCACTTTACCACGTTGCATCAACACACAACCGAGTCCCAATCTTGAAGCATCGCTATATACAGAGAAATCATCATCACCTTCTGGGAGTGATAAGATGGGAGCATGAGTCAAAAGATCTTTTAGAGTTGAGAAAGCTTTTTCTTGAGCTTCACCCCATTCGAACTTCACTTCCTTCCGTGTAAGACTTGTGAGAGGTACGGTTATATGAGAAAAGTCTTTAATGAATCTCCAGTAATATCCCGCGAGACCTAAGGAACTTCGAATTTCGGAAGCATTACGGGACACTTCCCAATTTTGAATGGCTTCGATTTTGATGGGATCTACAGATACACCGTTACTAGAAAAAAATGGGCGAGAAATTGAACTTGCCGAAGGAAAAATTCACATTCTGAGAATTTAGCATAAAGTTTCTCCTGTCGAAGAAGTTCTAAGATTTCACGAATATGAACGGCATGATCGGCTTCAGACTTCGAATAGATTAGAATATCATCAATGAATACGGTGACAAACTTATCGAGCATTGGGCGGCACACTCGATTCATTATATCCATGAATACAGTAGGAGCATTTGTCAAACCGGATGGAATGACAAGGAATTCGAAATGCCCATAACGAGTAGGGAAAGCAGTCTTCGGTACATCTTGCTCTTGTACTTTCAACTGATGATAGCCAGATCTCAAATCAATCTTTGAGAAATAGCTAACACCCTGAAGTTGATTGAATAAATCGTCGATGCGAGGTAGTGGGTACTTGTTCTTGATAGTCACCTTATTCAGCTCACGATAATCAATGCACATTCGCATCAATCCATCCTTCTTCTTGACAAACAATACTGGAGAACCCCAGGGAGAGGTACTCGGTCGAATAAAGCCTTTGTCATGTAATTCCTACAGTTGGATCATCATTTCTTTCATCTCGGCTGGCGCAAGATGATAAGGAGTCTTCGCAATCGGAGCAGCACCGGGCACAAGGTCAATTCGGAATTCTACTTGTCTGTCCGGAGGAAGTCCAGGCAGATCATCGGGGAATACATCGGGATATTCGTTAACAATGGGAAAGTCATTTACAATTTTATTCTCCTTTCTTGAGATGTCAACTGTATAGGCCAGATAGATAGGACAACCTTTCGATATGAATTTACGAGCTTCGAGGAAAGAGATTATTTTTAAGATTCTTTGTTCACCGTAGACATGAATAGGATCTTCCCCTTCAATAGGAATGTTTATCATCTTTTCGTAACACAAGAGTTCTGTATGGTTCTATGACAACTAATCCATGCCGAGAATAATATCAAAATTGGGAAAGGATATAGGGATTAGGTTAGCAAGAAAATTATAGCCTTCAATTTCTATGACACAATCCCTATAGATTTTATCAGCAAGTAATGATATACTTCCTGCAGTATCTACGTGAAATGGTTGCGCGAGTGCATAGCAAACAGTTTGAAAAGAATGCGCAAATTCATAAGATACGAAAGAATTCGAGGCACCAAAATCAAGTAAGATGTGAGCAGGTCTAGAGTTGACAAGAAATGTACCTGTCACGACATTCGGGTCCTCACGTGCTTCCTTTGCGGTAATCTGGAATGCACGACCCTTAGCTTTTGGCACCTCCTCCTTTTTAGCTGGAGTACTCTTTTGTTGTTGGACAGGGACTTGACTTCTCGCTAGTTGTTGAACTGAAGCTTGACTTCCCATCACTTGGCTGGTAAGAGTAGGGCAAAAACGCTTTTTGTGGCTAGTAATACTACATGCATAAGTCACATCCTTCCTTGGGCAAGCTGGCTTGATATGACCTGTTTCTCCACACCCATAACAGACAATGGATTCCTTGTCTGTTTTGCATTGACCCGGATGATTCCTTCCACAAACGCGACATGACGACGATTGAATAGAAAAATATTGTGACCTACCACGGCCACGAAAAGCACTCTGAGATTGTGTTTGCTTGCTTGGATTAGTCCGAATAGATTGAGCTAGTGGAATAGTGGAAGCAGGAGTAGTTCTTTCAGTACATGGATGCTTTGGAATAGTAAGAGTGGCACCACGTATTTCTAAGTCATGCTCACGCCTTCGAGCATACTCAACGGCTTTATCAAATGACAGAACATCCCGATTGACAACGAAATCATGGATGTCGTGTCGTAGTCCCTCCATGAATAACTGAATTTTCTCATCTTCAGTTGGAATATACCTCGTAGCAAACCTTGCTCTTTGATTAAATTGAGTTTCATACTCATTCACAGTCATTCCTCCTTGTTTAAGCTCGAGGAATTCCTTCTCCAATCTTCTCCTCATATCTAGAGGACAATACTTCTCTAGCACACAAGTCTTCAACAACTCCCAAGATAAGTTCTCCTGGTCACATCCATCGAGAGCTTCATATGTTGCTTCCGACCAGACTAAATCTTCTCCAATGAGCATTGCAGAAGCATAGATAGCCTTGTCTTCCTCATCCACATGAGAAACACGAAATACTTTCTCGGTGTTCTGAATCCAAGTTAGAACAATTATAGGATTAAGGACACAAGAAAACTCTGTAGCACCACTACTCTTGAAATCTTTGAACGAGGGACGCTTCACCTTTCCGCTTGAAGATTCTTCAGTGACTTTCTCTTTTCCTTTATCATCATTCTTTTTGTGTTCTTTGAGAGTCTGTCGAATAACACCGGTTAGTTTACCTAAAAGTCGCTCCTCACGAGGAGATACTAGAGTATTCACTTCCTCAGGTTGAGGATCTCCACCAACATCAGGGGTATGGCTACTTACTTGTTCAGCCATCGATCTAAAATACGGAGTAAGATAGTATTTTAGAATATTAAGGTTTAATATTACCTAATACTTTTACTTATATATTTCCTATGGTTTGTATCCCTATACTTACAATGATTAAGTTCATATATTGAACTTCCTGTAGTTTAAGTCTATATACCAATCCGTGGAATTTAGTTCGCTTAAACTACTGCTTTGATACCATGGTTGAAAGACCCCAACTTTCGTATTTTTGAAAGACCCAAACTTTCGTACTTCACAATATCATTACTCCAAAACATGCTATTTGCATATTTATAAAAGCAATATTTTACATTGATGAAAAGGGAATTACAAACTATTGGATACAAACCTTCTATTACAAAGTGTTATATATATTACATAACTACCCAGGATATTGTAATTTATATAAACATAAAATGTAGTACAAAAGTACTATTACAAACTATTCTACATCTTTCAATAGTATGTAAACATACTAGTTACTTATCACCTGCAATTGTTAAACACTAATAGGGTAAGCGGTGACGCTTAGTGAGTTCAAAAATAGATACAATATAATGTTATGCCATACATATACTTCAATGTGGCAAAAGCAAAGAGGAACAACAAGATGTATGTGAAATCATGTAACAAGCGTTCATATCAATCAAATACTTAATTCAAAGATATACTTTTCAATTCTTGATATATATCAATAAAGCTTTGGCCCAAATGGCATAGAAGACATGCAATTTATGATTAACATCTTGTTAGATTTTAAGCTTATAGTCCAGTCTAACCATTTGCCAATGCCATACAATAGAAGTCATTCTCTTACGGAGACAACTCTACATGACCAGAGGCTACGTACCGGTACCAATGTGAATCTAAGTCCTTTCACTGATCACATGGTCAAAGGTATTACAATTGCTATAAACATAGCAAATAACACGAGAAAATAACTCAGAATAATGACACTGAAAAGCACATAGCACATATAACACATAACATACAATTGTTCCTATATATTGAACTTACCTTAAGTTAACTGGGGGTTAAAATAGTAATTTGGACAGCACTTCGGCTTTAAATATGTCTTTCTATGTTGAAAAACGGGAGCTTAATTGTAAATGGGATCTGCGAAGGTAGGGCTTCAAAACCGAAAAGATAAAATTTCCGGGCTTCTCGGGGGTCTTGGGACATGTTTCGGGTGCTAAAATTGATATCGGGGCTTCAGGGAAAGTCAAAATGAAGAAAATATGGAAAGAGGGGCTAAAAGTGGAAAATTTCCGCAGTTATTCGGAAGATCTCGCAGCCCCCTTTATATAGGGCCGAGGTTCGGAGTCGGCTAAGCAGCGAAGGGCCAAGTGGCAGCAGCAACGAGGGGCAGGTGGCAAGAAGGGGAGGCTCAGACACGAGGATCGGATACGAGGCTGGTAGGCGAGACGTGTCTCGCTCCTGTTGGACCTCGGCTTCGGCGAATCAGAAGGGAACATGCGTCGGTCTCGGGTTGCAAGTAGCGAAGCAGCTTGGTTTGGGCCATGTCTCCGGTGATGCACCTGCTTCGTGCGAGGTGACGTGGCCGGTACTATTCATGCGAAATTCTTCGATTTTCAGGCCCCTGACTTCTAAAATCCATAACTTTCGCATACGAGCTTCGTTTTTTACGTTCTTTATATGCACGCATAGCTAAAATTACGCTCTACAACTTTCGTTTAGACTTCGTGGCTAATTTTGAATTTATTTTTAATATTATTATTTTTAACAGACCGGGACATGAAAATCCGTTAAAAATTCATAACTTCTTCATCCGACATCCGTTTTCGTCAGACTTTTTACTGTTCTACTACATATGACGAGACCTTCGATTCTTGTTTAGGATGTATCGGTAAAATATCGCTCGATCAAAAATTCGAGTTTTTAGCTGTCTACTGCTAAGTTAAAACTTCGAAAAATCATAACTTCCTCATACGAAATCAGATTTTGGCGTTCTTTTTATCGAATTTCTGGGTTTAACGAATACTACGACTTTCATTTAGATTACTCAGGCTAAAAAGTAGTTTATCAAAAACTCAATTTTTACGTCATTCGGTGCCGTCGCCGGTTTTGTCCGGATCTTCAGTTGGTCATAACTTCTTCGTTATAACTCGGATTTTGATGAGGTTTTCGCCTACATGTTTCTAACGAGATTCTCTACAACATCAAATAATAAAATTTTACTTATTTAAAATTTTATATTTTCGCTAAATTTCACTATTTGGCTTTTAATTGGAATCTCATAAGACTTCCACTATTTTCTGAGTGAATCTAAACATAGTTTTTACCTTATTTCTAGTAAAAACCATCTGTTAGAAGTCAACACTCAATTTTACATAATATTTCACAATTTTATTCATTACAAAACATGATTTCAAAACCTGTATGTTACAGTTACAGAGTCTCCACGTCCTAATTCTTTAGAAACACCATAACCTATATATGTTTTAGGACCTATGTCCGGCTTCAAATATTTTTCAGGAAACTTGATAGCAAGATTAAGGTAGGCATCACAAGGATGTGTATATTCTTTGAAGGGCAAGGAAGTGATGAATTCAACACCATAACATGGCAACCGTTCTTCAAATGAATTTGATGGAGGCCAGTCTTTCAGTTTTAGGATCTGAGGCCACCCTTCAGTGTCATATATACCATCTGTATACCAAGTAAATTTTTTTTGAAGACTAACATCAACCTGCATGTCACGAGAAAAGTTGATTAGGCATGTAATATATCTCAATGTAGTATTAACTTAAAGGCAAACAACAAATAAACCCAAATCCTATATAAATGGGGTAAGAGGGAGGTAAGATGTATATAGTCCTATTTTCACCCAAGGGTAGATAGAATGCTTTCACAGATGACCTCTGGCATATGAAATGTGAGCTCACAAGGATGAATATAGGGGAGAAAGAAAAAAGCACATACAAAGAAATAAAGTTGAATGAAAAAAACGGCACAACAATAATGAGGAAAATCACTCCCTAATATTTATTATTATTGCATTCAGTATCTTGTCCCACACAACATATCCACCACACTATCCTTATTTCCACAACTTCAATCTTCCTTTCATGTTCCTTCTTAATCAGACAAAGTCAACACATTTAGCCTAACTGTTATACCTCTAGATCCCAAATTCCCTGTATGTTGAAGTGACTTAATTTTTTCAACTTTAATCGCTACAGATTAGGGTTTTTTTCATAATTCAACATATATTACATTTACATCTATGTACGTGTATAGAAATGGTGCGACATTGAAGAACCCTAGCTAGGATAGAAAAGAAAAAGTCATAGAAGAAGGTTTGGGTGAGCATTAAATGTTGGATGATTGATTGAAGATTTAGGATTCGGTTTACCTGGCACCAGGGGTGGGAGGACGAGGAGACGAATTGCGGAAAAGTAATGGGAAATATCAAATGCTTTTCTATTACTCGGATAAACTTGGAGTAGCTTTTGGAATCAATGGGCATTGATTGAAGATTTAGGGTTTATCCCATCTTTTTTCTTGAAACCTGTCATCATCTCTTGGAAATAAGGTCGACTTCCAGTGAACCTCTAATTTATGGAATCATATGAAGTTTTCTCAATAGAGAAACATTATTCAATAGAAAAGGGAGAATGGGGATGAAATATCGAGAGAGAGAGAGAGAGTACAGGTGGTCGAGAATGAGCGACCATCAACTTACCTGATGGGAGGAACAACAAAGACAACTTGTACGTTGATTTGTGGAGGAGGAAAGGCTACATATACCTTAAACGATGCTTGAATCGGACCTATATAGGGCTTCACTAGTTCATAGATGGCAACATGGATAAGTCGCAAAGCCCTTAATCTCCTTATAAGTTTAACATAGGCATAATGTACCGATCCCTAAATCATATTATTGTTAGTGTGAGGAGTCATAAATGGTTGGCTCTTAAATGAAGGCTTGTGAAATTGATCAGTCGTCGCAGTCTCGGTGAGGTGAGATGAGCTTGAGGATGCCAGGGGGAAGAGTTGAGCAGAGGTCTCCGGAGGTAAGAGGTAAGCGGAAGTGAGTAGATGTAACGAACTTTGCATAGAGCATCCTTTTGAAAAACCCTAGATCCCTTACAATTTTGTTATAAGATGAACAGTACGCACAGTCTGAGGCTAGAGGATGCAACAATGATTGGAGGCAGCGGATGTGGGTGAGGGCCGGGGTGGAGACGAGGGAAGTGAAGGCGGGGGTTTAAAAATTTGGGATTTCATTTTCCCTTCAAGGATAACCGCGTTTCTTAAATAAAAATATAAAACGACATTCACAGAGGACGCACTTGTGCCTTCTGTGTTTTTTGTTTTTTACATTAGACACTAATTTAAGGGCACTCAATAATGCGTGACCTAAATCCTTAAATTTTTTGAAGAGATGAAACTTTTTTAATGTCATTCTCTTTTGCGTAACATAAATCAGCGAGTGTCGTGATTTACGCTCGTAAAAGGCTCTTTTTCTTGTTGTGATTTCCTAAAAAGAATATAAAATTTCAATGTCCCGAGCCTTCCAGCGCTCTAAAAAAGTCATTTCTACTCATTCCCTTTTATATACCCTACTTGGGACACAATTTCCGATTATACTTACGGGTTTTTGCATGCTAACTTTAGTCCATTGAAAAAAATATCTAGAAGCCCCTCATGGTAATAGACCATGAGATGTTCCACCATAGAAAAATTCAAGGATGAAAATATAACGAAATAGGCCAAATAAATAAATTAATAAGAGTGTTATGTGTTATCTTCAAAAAAAAAAACAAACAAAAACAAAAAAATGTTATTAAGTTAGTTTGTGACCTTTAGGACTCGAACAAGTAAACTCCGAGGGGTGTTCCACACTAAATCACCTAAAGCAAAATTGTTTGGTACTGACTGGGTTGAAAGTTCGCTACACGGGTTCCATAGAAAGTCATGAAATTAATAACCAAATAAATCTAATTTGTGGCCTTTGAGGTTCGGGCAAGTAAACCTGAGGGATCTCTTTAAATCTAGCACACTAAGGTCATCTGGTCTGGATGTGTTGGTTGGAAGCCCGTTACACGGATTTCAAAGAAAGCCATGAGCTTTATTTGTAGGAAAATGTAATTAGAAAGTTTTTATATATTTGTTTTTATATCTTTATTGAATAATATGCTTAGGAAAAATATCTGGCTGCCAAAAGATTTCCTTGGACTTGGATTGGAACTTTTGACATTGGGACTGAATGTTAATTACTTTGACTAGTGTAAGTGGTATGAAACTTGTAACCAATTTTGGTAAAAATTACGGAATTTTTAGAAAAGATTTTTTCAGAAAAAGATTGTTGTTGATCAACAAATAGTTGGAGTCGGTCATTGTGATAATTTGTGAAACAAAGAAGATTGAGCATGTTTTGTCACATACAATTTCATGAGAGTAAGACCGTAATTTGTTCCATTAATTGACTTGTTGATATTGAGAGGGAACAAGTGTGGTGATCTTTGATTCTGTTGAGTTTCATTAGGGAGTGGCTAAAGTCTTCTTTCTATTGTTATGTAATTTTCAGACTAAAGCTAAATTGACTCAAGGCACGACATGTACATTCTCAACTATGGTACAAAAACAGGGTTAAATGGGTTGGATATTTATCATGTTTGTTTTAGTTTCATGCATAAAATTTCAAAAAGATTTGATTTTGATTTTCTTTTCTTCTTTCATTTTATTTTCTCTAGTTTAAATTTTTCTTGTTCTTTTTTGAGGACAAGGAAGGTTCAAGCTTGGGCAGATTTGTTAGGTGCATTTCATGCATCCATTTTGTAGTTTTAATCCATAAAAGTGCATTGCATTTAGGTTTAAACTGATACATTTTGCATATTTTTCGGGATTTTTCATGATGCAATTCCATTCACACACTTTTATGATATTTCAGGGCTTTTGGAGGTTGGATCTTGCTTTAGGAGGTTAAAAACAGTTGGGGGGGAAATTTCGGGACTTACGGATCATTGAGGAGAGAGATAAGAGGAAAATGAAGAATTTTGCTTGTCAGAGATTTACACGGCCGTGCAAATGTAAGCCTATAGTTTACACGGGCCGTGTAAATGCATACTCATGAGCAATGTACTTCGAAGGCCTGGCAGATTTGAGCAATTTACTTTTTTTGTATTTACACGGCCGTGTAAATGATCAGTTATGGTTTACACGGTCCGTTTTGGTTAATTATTGTGGTGAATGGAAAGTGTTAGAGCTTGTTAACACTTTTAGGTACCAACTTAGATATAATTAAACATATATCTTGTCATCCATGGAATCACATTGCTAATTTATCTTGCATAGAGTTAGAGTCCTTACAAATCTTGAATTTATTTAACTTAATCAATTGCTTACTCATTAAATTATCTCTTATTTGAATCATTGCATTTAAATCCCCTCTTTTGTGATCATATTGAACCTTGCGAAAAAATGTATAAGCATGTGTCCCGTGTCTCTGTGGATCGACCCTGCTTACCTTGTATTACATTTCTAGTGCAAAGTACCAGTGTTTTTGGAGTCATTTGTACCCCTTTATTTGTTGGGTTTGACACGCCTTAACAATGAGTCGGGTTAACATGAACGGTTGACCGTTGACTTTAACCAAAGGAAGGACCAATACCTTTAGAGGGTATTTTGGGTAAATTGGGATTTATAATGGAAATTATTGGTGGAATAGGTGTTGGTGTTCGAGAGCAAGGTTTGGAGGAGTTCGTTACTGTAGCTTCGATCTACTTTCAATGTGAGTTGTCCTCACTATATCGATAGGGTCTAAGGCACCAATGTCGGCCCTTATTGGATTTGCATCCAGGTTTATTGCATGATATGTTGTTGATTACATCCTGGTAGTTAGGATGGTTCCTACGTTAGTGATCTGTTAGATATGTATGCTTATTTGTTTATATGAATGTGCACATGTTTATTGGTTTGAAGGAAAGGGTTGAGCCAGGTCTTGCTGTGTGCAGTAGGCCAAGACACCCTGGATGGACTGGATAAACTGCAGGCCCGGGCTGGGAAAAAATCTAGTCAGGCCGAAGGCCCAGCAAGCGGTCCGGATAGGCTTAAGGCCCCAAAAGAGGACGGTTCAAATGTGTCGATGGCTCAGAGAGCGGTCCAGATAGACTGAGGACCGGGATTCGGTCCAGTCAGAGTGTTGGCTCATTATGCATGTTGTATTTGTAATTGATATGGTTATGTTTGAATAGCGTTGGTATTTTGGGGGAAACTCACTAAGCTTTCGGGCTTACAGTTTCAGTTTATTGTTTCAGGTACTTCTGGTGATCACGGGAACGCGAAGGCATGATGGTACCGCTCCTCCTGCTGTTATGATTTTATGATTTGATGTTGGGATACTCTGATAATTATTATTTTGAAAACAAACTTTGTAGTGTTAAATGATTTTAAATGGTTGGAAAAGTTTAAGTTTGGCATGAATTTTATGGGTGTTACAAATTGGTATCAGAGCCTTGGTTTGAGTGAATTGGAGGAACATTCGTGTGAATCCAATCTCAAATCGAGGAATGATTTCCAAAATAAACTCTAAATGGTTTTCAAAATAAGTAAAGGAGGATGCAGGGTGTACGATCAGCCGGAGCTAGTAAGTAGAGCCCAAAATACCATATAGCTATGTGATTATGTGATATGTTAGAGCAACATGCTAGTACTAGGCTAGGGATCTTCAGGAATTGTATGATAGAACTGTCTGATTACATGATGCCTGCTAGCCTAGGGTTTCCTTTTCATGAGATTGACATCATTACTGTAGTTGCTTAGGTTATGCATCACGGTTATACATAATTAAGATATTATAGCCCGAGAATGTTTGATTTAGCCTAAGTTATGTTCTTGTTTGATTGGGTAGGTGTGGAAGGTAGTATGGGCCCGTACTACTAAAAGCATATAACCCATATGCGTAGCAAGGAAGTCACAACCCCTGGGGTTTTAGTTAGGGAATTGATTCCCAGATTGTTAAAAGGAATATCTGATATCTCTTTGGTTTGATTGCAACATGGTAGTTACACGATGATTTATGACTGGATCCGAGTTAGGATCAGGAGAGGGTGGATAGGAGTCGTCGTCAGCGCTCGAGACTATCAGCCAGATGAGACCAGATGAGATGGATGACAGGATCCAGGAGATCTTGCAGGACGAGGTTGCTGCTATGTTTCGAGATTAGATGACGGAGATGTTTGGGTCTATTAAGACCACTATGGTGGAGTACTTTGATGAGTGATATTCAGCCCTCACTGAGGTGGCTGCCACAGCAACCACCGCAGCTGTATCAGCGGCAGGGTTGGGAGCAAGACAGGTTTTTCAGTACTGGGACTTCGATAATACGAAGCCCCCTACTTTTGATGGGATCCAGGATCCCATCAAGGCTAGGAGTGGTTGTATGATGTGGATGGGTGTTGCTTCACGTGTTCATGTCCTGCTAACCAGAAGGTTAGATATGCCCTGAACTTGTTGCGGACTGGGGCAAAGGACTGGTGGAGGTTGGTGACAGGGTCATATACGGATGACTAGAGAGTTGTTGTGACTTGGGAGCAGTTTAGGGATATGTTTCACGCTCACTACATTTCCCGTGTCGAGCGCGAGCAACTGGCACATGAGTTCTTGGATCTGTGATAGGATGGAGAGTTGGTGACGGAGATCACTCGTATGTTCACTGAGAGGGTGATGTTTTGCCTGGATTTTGCCTCTGAGCAGGCTCAGATGATGCGATATATGAGCATGCTCAAGACTGACATTCGTCAATTTGTTGCTACCCAGCGGTGTGATACCCTGCTAGAGCTACAGGAGGCCGCCAGGCGGTGGGAGTTGGAGATTGATCTACAATTGAGGGAGCAGCAGCGGGCCCTGGCACAGTCTCAGTCGACGCTAAAGTGGTCTATGACCGCTGATTCTAGGGCTGGGGGATAGTAGGGCCACACTTGTGGCAAGAACGGGAAGGGTCATTCAGGGTTTTGTAGGTAAGGTAGCGGATGCTGCAAATGCGGCCAGGAGGGACACTTCATGAGGGATTGCAACTAGACGGCCCCGGTTCCGGATATGAGGATCTGCTACCACTATCATTAGGTTGGTTATGTGAAGACCAGCTGTCTACAGCTCGCTACTAGGTCAGTGCAGGCTCCAACACTGGCTAAACTGAGGATTACTGTGACAACCCGAAATTTCCATTCTGAACAAACCATATCAAGCTAATAGAAGTTAGAACAGTTATAGGGAAATTCCAGAATTTGGGTATAAGTTTGAGTTTTTTTCACGATTTACACTTAAGGAGATATCAGGAGAGTGGATGCACTAGAGTTTTGTGCAACATTGTTATTCCAATACTCTGGGATGTTAGAGTTCATTCCGAGAATAAAATATTTTCTGCCCAAAAATCTCAGGACTATATATAGAAATCTAAACCAAATAATTCATCAGTTACATTTCTAATTAGAGAAAAGCCAAATTCTCTATCACAGATCTTTGGGTTTTTTATCCCAAATCATGAGTAATTCAATCTAGTTGTATTATATAGCTTAGATTGTGCTTAATAACATCAAAATAACGTCAGAACAACAAGATCTATGAGTTTACTCCCCAAGAACATCTTGGAGAGTAAACTCCTTTTCAAAAGCCAAATGGTGCCTAGTCCTTCCTTAAGCCATAAAACTAGTTTGGGCTTGTAGAAAAATGAGTTTAGGGACAGAAAACAAACTCAAAATAACAAGATTTGAGAGTTTACTCCCCAAGAACATCTTGGAGAGTAAACTCCATTTTAAGGTCCAAAAGTGTCCCAATGTCCCTCAAAGCATTGGAAATGAAACTTGAGACTACCCATGACATGTTTAGACTTCCAAAACAAATAGAATCAAGGGTTGAAATTAAGTTCACGGCCAAGGAAGTTCTTGGGCCGTGAACTCCATTTTAGGGTGTCAAAATGCCCTAAATGCCACCCTTAAGCCAAGAGACTAGCATAGCTTTTTACCTTGATGTTTCTAAGACCCAAAACAACCAAAATACCAACACCCACAAGTGTATACGGCCGCAAACATATGACCAAATGGTCTATGGGCCGAAAACTCAAGATAGGGGTGTTTTGGTGCCACAAACACTTCCTAAGGCTTAGGCATGAATTTAGAATGCTTCCTTATGACCTTTAAGACCCTCATAAACATATTTGGACATGATTTTACGGTTGTAAACTCATTTCGGCCGTGAACACCCTAAAAGTGCCAAAAGAAGTGGTATTTCTCATCCCAGGCTAAAGCTAATGTCCCTAAATCATTCCCTAGCTTTCATACTTACACAAACCCATGAGTGACCATGAGTTTACGACCGTAAACTCCCTTGGGCTATGAACTCATGGTATTAAACTCATATGTGTGCCTTTATACCTTCCTATGTTGAATCACATGTGATTCCAACACTTGGTCAAGGTGTTACCTAGTCCCAGAAGGTGTTTCCTTTCATATAGATGTTATAAACACTATATTCATGTCAATATGTGTCGTTATATGTCACTTAGGATTTATTGTGTCTCGAGACTTCATCCGTGGAACTTCTCATCCATACACGCGTACCCGCTAGAACCACTCACAACAGGTGAGTTCATACCCCTTAATCAATGTTTTAAATGATTTTAAATGCTTTAATGGGGGGGGGGAATACAAGTAGAAAACAATATGTTATTAAATCAATCTTATGTATTTTATAACTGTGTTTTCACTCAGTAGATTTCACATACTTCAAAAGGTGACGCATGAAATGGTTTTCTATCTTAAAATACCGTGATAACAAAAGTATTAGTTTTGAAATGTTTATTAACATGACATCAACTCACTCTTAATTATTATTCAAAACTATTAGATACCTTGCAAAACCATTACGTTTACCTTCTTGAACAACCAACTACCTTTCAACAAATTATCATAGGGATAATTTGAAGATATCAAACATTATTCCTATTACAAGGAATCACACAAGAGTCAGTCATTCATGAGTCTACACCAGTACATTACCTGATACGTGAGTACATCTACATATGCTTACCTGATACATGAACATGTTTACATATACTTGCCTGATACATGAACACACTTGCATGAATACCATACATGAACACTGTTACATAGATGCATTATCCTGTATTCACTTACTTGGATACTCGTATCTTGACTTGCGAGGATGATTTATTAGTACTTTCTGTGTAAATTATCTTTCCTATCCCGGTTCAATGGGATATCTAGGTGGGACTAACTATTCCGAATCCCACTGATTAGCACCAGTGGTCGATAACCATCTACGGAGGTCTTAGGTTACTACATATACTAGGTAGATCGATATCGGAACTAACCATTCCTCCATCCTGCTGTTGCAACAGAGGATGAGATGAAAATCTTCGAAAGATCATTAGGTTACTATTTATATTAGGTAGATCGATATCGGGACTAACCCTTCCACCCATCTGCTGCTGCTATAGAGGACAAGTGGACAATCTTCGGATGTTCATTAGGTTATACGTTTCGCTTCGACGATGTCGTGTTAGTCTTGGTAACCCAAGGATAACACTTACATAATTATACTTTTTCCTGTTTACTTTATTTTGTGATACTTTCACATAAACGAGGAGTTAGACTAAGTACTTTAGTACTAGTCAATAGAAAGGAAAAACTATCATTTTACTTACAAAACATTTGGGTCTTGGTAGAAGACTACATTTCATACTTGTAGGAAATAAGGGATTTTCTAGGATTTTCAAACTTATATCAATTGTTACATTTAAAGATTTGCCAGACAATCATGACAGTTTTCCAAATAAGACAATGACACTTAAATACTTATGAATTCACCAGCTTTAGGCTGATACTCGCTTTCAAAATAACTTGTATTCTCAAGTCACCAGTTAGACAGGTACGATGTCCAAGCCTTGAGAAGACAGAGCACAGTCAGGACTCATCTTATTTTGATTATTTATGTTATTGTTGTACATTAAGAAAGAACACACATGTAATTAAAACTTTACCTTTAATGAAATGGATGATGTTTTGCTTGTTTACTACTTTACACTGTTATGATACTTCACATGACGTCCTCCACCCCGGAATGTTTCCGCCATTCTTGGTTTTGGGGTGTGACAATTACCGATGGGAGACAGGGTAGGGCGGAGTCCCCGAAGGCTTAAGGACATGCCTTCTAGCTTACGACAGAGGAGGCCAGGGCAACACCAGATGTGGTTGCCGATATGTTTCTGTCCTTTATTTCATTTATTATATTTGTGTTATGCTTATCTGTTGTACTTGTATTTAGGTACGTTTTGAGTAAACTCCTTGCCTGCATTAATTTTATTCGACTCGGGAGCGAGTTGGTCATTTGTGTCTCAGACTTTTAGTAGGGAGTTTAGTGTGCCAGTAGGTGAGCTTGAGTGTCCGTTGCGAGTCTCTATTGCCAACGAACACGAGGTTTCTGCTTCTTCAGTCTAACGAGAATGTGTGTTGGAGATCTTTAGAGTGTCTTTTCCGATAGACTTGATTCCTATTCCCATGAGGGATGTGTGTGTGATTGTGGGGATGGACTGGATTAGTTGATTCGGTGCCATGATTGATTGTGAGGGTCAGTGAGTAGTGGTTCGAACCCCAAGTAGGGGAGAACCGATTGTATATGGCGAGGGCACCAGAGTGGGATCAGGGTTTTGCTCAGCTACCAAGGCTCGACAGTATATTCAGCATGGGTGTGCGAGTTATTTAGCATATGTGGTGGATACACAGGTCAGAGATCAGACTCCAGTTTCAAAGGTTCCAATGGTTAGAGATTTTGTTGATGTGTTTCCGGAGGAATTGCCCAGAGTGCCTTCGGAGAGGTAGGTCGAGTTCAGGATCGATCTAGTGCTAGGTGTAGCACCTATCGCTAAGGCGCCGTACCGATTGGCAACACCGGAGATGCATGAGTTGCCATCTTTGTTACAGGAGTTACTGGGCAAGCAGTTCATTCGTCCGAGCAGTTCTCCATTGGGAGCACCGATTCCTTTTTGTCAGGAAGAAGGACGGTTCGCACCGGATGCGCATCAACTACCGGGAGTTGAATAGGCTAATGGTGAAGAACCATTATCCACTCCCGAGGATAGATGATCTCTTCAATCAGTTACAGGGCGCATCTTCGTTCTCCAAGATCGATTTGAGATCCGGGTATCAACAGGTTAGAGTGAGGAAGAACCACATGGACAAGACCACATTTCGGACTCGTTATGGACTTTACAATTTTGTGGTGATTCCCTTTGGGCTCACCAATGCTCTGGCAGTGTTTATGGACCTGATGAATCGGGTCTGCAGGCGGATGCTCGACCGTTTGGTCATTCCAAGACCCGAGAGCAGCATGAGGAGCATCTACGGGAGTTATTAGGAGTCTTGAGATGAGAACGGCTCTATGCCAAGTTCTTGAAGTGCGAGTTTTGGTTATGAAAGGTTCAGTTCCTTGGGCATCTCGTTAACCAGGAGGGGATTTTGGTCGACCCGACCACAATCGAGGCAATCATGCAGTAGGAGGTGCCGAGATCTCCCTTGGATATCAGGAGTTTTCGGGATTAGCAGGGTACTACCGAAGATTTATTTAGGATTTCTATATGATTGCAGTAGCCATCACTCATATGAAGAGGAAGGGGTGGATTTCCAGTGGGGTCCTAAGCAGCAGAGGGCGTTTGAGACCCTACGTTAGCGTTTGTGTGAGGCTCCAGTTTTGACTCTCCCGGAGGGAGTTGAGGATTTTATGATGCATGTTCTGTGATTCATCCATCACATGATTGGGGGCGGTCCTCATGCAGAGAGGATGGGTGATAGCCTACGCATCGTGGCAACTGAAGCCGCATGATTCGAGATACCCCACACATGATTTTAAGTTGGGAGCGGTGGTGTTCGCTCTCAAGATATGGAGACGTAACCTATATGGGTTCCGATGTACCATATACACAGATCACAAGAGTTTGAGGCATATCATGGATCATTCGAACCTGAACATGAGGCATCGCAAGTGGTTGGATGTAGTCAAGGACTATAATTGCAAGATCCTTTACCATCCGGGTAAAGAGAATGTGGCGGTGGACGCCTTGAGCCGCAAGTCAGCCAGGTCTCCCACCCCAGCGATATGTATGAGTAGCGGTGGATTCTCCACTTGTGAGTTTGATCAAAGATGCTCAGGTTGAGGGCATGCGACCTGAGAACTGGAAGCTGGAAAGGATCAGGGGCGAGAACACCCAGTTTGTGCAGGATAGTCGAGGATTATTGACCCAATGCGATCGTGTATGGGTTCTGATGTCTGGTGGGGTCAGACAGACAGTCATGGAAGAGGCTCACAAGTCTCATTTCTCTATTCACCCGGGGGCCATCAAAATGTACAAAGACCTGATTTTGAGCTACTGATGGCCATGTATGAAGCGAGAAATCGCTTGGTATGTTGAGCGGTGCTTGACCTGCATTATGGTCAAGGTCGAGCATCAGAGGCCGCATGGTATACTGCAGCCTCTAGAGATTCTCATGTGGAAATGGGAAAAGATCACAATGGACTTCATTACCAAGTTGTCGAGGACGGAGAAGGGATTTGATGCTATATGGGTTGTCGTAGATCGATTGACCAAGAGTGCCCATTTCTTGGCTATACGGGAGAGTTCTTCGATCGAGAAGTTGGCCGATGCGTATGTTCGCGAGGTCGTTGCTCGCCATGGGTTCCGTTCTCCATTGTTTTTGTGATCGATATGTTAGGTTTACCTCCCATTTCTGGTAGAAGTTCCACGAGGAACTAGGCACACGACTACATTTTAGTACAACATTTCATCCGCAGACCGACGATCAGAGTGAGCGGACCATCCAGACCCTCGAGCACATGTTGATGGTGTGTGTTATTGACTTTGGTGGGAGTTGGGATTCCCACTTACCCCTTGCAAAGTTTGCCTACAACAACATTTATCATTCCATCATTGGTACCCTGCCTTTCGAGTTGTTGTATGGGAGGAGATGTCACAACCCGGTTTGTTGGGGTGAGGTCGGACATAGGGTGATGGGTCGGACAGAGGAAGTTTTGCAGACCACCGAGAAGATTCAGCATATTAGGTAGCGATTCTGGACTACTTAGAGTCGGCAGAAGAGTTACACCGACAGACGTCGATCTGAGTTGGAGTTCCAAGTGGGTGACATGGTACTCCTGAAGGACTTGCCCTGGAAGGGTGTGATACGATTCAGGAAGAGGGGGAAATTGGGTCCCCGCTACATCGGGCCGTTCATGATCAGTTCCAGGGTTGGAAAGGTATCTTATAGACTAGAGCTACGGGAGGAGCTTAGTCGGATTCACAACACTTTCCACGTTTCACAATTTTGAAAGTGCATCATGGATCAGGAGGTAGTGGTGTCATTGGATGATATTCAGGTCGATGAATGCCTGAATTACATGGAGAGGCCTATGGCCATTCTAGAGATGATAAAGAAGGTTCTACGGAACAAGGAGATACATTTGGTAAAAGTATAGTGGGAGCATCGGAGGGGATCCGAGTGGATGTGGGAGCCGAAGACAGAGATGCGGGAGCACTATCCGAAATTGTTCACAACAGCAGACTTTGAGGACGAAGTCTAGTTCAAGTGGGGGAGAATTGTAACACCCGGATCCTCGGGTATTAATATTATTTCTTTAAACCTTCATGTTTTAAGGTCTAATCTACGATTTGGATGCCCTGACTCGTCAAGTAGCAGTGGGTTTGGGCCACGTGTTAAGTGACCAACTCGCCAAGTCGGAAGAGTGACTCGACGAGTAGGAGCTGCCAGATGAAGCCCTAATTTTTAGGGTTTTGCAACCTATTTAAGGGATCATTAGCGCCCCTTCAGTCCCCTACAGCCCCTAGAGAGTCTAGAAAACCCTATTTCGTGTGTGAGATTCATTTGAGTGTGTTTGAGCTTTGAAAGATGGAACTTGTGGAGGAAACTTGAAAGTCAAGTAGGTAGCAACAAGGAACTCATGTGGATCTACAAAACCTATCTCAGTTAGCTTCGTTTTGAGGTATCAAATCGTGATCTTGGCCTTATTTCCTTCTAGATCTCATATGGGTGAAATTTCGGGCTTTTTACCTTGATTATGGAGTTATTATGGTGTATGAGCTAGATCTGAAGTTGCAACTTCAGATCTGAACCCTCCTTCGGTTCTAAATTCATAAATTTATGAGGCTTGCATTGTATGAACCCTTCCTTAGGAGTTAAACCCCATTTCAAGCTTGGATATTGGCTTTTGAGTCTTTAAATCCATGCAAGTACGTAAAGGTGGGAGTTTTACTTTGATAGCACACCCTAGGAACTCAGATCTACTGTTTGGAACGATGGGTTAGCTTAGAATCGTCTGATTATGGGTATAGGTTGCATGGATTCGGCGAGTCGAATAATCCAACTTGGTGAGTCAATGTAGGCTTTGCGGTCATGGGTTACGTTTGGACTCGGCGACTCTAGGAGATGACTCAGCGAGCCTTCTGGGGTTTTTCTCGATTGGCTAGACACACGGACTCGATGAGTTTGAAGCTACACTCAATGAGTCGGGTCAACATGAACGGTTGACCATTAACTTTGACCAAAGGAAGGACCAGTACCTTTAGAGGGGATTTTGGATAAATGGGGATTTATGATGGAAATTATTGGTGGAATAGGTGTTGGTGTTCGAGAGCATAGTTTGGAGGATTTCATTACTGTATTTTCGATCTACTTTCAAGGTGAGTTGTCCTCACTATATCGACAGGGTCTAAGGCACCAATGCCGGCCCTTATCAGATTTGCATCCGGGTTTATTGCATGATATGTTGTTGATTACATCCTGGTAGTTAGGATGGTTCCTATGTTAGCTATCTGTTAGATCCATATGTTTATTTATTTTTTTATGAATGTGTACATCTTTATTGGTTTGAAGGAAAGGGTTGAGGCAGGTCGTGCTGTGTGCAGTAGGCCAAGGCACCCTGGGGGGACCGAGTAGACTGCAAGCTCCAGTCGGGCAAAAATCTAGTCCGACTAAAGGCCAAGCAAGCAGTTAGGATACGCTGAAGGCCCCAAAGAGGGCGGTCCAGATGTGCCGATGGCTCGGAGAGCGATCCAAGTGAACTGAGGACCGGGATTCGGTCCAGTCCAACTGTTGGCTCATTATGCATGTTGTATTTGTAATTGATATGGTTATGTTTGAATGACATTGGTATTTTGGGGGAAACTGACTAAGCTTTCGAGCGTGCATTTTCAGTTTATTGTTTCAGGTACTTCTGGTGATCGCGAAGGTGAAGGCATGATCGTACCGCTCCTCCTACTGTTATGATTTTATGATTTGAGGTTGGGATACTCTGATAATTATTATTTTGAAAACAAACTTTGTAATGTTAAATGATTTTAAATGGTTGGAAAAGTTCAAATTTGGCATGAATTTTATGGGTATTACATATTAATCATAAATTTTTTAATGTATCATCTTGTTTACTATATGTAAGCCAGCACATAAACTAGAAAATCATAAAAAAAGTCAAAACATCTCCTGGGCAGCAGATGGTAATAAAAGCAAGTCTAATTTTGTCTCTACTGTGTATAGTATGTAAATCAATTGTACCAAAAATCTTGGCCTAAAGATCAAAAAGAGCATATATATAGGGCACCTATAATTGATTGAAAACACATATTTTGGTTCCATGTTCATGTTATATTTCTAAAATGATGGTTGACTAATCAAATATCAATGAACCTGATCTAAAAAGCATAATGTAGAGAGGAATCAAACTTTAAGGTGTACAAACACAAGATAAACATTTAGACAACATAACAATAAAGATAACGATTAATGATCAAGTGTAAATGCTTATAAATTCCATGAAACTTCAACGTGATTTCCAATCCTTGATTTTTTTTCCTTTAGGTTTAGCAATATCAACATTCATACCCGCCATTTTTGTGTTGTATTTAGCTCTAAATGTATCATTTTATGTCCACCTGCCAAACTTCAACAAAAAAACATCTGTAAAATAGTAAAACACAACACGAATAAAAAAAATCCAAAAAGATGTAAGTTACTAAAAGCTTTCTCTACCACGAAAAGCCTTCTCTAAAGCAACTGACCTCGTCATCCACATATCACCTTCTTCATCGCCATCATTTGCCTACTCAAGAGCCTTTCTTGGCCAATACCTCTTCACTTTCGTTTGCCAGATTTTAGCTAGAAGCTTATCCCTAATCGCTATGACAATATCATGAACTGTCATATATAGTTTATACATAATAAGTACATTATACATATGTATGTACTTATTTATATTCATATATAAATATAATTATGAATATGCATATATTTATTTTTATGCATGTCATATTATGCATATGTATATGCATAATATTGAAAAAAAATTCAAAAAATAATTTGTTTATGAATATTCTTACTATTTTTTGAATATACATATGCATATACATAATCATAATCATCTGTATTTAATAGTCTTATACATATACAATTTTTATGCATATAGTTATTATTATGCATATGCATATACACAAACATAATCATATGTATTTAATTGCCTTATGTATATGTCCTATCGTTATTGTTATGCATATGCACATACGTACGCACAATCATATATTTAATAGCCATATATATATATATATATATATATATATATATATATATATATATATATATATATATATATATATATAATAGCCATATATATATTTAATAGCCATATATATATATATATATATATATATATATATATATATATATATATATATATATGCATATGTATATATTTATTAATATGTATATACTTACTCCTATGTATACATAAAAAAAACATTAAAAATGTTTTTTAAAAATATGCATGCGCATATGCACATGTCTTTTAAGAATATGCATTTTAAAAAAATTGAATATCAATTAAAAATCCATTTTTTTAAAAAAATGTTAATTTCGAATTATAAAGAATATCTTCGTTGATTTTAAAAAATAAAAAAGTAAAAAGAAAATAAAGAAAGCATATATATATATATATATATATATATATATATATATATATATATATCACTATTGTAAAAAAATCCAACTAAGCCCCCATTAATCTCCGCTTAATCCCTAGGCACCACTCGACTGATTAGAGGGCACCTAACGATTAATCCCTACATATATAATGAGTGAAACAGTATAAAACAATGAAATTTTAACATTTTGAATTAGTTTTTTCAATGGATACTATTTGAGACATGATTAGCGTTGTATTAATTATATTAACTAATTTTGTTATGATATTAGTAGTATTTATGAACTTTAATATGATATTAGTCATATTTAATTTTTTAAAATTCAGCAAATTAGCAATTAATGGTCTCCGATTAATCTCGGTCTAACCGATAAATCGTTTAACCCCAGCGCACCGACTAGCTAACGTATATATATAGGGTTAAGTTCAAATGAGAATATGATTTAATTTGAAAACGTGAGAACACTACTTTATGTTACTATTCTACTATGAATTTAATATGTATGGTATTGTAGTAATTATAATAAGAGTATATTCAATTTTATATTGCTATTCTACTATATATATATATATATATATATATATATATATATATATATATATATATATATATATATATATATATATATATATATAGTAATTTAATAAATTTTAATGTGAATGTTAAATATATGATTGTTCACATATTCGGTGATAAATAATATCATAAAGTTGTACATACAAAATTTTAATGTGAATATTAATGTGTGATAGTTCGTATATTTGTTGATTAATAATGTCATATCGTTGTATATACAAAATTCATAGTAGAATAGTAACATAAAATAGTGTTCTCACGTTCTCACATTAAATAGTGTTCTTATTTGAACTTAATATATATATATATATATATATATATATATATATATATATATATATATATATATATATATATATATATATATATATATATATATATATATATATATATATATACACTACATTAGTAGGAAATATATAAATTCATTATAAATTAAAATGGAGATGAAGGGTATCTCCAAAAGAAGAAGCAATATATGCGAATGGTGAGTGCGCTGACAACCGACAATTGCATGTAAACATAGCCGACGATGTGTGGGGTGGTAGTTAAGTTCCCCAAAGACTGGCTCGACTTGTCACCGATGAGCCGGTAGTCAGTGACCAAAGATGTTTTGTCCATATATAAGCCGTACACAAATATTGTTTCTATTTGAAATAGTTACGTCATCATTAGAATACAAAATAGTAATCTATGAATGAATTAAGTTGGATTATATTTTATTTTATTAGATTTGAAAGTTACAGTACAAAACTTTTACTAAATACATGTTTAATGATCCAAAATCACCTAAAATGAATGTTTGTTTCTATTAGCCAAATGAAAAGATATAAATGAAAAAACGACATTGCTAGCAATTTTTATTGCCAGAATTTCTAATCTATAATGTTTTCAAAATAGTTAATTCAGTGTCTGGTTTTTTTTCCCTCTTTTGCTAATCGAGAAGATGTGCAAAATCTAATTGTTTTTATTTTTATTTTTTTTCACAATAATAATAATAATAATAATAATAATAATATTTTAAATTTTTTTTTTATCATAAAATATTACAAAAATGATAAATAACGTAAATAATCATTATTTTCAGAATTTCAATCAACAATTTGCGAACATCTGGTTGACCACAAAAACATGTTATTTTATTTTATTCTTTATTTTTATAATTTGAGATAATCGCTAGTCAATGTCTGGGAAAATCTAGGTTGACTGCATATTTTTAAAAGATTTTCGCAGATCAACGCTTACGAAAATTATGGTTGACTGCAATACTTTCACTGGATTTTTATTGGTGACCCATGTAATTGTGAGAACCCAATGATTTTTATGAAGTTCATATGTGAAACTATGAAGTTTAGTTTTCAATAACTTTTACCGAATAACCGACTTTATAGCTAAAAAAATATGATTTTCCGATATCCATACTGAGAGTATAATATGTTAATGGAAAGACTTTGTTACAACGAACACAATATTTTTTTTAATTAAATGGAGTTTGTCTGTGAAATTTATGAATGAACAAAGTGGTGAGTTTTGAGCATAACAACATCCTGTGAAATTTATGAATGAACAAAGTGATGAGTTTTGAACTTAACAACATCCTATATGCTCATGCAACCATAATTGTTTTGAATCTAAGTTTTTCACTAATTGAATATGCAAAAGAAATTCCAAAGCAATAACACCAGATCTAGCATATATAATTCGAAATTCATATATGAAAAGGGTTAAGAAGATTACCTTGCTTGTTATGCAGCAATAACAAGAATTCGTTGATTGATCTTGACCTTTGAAAGCTTAGTGTCCCAAATGTTGCACCTCTAATGGCTCACAAACACTTATAGCAAGAGGATGAGAGGAGAGAGATGAGGGAATATGCAGAAAATCGGCTAGCTTTTCTATGCTCTAAGTATTGGCTAAAAACCCTTGGTAGAGGGGTCTTTAAATAGATGAGGCTGCTAGCGTTTTCAAGTGGAAACCCTAATTTCTTGCTTAGGCTTTAAGCAGTCCATGGACCTCCACTTTTAGAAGCATTTAACGAATTCTATAGGGTCTCTCTATAGATTTCATCCACTAAATCCAAAATGTATCCTACAACCCAGCTTTGCAACTATCAATGATTTGCAAAACAATCCCCATTCTTTTAATCAGTTCCTTTAATCCCAAAAATAATTTCTTATTAAATATTAATTAAATAATATGATTTCTAATTAATATATTATTCTTAAAATATATTAATAAATCATTTATTAACCTCTCTCTCCATAAGTCAACCTGTCAAGTTGCTAAAGTGAATGCAACCCAAAAGGACCATGCTACTATAAAATCAAGTTCATACAAATTATAGTTATGGGTTAGACACCTAATCCAACAGTCTCCCACTTGGATAAGTCTAATAACTATAATTGCAAGTACAACTTCAGAATCTGATCAGCAATCATAGCTTTCAAAAGCCACTGTCGAACTCTAACCAAGTCAATTGTGTGACCTTAAGATAATGGGTCATATAATCCTCCGTTCTGCAAGATATCATGTGGACAAAGACATGGAATGAAATCACTCTTATTGTCCAACAACTTGTTTCCCGATTTTTGATTTGTATGACAAGGAACTTAATTGAACACATCAGTTCAGTCCTGACCGGGCCCAACACATAAGTCAACACAAAATCATCGAGGGGCCCAAGATATTGCTTTTGCCACTTGAGATAAAAGGAACATATAAACTTTGACTTATATGTTTGTACTATTTACTCATTAAATCATACACAACAATGCGTTTTATAACATCAAATTACTGATGTGTTTACACATTATCAATGCACAACCAACTCGTAAACAACAACTCATATATCTCTGTTTAAAGATTATACAATATTATCATCTCATAATTACTCATGATAAATTCCATGAAGTAATTCAAATGAGCGTGGGTTTAATCCAATACTCAAATCCCCATTTCAAGAGTACTCATGAACATTGCAACAAACCATTGCTATGTCTAAGCACTTAGACAATATACAAGCCAATTCATGATAGTCTTAATTCATTACTTACTTCCAAAGTATGATCGACTACGGATAATTTGAATAATCCAATTATTCGGTAAGTAAAACATGAAAAGTGAAACAAAAGATAAACAATTGACAAAAGATAATAAACAATTACTTATAAATAAATATCCAATAATTAATCATCAAATGTCAATTACATTTATATTGTTACAATAAATGAAACAGTTGTAATTTTCGACAAAAAAAAATTGTTACAAGTTTCTAAAATATCTATCTAATCACTAAAAGTAATATAGTCCTTCAGAACAATGCTCCTCGCATGCTGAATGTGCTTAATCCTACTAAGGCCCTTTGTGAGGGTACTTACATGATTCTTTTCTGAAGATACCCTCTTGACGACGAGGAGTCCTTCTTCTACACAAAGTCTGATGAAATGATATTTTCTGTCGATATGTCTAGATTTGCCATGATCCCTTGGTTCCTTAGTTAATGCAACTACGCCTTCATTATTGTAGAAAATCTACATGGGCTCCTTTATGGCTGACACAACTCTAAGGTCTCCAATGAAGTTCTTTAACCATATAGCCTCCTTTGATGCTTCGCTCGTAGCTATATACTCTGACGTACATGTTCAATCAGCCACCGTCTCCTACTTGGAACTTTTCCAAGTCACTACTCCTCAATTTAGTGTAAACACTCAACCTGATTGAGAATGGAAGTTGTCTCAGTCTGTCTGAAAACTAGCATCACTATAGCCATTAAGTCTCAAGTCATCATTGCCTCCAAGAACAAGGAACCGGTCCTTGGTTCTTTGCAGATACTTAAGAATGTTCGTAACCGCTATCCATTGAGCTTTACCTAGGTTCCCTTGATATCAATAGACCATGCTCAAAGACAAAGCCACATCAGGGGGAGTACATGTCATAACATACATGATCGATGTTAGATTAGTGTCTAAGTCCATAACTATATTTGGTATGTACTTGACCCGGTTGTAGCATGGTCCTTTTGGGTTGCCTTCACCATAGCAACTTGACTGGATAATTAGTGAAGAATGAGGATATTATGGTTTATTTATACAGTATATGAATAATATATTAAAAGAGAAATCATATTGGTTAATTAATATTGGTCAAGAATTAATTTTGTGATCAAAATATATTAATTAAACCTTGGGTGTAGAATTGCAATTATAAGATAATTTATTTTTGGGCTAAGGATCCCCTAGAAGAGGGTGGACAAAATCAAGGTGGAAGCCCACATATATTTCGTCCAGGTCTTGTTCTGGAAGGTTCCTTTGGACTGCTTAAGGCCTAAGCTACCCAATTAGGGTTTTAACTGAAACCCTAGAAGCTTCACTATATAAAAACCCCTAGGGCTTCAGAAATTGGCTACTAGAAACCCTAAGAAGTCTTAGAGCCGATTTCAAGCCTTCCTCCCCCCCCCCCCCTTCTCTCTCTCTCTCTCTCTATATATATATATATATATATATATATATATATATATATATATATATATATATATATGTCTTCTAACTTGCTTTGGTGTTTGTGATCCATTAGAGACACAACATTTGAGGTGCTAAGGTTTTCAAAAGCTCAATATCTTAAATCTACAATCAAGGTAATCATCTAAACTTGTTTTTATTTGATATTTTCTGATTTTGTATACTAGATCTAGGGTTTGTAAGCTTTGGATAATTTGCATGTACAATACAGAAACCTAGACCCAAAGCTTTAGGGTTTGTATGTGCACCATAGGATTGATGTATTGCTCATAACTCATCAATCGATCAAACAGAAAAAACATATGGAATCTGACTCATTTTTGCTATCTCAGCATCGATACTCGGAATCTAAGTCTTACTCAGCTTGGTATTGCTTTGGATAGGTAATTCTCCTTTCTTGCAACTCTCCATGCTAAAAAGTTTTAACACTTTATCCAAGTAAGTACTTTAAATATGTCCAATTAGTCTTCTACTCCTATTTCTCAAGATCCTTTTTCCCAAAATGTAAGTAGCTTCTCCTAGATCCTTCATAGCGAAAGACTTTCCATGCCAGGACTTAACTTCCTACAACGTTGGAACATCGTTTCCTATGAGCAATATGTTATCAACATACAATACTTGAAAGCTATACTCCCACTAGCTTTGACATATACATAGGACTCATCCTCACTCCTAGAGAAACCAGAGTCTTTGACTTTCTCATCGAAGCAAAGATTCCATTTGCAAGAAGTTTGCTTTAATCCATAGATTGATTTCTTAAGCTTACACACTCTATTAGGGTACTTAGCGTCTACAAAACCCTCTGGCCAACTCATGTAAACATCTTCAGCCAACTTCCCTTTTAGGAAAGTGGTTTTGACATCCATCTGCGATATTTCATAATCATGAAACGTAGATATGGCTAGCATAAATCTAATTTGATCTTAGCTACTGGTGAGAAGGTCTCATCATAGTCAACCCCATGGGTTTGAGTAAAGCCCTTCGCAACCAGTCGTGCCTTGAACGTGTGCACATTTCCTTCCATGCTGGTCTTCTTCTTGAAGATCCATTTGCTCTAGAGTGTCTTACGACCTGGTACATTATCAACCAATTTCCAAACTTGATTGTCATACATGGACTGGATCTCGCTGTCCATTATCTCTTTCCATTTAGTAGACTCAGAGCCCGCCATGGCTTCCTTGTAGTTAGTAGGCTCATCCAAATTTACCAGTGTACTATCACTGATAAATGTATCACCATATGTAGTAATATGGAAACCATAAAACTCAGGTGCCATTCTAACTCTAGTGGAACATCTAAGAGGTTCCTTCATCACTTGACTCTTGAATTTCTTCAAGATTAGTTATACTCCCACTGTCCTATTTACATATTATTTCCCTCTCGAGGAAAACTCCCCCTCGTGCTATGAAGACCACGTTCTCACTAGGTCTGTAGAACAAGTATCCAAAGGACTTTTGTGGGTAGACGATGAAATTACATCGCTCTCTTCAAGGTTCAAGCTTGTCATGAGTCTCTCATCTAATGAAAGCTTCATAATCCTAAACCTTGATATGTGCCAATGAGGGAACCTTTATTGTCCACATCTAATGATGTGTTTTGGCAGCCTTCTTTGTCGAGACTAGATTAAGGATATGTGCGGCAGTCTCTAAGGCATACCCCTAGAATGATATTGGAAGTGAAGCTCGACTCATCATGGAATGAACGATGTCCAACAAGGTTTGATTGCACCTCTCAGCCACACCATTTAGTTGTGATGTCCTAGGAGGTGTCACTTTTGAAACAATTCCACATTCCTTAAGACAGTCGTCAAACTCGATACTAAGATACTCACCACCCCTATCGGATCTGAGCATATTGATCTTCCTGCCCAATTGGTTTTCAACTTGATGTTTAAACTCTTTGAACTTCTCAAAGGTTGCTGATTTATGCTTGATTAAGTAGATATATCCATATTTGCTATAATCATCGGTAAAAGTCATATAAAACCGACTTGCATCCCTTGTGGTGGATCTGAAGGGACCACACACATCGGTGTGTATGAGATCCAACAATACGTCACCTCTTTCACATGAAACTATGAAAGGTGACTTAGTCATCATTCCAAGCAGACCAGACTCGCATGTATCATCTGACCTTAGGTCAAATGATTCCAACCCTTCACCCTTTTGGAGTTGGGCAATGCGCTTATTATTGACATGTCCAAGAAGACAATGCCACAAGCGTACTTTGTTTAACCCATTAGACGAATCAATTTGTGACATACTATTTCCTAAATTGTTTAAAACCATCAAAGTTTCATATACACCATCATAATATAATGCTTCAAAATAAAATACACTATTATAATAAGCATTAATAGAACCAATTTCATTATTAAATGAAAATCTAAAGCCTTGTATGTACAAACCATGAAAAGAAATAATATTCCTCATCATTTTTGACAAATAGAAACATTTGTTCAAGTCTAAAGATAATCAACTACTAATCTTTAAAGAATAAACACCGATCTTGGTAATACGTGATGATCTCATATTACCCATTATCAGATTCATCTTTCCAAGCTCCACATTCCTACTTTCTCTTAGTCCCTGCAAGTCAGAGCAACTGTGAAACCACATCCTGTATCAAGGACACAAGAATTAGAATGCGATGAATTTAGACAAAATAGTGTTAATACCTGTCGAGGTAGGCTTGATCTTTCCATCCTTAATGTCCTGCAGGTACTTAGGGCATCTTCTCTTCCAATGCCCCTTATCTTGGCAGTAGAAACACATTGCATCTTTTGGATCTAAAGCAAGGGGAGCAGAATCGGACTTTGCTTTGGGTCCACTAGAAGAAGAGACCTATCAAGAGACTTTCCCTTCCAACTTTTCTTAGAGGGAGCTTTCCTCTTTTTCCCATTTCCTTGTCCAATCGCCATGACTGGAGCAACAACAGTAGGAGGAGTGGATTCAATATTTTTTTCCCCTTTAATACACTTTCAATAGTTCTCAACAAGCCTTGAATCTTGCTCAATGTGACTTCCTTTTTGCTCAAATGATATGTCATTTTGAACTGACCATAGCAAGTAGGCAAAGAGTGTAGGATTATGTCAATAGACAACTCTTTATCAAAGTTCATATTTAGTTTGAGGAAACGATCCACATATCTCTGCATGCGTTGCAAGTGGCTTGTGATGGACTATCCATCATTCATCTTGGTGGTGATAAGTGACTGGACAATCTCACACCTCTCTTAACGTGCTCTTTGATGGTACTTCTCCATCAAGTCCTGGCACATCTCGTAATGCCAATAGTCCTCATAGAACCGTTGTAGCTTAGGAGTCATAGTGGCCACCATGATATATGCCACTTTGGTCGCATCCTTGCAGTGGTTCGTATACTCATCTATCTATTTAGGAGTACATTTGGACTCATCAATCTCATTCTGCTCTTTGTCGAGGATATATTCCTTTTCCATGAACCGCAAGGCCATTCGGATGTTACGAATCCAATCATTAAATTTGGAACCATCGAATGTCACCTTAGCACAGATGCTAAAGAGCAAGAAAGTGTTGTTGGAGGAACTAAGAGCATTATTTGAGGTAGACATCTACAAAAGAGGATGGAAAAGTTTTTATTAGATAAGGAATAATTAATATAAGATCCAAAATAAAATATTAAGGCTAGGACCAAACACAATAATTCACAGTTCGGAAGAGGGATGTCGTAATCTAATTATAATTTATTTGAAGGTAGGTAAATGATGATTTACCAATTCCACCATGAAAACGAAAATTTTAAATGAATTAGGTTTTACATGAAATTAAACTCCTAGATCTTTGAGATTCATTGAACTATTCAATGGCATGTTTAGTCTCGATTATGCACTTCAAATTTGTGACTAGGATACCGAGGATCACAAATAAGGTGTGAATAACCATGCAAATTAGTTTGGTACTCTCGTTGTCATTTACCACCTAATCAATGTGTCAATTAACCACACACACTCCATTGATCAATGATAATTTATGAGCTACCCATTGCCACCCTTTATTAGTATATGTAACACTGGTTTTGAAAGTGCTTTGTTGCTAGGGGCTGCGGCACGATCATCAGTTGTCATAAGGATTAGGGCCTTGGAAATTGAAGGATTTGGCCTATTTCGGATGTGGGTGTTAGTGTATACGTGATCCAAGTTTTTGATTGTGTCTTCGGAGGCCAAGGGCATGATCGTAACTTGACATCTCGACTTTTTAGGGATTTTGGGTTATTGTTCGGGAAGTTTGTGAGTACGTCAGATGTATTAAGAGGTACGCGAGGCATAATCCATTCAGACCAAAACCCTAATTTTGGGGGTTTGGCACTATATAAGGATCATTATGCCTCAATGGTCAGCCTCCTTTTTCACCTTAAAGAAGCTACTATGAAACCCTAATCCATATTTGAGTGATCTTGGAGCTTAGAAGGCCTTTTGAGAGCATTTTGGTGTTGTGGATCCATTCTCCAAGGAAGAGAAGAGCAAAGCAAGGTGGTGGTTCAAAGGAGAAGTTTTAGATATGGTATTGCTACTTCATTTCAAACCTTTTCATGGTATAAAGTCTTAGACATGATCCTTAGGTGCATTAGATTCTTATGATGAGTTTTTGGACCTTTTTGGTCCCATGAATGGAGCTTTATTGTCCCAAATCCGTTTCTAGGTTTAGGGTTGCCCCCCTTGGTGCTATATGAGTCCATAAGGTAGAAATTTGCCATCTTGAAGGTCTTAATGGGTTCATGCAAGAGTTATGGTCATTTCCATGGAAGTTAGTTGCCATATTTCAAGACTGGGTCCATTTGGTTGGTTGCAAGCCACCAGGTAATCGAATTTATGGGTTAAGACACTTTAGTGGACTCAGATTTGCGTTTGGAGCTTAAAGCCTTAAGGGATTAAGCCTTTTTGGAGTTTATGGCTTAACAAATTAGTACGTTGGGTGTACAAGCCCGTACGTGCAACATACAAGCCATGCAAGTTGTACTCTCAGCGAATAGAGAAGCACGCCTTGCGTACTTAACAGATTTGGGCATTGCATTGTTTGGGCCTCAGTTTGGGCCATTCATTGGAATCCATAGCTTTGGGCCTTAGTGGGCCACCGAAAGTCAGATATTTTGGGCTAAGAATATGTTTGGGCTATAGGGAAAGGCCCATTAGAAGGGTTGGGCACAATTTAGAAAATTAGGCCATTAGTGGCCCACTAGTAGGCTTGGGAAGTCTACCTATTATTGGGACTTTCATGTTATGGTTTTGGGCTTTAGGTATGGACCAAATTAGATCAAGGGTAAAATGATCATTTTACTCTAAGGAGGATTATTGGTTTTGGACTAAGTGCTATTTTGGTAATGGTAGCTCGGGGGGTCGAGAGATCAGTCGTCTGGGTATCAACCAGCTAGCAGCCAGAGGATTATCCGTGAGATTCAGCATTAAGAGGTGAGTTTCCTCCTATTTGAACGGGTCAAAGTCACCAATGCTGGCCCGTATTTATGTTATGTGTTTCAAGATTATGATCCGATGTCGGGTGGTACCTGAGCAATGTTAGTATGCTTGATGTCTTCGTGATTCCTGCATGTTTCTATATTGTATGTTTCTGGATTACAGTCTGATGCTGAGCGATGCCCGAGGAATGTCTGTATGCTTTTCGGATTACGATCCTATGTTGGGCGGGGCCCGCAGAATTTTTATATGTATGTTTCACAACTACGGTTCGATGTGGGGTGGTACCCGATGAAGAAATGCATGTTTAGTTATACTGGTTGTCTTTGTGATACTTGTATGTGCCTGCTAGGGAGGTGAGTGTGGGTGGGGTCCCGTATCTCATCACTAGCTGAGTGTGGATGGGATTTCGTATCTCATCATTAGCAGAGTAGGGGCGGGGCCCATGATAAGCGAGGCCTTAGGATTGGAACATATAGTATTGTGTATGATTCTTTATGTACTAGCATGATTATATGTTATTGTTTGTATGTGTATAGAGGGTGGGGCCCAGTGACAGGCGGGGCCTGGGAGAAACACATTTGTATATCGAGCGGGGCTCGATGCCAGGTGGGGTCTGATGTCGGACACTGTCTGATGTCGAGCGGGGCCCAATGAAGGGGCGGGGCTCAGTATATGTGATTATTTGTATGGTATGTGGTAGTATGGGAAACTTACTAAGCTTCGTGCTTACGGTTTTCAATTTTGGTTTTAGGTACATCCAGTTCCAAAGAGAAGAGCTCAGGATGATTACATTGCCCACACCATAATGTTTAGCCTGGGATGTTTACTATGATGTTTTGATATGATGCTCAGATTTGATGTTTGGAATACTACGACTTATGTTTTTGATGGAATGATTTTACTAACTATGGTTTATTTAATGGTTTAAAAATTAATTTTTTGTCATGATTTTTGGGATGTTACAAGTTGGTATCAGAGCCTTGGTTTGAGGGATTCGGGCACACTCTCGGGTGTGTCTGAACTCAAACTGAGGGCTTGGTATGAAAATTTTCAAGAGAAAATCATTTTAATAAAAAGGATTTTGAAAAGAGAAAAGGATTTTGAAAGAATAAAAGGGTGTGGTGCATGCAATTAGCCGAGCTCAAGTAAGTTCTCCTAAATTACCCATATACGTTTATGTTATGATTACGTGATTCATATGCTAGATTAGAGCTAAGGATCTAGGAGAGATGCATTTGTATGCTTATATGAGCTTGTAGATTTGCATGCTAGAATTGGTTAGCCAATGGTAGGATAGCCTGTTTAGGTTATGCATGATTATATGAGCCTTCAAATTTCATGCAAGTATAGATTCCTCATTGGAGGATAGAATGGTTTGATTGGATTATGTTGGTTAGATTTTCCAATGTTTGAATGTTGCTTGCTTTTTGCTTTGTGGTACTCCTAGAGAACTGATTTAGCTACTAAATGAAAATGCTAAGTCACATGGGGAACAGGTCGGGTAATCTTAGAGTGATGGACTTGACCCTATTGTTCAGCTCTCGTGTGATTCCAACCGTTCTCGGGATGAGTCTTTTTCTCAAAGTATTATTCGATCTCTATTGTATGTGGCTATATTCATGAGTTAGCTTGTTGACATTAATGAGAAATCCTTCAGCAACTGAGGACTGGATGGGTCGGGAATTTCTCCTAGGGCAAGCCTAGGATGTGATTAGTGCTGGGAGCAGTAGTAGTGAAAGGGACTTCGTGGAGTCGAGAAAATCCTTGAGGAAAGTATGGATAGATATGGAAGGTAGTATGGGCCTGTATTACTGAAAGCAGAGGATCTGTACTCGAGTCGAGGAGGGCTGAGATAAACCAGGAAACTTTTAGTGTATGTGTGATCCCTCGATAGTGATGAGTATTATGATGGTTGTTACGATTTGTTGCATCATGGTGACACTACACAATAGACCAGTTGGCAGTGGAGAGGGATCAGGCTCGGGCCCTGGAGTCGGGCAGCTTGATGATCAGATGAGAGAGTTTATTTTAGTTGAGATTACGCACAATATCATTGACAAGACTCCTATGATCTTCGGCACGGTCAAGGAGTGTAAATTGGAGATTCTTGATGAGACGATGAGTGCGTTCCACACTGAGATGGTGGCCATGATGGGGGCGCGCACGTTGACATTCCGGGAGTTCAGAGCTTGTAGAGCTCCTGACTATCATGGGGCTAAGGACCCCATTGCTAGCAGTTGGTGGTTGGCAGATGTCGCCAACACTTTTTTTACTAGTCGGTGTCCTGAGGGAGACAAGGTCCGACTCGCCTCCTGACTTCTGAAGGACAGAGCACGTGACATGTGGGAGGAGGTTGGTTATGCTTAGGGGTGTTCACGGGGCGGTTCGGGTCGGATAGTAATAAAATTATGAACCATGACCACGGGGCGGGTACCTCATGCGCACTAACCGAAACCGAACCGTATTGAAAAAAAAACTAAACCGAACCGAACCGTATGAAAGCGGGTAACCATGGTTCGGTTCACGGGTACCCGCTAAAATATAAAAAATTAAATTCAATTGAAACTACAAACTCCATTTTAGTTATCTGTTTCTTAAAATTAGTAAGTCAAAGAGTTTACAAAAAACATAATGAAGTTTAAAAAACGTAATGAGTTTAAATATCATATATTATAATTTGTATAATAAATACAATAATAAAAATAACAAGAAAATCAAATGAATATAGAATAACAAAATTGGAGTTGTCGATATGGATTTTTGTTTAGGTTATTGGACTCGTAGATCAATCAAAACAATACTAATGAAATAATACTTTTTTTGCTTTATATATATATATATATATATATATATATATATATATATATATATATATATATATATATATATATATATATATATATATATATATATATATATATATATATAATCAAACGGTTCGGTTCGGGTAACCGCGGATACCTAGATATGAAAACCAAAAACCGACCCGTTGATATCCGGTTTTTTCGGTTTCGGTTTTTTTCGGTTTCGGTTTTTTCGGTTTCGGAGTGGCCGGTTCGGCTCTGTTTTTCGGTTTTGCTGCACACCCCTAGTTATGCTATTGAAGTTGATGCTGCTAAGAATTCAACTTCGAATTTTTGTAGCTCTCGCAAACGAAGTTTGTTCTCAATGACTCTTATATATCCATGAAGGTCTCATCATTCTCTACAACTTTCCTTTTGGCCATTTATGTCTAGTTTTGACTTTCGTTTTTCGACATGTTTATATTACCGTTATAATCTTATAAAAATCACTACTCTCACATGTGACGTCCGTTTTTGGCCTTCCTTGCCTTATAGTTCTAACTTTAAGTAGTATTGAGATTGTTTAGCTAGTGACTTTCTTCAAAAGTAAACCAATCTCCTTGTGATTTTTGTCATTGTAACTTTTTAATTATGGTAGATATACTTTTACCATAAATGTCATATCTTGCTCATACATTTTCGGATTCTTTCGAAATTTACATTTTTGAAATCGCAGTAGCTTAAGGAGTCTAAATATGCTAAACCGCTCTCAAAGTGATGCGAATTTTTGTGCTCTTATTTTTTAGCCTAAAGGTTGGCACAATTAAGGATGAAAATTTTGGATATATTAAAATATATCGAGTGTTTACAAGGTTGTCATTATTACATTCTTGCGTCCTTTCAAATGTTAACGGCGGTTGGTGACATATCGTTTGAGTTGTCACATTAACCTTGTGATTTGGCACCATCAAGAGGCTTTGAAAAAGGTCACCAACCATGACCACCAATCATGGTGGATTCAGGGTGGTAGTTAACGATAATGTAAACGATAATAGTTGTCGGCAGTTAGGGTAGTGGTAGTGGTTTTGAGTTGTTTTAGTGAAAAAAAATGCATTACCTAGGGTTAGAAATGGATGTTGAATAACCTTCTTTCCTCCTCCTTCTTGGTTATTGACCATCACCAATCTGCCTCCTCTGTTTCTTGACTTTCCCTCTCTTTTTGTGTCGCATGCATCCAAGCAGCAAATAGGGTATTAGGATTTTCTTATATAGTGGTTCCAGGTGAATAGGGGGCGATCTTGGGCTCCCCTAGGACCCCCAAATAACAACTTATGAAGGCCCGAAATACTTCCATGCAACTTTCATCATTCGCTTATTACACCCTTCACTTTCTCCATAAAGACTTAATTATCATAAAGTGTAAATCCCTACATTATTTGCGGTAGAAAACATTGGATTTGTGTACTTGTAAAATATTAAATTCTCATTATGATATTTTGTAGACCTAATGTTCGTTGCAATTATTTTTACCATCATCGGGTGTTAGTCCTTTATTGCATGTAATGTCGCACCCCCGAACCAGACGGCAAAAACGTCCGAGGGCTCGCGTGACTTAAATTGAATATCATCACAATGAATATACATGAAACATAACATAAACATCACCATGCATTAATACATTACAAATGACATTGTTCACATCAAGTACATTATTTAAATATTACATTTCCATAGCATAAATTGTTTGAAAGTTTTCAAAACATAACATTCTAACATACTTGGTATTACTCTTTAGCTTACCTGTTACCTGAGAATACAAGTTATTTTGAAAACGTCAACATATGGAATGTTGGTGAGTTCATAAGCAGGTTTGGTATGGAAATGCTTTGTATAGTTTTTAAAACCCAGAAAATGCGATATTTTCTGAAACCGCAAATGTTTATACAAAAAGTGTGAAGATCCATAGGTTTATGCATGAATGATTTCAAAACGTGAATATATATGAGAAGTTTGGTGTTGTAGTTATTGAAAGTACAAGTGATAAATGTTGATTAACCCGGAAAACCCGATGTTTTCTGATAAACAGTACGATCATTTTGAATTATTATACCGTCACAACTAATGATTACGAATTCCCTTGATTACTCGGATGGTATTGGATTTATTTATGTGAGTCGTTATAACCATGCATAATAATGACTAGTTCGTCTGTCTTGGCATTCTAGCGAACGCCGAAATTGATCTTATGATTTTGTCACCCTAGACTGGCCGAGTCTAACTGTAGCGAACAGCTTAGGTGTGGGGGAGTCGCCCCCGTATAGATCTATACACAAACTCTCGCTCTCCCTCCATGAGACTTTAATTATAACTACAGACTAAGATCGAAACTTATTGGTGTCGCCCCTTATTACTCACTTAATCCAAATGAATAACCTTGATTAACGATCTGATTTTTGTTTACTTGAATAGCCGGTAAGCCTAACAAACGGCGAGAAGAGGACCACGATGTTCTACTAATCACGCTTGTTATAAGGCTGTCGAGTATACGAAGGACGCATTGGCCCATTTCGCATATGATTTACTTGGATCTTACTAGCAATGCTAATGGACCACTGAGGCCCAATAGCACTTCAAAGGCATTAAGGGTCCCTTAAGCATGTAATTGGGTCACAGGAAGCCTAATAAACATTTATTATTATTGTTGGGCCCAAAAATCATGTTAATGGGTCACGAAGGCCCAATAAGCATGTTTAGAATCTTTCAAGCCCAACAATTTGAATATTTACTTGTTTTATGTATAGTATAATTATCGGAAGTTTGATTCAACAATTGTTAAATCGCAAAGGCACGAAACTTGTCGATTGTTTATAACGTTATTTGAAAATATATGTATATTTTTCATTCTATTTTCATAAGTTATAGTTTGGTATTTTTGACCAAAATATCTTAGTAATAAAATAATTGACTCAAAAATATTGGTTTGACCTATTCAGCCATTTTTTGAAAAAAATGACAATCTTAGTCCCTTTTTATAAAAAATAAAATTTTAGGCACTTAAACTATATTCTTGACATTTTTGGCCCATAGACTTATTTAAATAATTTTTTTAGCCCAAAATTTACTCTTTGGTAGTTTCAACCCCTTTGGTTAAGGATTTTCAGTTAAAGTCCAAACTTTTCGCAAATTTTACAATTTTTACCCAAAATCCAAAAACTTTGCATTTTTTTATCCTTTTTGACAAAAGGGTCTATTTAACACCTGAAATAGATTTATTTACCCCTTTAACCTACTGTTTTGGAAAATTTGCCATTTTAGCACCTTAAAACTCATTTTTTCGCAATTTTGGGCCTATGGGCCGAAAAGCCCAAAGTTTGGCCCAATATACTACAATTTTCATTTCTATTCCTTTAAAAGCATAATAATATTCATAAAAGCTTCTATTTTAACTGTTTGGACTCTTTTGGTCTTTTTAAAATTCGTAAATGACAATTTTTACCCAAACTTTTGCTTATTTGACAAAACTAGCCCAATAATGAGTTTTATGTTGTAACTTGTTTATTTTAACCTTTATATGGTAGATTTTCTTAACTTATTAAGTGTAATACTTCCTAGATCACATATTTTACCTCCTTGAACTATAGATCTCGAAATCCCTTTCATTTTTGGCACACATATATCACATAAATACAAAAATCACACATAGCATACAAACACACATAGATCTACACATTTTACTTGTATTCTCCCCCATCAAACATGTGAAAACTGAAAATAGAGGGGTATGAACTCACCTTAGCTTTGATGTTTCGGTTTTTGAAGAAGAAAGGATGAAAGTGATGAGATCTTTCGGCCTAACAAGCTTTCTTAGAAGTCTTTGGGATTAGATTGCTTGTAAGGAGTATGATCATGAATTTGAATGTGTTAAACTTTGGATTTATGTAAAAACTTACAAAGGATGGTGGTATAAGTGAAAGATTCTCTTAAAGCCCTTCTAGGTTTTCGAGATTTTTGAGAAAGGTAAGGAGATGTTCTTGAAGACTTAGAGAGAGTTGAAGTAATTTGCAATGGTGATGTGTGTGTGGGTAGCCTCGGCCGAGAGGAAGAAAAAGAGACGGAATAAGAGAAAGAGGTGAAGGGATGGGTGTATGGAGGTATGTGAACCTTGCATGGAAGTCCATTATGTAATAAGGAGGTGGCTAACCCTCCTTAATCCCTTAATTTCCTTTTAATTTCCCCTTTTTTATATAGTTGGGCCGAGAGATGGGGGGGGGGGGGGGGGAAGAAAAGGAGAGAAAAGGTTTTGGGCTCTGTGCTTGAGTCCAAAATATGAGCCCAATTTGGTGGTTTTCAGCCCATTGGGCCTTTAGAGTAGCCCACGACCCAAGTTTTGTATAAGAGGATGGATATGAGTCCATTAGAGCTAATTAAATTAGTTACGGACCAATAAGGCCCATTAAAGATAAACTAGTCCATTTTAGGCTTATAAGTCCCAAAAAGGTTAAGTCTCATGAATGTGGGTCCAATTAGAGCCCGTTTAAGAGTTCTAAGCCCAAAATAGTCAAATTGGAAGCATATTGGCCCAGTAGGCCCAATAGGGAAATCCTGGTCCAAAATGGACTTAAACCAGGATCTATAATGTTTCCAATCTTTACAGGACTATTTGAAGTGTTTGTGTACAGTATTTGATGAAACTTTGGTTGTTATTGAATAAGCATCATGCATGCTTTCACATTTTTTTTGGTTTACAAATATTATCATTGTTGTTGTTACAAAGCAAAGAATTCCTAGTTGTGACATATAATTTGTTGTCATCACTGGGTATTGTGTTCCATTATTTGTTATATTGCTATGTTGCAACCTGAAATTATAGCTTGCTAATTGTAGCTAGACATGGAGCGTTACATTTTTTAAGGCATGGGAGCTCGATCTAATGTTTGTTGCAAATCTTTCTACCATCATTAGGTGTTAGTTCTTCATGGCCTGCAATTTGTTTTCATGACTGCATAGTGCGTTAGACCTTTTGTCATATTGTTGTGTTGCAACTTGGAAGCATAGTATGCTAATCGCTTTAATATATCCATGTTGGGGGTTCATCCCTTAGGTAAGTTACATGTTGTTGTTGTGGTTGTCATCGTCATCGTCGATTGTTGATTTTGTAGATGTTATTGTTACTGTTGTTGTTGCTATTATATTATATTATATTATACTATATATTAAATGAAAACTTCTTAACAATACTAACATTTACGAAACCTTTGATCTTAATTTCGAAGCATAATATTCTCATAAATACTAAACTTCAACTTCAAATCTTACTAATGAGAAACCTGTGCCTCTAAGATTTGAATCTGAAAGATCAGCTCCTAAAATCATGCCATAAATCATCACATTCAAAATTACAGAAATTGATTTGATGTTACTCACCTAAAGGCTACCATTTAGCTTGGTTAATAGTAGCTTCCACCCACCAGCCCCTGCCAAAAAAATGCCAAATTAAGCAATCGTTTGGAATATATATATATATATATATATATATATATATATATATATATATATATATATATATATATATATATATATATATATATATATAAAAGCCACCTACATTCTATAATTTAACCAATAATGGACTGGACTCTACTGTGCTTAGTGTTTGCTCATAGTTCCCAACATTAAGTGTAAAAGTTATGTTTTTTATGGGTAAATTACACCAATCGTCCCTCGTGCACATGCCAAAAAGCGTGTTTAGTCCCTATTTTCAAAAATTAACTCGGACCATCCCTGATTTGTTTTTTTCTTGCATGCGTAGTCCCTATTGACATGAAATGACAATTTTACCCTTAATAATTTCTTTTTTCATTTCTTTTATTTATTTATCAGTTTTAAATTAAAAAAACAAAATAATCTCTCAAGAAATCAAATCCATTACTCCACGACTCCAAATCCTCTTCAAGACCATACACCAAGAAATCGATACATCCACAACCAAAATAATCTCTCAAAAAATTGATACATCATCAGCGATCATTCGTATCTCAAACCAACCAAAAATTTCCACCGATGAATCGTAGGAGCCAGTTTCCATCCCTGTAATATGTGATTTTATAAATGTCACATAAATTGTCTGATTTAGACTCTCCAATCACCATCCATGGTCTAAACTCGCCGATTGCTAAAGAACGACGACCACCACCAACGTATGATTTAGATATCGACTTCAATTTCTGGAACTATCCCACTCTTTCCTCCATACAGATCCGACGAGACCCCAAACCTACAAATCGGAAAAATCAAACCTCAAAGATCAAACCCTAAACCTACAAATCAAAACTAACTAAACCCTAAACCTGCAAATTGGAACTAACGAGTTGCAGGAGAAGAAATAGGATTTCGATCGACAGAATCATATCGACGAAGGTGATGTCCACCGCCACCAAATCAAGGAGGATTCCATCCACCACCGCTTCATCTTCCTCATAGATGGTGTAAGTCGATGATGGCTAATTTACCTCGTGATGTAGATTATAGCTTCATTGAGGATTCAGTTTGTAGTCTGATGGCTTCTTCAAGTCAAAGTGAAGTGATTCGAGGTTCTTCAAGTCAATGTGATGGCTTCTTGTGTGTGTGTTTGTTTCGTATTGAAGAAGAATGGAGAGGGGGAGAGAGAGAGAGAGAGAGAGAGAGAGAGAGGGGGGAGAGAGACATTGGAGGTGGTGGTGGTATTTTCAATTTTTCATACGTATGAGAGAGATAGATATTAGAGAGTTGTTTTTTTAATTGTTATTAATAATAAATAATATTAAAATTAATTAAAAATAAATATCCAAGGGCATAATGGTCATTTCAAATGTGGAGTGGACTAAATTCGCAACAAAAACACATATCAGGGACGAAGTTAGCAAGTTTTAAGCAAACGAGGGACGGTCAGAGTTAATTTTTGAAAATAGGGACTAAACACGCTTTCTGGCATGTGCACGAGGGACGATTGGTGTAATTTACCCGTTTTTTATTTATTCGAAGTTATGAAACGTTTGGTAAGCAACTTTGATTATTCATATTCCAGTTCGCTGTAGAAGCTTTTAAATTAATGAGTCTCAGTGCTTCGGTAACCATTTGTTTCTCAATTTAATTATATTTGATGTTGATATTGACATCGATGACTTACAGTTAAAAAGGAACAAAAACCCTCGAACTACTAAGGTCTTTAGGCGGTAAAGTAGAATAAAGCGAGTCGTTGGAGGTGGAGGGAAGAAGAAAAAGCAGATGAAAAAAATAGGGTGCAAGCAGTGATTCTTGGAAGAGGGAATGACACCAGTCGTAATGCTATAGTAGGTGACAATGGTAATATGTGAACACATTTAACAATTTAAATGGTCAAATATATATACAAAAAAATTAAGTTACCTAAATATGAATAATTTCTTTTATAAATTTCTTAAAATTTTTTTATAATTTCTTACAACATTTTGATGATAATTTTTTCTTATAGGGTTTTCTAATACAATGTTATAAATCTTTGTCTATATTTTTTTTAAACATTTTTTATTCTTTCATATAATTTTAATACAAGTGCTTTTAAACCAAATATTGTATAAATGTTTTAAAATTTTCTTACAAGTATGTAACTTGTTTTTTTTTTTTTTTTTTTTTTTTTTTTTTTCAATTTAATATATTTTTTTATAACTTTCATACAATAATTTTTAAACTTTCTTTTACAACATTTTTAAAAAACTACATAGATTTTGTATCATAGTTTAATATTTTTTTTATAACATTTTAAAAAATCGTTCATTAAATATTTGTTTAAAACGATGTAATAAAAAATTAAAAGTTTATAAAATAAAAAGTATTAAAAAGTTGGAATGATTTTAAAACATTTACATTATATAGATTTTTTTTGTTTTTTTATTTGCTAAGTAATATTTTCTTTTTATTTTTTTAAAAGACTCTACATACTTATAACTACATATTTAATTTATTTAATTTTATTGTTAGATACTATTCCTTTAAAAATAATATATATGCTTAAAATCAAAAGAAAAAAATTTATAAGAGCCTATATAAAATATTTCACAAAATAAAAACATATTTATTAATTAAAAAAGTAACGTTTAAAATTGATCAATATTTAATTAATATTTAGAAAATTATAGATATTTTAAAAATAACATTTAATTAAAATAATACAAACAAATATAAAAAATAAAAAGTGGAGAAAATTACTTATCAAAGTAATTAACTTATCGTTTTGTTCACATTTATACAACTTTCTTTCTTTCGTATACATTTAAGCATTTAACTTGTTAATTTGTTGATAAATTACAATTATCATCTGCTATAGCCGATGACAGTGGTAATATGTGAACACATATGAAAAAGTTAAATGGTAAAATATGTACAAAAATAAAGAAGTTACGTAAATATGAACAAAACGATATAGATGATTACCTGGATAAATCATTTTCCCTTTATTTTTTCTAAAAACTTTATAGGTAATTCGTTGTTGACTTTAAAAACCAAATTTAGACATATCAAGGAAATGAAAAAACATTTTTTCATGGATGATCGGTCACTATTTTTCGAAACGGATTTTAAAGGAGCATAATGTTATGGAAATTATGTGTGTTACTTTGTTTTGTGGGAGTCAAGGAAATGAAAAAGCACAACAACTCGGCCACGATAGAAAATGATAAGTACAACTTCACACTATGTGTGGGTATAATATATAGTCGTCATGATCATTTGAGTGTTCGTATATAAGTGGCCATTTGGGATATTTGGGTGTAGTAGACAACTCGGCCACGAGAGAAAACGATAAGTATGCCTGCACCTCACTAAAAGGACTTTTCATGTATAGAAGACTTCATGACATATTTATTTTATGATTAACATTAACTTCTCAATCTTTATAGATATAAATCCGTTCTGTTAAGTTTTTTCGTGTGACAATTTCATAGCATTTGAGTTATGCTTTCATGAATTCCAAAACGCTTCTCTAAGATTCATAAACGTAGGACTTGGATAATGATACGAAGACAACAAATGCCAGGTTTATATTATGCGAAATTCCGCTTATAGCCCCATCCCAAATGCCTAGTTAAGAACACTCGATAAGAACATCCCCAAAAAAGAACATATCCTCATTTTATCACTTTGATATTTTATATGTGCATGTTTTCTTACCAAAACAGGACTGTTATGACTTATGCATATTGGACGAAACATGTTTCTAGTTCTGATTTAATTTATATATTTCACACACACACACACACACACACACACATATATATATATATATATATATATATATATATATATATATATATATATATATATATATATATATATATATATATATATATATCCCACTGTTTATTAGAAAAGCTTGATGACATACAACCTTGTGTACTTGTTATGAAATAAGTTTGATGGGAAGGAGCAAATGAGAACTGTGTAGAGCGATTTTTACAGCAGAATTGTTATGTCCCATCAGATGGATTGTATTTGTACAATCACTCTTACAATTCCAAAAACTCCGATTCTGCAAAAAATGAAAGATTACTATTAAAACCGTTCTCTCTTTGGTTTCTAAGATGTTTAATATATATACTATATATCTAATCGAATATATATAATCATATCTAACATCATATTATTATTCACTATATATTGATTGAAAGAAATTAAATTTTTTTATTTTTTTATATATACTACATATCTAATCAAATATATATGATCATATCAGCATTTTTATATGCACTGTATATTTAATAAAAATATATAATCATATCTTACGTTATATTAATATTCATTGTATATTATTAAAAAAAATAATTATATAAATAAAAGTTGTAAATATTGAATATAAGAATGTAAATTTTGAATGATTCAAATAAAATAGTAAGGTATGACATTCTGTGATGTTTGGATTATATTCAGAACATCTTCAATCTATCCTAAAATTTTAATTATTAAATATGATAAATGGTATTCAATTTTCAAACCTATTCTTTTATCTCATTTGTCACTCCGAAAATATATTTTAGTATATTTCGTTATTGCAACATACATAAAATGTTATAAACACCCTTCTATTTAGTAAATAGTTGCTTTTAAAAAATATGTATTCTTTTATAAATTATATTATCATAAAATTATAACAAAATATTTTGTTAGTATAAAGTGAATTGGTATTAATTATGAATTTATTGAATTTTGTTTAAATAGATAACATTATATTTATAACATACTTTTAAATATATATTAAAATGTATTTATAAAAATATTACACGTTTATTTTAAAAAAAATGTATTTATTTTATAAAAAAAACTTATACATATTTATGTATTGAAATAAGTATTTCATAAACAATCAAATAATGCGTTTCGTAGACCCAAATAATTTTATTTTCCTTTAATATGTTTATATCAAGTAAAAATTATTGAATTATTTGTATTTTTAAGATATGTCCTACTTAAAAGTTTTTATAAAATATGTGACGATCTTTCAATTTTTAATATGTATTTAAACTTTTATATGAATTCCATACATAACGATTAAACTTTACTTTTTTAATTAATTAATATAATTTAACATATAACAAGATATTGAAAATATTAAATATTACATTTAACTTATAATTAGTAAATAAAAAATAAATTGAAATTTATAAACGTTAAAAAGATAGACTAAAATTGATAACTGAAACTTTTATATTTGGGGCAAATAAATAATATTACTCCATCTTTAGAGTAATGTTATTCATTTCCTAAAAACCAAGTAAAAAATAAGGGGGGATCGGAGTATAATTAAGATAAAAATAGGTTGGAAAATACGATATGGGGGTGAGTTACATATGCTCTAAGTGAACTCTTAACACACATGATGTACCCTAATTGTTGATTAGGCCAAAATTGGATTCAAACAAAACATTTAAACTACAAATAGACAACTACAAAATTGGATTAAAAGAAAACTTATAATGTATTTAAAATAATAGCCTACGACCATAATCTCTTTCCTGCTCCCAATGCCATCTCTCGTTCCTTCCGTTCCTAGTGACATAACAACCATCTCTTCCTCCATGTTGTTGATCTCCTCCTCTCTTCACCCCTTTTGCGTACCTCTCACATCCTTTCGACATGCTTGTTTTGGAGGGTGGTCCATATATGTTTATTTTGTAAGCTTTAATCAACTCTAAAGAGCATGAGTTTTCTATGGCAACAATGACATCACCTAAACACCATTGATATTATGAAAATTACCATCACCGCTCCTTATCTCCTTCTCCTATCCATTCTCTATTGTAATCCACATCCTCATTGATTTCGGTGATGTGTATACCCGACCGTAACAACATTACTTTATCTTGAGACCCCTAAACCTAGCCACCGCTTACATCAAACGAACCACTCACTTCATTCCCTCCAAGACTCCACTTTTGACCACCCTTCTCACCTCTACCGATGATACCAATGCCCACATGTCCATCTTCCTCACCCTTTCAATCTATGGTCGCATTCGACCTTCTTCTCCTTATTACCTCCGTTTATTCCAGTTTTATTTGTTATTGTTTACATATTAACCGTATATCCATGAAATGAGTAGTGGGTAATAATGGAAGAGTTTAAGAATGTCATTAACCTCATCCTCCATCCTCACCATTGCTCATATTTTAAGGAGCTGCAGGTAATTAAGAAATCCTTAAAGAGCTCATATGCTTTATTTAAAACATGCTTTGTTTTTTTAGAGATTTGGCATTGGTTCTTTATATATATGATCAATATTTAAAATCGATTCATTGGAATACGAACACCTTGTATTTTCTACAACCAATCTACGCTTTCCCTAAAAAATTAAAAAAGTTTGGTACATGTATAAATTAATAGTAATGTTGATCAGTTGATAAATTACCTAGTAAAATAGATTAGTTCATCTAATGTTTATGTCTATGTCATTCAAGATTAGTTGACGATTTTATCAATAAAAATAGACTTTTTACTCTAAGGGATTGTCAATAGTTAAAACCGATACATGGAACGAACGATTATCATCGTAACGGTGAATGTGTTGCTAGAATTTGCAGTCAACAGGGTTCGGTGGGTTGGTCATGATCACTTTGGAAGAGGGGAGGTACAATGGTGGTAGTGGTGATGTACATGGTAAAGATGGTGTAAAAGGGGGCAGAATTATGGGTGTTCTTGGAAAGGATTAGGGGATATGTGATACCTAATTTATAATAACAAGTTAATAATAAAATTTAATAGGAAATATAAAATGGAAGACAAAATTAATATTTCAACATAGTTAACATACTAAAATTAGCGGTTCTTGGTTTTAAAGACTATATCTGCAACCAAACTACATTAAAAAAAACTATTTTTAAAAGTTAATATCTTTTTGGAATCCAATGAAAAAAATAGAAACCACATAGACCTTTTTTTTTCTCAAATACAAATAAAACCATAAGATAGATGATCCCTTTGGGGATGTGGATAGATAATTCCCGTGGGAATTAAAGATTGTGTATGATTAGAAAAGATAAAGAAAAGGTTGCATGAGTTGAACAAGGTAATGTAAAGAACTTATAAATAACTCGTGAAGGGTTAAGAGTAAGAACCCATGAAGGATTCAAGTGTAAGAATAAAGATTAAGGATCCACAAGAGATCATAAGAGAGAAAAAGAGAGATAGAGATAGATAGATAGATAGATAGATAGATAGATAGATAGATAGATAGATAGATAGATAGATAGATAGAGAGAGAGAGAGAGGATTGAATAACAATACTCATTAGAGCTAATAGGATGTTAATTCCCTTAGAAGGTAGAGAAGATCAGAGTATGAGATGTGGCTGTTAGGTCTAGATAAGAACAGAGTGTTGAGGCATTATAGATGAGAATGGAGAACATAAAGAAGAAAGTAGATAAAGAGTAGAAAAGAGATATAGCAGAAACGAAAAAGATCAGAGAACAAAGTAAGGGACAAAGTTATGGACAGAGATAAATTATGCACATAGTATGAGATGAGCCTGAGAAAAGGCTAAGAAAGATAGAAGTGATAGATGATTGATAAGAATAACAATGTGTTCTATTAGGGAAGATAGTATAGGATATAGTACAAGAATAAGAGAATAGAATGTTAATGCATGAGAACAAATAGAAGAACAGAGGTAGTTTTGATGAGATGATAAAACAGTGGTAGTCTATTCCATTAGAAGAAGAGTTTAAGATGTAAAGTATGAGGCAAACGAGAAGAAGAAAGACTAGAGTATGAAAGATAGAAAAGAGCATAAAAACATGAAAATAGAAAGAATATAACTCACTAGACATTGTTGTATGATGTTGTAGAGATGTTTCATATTTTTCAGCTTTAGGTAGTAGCAATTGTTGGACCATAAGTGAAGATAGGAGCACAAGGACTTGTAATAGATTTTATTTTCCTTATTGTTCTAATTTCTATGAAGATTTTTATTGTAAACCTGTGACTATGTATGGGTTATAATTTTTTATTTTATTTATAAGAGTTAATATAATTCCACAAGTTTTTAGTGATAACTCTAATACTACCATTAGATTAGATGACTGAAAGTCCAGGTCGTTGCAGTTGTTATCAGAGCCATAGTTTGAGGGAATTAGGTTTGGTTTATCCATTCCTAGTCTCAAACTGTGGAAGATAGATAAGAAGCAGAGGGTATTCATTGGTTGGGAGATAAACCATGCTAGAATATCATGGTACATGATTGAATACATGTGAAGATAAAGAAGCTAAACAAATAAAGATTAGTAGATTGACTAACCTTAAAGGCTTGGGTCTAGATTGTTAAATAATATAGAAAGAACGGTCATTTTGCGAAATGACAAGAAAGGGCTCTCTAGTTAAAGAAGTACCAAGAGTACGTAGAAAGAATGATATTGGGGTATCATGAAAGAAGGATGTGTTAGAATTGATGTGTCCTAGTGGATGGATACTAGATAGTGTATGTGTCCCAAAGAATAGAGTTAGTAAATATCTAGACAGAAAAGGGACACAAGAGGGATAGAAAAAGATAGACATGTAAATGGGGACAAGAAAATGTAGAGAATGAGTAAAAGGGTTTGTATACCCAATGAAAGAAAAGAAAGATAGAGACAATTTATCTTAGAAAGAATAAAAGAGGAAATAAGTGTACTTACAAGTAACATAGTAGATTTGACATTTCTTGAGAGAAATGGCCATGCAGAAAGAAAGGCTACTGTTATTTGGACAATGTATTAAACATGTAGAGTAGAGATACACCAAGTTGTTAGATTCTATAGTTATAACACTAACCAGAGATAGATTAGGAGAGAAATAATATATATATATATATATATATATATATATATATATATATATATATATATATATATATATATAGAGAGAGAGAGAGAGAGAGAGAGAGAGAGAAAGAGAATATGGTGAAACAAGTGTCACGATGGACACTTAATAGAAATAACAAGATAGTAGAAAGTGTTCCATTGTGCTATGTTAAGAGCTAAGGAACATAAGAATATATGTCAAGACTTCTAAAGAAGTAAGAGATGTAGAGTATGTAGAGTATGATGATACTTAGTTAGTGTACTTATTAGAGAGAAAGAAGAGGATATGTAGCTCCTACAGTGAGAAAAGATGTACCCATTATATTGTGTGGATATGTGCATGTTATGATAGTGTACGTGCAAGTAACTGTTACAGAAAAAGAGATATTATACCTTATGTGCAATAAAGGACAATTTAAGAGATAATATGAAGTAGCATAGACAAGTGAAAAGTAAATAGACTCGTGAGAAGAGTCTAAGGATGGGTGTAGAGTCCCAGTAGAGAATGAAGTGACCTGGTGTCACATAGAAATGAAAAGTTATAAACATTGGGAGTGTGTAACTTCCCAATGTAAGAAAAGAGTATGTATGTGAAAATACATCTTTTAGTTATATCAAGTATAGAATAAGCAAGAAGAATAGAAAAAAAAAATCATAGTATTTGGCTTACGATGTAACATTCCAAGTTCGGAACAAGAAGTGAAAGGTGCTCAGTGTAATTTTGAAGAAGGGACTCGACGAGTAGGTACGCTTACTCGTCGAGTCAAAGGGGGGCCTGGGTCACGAATTAAGTGACCAACTCACCGAGTCGGAAGCTGGACTCGACCAGTTGGTGCTGGAATGAGAAAAACACTAATCTTAGGGTTTGCACCCTAATTAAAGGACTTTATGTCCTTCTCCCAGCCTCTTATTCCCCCAAAGAGTTCCAGAAGACCCTAATTTCGAGTGTGGCTTCATTATTAAGGAGATTGGAGCTTGGAAGAGTAAATTGGTGGGAATGAGCTTAAGGAATTAAAGGCTTGCTGTCAAGGAGTGGTGTAGATCTAGGATCTACTTCAGTTGGAGCTTATATTGGAGGTAATAATCTGTTGCTTGGGTTCTTTTGCATCTAGATCTTTTATCATTTGAAATTTTGGGGCATTTTTGGTATGATTGAGAGCTACTTCGAGTTAGAATCTTAGACCTGAGGTAGCCACTTCTGATCTAGGCTTGTGATGGTCCATAATGTCATAAAGTTTCAGTCTTTATGTTGTTGGTGAAGCCCCTTTGCCCAAACCCCAAGCCCTAGTGTGTTTTGGGCCTAAATCTTCATGGTTTAACGTAAAGTTTGCAACATTACGTGAGGGTTAGATTGTAGAAGGGTGGATCTATGGATTTGAGCCTCTTCATGGCTCGAATAGCTTCTGAATGGGTTGAGAATTGGAGAGACTCAGCGAGTCACATTGGTGTACTCGACGAGTTGTATGAACATAAGCATGGACTCGGCGAGTTGGAAGAACAACTCCACGAGTTTGTTGAAGATTGCCTTGGACTCGGCGAGTCTGTTCTTAGACTCGGCGAGTCTGGTCGCACAACCCAACCTCTTTTGGTTAAAGCCTTGGATTAAGTGAGTCGGTTGGCGACTTAGTGAGTCGGACAGGATGGGACTCAGAGATCGTTGGACTCGGCGAGTTAAGTTGTATACGAGAGGTTTCTAGGTATGGGAACTCAGAAAGTCAACGAGGTGACTCCGCGAGTCGAGTCAACCAGGAAGGTTGACTTTGACTGATGACTTTGACCTAGACCAAGAGTTAACCAGTTTGACTTCCAAGGGTTATTTGGTAATTCTGGTATTTACAGAATTGGTTCTCTAGTAGTGTTTTAAGGTGAAGTTCGTGTCGGTGGTCGAAGCAGTTTGGTCTTATCTCTTCAGTCGGCAATTGCAGGTGAGTTATCCTCACTATATCCACAGGGTCTACGGCACCAAGGCCGGCCCTTTATCAGATGGAAATCCGGGTATTTTTTGTTATGTTATTGGTTTGTTAGATCTACATCCTAATATTTAGGATGGTGTTATGTTAGTGACTTGGTTAAGGTCGGTACCCGATATATAGGGTAATGTTATGCTAGTGACCGGTTATGTCGGAATCCTGGTTAGGATGTTGATATGCTATGAGATCTCATAGACTGTTGTCTGGTTAATGATTTGTTATGTGATTAATTGTTTTATGTGCACATGGTTATTTGATGGGGGTTTGGGTTGAGGAGGATCCTGCTTTGGGATGTAGGCCAACGAGTGGTCCGGATAGGCTGAAGGCCCCAAGAGGGCGGATCAGACGTGTCAAGGCTCGAAGAGTGGACCAGGCCGACTGAAGGCTCAGTGCGGGCGGACGAGTCATACTCTAGACTCAGAGAGTATCCCAGGTGGATTGAAGGCCCAATGCAGTCGGACCAATCACACTGTAGACTCGATATACATGGCTAGACTTGGAGGGTGGACCAGGTGGACTAAAGGCCCGGTGCAGCAGACCAGTCCCACAGTAGACCCGATGTGCATGGCTGTTCTATTTGTGCTACGTTATGAGTATGTTTATGTGTGGTTGGTATTTTGGGGGTAATTCACTAAGCTTTCGGGTGTACAGTTCAGTGTTTTGTTTCAGGTACTTCAGGAGATCGTGGCGAGGCGAAGGCATGATCGTACCACTCCTCATGTTTTATGATTTATGCGATATGGTTCTGGGTGATACTCGGATGTTTAAACTAATTTGAAAACAAGATTAATGAACTCAATGGTTTTTGAATGAATTAAAATGTTTTAATTTGGCTTAAATTTTAGGGTCGTTACAAGTTGGTATCAAAGCCTTGGTTTGAGTGAATTGGAGGAACATTCGTGTGAATCCAGTCTCAAATCAAGGAGGGATTTTTAAAATGGTTTTCAAAAGTTTTTTTTAATAAGTAAAGGAGGACACAAAGGGTACGATCAGCCGGAGCCAGTAAGTAGATCCCAAAATACCATACAAGTTGTTTGATTATGTGATATTTTAGAACAGCATGCTAGTACGAGGCTAGGGATCTTCAGGAATTGCAAGATAGAATTGCCTGATTATATGATGCCTGCGTGCCTAGGTCCTCCTTCGTATGAAATTGACATCATTATTGTAGTTATTTAGTGTATGCATCATGGTTGTACATAACTAAGATCTTATAGCCTGAGAATGTTAGATTTGGCCTTATGTTCTGTTCTTGTTTGACCGGGGGCTTAGGGTAGGATTGGATATTCGAAAGTCTATGGGATTTAGGTTACGTATGGCTAGCATACACTAGTGCTGCAGGGTTGGTGGAAGCTTCATGGAAGGGAGGGTTACATTTGTTGGGTTTTGAGCATTCTAACACTCCAAAGTGTACATCCAACCCTAAATACCTTGGATATATGTTTTCTCTATTATACATGCAAATATGAACTTTCCAAGGTATTCATCCTAACTAGCATAATAACATGATTCATATGAATATATCAAGTTAGAATTACATACCTCTTTGATGTAGAATGTCTTCATGAAGCTTGAGTGCCTAGTGCCCCAAGTGTGACACCTCAAATGGTTCACACAACACCAAATACACTTGGAATAACTTGAGAGAAACTGGAACACTCCTTGAAATCGTCTAGCCCTCACACTCACACATAGTTCACGATTTCTTGAGCCATGGTATTCTTTTATATGGTGGCTATTAGGGTTACACCATGTAACTCATGACTTTACCCATTCCTTATGCTCCATGGATTTTAACCTCCATGGAGTATCCATGGGTCACCCCATGGTGTTAGTCCAACATAAGTAATCTTGGATCACAAGCCCACATATATGAGAATGAATCATTTACGCAATCAACCCATATATTTAACTAGTCTCCTTTTGATCACTTAATAAATTCCAAATTAATTCTTGAACAATACTAATTAAATAACCTTATTAATATATTAGAACTTATAATATATTAACAAACCTTAAGTGTTATTTCTCTCATTTTAGTCTATCCAAATGCATGATGCCATGCAACCCAAATGGACCATGTCGGGTCGGGTCTAGTCTTACCAATTATAGTTATGGTCTTAGACATTAATCCAACAGTCTTCCACTTGGATAAGTCTAAAACTATTATTGTGTATGACCTCAAGGACCGACTGGAAATCATAGCTCTCAAAAGCTTCTGTCAAACTCTGACCTTGTAGATGAACTCTGACCTTTATTAATGACTTGTCCATTAGATAAGGGATAATATATTCCTCCATTCTAGATATCATATGGACTGAGACATGCATTATAATCATTCTCTTGGTCCATTTTTTGTTTCCCGATTTCCGATTTATGACGACTGACTAATTGAACAAATCAAATCAGTCCTGGCTCGGCCGAGCACTTCCATTTGTTATCATCAAATCATCGAGGGGCCCACAGATATCACTTTTATCCCGAAGGTAAAAAGAATGGATAAACTTCAACTCATATGACTTGTTCTAATATTTGTTGAATAATACACAAAGGCACGTTTTATAACACCGAGTTACCGTATGCGTTTTCATGCAATCAATATACAACCAACTCATAGTAACAACTCATATCTCTAGGTTTGAAAAATATAAGATATTATCGTCTGATGAACACTCATGATAAAATCCATGAAGTGATTCCAATGGGCTCGGGTTAAATCCAATACTCATAACTTATGAGCACTCATGAGTGTTGTAGCCCTTTGTCCAACACCTTAGACCTCTACAAGCCAACCCATGACAGTCTTAATTCATATCTACTTCCAACATATGACCGACTGTGGATAGTTTGAATAACTTAGTCATCCAGAACAATGACCTAGTTATTCTGGAAGTTAAAACATGCAAAATGAAACACAATAATAATTGAATCCAATATGGTATCAAAACCTATGAACATAAATAAAACACCTTTTATTTATCACCATATAATTACACATTATTCATTGTATACTGTTTCAGCTATCAACTTTATTCTTGAATTTAAAACAATAGTTGTCCCATGCTCCAAGCATGTACACCATGTTTTCTAAACACTAGTCATGCCATACACCAAGTATGCATACTATGTTTGTCTATGATCTTTACTTTGTGAATTAGATTAGTTGAACATAACTCCAATGATCCTCTTTTCACAGTCCCAAATCCTTACTGCAAATGAAAGAATTCCAAATTCATGTCATTTACTGAAATCTGTTAGATTCTAAACTTATATGCATTGATCCTCTTGTAATGATTATGCACAAAGTCAGAAAGACTTGACAACAACCATTATATAGCATTCCAAAGGAGTTCAACTCATTGGAAACATCCTTCTTGCATTAAGTTTCCTAATCTTACACAGATTGTATAATTTCTAACTTTGAAACATTTCCAGATTCCATTTTGACTATCACTTTTAAACAAGAGTTGCCTCCTTACAGATTATGTCAATATGGTCCTTCCAAAATTAACAATATACTTCCAACTATCCTTGAGCAACCAATCTTTGGTAAACCTTAGATTATCCTCGACAATTGTTTAATCCTTGTAGTCATATCCAATTCTAGACATTTTCCCTTCTTCATGCCCCAGGCATTTGGAAAATTTTAGAAAGGATGAATATAGCACATGTAATCAATCCTATATCCGAAGCATATAGGACACGATTCATGATGTATCACATAAAGACTAAACTAGTCTTTTGCTATACCATTTCCATTTCTATTTGCGAAGTTCTCATAATTCAGATTATAAAAAGGGATGTCGCAATCGTATTCGAATTTTAGAACACAAACCATGGACCCATATATAGAATTTTCTTATGTTGAGCCATTCCAACATAACATTCATATATATATATATATATATATATATATATATATATATATATTCTTGACTAAATATGATTAAAACCTCAATCTAATATTTTAGATTTGAGATGAAGTATAATTTCCTCTCCCTTAATTATAGCAAAACAACTTTTTCCCAATTAAAACATTTTGTTTTCTATAATTAACATTGATAAGTTGCAATACTTATCATAATTATCATGCTCCCACTAACATGATGATTATTAGCATAACACTTATGCTCCCACTAGCTTTGACATGTACTCAGAAATTAGCTGGACTTCTAGAAATCAATACTTTATTGACTTTCTTACCAAAGTTCAGATTTCTGATACTAGATTGCTTTAATAAAACATTATCAATATCATACACCTTATCTTAGATAGCTCACAGGTGTGTCTAAACAATTTTAAGAACTATGAAAAGGGATGCCGTAATCATAGTCTCGATTATTTAGACCTTTGCCACTTCTCACAAGTCCATGTTAGTATGCCGGTTAACCACACACGCTCCACTAACAAATTTGAGAATGCAAATATCACAATTGCTATCTAACTAAAATCTACTTAGCGAAAGTGTTTCCTCACCATCATTTTCATGAATCGGAGAGAAACCTTATGACACTTAGATTTAATGATGTATGCGTTCTTATCCATGTGAATTGTCAAAACCATAGTCACAAGACAAGGATAATGAAAAATCCAAACTCATATGGACTGAAGTCAATCTTAATTTCTTTCCATCTGACAGCTCAACGGCCTGCCATTGTTTCCAAGTTGTTATGCAACCAATTGAGAACTCTAAGAACTCATATGCAAAGCCAACTCTAACTGGAATGGGCACAGAATATGTCAACACGATAGGTTATGAACCTCAAGTTGTGTGCTAATGAAGAACTTCAGGTTTTATTCTTGATTAGTTCTTGAGACTTTCATGACCTTTAAGACTCCCACTGTCCTCTTGACATATAAGACTCTCTTTTCAAATATTCAAGAGATAGTGTGGTCTAATCAAGACAAACACTTCACACAATTGGCCTTAGTTGGTCTTTGTTTTATCCAAAACATCACAACTTACCAATTTCAAATGTACAAGAGTAGAAAACTTTTACTCTTACATTTGACAAGTGTTTTAAACCTTCTTTAAGACATGTCACTTGAGTTACAATTTTAAAGTATAACTCTAAGAATTGTTTTGGAAAGAAATGTGACTCATCTTTTTGATTTAATCATTTCAACAATTCATGACTCCTCTTCTTAGTCATAAGAATGCACTAAGATGACTTTAGAGGACCAATTGTGATATGGTATCTTAATCATTAAGATGATCATAAACATGATACTAAAGTACTCTCCCATCTTTTCAGATTTGAGAAACTTTTATCCTTCTGCCTAATTTGATTCTTCTTATTCACTCTGTCATACATTGGAAACTTTTCCAATGTCTCAGAATTACACTTAAGCTTTTAAGTATAACCATATTTACTGAGCTATAGTAAATTATGACGAATATTCTTATCTATCTTTTTTGGTGGACTTAGCCAGTGTACAAGAATGTGTACTCGATCCCTTAGTCCTTCACTTGACTCACACATCCATGTGAACAAGTAGTTAGTCTTAAATTTTCCAATGCTCGAAAGTTCTCATTCATCATGCTATACAACTTGCATGATTCCAAGTTTCTATCAAACTGAAACTTGGGTGATGAGAATCTTTTCTTATTTGGTAAATTTAGACATTACCACAAATGAGAGAATCAAATTCACTTTCCAATATTGTTATTAGTGGAATCTTATAAGCAACAATTTTCCACAAACGCCATTGTAAGGATGCATAAAGTAAAAAAAAATAAAAAATCTCTTTTTTATTTTAAAATTTTGTGGAAAAATTTATCCTTACAATCCATATGAAAACTTGTTGTTATCTATTCCTAAGCAATATCTCATAACTCCTAAGAAGTATCTCAAGAATCAGATGTTCAAACTATGCGATATAAATCCATCTACGCGATCAGATTCATCATATTCTTTCTTTTAGTTCCTTCACTTTTCTTTGATTCTTATAACATCACCATGTGACCCAATCACATCATGTATCAAGAATCTCATAATAGAAACTTAGCAGAGTTAGATAGTGGACTTTACCTAAAGTAGAGTCAAACTTATTGACTTTAACACCCTTAGGTAAATTGGCAACTTCGCAACCAATGCCCCTTCATTTGGCAATTTAACATATGGATGCTTTGGTAATGGAGCATGGGACTATCACAGACTTAGCCTTTCTCTTTACCATTTGGTCAACTGAGTTGACTAAGGCCGATCCCTTTCCATTGGGAAGAGAGAGCTTTACTGGATGTCCAATGTCATTATTCTCAATGTCCACAGGTTTTAGGAAGTTGTTCTTAGCAAATAGATAAGATCATTAAGGGTCTTGTCATAGTATTTTTCATAGGAGTCCCAAAGGAACTCACTATGTGACTTAGAAAGTGATTGAACCACCAAATTTCTCAAGACTTTGACACCCAACACTCACGGCTTGTCAATATGTGACTACATCTCCAAGATGTGACCACACATAGACCTTTGCTTGCCAATAGGGCTTGAGTGGCCTTAAACTTTTCAAGAACTTGTGGGTTAGGGAGAATAATTTGGAGGAGGTGAAAGAAGTATGATTTCCATGGGACATCATTTTCATTTAGGAAAGCTTGTTTCAAGAGATTTGGGAAGATCATAAATATCTACACCAGACATCTTTTTGGGAGATATTCAAGATAGTTGACTTAAAGTCCTTAATATAACACCCAATATGAAATATTAAGGCTAGGACCCAACACATTGGTTTTATAACTTGGAAGAGGGATTTCGTAATCCAAGCTATAAAATATTTGAAGGTAGGTGAATGACGATTCACCAATTTCCACCATGGAAAAACAAAATAAATTTATTAAAATTCATTAGGTTTTTTTAATTGGATTTGAAACTCCTAGATCTTTTGAGATTCATTGAACTGTTCAATGGCATGTTTCAATCTCGAGCGTGCCCTTCAGGTTTTGTGACTGGGATGCCAAGGATCACAAAACAAGGTGTGAATAACCATGCAAATATACTTGGTACCCTTAAGTGTTTACCCCTCAATCGATGTGCCGGTTAACCACACACGCTCCATCGATACTATGATAAACATTAAGTTACCCTGTGCCTACCTTGTTAATTACGAGTTAGTGTGCCGGTTAACCACACACGCTCCACTAACCGACTTAAACAAAGTGCAAAGTGTAATTTCATGGATTAGCACCTTATTCACATTTTCCTAAGTAACTAAGATTGGGTATTTATAAAAGGTTTAGTTACTTAGTATTTATCATTAATACTTTTAATGAAGGGAGAATTATAGTCCTTGTCCTACCCGTTCGGCTAACGACCCTCCACCAGTCAAGGAAGCGGTGGGTGAGAGTGGATACCGATTAAACTGTCATTTTATAGGTAGTTACCTTATACCCCCCTTATAGACAGGCTTCGTGAATGAGGTCTACTAACGGTAAGACTGACTTTACTCTTATACATATATATATATATATATATATATATATATATATATATATATATATATATATATATATATATATATATATATATATATATATTAACTTATAATATTATAAAGTATAAGGTTTGAATTTTAACTTTTAAAATTGTAAGGGCTAACTTGGAATTAAAGTATTGATAAGTGAAAACTTTTCAAATTCCAAAACTTGAGGGAAAGTTTTGAAACTATTCAAAACTAATTAATTCCACAACATATGTGTTTAAAGTATTTTTAATTAAAAGACTCTTAAGTTCCATAACTTGAGGACAAGTTATGGAAGACTTTAAACTAATAAAAGAATGTAACTTTTCTCTATTTTGTAACTTATGGAGTTAATTAAGGTTACACATTTTTTGTTTATTTAATGAAGAGACTCTTGAACCTCCATAACTTGAGAACAAGTTATGGAGTCATAAAACCATTTAATGAGGACAAGACTCTTCATTTTGTAACCTATTACAACTTTTATGAGTTTTAAGAAACTTAAATGTGACTTTTCAAGTAACTTGAGGACAAGTTACAAAAAACATTTTAGAATCAACTCTTAGAAAACATATTATCACATAATTTTCAATTAATCTAAATCAACTCATAAGTTCAAAATAATTCAAAAAAAAACTTTTGGATTCCATAACTTATGGAGTTTAATGTTTGTTTAATGATGAAACTTTTCATGTTCCATAACTTAAGAACAAGTTATGGAATTATTTAAAACATTAACAACAATTTTTGTAACTCCATAAAGAACTTTGAATCAATTTTTTTAAACCTTTTCATATCCATAACTTATGGAGGTTTCAAAAAACTCTTTAGATCAAACTTTTAAAACTAATAAAATAATCATATCATTTTACCTTTTACCAAATTTGACCTAAATTAACTCATATAGCAAATGATTCAAATTTTACAAATAATTAGTTTTTCACAAAAACAAGTAATTGTTTTAAAATTTGACAAATGTCAATTTTTTTTTTTTCAACATTGAAAATAAAATATTTGCATCAATATAAAAAAAACCAACCCATGGCTCTGATACCACTGTTGGGTTTTGAGTATTCTAACACTCCTAAGTGTACATGCAACCCTAAATACCTTGGATCTATGTTTTCTCTATTATACTTGCAAATATGAACTTTCCAAGGTATTCATCCTAACTAGCATAATAACATGATTCATATGAATATATCAAGTTAGAATTACATACCTTTTTGATGTAGAATGTCTTTCATGAAGCTTGAGTGCCTAGTGCCCCAAGTGTGACACCTCAAATGGTTCACACAACACCAAATACACTTGGAATAATTTGAGAGAAACTTGAACACTCCTTGAAATCGTCTAGCCCTCACACTCACACATAGTTCACGATTTCTTGAGCCATGGTATTCTTTTATATGGTGGCTATTAGGTTTACACCATGTAACTCATGACTTTACCCATTCCTTATGCTCCATGGATTTTAACCTCTATGGAGTATCCATGGGTCACCCCATGGACTTAGTCCAACATAAGGAATCTTGGATCACAAGCCCACATATATAAGAATGAATGATTTACACAATCAACCCATATATTTAATTAGTCTCCTTTTGATCACTTAATTAATTCCAAATTAATTCTTGAACTTATAATATACTAATTATATAACCTTATTAATATATTAGAGCTTATAATATATTAACAAACCGTAAGTGTTATTTCTCTCATTTTAGTCTATCCAAATGCATGATGCCATGCAACCCAAATGGACCATGCCGGGTCCGGTCAAGTCTTACCAATTATAGTTATGGACTTAGACATTAATCCAACAACATTATACCAGTAGGCCGGTTATGGGATAATGGTGCTCCTCTAGGAGTGGGGATTGAGTGTTCGTTATGTATATGTTGTTGTTAGTGTGTTGTAGTGATACTTGATACAAATATAGGTAGGTGTGGAAGGTAGTATGGGCCCATACTACTGAAAGCATAGGGCCTGTACGCGTATCAAGGAAGTCACAAACCCTAGGGTTTTGTTGGGAGCTGGTTCTCGGAGTTACTATGAGGAATGCCTAATATCTTGTGGTGCATTTGTAGTATGCCGATTACGAGACGTCTCGGGGCAGGATCCCGTTGGGGATTGGGATTAGGAGAGAGTGATCAGGGTGGATCGGTACCACCTAGGGTCATTGGTCAGATGAGTGTGGACGAGCTGGATGCTAGGATTCATGAGATCTTGCATGATGAGGTTGTTGCTATGTTCTAGGCTGAGTTGTTGGAGATGTTTGGGTCGATCAAGACCGCCATGGTTGAGTACCTTGATGACCGCTATACAGCTCTTGCAGAGGCGGCTGTCGCGGCAGCTACAGCAGATGTAACAGCGGCAGGAGGAGGAGCCGGTCGAGGTTTTCAGTATCGGGAGTTCAATAATACAAAGCCCCTACCTTCAATAGAGTTCAAGATCCGATCGTTGCTATGAGGTGGTTGTCAGACGTGGAGGGTTGTTTCTACACGTGTTCATGCCCTGCGGATCAGAGGGTGATATGTGCTCTGAACCTTTTGAGGCTCGGGGCGAAGGATTGGTGGGGGTTGACTACGGGATCTTATTCGGATTCGCAACGGGCTGCAGTTACTTGGGATCAATTTCTAGAGATGTTCAACACTCGTTATGTTCCACGGGTTGAAAGAGAGAGAGAGAGAGAGAGAGAGAGAGAGAGAGAGAGGTTAGCTCAGGAGTTCCTGGAGCTAAAGCACAATTCAGAGTCGGTGATGGAGATCACCAGGATGTTCACTGAGAGGGCGATGTTTTGCCTGGAGTTTGCTTCAGAGCAGGCTCAGATGTCCCGATATCTGAGTATGCTCAAAAGGGACATCAGGAAATTTGTGTCCACGCAAAGGTGTGATACCTTGTTAGAGCTGCAGGAGGCCACCAGGCGGCGGGAGTTAGAGATGGAGTTGCAGTTGCGAGAGCAGAGGAAGGCCCTGGTGCAATCGCAGCCGGCGCCAAAACGGTCAAAAACCGTTGAATCTAGGGTTGGAGGTCAGAGTAGCCACACTTGTGAGCAGTGTGGGAAGGGTCATGCTGGAGTTTATAGGCCTGGTGGTACGTGTCGCAAGTGTGAGAAAGAAGGGCACTATGCAAGCGATTGTCGTCAGTTGGTCCCGGCTCAGGATATGAGGATCTGTTATCACTGTCATCAGGTTGGACACTTGAGGGTCAACTGTCCATAACTTGTTGAAGGACCGGTGTAGGTTCCAGCACCGGCCACTTTGAGGATTAGGGGTGGAGGTCAGGGTGGAGCGGAGCCTCCGAGGGCTCAGGGGCGTGCTTTCCAGCTAACAGCAGAGGAGGTCAGGGTAGAGTCGGATGCAGCTACGGGTATGTTTCCGCTTTGTTATCTTGTTATCTTGTTGTCTATGTTGTATTGTAAATGTTTTCACCTTTTGCGCATGATTCATAGTATGTTTGGGGATCTTAGTAGTTAGAAGTTGTAGTTGGTTAGCGTTCAGAAGGATTCTTGGTTGAAAGGTAAGGTATATGATCTCATTGCTTGGAATAGCAACTTCGTTGCGAGAAGTGTTCAATTGAGATTCGAATTTCCTTGGAGTTCGGGATGTACGATGTCAGGAGAGTGGCCTATGGAGGTTGCTCACTCCGGAGGGATTTGGTTCCTGATGTAGAGTGGGAAACTTTATAAAGTTATGCCAGTTTCTCAGCGGAAGTTAGTAGTGGGTACACTAAGTGGGGAGAATTGGAATATTCACCGATGAAACAGCAAGCATCCAGGGTTGGTTAGCTATTTGGATTTATTAGAGTTGTTAGCCAAGAGTTTGGCACGGTTGGAGCAAGTGATAGTCAAGGGCGCAGGGAACATACCATGGTTTCAGGAAAAGTAGTTGGTTGATGTGTGGCCTCGCTTAGGCCATGGAAAGGATTTCGGGAACAGAATGGGAGTTCGGAACCCCTAGAGGGCTAGAACAGACTGCATGGAAGAGACTCCCGGGAAGGATGGTTCAGGGTGGCGTACGATAGTTTTGGGCGGTCTGGATAGACTGAAGGTTGGAAGGCATACCAGTCAGGCCGAAGGCTTAGGGAACGGTCCATACAGGCTGAAGGCCCAGGAGGGTGGTCCAAACATGATGAAGGTTCCGAGAATGGTCCAGATAGGCTGAAGGCCTGGAAAGGTGGTCCAGTCATGCTGAAGACTATGTATGTGTTAGTGGATCGGTATGAGGAGTATAAGTGAATATGTCTCCATGATATGGTAATCAATATGGTCTGCCCCCAAGTATTGATCATGATGATGGAGTTGGCTGGAGGCCATGCGTGGGCCTAGTTCATAGGTGATTGGATTCGGAGTATATGGGAGTTCAAGATTAGCATTTGCTCTACATGGATAGTGTAGAGTGGAGTTTAGCACAGTGGAACTTGTAGGTGTGGCAAGGGTTATTGAGTAGATTTCCTGAAAAGGAAAGGTATATAGCTCCAGAAGGAGCGTGTGTCCTTTGAAAGGAAAACAGTAGTGTGAATGTATGATCGAAAGTGCTTCAGTTGCTGGTAGTGAGCATTGGGATTGTACAAAATATATGGAAGTACTTACGGGTTGGATGCCCGTTGAGGTTCTAGCAATGTTGGATGATGCGCAAGCATGTTTTCAGTCTCCTTGGGAGAGGAGGAGAATAGTGGTTCCAGATTGGAGGATTGGACAAAGGAAGGTGAGACAACAGGTTAACAGACTGGGAAGTAGTCTGGATCGGTGTTAAGGACTGTATGAGGATATTACAGTCGGAGGTCAAGGACCTAGAGGTCGGGATAGGGAGGTGTGAGTGGGTTGCACTCCGTTGAGTAGAACCGAAGGGTTCGAGGGAGACACAAGGACAAGATCCTTGGTTCCGATTATGGTTGTGGTCATGAGCTAGGGACGTAGTGGTGTTCCATCCTAGGGATGGCTGGACCATCATAGGCATTCCTGGTTTTTACAGCCCGAGGCTCTTTGGGGCAGGTACGATGTGTATGAACATTATAGTTGGGTGTTCAGGAGGGTTGCTTTGAAGCTGTGAATTCTCTCATCATGTCAACATGGTAAGAGGAAATTGGTGGGAAAGAGCTTGAGGAATTAAAGGCTTGCTGCAAAGGAGTGATGTAGATCCGGGATCTACTTCAGTTGTAGCTTATTGGAGGTAATAATCTGTTGCTTGGGTTCTTTTCCATCTAGATCTTTTATCATTTGAAGTTTTAGGGCATTTTTGGTATGGTTGAGAGCTACTTCGAGTTAGAGGCTTAGACCTCAGGTTGCCACTTCAGATCTAGGCTAGTGATGGTCCATAATGTCATAAAGTTTCAGTATTTGAGTTGTTGGTGAAGCCCCTTTGCCCAAAACCCAAGCCCTAGGGTGTTTTGGGCCAAAATCTCCATGGTTGTAGAAGGGTGGATCTATGAATTTGAGCTTCTGCATGGCTTGAATAGCTTCTCAATGGGTTGAGAACTGGAGAGATTCGGCGAGTCACATGGGTGTACTCGACGAGTTGTATGAACATAAGCATGGACTCGGCGAGTTGGAAGAACAACTCGGAGAGTCTGTTGAAGATTGCCTTGGACTCGGCGAGTCTGGTTGCTAAACCCAAGCTCTTTTGGTTAAAGCATTGGATTAAGTGAGTTGGTTGGAGACTCAGTGAGTCGGACAGGATGGGACTCAGAGATCGTTGGACTCGGCAAGTCTTGGGGCGACCCGGCGAGTTAAGTTGTGTAATGAGAGTTTTCTTGGTATGGGAACTCGGCGAGTCGACGGGGTGACTCGATGAGTAGATTCAACTAGGAAGGTTCACTTTGATTGAGGACTTTGACCTTGACCAAGCGTTGACCAGTTTGACTTCCAAGGGTGATTTGGTAATTCTGGTATTTATGGAATTGGTTCTCTGGTAGTGTTTTAAGGTGAAGTTCGTGTCGGTGGTCGAAGCAGTTTGGTCTTATCTCTTCAGTCGGCAATTGCAGGTGAGTTATCCTCACTATATCGACATGGTCTATGACACCATGGTCGGCCCTTTATCGGATGGAAATCCGAGTATTATTTATTATGTTATTGCTTTGTTAGATCTGCATCCTGATATTTAGGATGGTGTTATGTTAGTGACTTGGTTAAGGTCGGTACCCGGTATATAGGGTAATGTTATGCTAGTAACCGGTTATATCGAAATCCTGGTTAGGATGTTGATATCCTATGAGATCTGATAGACTTTTTTCTGGTTAAGGATTTGTTATGTGATTAATTGTTCTATGTGCACATGGTTATTTGACAGGGGTTTGGGTTGAGGCGGGTCCTGCTTTGTGCTGTAGGCCAACATATCCAGGGCGGACCAGATATTCTGAAGGCCCAGCGAGCGGTTCGGATAGGCAAAAGGCCCCAAGAGGGCGGATCAGACATGCTGAGGCTCGGAGAGTGGACCAAGCCGACTGAAGGCCCGGTGTGGGTGGACCAGTCATACTGTAGACTCAGAGAGTGGACCAGGTGGATTGAAGGCCCAATGCAGGCGGACCAATCACACTGTAGACTCGATATACATGGCTAGACTCGGAGGGTGGACCAGGTGGACTGAAGGCCCGGTGCAGCAGACCAGTCCCATAGTAGACCCGATGTGCATGGTTGTTCTATTTATGCTATGTTATGAGTATGTTTATGTGTGGGTGGTATTTTGGGGGTAATTCACTAAGCTTTCGGGTGTACAGTTCAGTGTTTTGTTTCAGGTACTTCAGGAGATCGTGGCGAGGCGAATGCATGATCGTACCACTCCTCATGTTTTATGATTTATGTGATATGGTTTTGGGTGATACTCGGATGTTTAAACTAATTTGAAAACAAGATGTATGAACTTAATGGTTTTTGAATGAATTAAAATGTTTTAATTTGTCTTAAATTTTAGGGTCGTTACAAGTTGGTATCAGAGCCTTGGTTTGAGTGAATTGGAGGAACATTCGTGTGAATCTAGTCTCAAATGAAGGAGGGATTTTTAAAATGGTTTTCAAAAGGTTTTTTTTAATAAGTAAAGGAGGACACAAAGGGTACGATCAGCCAGAGCCAGTAAGTAGACCCGAAAATACCATACAAGTTGTTTGATTATGTGATATGTTATAACAACATGCTAGTACGAGGCTAGGGATCTTCAGGAATTGCAAGATAGAATTGCCTGATTATATGATGCCTGCTAGCCTAGGTCCTCCTTCGTATGAAATTGACATCATTATTGTAGTTATTTAGTGTATGCATCATGGTTGTACATAACTAAGATCTTATAGCCTGAGAATGTTAGATTTGGACTTATGTTCTATTCTTGTTTGATTGGGGGCATAGGGTAGGATTGGATATTCGAAAGTCTATGGGGTCCAGCGTTATGTATGGCTAGCATAAACGAGTCCCACAGTAGACCCGATGTGCATTGCTGTTCTATTTGTTCTATGTTACGAGTATGTTTATGTGTGGTTGGTATTTTGGGGGTAACTCACTATGCTTTTGTGCTTACAGTTCAGTGTTTTGTTTCAGGTACTTCAGGAGATCGTGGTAAGGCGAAGGTGTGATCGTACCGCTCCTCATATTTTATGATTTATGTGATATGGTTCTGGGGGATTCTCTGATGCTTGAACTAATTTGAAAACAAGATGTATGAACTTAATTGTTTTTGAATGAATTAAAATGTTTTAATTTCGCTTAATTTTTACGGTCGTTACATAAGAGCATATGAGGATTAGAGAAGATAAGTACCCAAGAAATTTCATGTTGAAAATTTGGGCTATGAGAAAAGAGGTAGAAAAGAAAGTTGTGAATTGAGTAATGAAGTTGTAATATTGAAACATGATAAATATGATGTGCACACATTGTATGGGTGCTGCAAACACATGGTACTTGTTGTGGTTCAATTGAGCCATTGAGTCGCTTGACGATCAAGTGGGTTAGGAAAGATACGAGATATCATGGAAAGTTGAGAAGAATTTACCATGAAAGAGATACAATAGTTGTGAACCAAGGAATGTAATGGTGAAATCGCATCGTACAATGCGCATGCAAAAGTATAGGCTCTATATACATATTGCACTTATTGAGATTCAATGGAACCATTAAGTTACTTAATAATCGAGTAGTAGAAAAAGAAAGATTAATATGGTAATTGGAAGAAAATGCCATGTAAGAGGAGACTTGGATATCTCAAGAGTAAACGGAAGATAGATGTGAAATTCAATGCATGATCCCTAATAGACTAAGGAGAAGGATATTTTATAGTAGATACAACATTTTAGAATGATAGTGAAGTAGTTAAATGTGAAACTTCACTAAGAGTTACAAAATGTATTGGAGAAAATGGTGAGTAGTCACTTATTTTAGAGTGGGATTGGCATAGTAGAAGCGCGTGGAGAATGCTAACTTACCAAATAGTAGATGCTAAGAAGTGTATTAGTATATTTGTGAGAAAAAGAATGAAAGATGGTAAGTTTATACACATGGTTGTGAAAATTAGGACAAAAGATAAAACATGATGAAATTTATTGTAACACCCAGAATCAGAAAGACCAAGAAAAGAAAGGAAAAGCTCTAAGTCAAGAGTCAACTCGTCGAGTCCAGGGAGGAACTCGACGAGTCAGAGCGGGATCCGGGGAATAGAGTAAGTGACCGACTCGGCGAGTCGGCTATTGGACTTGGCGAGTCTGGTCTGGACGAGAAAAACCCTAATCCCGGGGGTTATTCCCTATTTAAAGGACATTACATCCCTTCCCCAGCCTCTTTACCACCCTTTTGAGATCCAGAAACCCTAAATCGTGAGTGAGAGTCCCTAGAAGCAATTTGGAGCTTAGATAAGTGGTTTTTGTGAAGAGATCTTGAAGTTCAAGAAGCTTGGATCAAGGAGGTTTACATAGATTTGGATTATTCTTCAGTGGGAGGTCATCTTGGAGGTAATAAGCTGTTACCTTCACCCTTTTGGCATCTAGATCTATTCTTGAATGAGATTTTCGGGCTATTTTGGTAAGATTAAGATCTATTTCGGGTTTGGGGCTTAGCTCTGAGGTTGCTACTTCAGATCTACGGTTGTGATGGTCCAGAATGTCTTAAAGCAGCAGTGAATGAGTTAGTGGTGAAGCCCATTTGTCTTAAAACCTAGCCCTAGAGTGTTTTGGGCTTTTAGCTCCTTGGTTTCACATAAACTTTGCAACTTTACGTGGGGGTTAGACTTTATAAGAGTGGATCTATGGGTTGGAGCCCCTGCATGGCTCGAAAATCCATTGTATGGATTGAGAATGGAATAGACTTGACGAGTCACATGGGTGTACTCGGCGAGTTGTATGAACATGAGCATGGACTTGGAGAGTTGAAGAACAACTCGGTGAGTCTGTTGAAGATTGCCTTGGAATCAGCGAGTATGGTCGCAGAACCTTAACCTTTTCTGGTTAAGACGCATATCAGTGAGTTGAGTGGTGACTCAATGAGTTGGACACGATGGGCCTCAGAGATCGTTGAACTCGACGAGTCTTGGGGTGACTCAGCGATTTGAGTCGTATTTTGACTGTTTCTGAGTTTAAGAACTCGGCAAATCTATGAGTTGACTCGGCGAGTCGAGTCAACTGGAAGGTTGATTTTGACCAGAGTTGACTTATTTTGACTTCTAGAGTTTAGTTTGGAGCTAAGTCTTATATTGATATTAGTTGCTCGGGGAGCTAGTGGAGCAGCGGTTCAGAGAGTTGTCTGACAGCAGCCAGAGGGTTATTAGCAAAGTTCAATAGTGTAAGTGAGTTTCCCTTTATGTGAATGGGTCTACCGCCATAATGTCGGCCCATGTAATTATAAGTAGGAAGACCCGGGGGTTAGCACTAGGCACAGTATGCTAGTATGAAATTCGGGACTAAGGTCCAATGTTAGCAGGCGGGTGCCCAAGGAGTGGTTTGTATGATAGTTATACTTGTTGTCTATGTGATACATGTATGTGCCTGGTAGGGAGGTGAGTGTGGGTGAGGTCCCATATCTCACCAATAGTAGAGTGTGGATGGTGTTCCATACCTCATTAGCAGTAGAGCAGGGGCGAGGCCCAAGTAAGGAAAAGAGTGAGTGTGGGCTGGGTCCGTATCTCACTGTTAGTAGGAGCGTGGATGGGGTTCCATGATTCATCAGTAGTAGGACAAGGGGTGAGGCCCAAGATAGGCGATGCCTTAGTACAGTAATCTAGTAGAGCATGTTAGTTATGTGTTGTAATATGATTATATGCTAGTATATGTTAGCGAGCGGGACTCGAAGCCAGGCGGGGCCTGGTTGCGGATGAGGTCCGATAGCAGGTGAGGCCCAATGCAGCGGGCGTGAGCCCAGTATGTGGTTATGTGCTCGGTATTATGTATGGCACATATGTATCAGTAGATATGTATGGTATGCGGTAGGTTGTGGAACTCATTAAGCTTCGTGCTTGTGGTTTTCAGCTTTGGTTTCAGGTATTCAATTTTTAGAAGAGGAGCTCAGGAGTGTTGCAGTGTACCCACCATGGAAAGCTAGCCTGGGATGTTTACTCTGATAATTAAACAAGTGTTTTGGAAATGAACTATTATTTGTCATATTAACCCTTTCTGTATGTTTGAATGACTTAACGCTATGAATTAGTAATGTTTTTAAAAGAAATTTTTGGACTCGAAATTTGGAATGTTACATGTATGCAATGTGATTTAATAAGAGTAGACAGAGTAATAAACGTTCCTTAGAAACCATCTAGAGTAAAGGAATGAAGAAAGATTGGCCATTTACATTGAAAATGCAAAGAAAAGGAAAGTAAATTGTTATTTCGATAAAAAGGTTATAGTAGAGAATAACCTTAGAAATGAGTCCATGAGTAAGAAAATGAACAAGAGGGTAAGAAAAGTTTTTGAGGAAGGAATCCCTTAAAGGAGGGGAGATGGAAAGAACTTGAAATTTAGAGAAAGTTGACTTTTAGTCAATAACTGATCAAAATGGTAAAATGGTCAATTATGAGAAAGAAATGAGATTATGAAATTGTGACCTCATAAAAATGGCTAATAAGAGTTTAAGTCATTTGTAAGAGTTAGGATGAGTAAGCCATTGAGAAAGAATGAACGAGAAGATGTATTTTGGACAAAAGGGTAAAATGGGAATTTTTTTTGTTTTTTAGCCTTGTTTGTGACTTAACAGATTAACACCTATATTAAGTTAATGAGAAGTGGCTTAACAAACGTGTAAATTATGTTCCCACCTTCACATAGATATAAATAACATCAAAAACGGGTTAGTAACGAAGAAGATATGAGGGATTGAGGATTTTAGAAAAATGTCCCAAAAGTGGAATTGAATAAGCCAAGGGTCGTTGTCTGGACCAGAACTGCCACATGGTTCATGAATGTCCATGACGTGGAGAGTGATATACGTAAGAAGGAATGAGAATTTACTTTGTCCCACAACACGACATATGGGTGCCGTGACGTGGTGGCCAAAGTAGAATGCCCTTGAGAAAGAATACCACGACCTGGTAAGTAGATGGACATAGTCTCGCAACAAAATGGGAGCCATTAACCTTGAGTAAAAATTTCGTCGTGATACGTTGATTAGAAAACCGTGGCGTAGTGTTTCATAGATTAAACCCACTGATCAACTTTATTCTTTCCAAAAATACTCTTGTTTTCCTTAGAGGAGGGAGCTCCGCTGATTTTGGTGATGAAGGATGATCATGTGGCACTTCAAGGAGTTAGAGAAAAGGGTTAGACATCAAAAGCTTATGAGGTAATCATCCCCTTCATCTTTAAGCTTTTATTGCTTTAATAGTGATTAATAGAATTGAGTTAGATATGAATAATTACCGTTAAGAAGCTTGTTAATCGATGTCATTAGTGGTGTTTATAAGCCTTGAACAAACTCCATGTGTGATTTCAATGGTGAAATCACTATTTGTGAAATCTAGAAAATATGTTAATTGATGCACTAGATGTTAGATTATCATGAATTAAGTATCATGGGATGCTTAGTTCATTGTTTAGATTCAATTTAGAAGTAGAGAATGAAATATTAGAATTATGATCAATTACGTGATCAATTTGACATTAAGAAGTAAATAAGCATTTAATAGGATAAGACAAGCTTTAAGGTACTTGAAATGTTGTATGAATAGGAATTGAGCAAGAAGATGAGCCAAGATGCATAAATTGAACAATGTGAGTTATTACTCTCACTCTCTCTTAATGTTGTTATATATATATATATATATATATATATATATATATAGAGAGCCATGCATCTGAGCATGTGTGTATAATCAAATTATGTAGAGATGTGTAGAGAAAGAACAAGGGTATTATGAGAAATACGCTTAAGGGTAGATAAGGAAAGTATAGGATTATATGCGTTATAATCCTATGCAAGGGTAGATAATGAGAAAAGGTATATGTGTATACCTAATAGAATTTAGATAAAGAAAGAGAATGATTATATTTAATATAATCATAAGTTTATGTATCTATATCTAGACATGATGGTATTGTGTAGAATGCATGTGTGTTACTAGACATAGGTAAATATTAAGTACTTAATGAGGTAAGTACTAGATGGGAAATAGAATATATGTTAATGAGATGATGAGATGGAGGTTCCTTCGAGGACAAGATTATGACTTTTTCGGGAATGAGATAGAGGTTCCTTCGGGGACAAGATTATGATTCGGGATTGAGATAGAGGTTCCTTCACGGACATGATTATGATTCCTTCGAGAATGAGATAGAGGTTCCTTCGGGGACAAGATTATGATTCCTTCGGGAATGAGATAGAGGTTCCCTAAGGGACAAGATTATTATTCCTTCTGGAATGAGATAATGGTTCGTTCGGGAACAATAATATGGTTCCTTTGGGAATGAGATGATGGTTCCTTAGGGAACATAAATAGATGATCCATTTAGGGATGTGGGTAGATGATTCATGCGGGAATTAAATACTTTTTATGATTAGAAAAGATAGAGAAAAGGTTCCATGAGTAGAACATGATAATGGAGTTCTTTTAAAAATTTAGAAATAGCCTGTGAGGGGTTAAGAGTAAGGAATCTATGATGGATGCAAATGTAAGAAATAAAATTAAGGATCCACGAGAGATCTTATCAGGAAGAGGTAGAACTGGATGAGAATACTCGGTAGAGCTAGTAGGATATTGATCTTAGAAGATATGAAGATTAAAGTATGAGATGTTGTCGTTAGGTATAGATGAGAACATGTTGCTAATGCACTAGAGATGACAAAGGAGAAAATAGTAGAGAATAGATACATTATCTAAGCAAAAAGAGCAAAGTAAGAGACAAAGTTCGAGACATAGATAAGGTGTGTAAATAGTATAAGATGTGCCTGAGAAGAGGCTAAGCAACATAAAAGAAATAGATGATTGGTAAGAATAGCAGTGTGTTCTATTAAGGAAGATAATGGAGGATAGAGTACAAGAATGAGAGGCTAGAATACTAAGGCATGGGAAGATATAGAAGAATAGAGGTACTTTTGATGAGATGAGAAAATACTGATAGTCTATGCCATGATAAGAAAAGTTTAAGATGCAGAGTATGAGATAGAAGAAAAGAAGAAATATTGGAGTATAAAAGAGAAAGAGCAGATGAACATGAAAATAGAAAGAATATATCTCACTGGGTTGTCTGATGTTGTAGAGATGTTTCATATTTTGTAGGTTCAAGTAGCAATACATGTGGTACCATAAGTAAAGATAGGAGCACAAGGACTTAGAACATGTTATATTTTCCTTGTTGTTCTATCTTGTATGAAGATTTTTATTGTAAACACATGACTATGTCTGGGATATAAAATGTTTTTATTTTTATGAGTTAATAGAATTTCAAATTTTTTTTATTAATAACTCTAATAATCACATTAGATTTGATGATAGAAAGTTTGAGTCGTGACATATACTGTATATAGATTTGATTAACCGAACCCAAAACAAATTTGGATAATGGAAAAATCACCACCACCAACGAAAAAGCATAGATTTTCTGAAAGAAAACAAGTTCCCGACTCCCAAACCACCATCTCCTTTATAAGCGAGGACTTTACCCCCATCGAACCCAATGCATACGTCTCTCATCCAAATCCGCACCCTAGAATATATTTGCCTACAATGTCTCCAAAGAGGTGATAACAAAAAGCAGGGACAAGAACATCGACATCAAATAGCTACCTAGAGATCCAAAAACAAACTTAACCAACGTAAACAGACCTCGACAAGAAAGATTCTTGGCCTTCCACCTTGACAACCTACAGCAAAAATGATCCAACATGGGTGACCAACACATAAGTCTGGGATATATTATGGTTGACCGGGATACCAAGATGAATGAAAGGAAGATCAGCAGGAGTACACCCCATCTTATCCACCTCCACAATTTAGTTAAACGAGAATATAACCCTAGTCAATTTTCTTTTATGAAAATTGTTTCTAAGATCCGTCGCCATATAAAAACATCTCCGAATGCGCACAATATGGTTTGCATTCTCAGGATCGCAAGGTGATACAAACATGAAATCATCAGCATAAAGAAGACATGACATCTCAACCATAGAAATAGAAATATTTGTGAACACATTAGCCACATGTGCCCTAAGCAAAGTAACATGAAGTCCTTCCATCGATGGGATAAATAAGAAACGGGAGGGATGCCCCCCTGTGTCAGACCTTGCTAAAGCTGAAACTCGTTTGTAGGTGAACCATTAATCAAAACCAACACTCCAACAGATCTCAAAAGCTCCATGGTCCACTCACACCATAGTCAGCCGAAATCTATAATATACATAATTTTAAGAAGATAGCCCTATGAATGAGAAGCATAGGCCTTCTCAAAATCCACCTTAAATGTCAACAATGGATTTCTTGAATCCATGCTCCAATTCACCAACTCATTAAAGAGGAACGACCCATCTAGAATGTGTCCATTTAATAAACATAATAAAGGTCATGTAATGTTCCATTTTCACAAACAAAATTTTCACTTTTAATTAAGGTAAAACACCGTTTTCATAAAACCCCAGTTAAGAAAACTCATTTGTTCCAAAATACATTTGTTAGAAAATCAGAGGAATATAATAAATACAAAATCTCTAATGCTGCTAATAAGTGTGTATAGTTACGTCTTCGCCTTCCTACAATCACCAATGGTACTTGAAAAACATTTAATCCACAACTGTAAGCCAAAGCTTATTACGTTCCTCCAAAATACCACACAACATAATACACGTACAATGCATGCAGATACACATACACCTAGGCATTCAGTTTTACGGACTGCCTCGCGAGGCCTATATGTGACAACTCGATATTTTGAATCAATGTAATGACCTAAAAAGTCAAGAATTGTAACCCCTTTTAATATAATGAAATTATTTTCGAAAATAAAATGTTCAATTGTCATCTACTGGATTTCATAAATGATAGTCATCATGTCAAGGTTTCCAGAAATATAAAGAACACTAAAATCCGAGTTATAACGAAGAAGTTATGACCAAACTAAGATTCACAACAAAACCGTCAATACGATTAAACGTAAAAAGCGAAGTTTTAATAAAATACCTTTTAACCTTAAGTATCTGAATGAAAATCGTAGACATCATTAAACCGTGAACATACATAAAAAGAACGCCCAAATCTGACTTCGTATTGGGAAGTTATGATTTTTTGAAGTTTCGGATGAGCAGTAGACAGCTAAAAACTCAAAATAGAGATCGAGGATTTTTGACCGAAACAATCTAAATGAGAATCGAAGACCTCAACAATGGTAGTACAACAGTAAAAAGTCTGTCGAAAACAACCATTAGATAAAAAAGTCACATATTTTTAACGGACCTTTCGTGTCCCAGCCTGTTAAAAATAATATAATTAGACTAAATTCAAGATTAGCCCACGGAGTCTAAACGAAAGTTGTAGATTACATTGTCACCTACGCATGGATATAAAGAACGTGAAAAACGGACCTCGTACACAAAAGTTATGTAATTCAGAAGTTGAAAAAAAATCCATTTAAGCCCTGCGTAAAGATTACGCCCTACATACCAGAGGATAGGAGCCTCGTCCCATCGGTCACAGGCTCTCCCATAGGACAGAAGCCCTCCCATATGAAGTGCGTAAGCAATGAAGTCCCACTACGCCCCACTTAAGCTCGTACGCCCATCGTACCAAGGCGGTTCAACCCCCCTATAAAAGGATGCGAGGGTTCCAGGCAAAATTGCTCATTTTCTCTCCTTCTCTTGCGTTTTTACTCCATTTTGCATGCAAGAAATATCCCGAAGCCCCGGTTTTCATACCCAAGTCCTGAAGGAAGTTTTACACTCTCGAGATCCCCGAAAATCCTGAGAAATACGCTTTCTCCTGGCAAAGTTCTGTTCGGTTTTCATCTCATCATCTTCACTCTATCAGGTGAGTTCATACCCCTATAACTATGTTTTCAAATGCTTTGTAAATGCTTTTATACACTTTTAAGGGGGGAGGGGGGGATACAAGTAAACACACGGTTATCCTCGTGTGAAAAACATCAATCTCTTGCTATACTTGTTGTTATAATCAATCATATGTGATTTATAACTACCATACAAAAACATTCTCATACAACATATCATGATAAACACTTTGTCTTTTTGGAATGAAACATTTTTTTTGTATAAATATCAAACACTTTACTTATATTTTGAGTATAAATGTTCAATAATGTTATATACTTTACATACAAAGTCGACGCTCCTCTAGGGTTTACCATACAAACGAAACATACTTTTGGAAAAACTATAATAGGTATAGTTTACTAGATATTCATGAGATTTTACATACTATAAGTACTATATCAAGGGAATACTTTCATATACAAGAATAAATGGACATTTCATATGTAAATCTATTTGATACTAAGTTTTGTGAGACATTCAACTTCACGTACTTTCAAGTATGCAGTTAAAGTCCTGTATTATATATCATAATCTCTTGTATGGAGAGTGTGATATTTGTGTATAGATCTGTACGGGATTGACAATGCGGCACCTAAATTATTAGCTAGAGTTAGACCGGCAGGTCTGGGGTACCAAACGTCATAACATTCCAACGCCTGAAGAACGTTGTTACAAGCAGTCTAGGTCAATAGCATGGAAATAAAACTCACATGGAGTATTAAAAAAACGATGATTTACGGGGTGATCAAATGTCTTAGTAATTTTGTACATACTTAAATCTATTATTCTAGACATGAAAAACTACTAATGCATTATAGTTTTGTAACTTTTAAACTACCACACACTCATGGAAAAATATTGAATTTTTCGGAAATAAACTCAGTGATTTTATACCAAACTTACAAATTTTATACATAAACGCTTATGAACTCACCAACTTAATTGTTGACACTCTTTCAAAACTACTTGTATATCTCAGGGATTCAGTAGTACAGGTAAACCCCAACTTTTGGAGAAGGGGCGCTAAGGTGTTAATTTAAAACTCATTTTTGTCATCATATTGTAATTAATTTTGAACAAGTATCATTCAACAATGTAACTTTTAAATTATATATATGATGGTTGTTTTACTTTATTTACTATGTATTCAACTGTTACGATACTACATGAAGTCATACGCCCTCAAACGATTCCGCCGTTTTGGTTTGAGGGTGTGACAGATTGGTATCAGAGCATTGTTTATAGTGAACTAAGTATATCGAACCACATAAGATATACAAACTATAAATGCATAGGGACTAAAACTCTCCGACAAAACGTTTTTACACCTAAACCGCATTTCATTTAGCTTAACTTATTTGGGTCATAAAATCACAAATACATGCATACAACGAGTCATTTTCATAGTTAGAACTATACAAGAAGTATTAAGACAAGTTAACACTACGACTACGCCTTGGAATATGTAATCGGATTTTGAACGAATGTAGTCTAATAAACTATATTTATCCGAGATCAGACTAATGTATGTCGAGGAATGGTCGTAGTGAGCAACAAGTCAAAACTTACCAAAATAACACTAGTATCAAACATACAAACTTAAGTACTATAGGAGTATTTGGTAAATACAATAGTTTAACTTACGTATTTAGATGTACATGTTATAAATTCTAGACAATTCTCATATCTCTATTCACGCACAGACACAATGGCAGGATTCCACCCACCAGGGGACCCCTACTACCCGAATCAGGGCAATGGAGGATGGGTAGAGGAGGACCCCGAAGAGGATGAAGAACCCATAGAGTTGGAAGAAGGGGATGACTCTGGGACAGACTCAGAACCAAAAGTAATCAACCCACCAGTCACCCAATCTCCCTCAGTTAGGAGAAACTTTCAGGGACCAACTCCCATTTGCAGAAGTCACCTTCACCATTGGAGCCAACAACAAGGAGTACGTCCTCCCTACGGTATGTGTCAGGAGTTCTAAGACGTTAGGGATAGAGGTTCAGCCGACCAAGCACTCCCAGTCTTGGTAGGCAAACTAGCCAACCAATCCTATCAATCTGGGGTCCAAGCAAACTGGATTTGTGAAGTCAACATTGAAGTACAAGTTCACACTTCCGAAATCCGTCGACTGGACAGGTTGCAGGATGATGCCCAACTCCGTGCCGACACATTCCAAGCACAACTGATTGCAGGCCTCTCTGAGATAAGTGAACAGCAAGCCGCCTTTGATAGGCGCCTTATGGAAGCAAAGCAATCAGACACGGAGTGGAGCTCCAAGTGCAACCTACGTCGCAAGTAAAACTTGCCCAAATCCCAAGATTTTGTTATAGAATAGGAACTCGGCTAACAGTCTTACTTTACTTTAACTTCTGTATCGGAGATCCTTAGAAGGGTCGAATTTTTCCTAACTTCAAATGTAATTCAACGTATGTTTAATATATATGAAGAAATTCCTTTGTGTGTTAATTCTTTGAATACCATTCGGAGTCATAAGTTTATTTATCACTATGCAAACTTTTGTTATGAGTCAAGCTCTAAACCTTGGGTAGGACAGTCGAATTTATAAATTGATAACATAACAAAATTTATTAACACACAACTTCCAATCATTGAAAACTTACGTTCATCATTTTATTTCTTTAGCATCATGATGCCGCCGCGTAGATCTACACACCGTGTCAAAACTGCAACACCTCCACCACCAGCACCTCCATCAACGGATAATGTCGCCTAGATAGCTGCAGTGACAACAACAATGGCACATATGAGTAATAATGGGTCCGGAAGTGGAGTAAATAGCTCTAAGAATGGCCAACACCAGGGTCGTTCAAGGGATTGCACTTTCAAGGACTTCACCAATAGCAAGCCCATAACTTTTATCAAATCCGGAGGGATAATGCCTCTATCACAATGGATAGAGAAAACATAATCGGTTTTCGAGATGTGTGCATGTCTGGAAGTGAGCAAGGTATATTTTGCTGCTTATACATTCTCTAAGAGAGCTCTAACGTGGTAGAATGGCCACGTCAAGTCATTAACTTTGGTAGTGGCAAATTCTATAGGCTGGGAGAATCTAAAGCAAATGTTAATGCAAGAGTACTGTCCAAGGGGCGAAGTAGAAAAGCTAGAGCAGGAACTTTGGGGCCTTACTATGGCAGGCTCGGACATCACAACCTATATCAACAAGTTTAGTGATTTGGCAATCCTTTGCCTAGGCATGGTTGCTCTAGAGAGAAAGAAGATCGAAAGATACATCTGTGGACTGTCACCCGAGATTCAAGGAAGTGTACTAGCTTCCAAACTAGTCACTTTCGATAGCGCTAACAGTTGGCACAAGCTCTAGTTGACCATGGAATCTGTCGTGGCCTCGCAACTGCTGTCCCGGATCAGACCATAGGAAAAAACAACAACAACATCAGTACCAACAACAACAAGAATAAGAAGTTTTGGAACAAGAGGAAGAGTCAGTTTTCACAGGAACCTTCCAAGAAGCAACAAATAGTGGCAGTCCATGATGCTACTACCCCCACTGCTGCTCCTGTTACCTCTGCACCAGCAAGGCAATACGCTTGGAACCTACTAAAGTGCAGAAAATACAATTTCTATCACAACGGAAATTGTCGGGAGATGCACTGCAATAACTGCAACAAGAAAGGGCACACTGCCAGTTTCTGTAAGGCACAGGCATGACCAATCACCCAAGTCCCTGGAGTTGGTGTGGGTCAGGCGTGTTGGGGTGTGGGGAGGCTGGACACTACAAGAGGGACTACCCTAAGGCAAGGAATGTTGGCGGCTTAGGAAGTGTGCTGGCAATAGGGCAGAACGAGGCAATAAATGATCCCACGGTGGTTACAGGTACGTTTCTCCTCAATAACGCTTATGCATGCATACTCTTTGTGGTGCGGAGAGGAGTTTCGTGAGTCATAAAATCAAACACATACTAAAACAGAGTCTGCAATCACTCAATAAGATATTACAGTAGAAATGGCAAACGGTAGAACTTAAAGCACAAACGATATGTACATAGGCTGCACGCTAACTCTAAACGAACATTCATTTCAAATCGATCTAATGTCGATCACTATAAAGAGCTTTGATACCATCATCGATATGGATTGGTTAAGCCTACACCATGCCGATATACTCTGTCATGAAAGGGTCGTTCGCCTAAATATGCCAAATGGCGAAACTCTTGTCATTTATGGTGACAAACCCAGTACCAATTTACAAATCATCTCTTTCGTCAAAGCCCAAAAATACTTGCGTAAGGAGTACCATGCCTTCTAAGCCCACGTAGTAGATAAGGAAAAAGAAGAGAAAGACCTCAAAGACATTCCAGAGGTTTGCGATTTTCCTGATGTCTTCCCCAAGGATCTTCCAGGAGTCCCACCGGAATGACAAGTCGAGTTCAGAATAGACTTAATTCTCGGACCTACCACAGTAGTTAAGTCGTCGTATCGTCTAGCGCCATCTGAGATGCAAGAATTATCCAGCCAATTAAATGGACTACTAAACAAAGGATTCATCAGACCGAGCTTCTCACCTTGGGGAGATCCATTCCTGTTCGTAAAGAAGAAGGATGGATCTTTCTGCATGTGTATCGATTACCGGGAACTCAACAAGCTCACTATCAAGAACCGATATCCCCTACCACGCATTGAAGACTTGTTCGACCAACTCCAAGGAGCGAGTTATTTCTCAAAAATCGATTTGAGATCTGTGTATCATCAGCTACTAGTCTTGGAAGGAGATGTTCACAAAACAGCCTTTCGAACTATTTACGGTCATTACAAGTTTGTAGTGATGCCCTTTGGATTAACAAATTTATCGGTGGTGTTCATGGACTTAATGAACCGAGTGTGTTGTTCATTCCTGGACAAATTTGTGATCGTGTTCATAGACGATATACTCAGTTATTCAAAGAGTAAAGAGGAAGATGGTCAACACCTCTTACAAATCTTGGAAACTCTAAGAAAAGAGAAGCTATACGCAAAATTCTCAAAGTGAGAATTTTGGATTCGGAAAGTAGATTTCCTAGGTCACGTGGTTAGCAAAGACAGGATACACGTGGACCCTTCCAAAATCAAGGCAATAGATAACTGGTCAGCACCAAGAACCCCAATGGAAATCCAAAAATTATTGGGCCTTGCTCGCTATTACTGAAGATTTATACAAAATTTCTCGAAGATTGCTAAACCACTTACCACCTTGAAGTTGAAGGGGTAATTTTCAATTGGGAAGAAAAACAAGACGCTGCATTCCAAACACTGAAGCAGGCACTATGCAGCGCACCTATATTGTCCTTTCCAGAAGGAACAGAAGACTTCGTGGTCTACTATGATGCATCTAATCAAGGTCTTGGATATGTTCTAATGCAACGAGGAAAGGTCATCGCCTATGCCTCGAGATAACTCAAGACGTACGAGGTCAACTACACTACACACGACCTCAAACTGGGATCGGTTGTATTTGCGCTAAAGATCTGGAGACACTATCTCTATGGAACGAAATGAACGATCTTTACCAATCATGAGAGCCTTCAACACATCTTAAATGAAAAAGGAACTCAACATGAGACAAAGACAATGGGTTGAACTGTTGAATGGCTACGAATGTGAAGTTCGTTATCATCAAAAAAAAGCAATATGGTGGCTGATGCTCTTAGTTGAAAGGAATACTCGGGCCGCTGAGTGAAACCCTTAACCATGAAGATCCATTCACACCTGTCCACGCAAATCAAGGAAGCCCAGATGCAAGCCTTCAAATCAGAGAATGTGATGGGTGAAGCCTTAAGGGGAATGGATAAGAATCTTGAGGTCAAGGGCGACAGAGTTCGTTACTTCGTGGATTGGATCTGGACACCGAGCTTTGGTGGATTTTGAGACGTTGTCATGAAAGAAGCTCATAAAACTCGATACTCAGTGCATCCAGGTTCGGACAAGATGTATATGGAACTGAAAAACTGTATTGGTGTCCGAAGTCAAGGTAGAGTACCAAAGGCCATCAGGATTACTACAACATAGTCAAGGTAAAGTACCAAAAGCCATCAGGATTACTACAACAACCCGAAATACCCGAGTGGAAGTGGGAGTGGATAACCATGGATTTCATAACCATGTTACCCAAAATAGCAGGTAGACTAGACACCATCTAGGTAATCGTCGATAGATTAACAAAACCGCACACTTCCTACCCATAAAGGAAACCGACAAGATGGAGAGGCTAGCTCGAACATACATCCGAGAGATTGTATGACTACACGGTTTACCAATATCCATCATCTCCATTAGAGATAGTAGGTTCACCTCGCGATTCTGGCAGTCGCTGCAACAGAGTCTAGGGATGAGGCTAGACATGAGTACCGCTTACTATCCACAAACCGACGGTTAAAGTGAGAGGACCATAACGACCTTGGAAGATATGCTAAGAGCTTGTGTAATCGATTTTGGTAAATCCTGGGATACCCATTTACCACTAGTCGAATTCTCATACAACAATAGCTATGACTCCAACATTAAAGTTGCTCCATTCGAAGCCCTATATGGCCGCAAGTGTAGATCACCACTATGCTGGGCTGAAGTGGGTGACACACAACTAGCCAAGGGACAAGTACCCGATAGTGCTATCACATGCCCGAAAATCATAAAAGAAACAGCTGAGAAAATTGTTCAGATTCGGGAACGACTAAAGGCTTCAAGAGACAGACAAAAGAGTTATGCGGACAAAAGACGGAAGCCCTTGGAATTTCAGGTTGGGGACAGAGTGCTATTAAAGGTCTCGCCCTGGAAAGGGTTAGTATGTTTCGGAAAATGTGGGAAACTAAACCTAAGGTATATTGGACCATTCGAGATCCTTGCAAGGATCGGTCCAGTAGCATACAAACTTCGACTACTGCAGGAACTCAATAACGTACATCCTACCTTTCGTGTGTCAAACTTGAAGAAATGTTTGTCCGATGAGACCCTCTTCGTCCCTCTAGAAGAAACTAAAATCAACGAGAGTCTCCACTTTATAGAGGAACCAATTGAGGTCATGGATAGGGAAATTAAAAGAAAAAAAGCAAAGTCGCATACCCATTGTGAAGGCTCGCTGGTATGCAAAACGAGGACCTGAATACACTTGGGAGTGCAAAGATCAAATAAAACAAAAGTATCCGCATCTCTTTCCCTAATCCACAAATATTTATCTTACATTAAATTTCGGGACGAAATTCCCTCTAACGGGGGGATGATCTGACAACCCAACTACGATGAGTAGGTTACGTGGTTCAGAGAACCAAGTTTGATGTAGCGTCCGACTTAAACCAAACGATTGAAATCAAAGCGATCAATAGAAGTATCGCGCTCGTTGTTAAAAGAAGATGGTTGCTAGAGATGCTACCTTTCTAGATGTGACTAGAACATGAAGGAAGGTATAGACTGTTCTGGAATTTGACTCTAAGAGACCTGAGTCTGAGCATTGCAACATACGATGAGAGGTCATTAGAATATGACACATCGGTCCATTGTATTAATAAAAGAACTTATCTTAATTTCGTATCCAGTGAGGATCGAGATTGTGACTTGAAGGTCATAATTTGGAGTCTAACGTGAGATAAAGAGCGTATGCAAGATCGAGCACCGCCTGCAGTCAAGGAGTCTAAGAGTTAGATACACGTTCGAAGAAACATCGAAGTTATGACTTAGGATGAATAGATAACAAATGGAGTCATCATGTGAGCCCTGTTTTTTTGATGATTTCGGGACGTAATCATCCTAAGGGGGAGATAATTGTAACGCCCGCAGATCCGGGCTAGTCAATTTAGAGGCAATAGGGGTCGAAAATGACTTTTCAACAAAAGATTATTTAGAATAAATAAGCTTAACCAAGTTTTAGAATATGTCACAAGGTTTCTGTACATATAAAGAACGCCGAAATCCAAGTTATAACGAAGAAGTTATGGCCCGTCGAAGTTTTACGGCAAAACCGGCACGGCACCGGGAAGCGTAAATAGTGAATTTACGATGGAGGACTTTTTAGCCTTAGTGATCTAAATGAAATTCGTAGAATATGTTAAACTAAGAGCGTCGATAAAAAGAACGCCCAAATCTGACTTCGTATGAGGAAGTTATGATTTTTCTAAGATTCGGCTTAGCAGTGAACAGCCCGAAACTCGAATTTTAGTTCGAGCGGTTTTTGGCTTACGCGACCTAAATGAGAGTTGAAGATCTCATTAATAGGAACTCAATGGTAAAAATACAGATGAAAACGGAGTTCGTATGAAAGAGTTATGAATTCTTCGCGGTCATTTAACAGTCTAAACGCCTCCTACTTTTAAATTTGAGATCGGTCGAGAATTAGCCAACGGAGTCTAAATGAAAGTTGTAGATCTTGATTTTACCTACGCGTGGATATAAAGAACATCGAAAACGGAGCTCGTATGCGAAAGTTATGATTTTTCTAAGTTTGAAGGCTGATACGCGATAGGGGGTTACGTGGCACCACCAGAATTGGACACGTGGCACCACCAGAAGGCCACCACATGGACCAACTCGACGAGTCATGACTCAGACTTGACGAGTCCATCATATTTCTCCCCTATAAATAGAGGTGCCAGGTTTCATTCATTCTCACACCTTCAAACCCTTCTTTCTCTCTCTAAACTCTCTCTCTAAGCCTCCCTAACCCCCTAAAGCCTATGGTAACTCCATAGCACGAGGCGGAAGCCCTGGAGTGCTCGATGGCTCCGAGAAAAGAGCCTTTCGGCTCGGGAAACGCTGCTCCAGTGAAGCCCGGTTTTGCGAAAACCCCGCTGTAAGTGAGCTATGCCTACGCTAGTTTTAATATAGCTTCTAATTAATTATAGTAACATTATTAGGACCTTAAAATAATTGTTTGGGCTATTATTATGAGTTATATTGAGTGTTATTTAACGCCTATATAATAATAATAATAGCTATACTATTAATTAGTCGCGGTTATTGTTAGACTAAACCCTAGTGGTGTTGATACTAGGTTTTATCGAAGGAAATTGTGTTGAGAGTATCGAAGCGCTGTCCGAGTGTTGAGTCACCACCTATCAGGTGAGTGAATAGTCCCTTTCATGAACATGATTTTAATACAAGTATTGATTGAAGTATTAATTATATGTTTATGTGCGAGTTAATTGATGTTGCTTGAAATTCGTGTTAAAGAACATACCTGATTATATTTGATAATTTAGGATAAAGAGTAGACCTAAATTAAAAAATGAGGAATATTGGGTAGTATATTCTTACGAGTACAAGTGAGTGAAAATCAGAGAATAGAAGTTAGTATATGTCACTTATCCAGGAGTATGGATTAGACATAGTCATTGTCCCTAGTCCGAGAATATGGATTAGGCATAATCATTCGTTATTAATCCAAGAGTATGGATTAGTCATTGTCCCTAGTCCGAGAGTATGGATTAGGCATAATCATTCATCATTAATCCGAGAGTATGGATTAGTCATTCTTCCCTAGTCCGAGAGTATGGATTTGGTAAATTCGTTCATTTCTGATCCGAGAGTATGGAGTAGGTAAAACGACTAATCTTAGGTCCGAGAGTATGGAGTAGGTAAAACGACTAATCTTAGGTCCGACAGTATGGATAGCCTCGTTGCGAGGATCGACGGGGTGGGATAAGAGTTGTTTATATATGTATGGTGAAATTGTATATTTTGTGAATTTTAAACTATATATATGGTATAACATTGTGGGATTGAAATCCCTATGTACTCACCAGGTTTCCCAACCTGACCCACTCAGTTTATTTATATCACAGGTTTGATACGAAGTCACTTTACACTGAGAGATTTAAAGAGATGTAGATCACTAGTGTAAATAATTGTGAGTTCTGTTTATGCTTATGTTTATGTATTAACGATGACGTCCCAAACGTTTTAAGATGAATAAAAATACGTTTCTTCGAAAATGTTTTAATAACGTATTTATCGTGTTTTTCTGGGAACAAATTCCGCAACCTTTTTATAAAATGAAGTACTCTGATTTTCATAAAGCATAAACAAAATCGGTCTTTTTTGGCCATGATTTTGGGGATGTCACATTATCGAAGTCCCGATACTGGAAATCTCTACCAGCTCCTCCCCCTGCCGCTGCTACAGCCGGTGTAGCCGCCGCGGAAGCCGTCTCTGCGAGAGCTGCATAACGCTAATCAAAATACTCCACCATGGCGGTCTTGATCGACCCAAACAGTTCCGACAGCTCGGCCCGGAACAACACAGCAACCTCATCATGCAGGATCTCACGAATCCTGGCATCCAATTCACATGTGCTCATCTAACCAATAACCTCGGGCGGTACTTACCCGCCCTAACCTCCCTCTCCTGCTCCCGATCCTTACCCGGATCCGCTCCCAGCATGCCTCGTGACCACTATACTGAAAAACACCACAAAATCTCAGATACCTCCCACTAACCCGGCAACCAACTCCCAACTCAACCCTAGAGGTCATGGTTTCCCTGATACGTGTATGGGTCCTATGCTTTCAGTAGTACGGGCCCATACTACTTTCCACACCTACCCATATTTGTATGAAGTACTACCACAACACCCTAGTGACAAATATACATAACAAGCGCTCAATCCGCACTCCTAGAGGAACACTGGATATCTCATACAGAGGGAAACCCTAGGCTAGCATGCATCATAAAACAGGCAACATTATCATGAAATCCTGAAGATCCCTAGCCTAGTACTAGCATGCTGTTCTATCAAAGCTCGAAAACAAATATCATGTATGGTATTTTGGGGTTATTAACTGGCTCCGGCTGATCGTACCTTCGTGTCCTCCTTTTACTTAATTTAAAAACCATTTTAAATTCTCTTTTAAAAATTCTCCCTCATTTGAGATTGGATTCACATGAATGTTCCTCCAATTCACTCAAACCAAGGCTCTAATACCAACTTGTAACAACCGAAAATTTCAACAAATTTTTAACTTTTCAAAAACAACCCATTTTAAGAATGTTATTACAAAAAAGTTTTCAATACATTTGTTATCAGAGTATTCCCAGATCCACATCATAAAACACAAACACGAGGAGCGGTACGATCACGCCTTTGCCTTGCCACAGTCTCCTGAAGAACCTGAAAAAACATTAAACCACAACTGTAAGCTCGAAAGCTTAGTGAGATACCCCCAAAATACCAACCACACATACCACACACATAACATACTATATCATATCGAATCACAGAACAGCCATGCATATCGGGTCTACTGTGTGACTGGTCCACCGCACCGGCCAATAGTCCACCTGGTCCACCCTTCGCGTCTAGCCATATACATCGAGTCTTCAATGTGGTTGGTCCGCCCACACCGAGCCTTCAATCCACCTGTTCACTCTATGAGTCTATAGTATGACTGATCTGCTCGCACCGGGCCTTCAGTCGGCCTGGTGCACTCTCCGAGCCTCGGCACGTCTGGTCCGCCCTCCAAGGGCCTACAACCTATCCGAACCGCTCGTTGGGCCTTCGGAGTAACCGGTCCGCCTTAGGTATGTTGGCCTACAGCACAAAGAAGGTCTCGCCTCAACCCAACCCCAGTCAAACAACCATGTGCACATAAACATACAATCATATAACAATTCATATTCAATCAAACCGATCTAGCAGATCACGTAACACAACATACTCTAAGCAAGATACCGACCTAACCGATCACTAGCATAGCATCATCCTATATACCAGGATACCGACCTAAACCAGGTCTCTAACGAATACCATCCTAACTACCAGGATGCAAACATAGTAAAACAACAACATAACAACAATACCCGGATTACAATCCGATAAAGGGCCGACCTTGGTTCCTTAGACCCTGTTGATATAGTGAGGATAACTCACCTCGCAACTGCTGACTGGAAAGATAAGATCGAGATGCTCCGACCACTGACACGATCTCCACCACTGGCTAGCACCAACACTGAATTCAAACAAAAGCCAACAATTACCAAAATTCCCTTAGAAGTCATCTGGCCAACTCTTGGTCAAAGTCAAAGTCAAAGTCAACCTTCTGGCTGACTCTACTCGCCGAGTCAGCCCGCTGACTCGTCGAGTCCCCTAAGACTGAAAAGGACCCCTTCCAACTCACTGAGTCATCCCTTGACTCACTGATTCTTAGCTTAACCAGGAAAGGCTAAGGCCTCAAGAACAGACTCGCCGAGTCCAAGAACAGACTCGCCGAGTCCAAGGCTATCTTTAACCAACTCGCCTAGTTGTTCTTCAAACTTGTCGAGTTTCTGCTCGCCTTCAAGCAACTCGCCGAGTACACCCTTGTGAATTGCCGAGTACCACTTGTTCTTAACCCATACAGAAGCCTTTCAGGCCATGCAATTGATCTAAAACGTAGATCTACCCTTCTACAACCCTTCCATCACGTAAAGTGGCAAACTTTACGTGAATCCAAAGAGATCTAGGCCTTTTACACTCTAGGGCTAGGGTTTGGGACAAGATGGCTTCACCAATCACTCAATAACAGGGACTTTAATGCACTCTAGACCTTCTCCATTCTAGATTTGAGGTAGCAACCTCAGATCCAACCTTCAAACTCTAAATACCACAAGCCAAACTTTCCATACAACCCAAAAATGATGAATCTACATGAATAACAACCCAAAAACGAGATAATACCTCAAAGAGAAGCCCCAACAATAAGGAAATCCGAATATAAACAAAGCCCCTTGCTCCAAGCCTCCTAACTCTCCAAGATCTTCCTCCAACTTTCTTCTCCAAGGCTCAAATGCACTTAAATCCTTCACAATCACGTTTCTAGGGTATTCTGCACTTCAAGGGAAGGTAAGGAGGCTAGGGAGAGGGTATAATGTCCTTTATATAGGGCTCATTCCCCGAAATTAGGGTTTTCTTCGCACAGCGCCTACTCGCTGAGTCCAGCTTTGGACTCGTCGAGTTGGCCACTTAACACGCGACCTGAGTCAAGACCCTATTCGCCGAGTCCACCCATGGACTCGCCGAGTTCCCCTTCAAATTTACACTTTGAACCCCGAACTTGCACTCCTGGACTCGGGATGTTACACACACCCAAAGTACTAGCTACAGTCTGCGCCGGTAAGGCCCATGGGTGACATAAGGCCACTAGCTCTACGCTTGAACTGGAAGGTCATCAGATACTCTATCATCGATCATGATGGTTACATACGAGTTCACATTCACCCCTTGTTTTAGACTTTGCTAGCTGTATCGTTCAATCGATACTGTCTGGAGTATGTATTTCCTTGTTTTAGACTGAGCCAGGCGTATCATTCATACGATACTCTCCTGGAGTCTATGTTTTTATTTGCTTTAGTCCGCAGTACTACTGCTGAGGTATATGTTATTTTCCCTAGTATTTTTACCTATGTTTTTCTCATAATTTCTTTAACGTTAAAACTGCTTTTATTTAGAAAATATAATATTTTCTGGAAAATAACGCTAATACACTGTAGATTCTAGATTACTATCTTTCATAAAGTTATTTTGAATAAAAATGTGTATTTATACAAATGACACTAAATACTTATGGATTCACCATCATTATAAAAATGCTGATACTCGCTTTCAAAATAACTTGTACTCTTATGTCATCGATACACAGGTACATCCCGAGAGCTTTTGCGGAGACAACCTAGTACCGAGTTGCATCTATGTTATGTTATGTATTTACTTTGATATTGCTATGAAATGTAACCAATGTAAAATTATTATTATCAATGTAATGATTGTTGTACTTTGATTAGTATACTGTATGTGTTGTGATACTTGACATGACGTCATCCACTCCAAAATGTTTCCATCGTTCCGGTTTTGGGGTGTGACAAAACGGCTAGTGTGTGTGTGTGTGTGTGTGTGTGTGTATATATATACATATATATTATATATATGGTTAGGTTCATGTGAGACCATTATATTTTGTGAGACGAAGAAACTCAATCCTAGCCACTAATATTGTACATAAAAAAAAATTAAAACGCAAAATAATTGAATTTTTCAAAAAAAAAAAATTAATATTATTTTCATCACTTTTATTATCCAAAAAAATAAATAAATAAACAAAATAAAGAAAATTACCGTCTTTTTGAAATATTTGTAAAATATTCTAGTAGAATATTAGAATATTTTATAAAAAATCTAATAAAATACTAGAATATTTTAACATTCTAAAAAATACATTGAAATATTTACAGTGTAATATTCTATTAGAATATTTCATGTATTTTTCATAAAAAACGGTATTTATTTTTTATTTTTTTAGGTAAAGAAAATGATGAAAATAATAATTACAAAAATAATTTTCGGATTTTTTCTTTTATTTTGCATTTTAACATTATTTTTAGATTGCGTCTCACGATTTTACAAAATTAGCATGGTCTCAAATGAACCTAAACTTATATATATATATATATAAGCATGCGATGACAACGAGAGTTTCAACACACTATGTAATATGTCATGGTTTTAAAGATGTTGGCATAAACATTTTATACACTACATCATCGGTCACAAAGCAAACTAGCGTAATATGTCATGGTTTTAAAGATGTTGGCATAAACATTTTATGCACTACATCATCGGTCACAAAGCATACTAGCTACATATCAGTGACACAAGACAAGATACATGTGTATTGCGTTGGTTATAAGTCTCTTTTAGACCACCACATATTTAAATCGGATAATGACTCTTTGATTTTCTTTTTTCGTCTATCGTCTAAGGTCCTATTTGTTTATCTCTTAATTGAAAAATTAAGAGGTAACCTCTTAAAAATTTCAGATATAGCATGTTTTCGTAACCTCTTATAAAAACACATCTGAATTTAGAAAACACCTCTTAAAAGTTTAGACTTCAAAGCGCATCTGAAAAAATGGACGGAAGTGCCCTAGTCTTCTCAATCTCACGCCGCCACTATTTTCTTTTCATCGAAGCGCGCGCGTACACACACAAAAAAAAACGTTTATCCTCGATCTACTGAAGCTCTGTTCCCTCCCATCCATCGCAGTCGTCGGCATTCTCTATGCCTCCAGCTCCGACTATTGCGCCATATCGACTCCATCTCCACCTCTGACGATCGTCGTCAGATGCGAAGCGCTCCAGGTTCCTCGTCGAACACACCGCTCTTGGTAAGTTTTTTTTTCACTAAAACTCAATTATTTTCGCTAGTAGAAATAAGATTATTTGCTTGAAATCATATTCTTTGCTTGAAATCATATGGTTGTGATGGTAGTAGAAATCATATTCTTTGCTTGAAATCATATGCTTTGCCCGAATGTTCATTGTTATGGCTGTTCTTTTTTCCAGTCACATGTTGTCATCGTTGTCATCATTTTTTATTTTGGATTTCTGATTTATGGGTCATTATTTTCTATTTGCTTTTTCATTCAATAACCCAGATGACCTGGTGAAGGATTAGATTCAGATTTGGTAATTGTTTTATTTATGATTTGGTTACTACTTCTATGATTTCCAGGTTTTGTGTGTGGATTGGTGTAACATCCTAAAAATACGGCCCGAAAATTTCATTTTAACACATTAATAAAAACCAGAATTCTCAAACATGAACATAACTCGTTATATCAAATCAGAGTATCATCTCAAAACATGTTCTTTTTATCAGAGTAAACATTCCAAGCTAAAACTTCTTGGTGTGTGTCATGCAGTCATCCCGAGCTCTTCCCTCTGCTACCGGAAGTACCTGCAACCAAAACTGAAAACTGTAAGCACGAAGCTTACCGAGTTCCCCAATCTACCACATAGTATACATAATCACATACTGCAAACATTGGGCCTAGCCCGCTACATCGGGCCCCGCCCGACATCGGACGAATCCGGCATCAGGCCCCACCTGGCATCGAGCCCCGCTAGGTATACAAATCTATTTCTACTAGGCCCCGCCTATCTTCGGGCTTTTTCCCACTACACACGTACAACAATAACATATAAACATGCTAACACAATCACTATACTATAACTGCTAGTCTCAAGGCCCCACCTATCTTAGGCCCCGCCCCTATTCTGCTACTAATGAGATATAAAATGTCATCCACACTCAGCTAGTGATGAGCTACAGGCCCCCGCCCACACTCATCCCCCAAACAGGCACATACAAGTAACACAAAGACAACAAGTATAACTACACATACACTATTACCTCCGGTACCATCCATAATCAAACCGTAGCCCGTAAATATATATATATATATATATATATATATATATATATATATATATAACCCTTCCTCAGGCCTTGCCCGCTATCGAATTGAAATCCAGAACATATAAATTGCATCGGGCTAACCACGACATCGGATCTAAATCCGGTATACACTAACATACATAAACGGGCCAAAATTGATGCCTTAGACCCGTTCCTACTAGAGAAAACTCACCTCACAAGCTGACTGTAGAATCCTACGAATAACCCCTCACTGCTAGTTGGTAGATCCTCAAACTGTTGATCACTCGACTCCCCGACCTATCAATTACCAAAATGACACTTAGACCAAAATACCTCCAAAAGTCAAACCAAAACAACCATGATCAAAGCCAAAGTCAACGGGCAAAGTCAATGCTCCAAGTTGACCCAACTTGCTGAGTCCAATAAGTCAAAATCCTGAGAGCGCGATCCAACTTGTCAATTCAACCCCTGACTCGCCGAGTTCACTGGCTACCCAAGGTCTCGATTTTTTACTCAACTCGTCGAATCAACCCTCAGACTCGCCGAGTCCCAGCATAACGAAAAACGGGACAATACACTTAGACTCGTCGAGTCCCTGCCTGGACTCGCCGAGTCCCCCAGTTTAATTGGCCATCTTAACAGATTAAGCCCTTACACTTCATATCCAAACCCCAAACTTCGTCTATATGCTGAAGATGACCTCATGATGGTAAAGTTTCCAACTTTACCTCCTCTTAATCCTTCTTAATGGGTTAAGCCAAACCCTAGCTCCTTAAGATATAACTCTAGGTCCCAAAAACTCTTATGACTCCAATCCAAGGCATAACAACATAGATCTAGGCCTTATACACCAGAAGGACACATAAAGTCTCTACCTTTTCTTCCAAGCATGGCCTTTTGAGGCTTAAAAGGCCATACCAACTCCTTAAAGCTTGCATGAGGGTTCCAATGGCATAAAGCTTGCACCTTTATGCCTTAACCACTCATAGGGACTCCAGATATGAAAGGATCTTTTCTAGGGACATCCTTGTCCCATAGATCAAGCTCCATGGACCAAAACTCTTGTAAAATGGACTTAAGGAGATCTAAGAAGCTATAAGTCAAGATGAAGACTTGATTACCAAAAAATGATGGAAATGAGATGGTGTTGCTGGATCTACAAGTTCCTCCTTGAACCTTTAATCTCCTTCTTCTACTTCTTCTAGCCTCCAAGAACACCAAAACACTCAAGAATGGCTCACAAACTCACCAAATGATCTAGGGTTTCATGGGTTAAGTTCTGGATAATGGGGGTTGGGAATGGAACCAAGAGGAGGAGAATAAGATGCTTAAATAGGATGCCAAGTCCCGAATTTAGGGTTTCCCAAATCCTGACCAACTCGCCGAGTCGGTCCTCCAACTCGTTGAGCAGTTCACTTAACCCTCGACCCGGAATACGCTCCTACTCGTCGCGTCACCCCACTTACTCGACGAGTTGCCTTATGATTTTGAGGTTTTCCTTTCTTTTCTAGGTCTTTTGAATTTGGGGTGTTATAATTCTCCCCCACTTAAACTAGAATTCGTCCTCAAAGTCTACTACGTCCCACTACCAACAACCTCTCACAGTGCTCTAATATGATGCATACTCTGTTCGCCCGGACCATTCCTCGAAGCACCCCTTCCATTTCTCTTTTGTACGATCTTTATTGTGCAAAATGCTAACCCTAGAGGGCATCCCTTGGAGAACCATCCAATTGATATATGTCGTTAGTGCATCGCTCTTACCCAATCAATGATCCTTCCGAACTCCCTAAGTACTCATGCTGAACATCCTAGGGGTTCACCCCTTCTTTTCCTGAACGCTAATTGGCCTTACCAAGGCAACTTTCTGTAACAACAACCTTCCCGATCTCTAAGTAGAACAAACCCTTTGCCATATCAGATCTCCAGTCACTCTCAGTGCTGGTTCCTTCACTGTCAACCACTAAATGCTTCCTCTTATCATGCCTCAGTGTTGAACGCCCAAACCAGCAGATGGATCAGATAATCCTTTGAGTAAAAGATTCGTTCCTGCAGTGATTAGACTCCGAAGAGAGTTGCGTATAAGAAACAAATCCTTCCCTCTAAGATTATTTAACCCCACAGTGATAGTCGTCGCACCACTCGGTCAACTATCAGCTCCATACAAAAATTCCCTTAATGCTACTCCTGCCAGAGATCCATACAAGAATTCCCTTAATGCTACTCCTACCGAGGTTTTCCTTTCTTTTCTAGGTCTTCTGAATTTGGGGTGTTACAATTGGTGGTGGGCTGAAGTATGAACGGATGATCTACATTGATAGAATGTTGTTTATACTAATTAGAGAGCAATTAAGATAGAAACATTGAATTAAATATGGTTCATAAGTGATCTGATACATTTTTCTATGAATATGAACATTGTTGTTTACATTTTGTAATTTTTGTGAAGTCAATATATATATATATATATATATATATATATATATATATATATATATATATATATATATATTTGATTTTGTGATTTTTAGGAAGTAAATTAGAGAGCAATTAAGATGGAAACATTGAATCAAATATGGTTCTTATGTGATCTGATACATTTTTCTATCAATATGAACATTGTTGTTTGATTTTGTGATTTTTGTGAAGTAAATATATGTTTGATTTTGTGATTTTTGGGAAGTAAAGGTATTTTTTTTTTCTTTTTGTGAAGTAATGTAGGTTTGATTTTTTGATAGTTGAGATAAAATTAAATCTAGAAGGCTAGAAGTGGTCATAGTTTTCAAGTTACCATTTCTTAATAAGGAATATATTGAAAGTATAATGTTGTAACTGAAAGTAGAATCCTAGTAATTGAAATAAATCATATAGAATGGTAAAATGGTCATTTTTATCATTCGACATAACAATTCAAAGGTTTCAACCAAACAGCATTTTATAAATTTAGATCTAAATATGCAGTATCTCTTAGAAATTTAGAAATTTTAAAAATTCAGATCTAAAAAGTTTAGATCCTGCAAAACAGCCCCTAACTATTGTTCATTAGTTTCCTTCATGTGGCCGGTTATATGTGGTTATGATGTTACAGGTTTGGTTCTAGGATAAATATTACATTGGTGAGGTGTAATATACATGTGCATTTATCATACATCGTTTAATTATTACACCACTTTCCATCTACGACTTTCCAAAGATTAAATTTGTATTTATTTATAAGATTTGATCATAACATCTATGTTGCTTATTATAATTTTTTAACCCAACACAATTTTTTCATGTATGCCTCAATTTTAAGATTTAAGTGCTATGAAGTAACGAAGAAGTATGTGTATGAGAGAATTAAAAATGTTTATTTATTATTGTAAACAGTTTGAACTAAATTTTTGTTAGAGTATATCTGTCTTAGTTAATGTATTGAACATCTATATACGTTTACTATTTCGTGATGTTTTATTTATGAGTTATGACGTATGATGATTAGGATTTCTACAAGAAAAAGACATACCAAATTATTATGTTTTAACAAAGTAGGTTGTTATTCCTTCTCCCTTTTAAAACGGCTTGATTATTACAAATTCGGGTGATTTCTTGAAGAATTTAATCCGATCATAAAGAATTCATCACTATATCATAAATATTTAAGACATGCCCGTAAGATATTTGTTTATAAAAAGGAACCAAGAGTGAGTTTATTATGTTAATTTGTTGCTTTTATTCAGGCTTGTTTAGGTAGTCTTTAAAAATTTCTAATATGCACCACAAATGTTGAAGGTTTCTCTCAAAGGAGATTACATTCATTATGATACATGAAAAACCACTTGGAAACTAATAAGTAATAGTAATTTACAACATTTTATGTTTTTTTTTCATTACTTGTTTATAAATGCTTATTACATTCCTTTCAGATGAAAAAGGTAGTGTTTGTATTCTATGTATATCTTGTGCATATGTAGGGTTCAAAAGTAGGCATTACATGTTATAGTTTCACAAATTTATGCGTCTTAGAACTAAACTGTGACAATACGCCAAAACAAGAAAAGTATGCGATAAATGGTAGCAACAAAACAAAAAATTGAAGACGTGGCAATGACATTTAGGTTTCTTCAAATATTCTAGAGAAAAAAAACACATTTGTTCATATAAAGTAATTAACAACAACTAAGATTTGCGTCTCAACTAGTTTGAGCTATTTAGCATGCAATCATTCCAGTTGGCAAATAAATACAACCATCAATGGTCAACTTCACCTGTGGACATCCCGCACACGTGTCTCATGGACACATGGAAGAGGTAACTAACAAGATTCATGGAGCAAAGAAGATGATGTCAAATCTAAACTCGTGACATCACATATGAATTCTCACGTCTTGCTGCTATGACAAACATAAAAGGATAACTAGCACTTATTTTAGGTTATCATAGTCTCCATAAAATTTGACAATTTCGTGTTAAAAGTCCATTAATAACATTGATGTAAGGTACTTATACATCCACTCATTATGATCTACAACAATTTAGTGGAATAATTTGATTTGTTTCATGGTTAACTTTATAATCTATTTGAAGTCAAAGGTGAGTCAAATTGTTAAAACACACGAGATTACACCATTAATCAACTTTAAAAGGGAAGTGATTCGTACACAACAATTTTGTATCATACACAACAATTTATGCATTATAGAATTGTAATTAACAACAACTTCACCCGTTGATGTCCTGCACACGTGTCTCATGGACACATGGAAGAGGTAACTAACAAGATTCATGGAGCAAAGAAGATGATGTCAAATCTAAACTAGTTTGAACTATTTAGCATGCAATCATTCCAGTTGGCAAATAAATACAACCATCTGTGCAAATCATCTCCCATTTCAAAATACTTCCTATTTGTTGTAATATTTTAAACAACCAAAAAGTAACTCCTTAATGGTAAAGAGAGGAATCTCTATTTTCTCCCAAATATGGTAAATGTCGAACAAACGTTTTCCGCTAAGAAAGTAACGGAGAAGACGGCGTTAATTTTTTACCCCCTATATAAATACGAGCGATGTTTCTCTTTTCTTGTCTCTTTAGCCATTTTTAGTTTCTCTCTCAAGTGCATATTCTTAACGTACAACCACTCGCAACCTACCAAATCCTAATCATCATCGGAGATACACCGGAATATCAGTAAGAGTCTCCGATTGTTCATCGGTTATTTGAAAGAAAAAAACATCTCTTTTCAAACTGAGATTGTTGCAGCATTTTGCCAAAATTTGAGAACGTTCTTATTTTGGTAATTTTTTGTTTTTTTGGTGTATTAATTATCTCAAAATCGAAACATAAACAGTCATTGATGCTGTACACTTTCATTCTATTTGAAAAGTTAGGATAGTTTTATGCCAGATTTGGTTTGAATTCAGTTGTTATTTTTCGATTTGCAGGAGAAGCTGAGGTTCATATAAGTTTAGATACGAACGAATATTGAAGAAGGGGGGGGAAATAGCGACAAGAACAGAGTCTGTCCCTGCCAAGGCCAGTCGTTTTCGGAGGTAATTTTTGCATGATTTTGTTTTCGATTTGTCTGTTTGTCAATTCATCGAACACTTTCAGTGCATTCTACACTTTTAAAGCGATTGATCATACGATTCCCACTCTTTCTTCCAACAGCGCAATCGGAAATAATTTGAAAATCATCATCATCATTCCATTTCCAGTCCCCCTCTCTCTCTCTCTCTCTCATCGTTTTCTCTCTCATCAGTCATCAGTGATGGTGATGCTCAGAATCTGATGATTATATAACTAATAACAAAATATCAAATCTTTTGTTATATAATATACAATCGGATTAATTATTGCAACTTCATAGAATCTGGTGCAAATGTTAATTTGATTCAGTTACGATTTTGCTAAGAATATGTATAATAAACGTCTCTTTCCATCTGTAGAGCAATCGTTTATTTTTATTAAAAATGGGTAAAGCAAAACAAAGCAATTTCTGATCCCGGAGAGCTCTCTGCACTTTCTCTTTATTTGTTCTTCTTCCTTTTCCTTTCCCCCAAGAAAATGTTGTCTTGGAATTTTCTTTTCCTTTTCTCATCCACGTAATCAATCAATTAAATCTCTCTAAATTATAAAATACTATATTATTATTATTATTATTATTATTTTAAACAATCTAATTTACTTCTAAATTAATCTTAACCTTTAACCTTCCATGATTACATCTCAAAGAAAACAGAATGACACCTGGATATATAGAATCTCTTTGATTTGGATAAACTTCTATTTATTTCTTTTCTCGATCTTCAGTTCTTAACTTTAAATATTTTTTATTTTTTTGAACGGCTGACAAAATAATATATACTTTATTTAATAGCATTAAAACGGACAAAATCTTGCATTCAATAATTTGAAACAATGACAATTTATTCAAGAAGTATTATTATTATTTTTTTTTATATTGTCGGACAAAAACATCACAAATTTTCTTTTTCATTTAAGTAAACAATTATGATGCTACATTTTGTGATGACAAAATTGATTTTCATTCTTTCTGTTGACGTTATTTTTCCTTTTCACCAATACGCAATGTAATGCCCTTTATTGTCATTTGTACTATGAAAAGAAACTGTTATTATCATGTAGTTCAATTATTTATCTTTTATATATAGTTATTGTTTGTAACCAAAGTTTGTGGTCCATAGATAATTGGTTATATCCATTACAACTATGGTTTTTATTTTTGTCCAATTCGTACCAAATCGTATACTTTAAAATATATTCTGTCCCTTTTCAAAAAAGAACATTTGATGTCACATTCAAATTGTACATGCGTGATTAAATGTAATATACTTAAAATCACAACAATAAGATTTGTTTTCTCTTTTCTTTTTCTAGATAAAAGTTTGGTGGTTGTGTTCTTAAGCCATATAATATTGCTCAATTTCGGGAATCATGTGGGCCCAATGAACATTCTATGGTGTAGGATGATGCAATAATGTTACTATTATTATAATATTCTAATATCATATGTCAAAATATTATAAAAAATGTAGAGTTAGATGCAAAAAGATGGAAAAATAAATTTTTTTTATTTTTTTTATAATAATACATTTTTACTTCTTTATTAAGATCAATGTATTTTGAAAACTTTATTAAATTATAATATTGTTTTTTCGATTTATTTTAACTATAATGATATTATATTATAAAATGTAATATTCTAATATTTTGTATCCGCATAATATTTCTATGATTCCATATATCTCCAAAATGTAATATTATAGTAAAAAAAATTAATGTTTAAAATGTTTTTGTACTAAAATAACATAAAAATCCATGTTTTATTTATTGTATTTAACCTTTAACCCTAAAAACTATTGACTTTCTTGAAATTATGGAAACAATCTTTTTTAGATATAACACTTAACTATATCAGCCATTTGAAATTACAAAATATTCAACATTTAATTCTATTTGTGATATTTAATTCGTTTTATGGAAACCATATTATGATACATTGTTAACAATAAATGATTTTACTAAAATTGATTTATTCGCCTCCAAATGTGCTAAAATTGATTTCTTTATATTTTTGTTATGCAGTGGTTAAAAATATACAAAGAAGGATAGAATAGAAGGTGAAAAAGGGTAATTAAAAAAAAAAAAAAAAAAAAAAAAAGAATGCTGACGTGTATAACGTGTTCGAAGCAACAGATAGAGGATGGTGGAGAAGAAGTGGGAGCGCGTGGGACTCCTAGTGGAAAAGAAGCCGTCAAAAGCCTGACGGCGCAGGTTAGCTTCCCGTCCCTACTTATATCTATCTTACGCTACACACTATTTGCATGTAAATATTAAAAGAATTGTCCTCATTCTATGTGTGGCTAATTTGCCTATTACTAGCAGTAGTCTCTTTGCTTTTTTCTGCTTGTGATTCTTCTTTATTGTATCTTTTCCCGTTTTTGTCAGACAAAACAAAATCTTTCAACAGACCATGCTTATGACATTTATTGGCATTTGGCACCACTTTAAAATATTTATTTATTTATTTATACTTGTATTTGTACGTGGGATATTTATATTTTATGCTATAGTTTTTGAATTTTCTTTCTTAGCACTCCTTATAAAAATTTAAAAGTCTTTTTGTTTAACAAACACAATTAAAAACTTATGTCATATTTGGCAATATTTCGGATCGATCAGATTCTAAAATATAGAAATCATGTTTGTAACCAAGAAAATGAATGAACACAACCAAGTAAATATGATCTGGTTTTTCGATTAAAGAGTAAGAAGCTCAATTACAAATGGTAGTAAGAAATGACCAATCAGATCACGACACATAAGCTAAGACACCTTGTCAAACTAACTAACAAACAACTACGAAGCCAATGCGAATACTACAATGAAGACTTGCATAAAGACTCAAACACAACACGTGAAACCTAATAAAGTTTCATTATCGATATTTTTTTATATGTAAAAAGATGAGTATATCCTTTTGATCATTGTTATTATAAAATTTATCGTACAAAACATTATCCAACAAAGAGACATGCTCCATATGACAAAATTTTAATTTATTTTTCCATAGTGGCGTTTGAAGCTTTTGAATTCAAAATGTCGTATGAAAAATCTGACACTAAAGAAGGTTTTCATGTGACGTGGGGTTTATGTTTAATCAATAAAACGTTACAATTTGGGATTATTCTGGTTCTAATTTAACTAAATTGTTGTTTCTTAGAAGAAAGCTATTGCCATGTCTAGTCTATAATTAGAAGTAGGACCACAAACTTTTTTCATTCTCAATGCGAAAGTTTTTTAGAATATAGGGATCTGTTCAGAAAATGTTTAATTCTAAAAAAAATTAAAAAAAAAAACTGCCACTCTAGTTTAGGTTTGCTATATTTAGTTAAAAATAAATGTTACATTAAGTACGATTATTAATTCAAATACCCAAAATTGACATGATTAAATAAATGTGTGAACTGCTCAAGAAAGTTGGTGGGTTGTTTTCTTTCTGATATTTCATTTGTCGAATATGACTTTTTTTTTTCTTAAAAAAAAAAAATAATAAAAAGAAATAAACTGTTGTTAATAGTGTAACTACTAGCGGGTGCATTAAATTTGGTCATTGTATACATATTTACGATGCTTTGACCTCTTGATAAAATCTGCACCACAGGCTAATAGACAGTTTTTACAATTAAAGTATTTTTAAATTTACTTTAAAATAAGTTTTAAATTTAAACTGAGAAATGCAAAGTTCGCTCTTTTGGTTAGAAAAGATTAGACACAATCTTGTAACTTGATTCCCATCATCATTTGCTTACTAAAACAACCAAAATCTTTGGGGTATCCGTACAGTTTATGTACTTTTATATACGATTTTAGATTCTTTGATTTCTTTTAATGAAAAAAGAGATGAAAAGAATCGAAAATATGAAAAAAGTGCAGTTAAGCAATGACTAAACAAAGATTCATTCAGCTTGGGGGAAAGAGACTCTAGTCTCTAGGTTGGGGTAGATCTAGGGTGGGGACACAATGGGTATTTGCTTTTAGACTTAATTTTTTTTAAAATTATTATTTAGTTTTTCTAAAAAACTACATAAAAACAACGTCAAATTTCGGAGAAAAACTTAAAATTTCAACATAAAAGACTAAAATCAGTTAGAGGTTACAACTTACAAACGCTTATAATGATTTGACTGATTTCTAATCAACAAAAGATATATCACATTGTGTTGTTTGTCCTTGTGACAATTTGTAACATGCTAATCGATTTTGACATGTATATAATAGATTAAATGAAATACAAACTATTAGTAGTTTTTCTATAAAAGAAGGTTTTTTAATGGCTTCTAAATAGAAAAAATGAAAATATAAAGAATTCAAAAAACTTTCTTAAAAAAATATAAACAATGATAACAAGTATTTGGATTAGATATGGGTAGAGTAAATGATGGTTAAAAAATTATATTCCAATCACACCATGCAAAAAGTGGATGTGTGGGAGGGGGGAAGTATGGTATATCTTGAGGAAAAGACAGGACACCCATGTTGGGAAAAGGGACACACGAGTGTCTTATAGTGGGACCCTCATTGAATATTTGTCTAATTCACTCTGACCCCTCATATCAAATGGAATTCAAATCACTAATGATAAAATACAAAGAAATTTTCTAAAAGTTTTATCAAGGTTTTATCCTTTAGTTTCCTATGAAAACTTTAGTAAAGCATTGTTCATATTTGATTTAGACCCATTTTACCATGACAACACTTTTAGCTTGTGTTGTTACATGAGATGAAGCTGGACTGGGTTTGACCGAACTGTCTGAGTTTTCCAGAAGATAGAAAATGAGATGGATATTTACGTCTTTTGTATAGTCAATGATTGACTAAGGGTCTAACAGTTGTCCAATACATCCCAAACACAGATAAAAACTCTTATTTTTTCGGATGTCAGTTATGTTTGCTTAATTATATGGTTTTGTGATACATCAAAGAACTTGTAGTGTGAATAACTAGATCAAGTTTTGTAGAATAAAATAAAAACTTTCTTTAATTTGAACTTTATTCCAGCAAAATATTATACTTTTCAAAGTGAGATTATTGTATTATTATGCTTTGAATAGTCATTAAAAGAAGAAATACAAAAGTGAGCCCTTCAAACCAATTGTTCCACAACTTATTTTGTGAACGTGGATCTTTACTTTTTGCTTTTTATCACTTCTTCTTTTAAGATAGATCTCACAAACTAAACCTAAATGAAAAATAACTACTTTACATTACAAAACTTTTTAATTTGATAATAACGATGACGAGGAGGTCATTTTCGTCTTTTCCACAAATATAAGATCTACAACAACTCCCATCCCATCATTTTCCACCTTTCTTCAAAAAACATTATTTTTCTCCTATCGACATCAATCCAGTCCAATACACGTCAAACGCAGCACAAAGTCCAGACTCCAATCCAATACACACCAAACGCAGTACAAAATCCAGATTCCACAGTATTCCCAATACTCGAGAAACACAATCCAGATTCCAGTCCAATGCATGTCAAATGCAGTACAAAGTCCAGACAGACTTCAATCCAATAAATGTCAAACGTAGTATTCCAATCTAATGCATGCCAAACACAGTATAAGAAATCGAAGTGTTATTTTGCTGATGATTGTGTTATGATATACAGATAAAGGATGCATTAAAAGTGTCTGGAACTTCAAAGGGAAAACCACCAATAGGACCTAGCAACTACAAGAAACCACCACCACATAGAGCTTACCCAGACTTTGAGACTATATCTGAAGGGGGGGCCCACTACCCTTATATGCAATCAGGAAGCACTAGTTCTAGTACTCCTGCATGGGATTTCACTAGCAACAATGATTCACATCAAACAAATGCAGGATTCGAACCTCCAAGACAATCTGGTCATTTGGTTTTGGAAGATGAAGATGAGCCTAAAGAATGGATGGCTCAGGTTGAGCCAGGTGTCCAAATCACATTCGTTTCCTTGCCTAATGGTGGCAATGACCTTAAACGAATTCGTTTCAAGTAAGACTTTATTCCTAACTTTATGTTTTCACCCATTTCAAAATAACATGGTTGTAGTTGTCCCAAAATTTCCATCTCTTAAAAAAAAAAAAAAAAAAAAAAAAAAGAATTGAAAGTACAACAGTGTAATGGAAAACAATGAAAGTGAGATGCTATAATACACAAATAAATGAAAGCACTGCGCGTTGTTATTTCTTTAATTTTACCCAAAATGAGAAAGTCGTTGTTAGTTTTTCATTTAATTTTTTTTTATAAAAACTCTGACATTTCTTAATTTTTAAATATATGAAAGCCGGGAGATGTTCAACAAATGGCAAGCTCAGAGGTGGTGGGGTGAGAATTATGACAGAATAATGGAACTTTACAATGTCCAAAGATTCAACTGCCAAGCTTTAAATACACCCTCTCAATCTGAAGATGGGGTAATAAGTAATACTGTATTTTCATTTATTTATTTATAATAAATAAACAAATAAATTAAATATTTAAAAAATTATACAGAGAGATTCTTCCTACTCACGACTTGGATCCGCAAGGGAGAGTCCAATGATGACACCATCAATCAACAAAGATTGGAACAACAGAAACTACTACAAACCCCCAGACCAAGGCGGGGCCCACCACTACAACGTGGGCCCCAGTGCCTACGTGGCAGGTGGGTCCAAGGGTGAGATGTCGTCCATGGAGGCGTCAAGGACAACAACATCTTCAAGAGATGAGGCTTCGATTTCTGTTAGCAATGCAAGTGATACAGAGTCTGAATGGGTTGAGCAAGACGAGCCAGGTGTTTATATTACCATCAGACAGTTGACAGATGGCACTAGAGAATTACGACGTGTTAGATTCAGGTAATTATAGCATTGTATTTTCATTTCTTTCGATTATAATACGAACTTTAATTTTTTATAAAAAAAAATTATATCATTTTTTTTTTTTTTTTTTGTGTTATGCAGTCGTGAAAAGTTTGGGGAAGTGCATGCAAAAATGTGGTGGGAACAAAACAGGGAGAGAATACAATCGCAATACCTTTAATTATATACAACCAAACCAACCAATCATTGTCACTAATTATATATTCTAATCGGGTTTAGATGGTCAAAGTTTTGACGGATATCCGGATATGTCCATCTTTATTTAGGTCAAATTATGAGGGATTTCTTGTTCCGATTTTCGGGTTTATGCAATGTTTTTTATTATGTTTCAATATTTGTGATAGGAAGTTGGTATCTTGGACTTTTGTATTTTTTTTTTTTAATTTTTAATTTGCAAGTGTTGTATTTATTCTTTATGAAGACAGATTAGGGTTTGTTGGGTCTTTGGTTATGAAATGAGGACACCATGTATTAATACTTAATACTGAAATTTATGGATCATGAGCAATATTTTGGGATGTCAGGATGAAATTTTGTACCTCGTCCCCTAGAATACACATAATGGTTTGGAACAATATTTCAATCGAACAATATTAAAACAAGTAAATCATATTAATAATAGTAATAATGGTATCTATACAAATGATCAAACATATCTTGAAAACATCTCTTTATGATCGAATAGGCATTTTGTTGAATTGTTAAGGGCATGGATATAATGGATGTTTTTGGGATAGAATTGTGTTTATGATATTTGATTGGATTATTTAGATTGAAATTATTAGAATTTTTGTGTCAAGAATATAAATGTGTATTTGTATTGATGTTTTCGAGTCTAGAAAACGTGAATGTTTTCATGAAAAAAAAAAGATAGAGAGAGGTTTTGGTTGTGTAGATTAGCTGAAAATATGATTTTTCTTTATAACTAGTTGTAGTTGATAAATTAATTATATAGTAAAAGTTAAGTGATAGCCATATGAAAAATGTAGATAATAGGAAAAAAAAAACATCTTTATCTATATATCTATTATAATCAATGTTTTAAAATTACAGAAACATGTAAATATGAAAGTATAAGGAGCAAACAGGTAAATATACAAATTCATGTGGCGAAAACGTGAAACCAAAAAAGTTTAAAGACAAAAGATGACTATGTTGTGGGGAGCCGTGATCTTCAAATTTTCATTAGGTAGGGACTTTTGTTGATTTTTTAAATATACGAACCATTTCTATAAAAAAAATGCACAAAGATGTTTTATGTAAATTACGGAGATAATTTTTTTAATTTATTTTCTCTATAAGTGTCAAACCTGTCAACTTACGAGTTATTAAACATATCTTATTTTTGTAAAGAAAAAACTTTATAAGGACCTTTTGTATAAATTACAAAATTATATAGAATAAATATGTTAAAATTCAAAAGCTTTGTGGAAAACTTTAAAACTAAAAATATTTATAGGCTACAAATGAAAGTGATTAAAATGTGGCGGTAAAAGTTTGAAGTTCATTAGACGTTACTCTTGTTAAGGCAATTTGTTTTAATATATATTAGAAACTAAGAGTGTGCGCGGTACTGTTTCGTGTGGTTTAGAGCCAAAACCGCATATGCGGTTTGAGTTATTTAGAAATTGCATACCGCACCGCGAACGTTCATAACCGCATTATGCAGTGCAGCTTCGTGTGGGCAGTTTATGCGGTTTAACTAATTATTTATTTTAAATTTAATGACAATGCTATCATTTTCGTCACTAACGACTCACAAAGTGGTCATTAAAGAAATTTGATGGTCATAGAATTGTGAATATACATAAGTTTAAAATAATGATCACTGAATGTTAGTTGAAAATGAATTTAAGACAAATATATATATATATATATATATATATATATATATATATATATATATATATATATATATATATATATATATATATATATATATATATATATATATATATATATAGTCACTCCATTAAATTTTGGAGTAATTAAGTTTACATTTCAAAAACTTAAGATAATGTCACTAATTAAGCACATATCAAAATATTTTCGATATATATATATATATATATATATATATATATATATATATATATATATATATATATATATAATCATTAATTGATTTTATCAACGCAGTACGGTTTAAACCGTAATTTTGTAATCATAAAGCGCAAACCGCACCGTATAATTTGGTTTAACACAAATACAAATCGCAAACCGCACCGCGAATGTTTTAAACCGCATCATGCGGTGTGGTTTAGTGCATGCGGTTTATGCAGTTTGTGCGGTTTATTGCACACCCCTACTAGAAACTGCCTAATCTCCACTTTGTAGGGGACCCAAGTTGGCCAAAATTACATAACTTCGAAAGTGAAAGGAGTAAACTAGAAAATATACAAAACTTATGTGGAGAAAGTGTGAAAATAAAAAAAATATATATATAGAAACTAAATATGGCAATATATTGTCGGGTGGAGAGAGAGAGAGAGAGAGAGAGAGTTTAACTTATAACATATAACTTAATATGATAAAATAACATAACATTAACCTTTATATATATTATTTTATGTGACGCCCCCCCCCCCCCCCCCCAACAAGTTGTTGCAGTCTACTCCGCAGGTGCGTGCTGCTTTGTGGTGGACTAAGAATTCACCATGGATAAATGTTGCCGATTACCCTGATATTTGAATTATGGTGATTTTGTGACAATTTCCTTATCATGATGTAGAAAAAAACAAGTTTATATGACTGAAGAAGAATTTCTATAATATTTTAATTTGGTACAAACATTACTATGGGTAATTTAGATCAACAGTATCATACTCTTGACTAGGTTTTTACTAGTTTTGACATTAGATCTACTGTTAAACTTACCTTTACTTTTGAAACTTGATTTAGTCCTACTTGAAGATTCAATTTTATTGAATCTATAGGAACCAAGCGTGACAATTTTTGCTTGTGTGACTGATCCTTAGGCAACAACTGCATTTTTCTGATTCGAACATTCACCTTGGGATGGGATACGATTATGGTTTGTTGTTCGTCTGACTTCTTCGTTTGTCCATGAATGGTGGTAATACAACCATGACTTCATCTGGTTGTTGGTATTCAGCTAGAACTGGCACAGGAAACACAACCTATATATATATATATATATATATATATATATATATATATATATATATGTTGATCGATATGTTTTCAGTGTGAAGTACGGTATCACCCATTGAATGTAATGTTGATATCTCAGTTCTCTGAATAACGCCATAGCATGAGAGTAAGGTATACTAGATAATTTCCATTTTCCATATGTGCAGCAACGAGATTCCAAGTTGACTATACCAATTTTCATTTGGTTAGTCACTTCATATCTTCTTTCATAAACTTGCTATACTCGAAAACCGGAGAATTTGTTGATCTTCCTTTCAATAACCTTCTCATCATACTCATTAATATCTTTTTTCTTGGAGCTAAAAAATATGTATATCTTGTCATGCACACTAAATTATAGTAGAATTACCATTGAAGTACTATAATTTAAATAATTACCTCCACCATTACGTCGTTGACACCACCATTGATGCATTGTTGCTCGAAAGAAGTCAATCATCATTGGTATTAGTAGTTTTCATGCGTCTTTTGATAACACATTGATGGACTATATGTTGTTCTATGTTATTATATCATACCGAACCACAGGGAAACACACACAACCTTGCCCATTTGTGGAAACCGATTTTGTCTATCAATGTACGACAGTCTTCGGATAGGGAACGACGTAGCCTAGCCAAGATTTATTTGAAATCAGACCATCAGTAAGCTTTTGTAGCCTCCGAAAACAAAATTTTGTTTCTCTCTCGTTTGTTGATCTTTATTCTCACACTCCTTAACAAATGGCAACAATATAGTTTGTGATATGCGTTCGGAAACACGACTTGATTAGTCATTTCAACTGAATTGGATCTATCAGATATGATAGCCAAAGAGGTCATGTTGTAACATCCCAAAATCTTGGTAAATTTTTTTCATTATTAAATCAAGTGAAATCATTGTTTTCAAATAAAATCCCAAATCAACCAAGCATTTACAAAACATTATTCTCAAACATAGAAATCATATATCAGAGTGTCCCAAATCAAAATCATCAAAACCAAGAGGATGTGCACGATCACATATTCGATTTCTCATGATCATCCGAAGTACCTGAAACATAAAATTAAAACTGTAAGTCAAAGCTTAGTGAGTCCCCCAAAGTACTACCACACAACACATAACAACATGCATATTGGGTCCACAACTAACAGAATGGATTAGCCCAGAGTCTACAACATGAGTCTGGCTTACCTTCAGGCCCACAACTCACGTCTGGCTTACTCCTGAGCCCACAACATTGATGGGTTTTCAACATAGCAATCAATCATATGTGTGTATGCAACCCTAATTTGAGGATCTATGTTTTCACTATTAGACATACAAGCATTGAACACAAAACTATAAACCCTAGCATGCATCTAATAATTTCGAAATCCATAAAAGAAAGATCAGATCACATACCTTTATTGTTATGTAGTAATAACAATAGAAAAAATTGAAGATCCTTTGCTTTGAGAACAAGTACCACATGTGTAGTACCTTTGATGGCTCACATATATAGTAGGGAAAGAGGATGAATATAAGAGAGAGGAGAGAGGAGATACTTGCTCAAAATTTCGGCTATTCTAGGGTTCCTTGGAGGTGCATGAAATTATGAGGGCTTGGGGGTTCTATTTATAGTTAAGGCAGCTAGGATTTTGATGTGGAAAACCTTAATTCCTTAGCTTAGGGCCTAACCAGCCTATAGACTCCCATCCATAAGGCTTGGACGAAAATCTCTAGAATCTTCTAGTGATTTTCGGCCTACCCCAATAAGGGTGATCCAAGAGCACAAAATCTCAACTATCAAATAATTGCAAAACAACCTAAAATCAATTCCAAATTAATTTATGATTAAATACTAATTAATAATATGATTTCTAATTAATATATTATTCTCATAACATATTAATAAATCATTTTATACACCAATTTATTATTCCAAATAATAAATTCAACATCTTTCTCCAATAGTCATCATGTCTAGTTGTCAGTGTGAAGGCAACCCAAAAGGAGGATGCTACTATCAAATCAAGTACATATCAATTATAGGTATGGGCTTAAACACCTAATCCAACAATCTCTCATTTAGATAAGTCTAATAACTATGATTGCAAATATGACCTCAAAATTTGACTAGCAATCGTAGCTCTCAAAGCCGTTGTCAAACTCTGACCCAGTCAGTTACGTGTCCTAAGATAAGGGATCATATAATCCTCCGTTCTACAAGATATCATGTGGACAAATGACACGGAATAGAATCATTCTCATTGTCCAATAGTTGTTTCTCGATTTCTGATTTGTATGATAATGAACTTAATTGAACACATCAATTCAGTCCCGACCAGGCCAGACACATAAGTCAACACAAAATCATCAAGGGGCCCAAGATATCGCTTTTACCCCATATGGCAAAAGGAACAGATAAACTTTGACTTATATTCTTGTGTTATTTACTCATCAAATCATATACAACAATACATTTTATAACATCAAGTTACTGATGGGTTTTGAGCATAACTACAACCTATGTGTTCATGCAACCCTAATTGCTTTGGATCTAAGTTTTTCACTAGTGAATTTACGTTAGAGCGATATTTAGCCTTAGCAATCTAAATGAAAGTCGTAGAATACGTTAAACCATGAGCGTGCATAAAAAAGAACGCCCAAATCTGACTTCGTATGAGGAAGTTATGATTTTTCGAAGTTTTGACTTAGCGGTATGCAGCCCGATTGCTCGATTTGAGACCGAGCAGTTTTTAGCCGAAACAATCTAAATGAGAATTGAATATCTCATTAATTTTAGTAAAACGATAAAAAGATAGGCGAAAACGGACGTCGGATGAAGAAATGATTTTATAACGGAGTTTTCCTGTCCCGGCCTACTAAAAATAAATAATAAAAATAAATTCAAAATCAGCCAACAGAGTCTAAACGAAAGTTGTAGATCGTAGTCTCACCTACTCGTGGATATAAAGAACGTCGAAAACGGAGTTCGTATGAGGAAGATATTAATTTTTGAAGTTTATTAAATATTTTCGATACTTTATTTAAATATAAATTTTCGATATTATCCAAGGGGGGGAGTCACCGGGCTTATCCAGGTTACGCCCCGCGTAACCTAAGATTACGCCCCACGTAAATCGGCCTTCCAGACCCTATAAAAGGGTGTCGAGGGCAGCTGAGTAGTTTGCTCATTTCTTCCCGTTTTCTCGCGTTTTTGCATCGTTTTTCGTGCAAGAAATATCCCGAAGCCCCGGTATCTTTCCCGAGCCCCGAAGCAAGTCCCGAGGCCCCGAAGATCCCGAGAAGTGCGATTCCCGAGCCGAAGCTCTGCCCGCGAGGAGTCTGGTTTTTTGTGAAGATCTTCCAGATCTACCGAAGAATACTACTTCTACAAGCCGTAGTGCTGTCCGATCATCTTCTGATCAAGTGAGTGTGTAGTTACTTTCTTCTAACACATAAATATTAAGTATTTGCTATAAAAATACGCGCTATGTGTATAATATAAAGTTGTTTATATGTGTGGGTGTATAGTCCCTTTCATAAACACGGGTATAATACAAGTATTGTTTGACTGTATTAAGTATATGTTTGAGTGAGTGTGTAGTTACTTTCTTCTAACACATACATATTAAGTATTTGCTATAAAAATACGTGCTATGTGTATAATATAAAGTTGTTTTTATGTGTGGGTGTATAGTCCCTTTCATAAACACGGGTATAATACAAGTATTGTTTGACTGTATTAAGTATATGTTTGAGTGAGTGTGTAGTTACTTTCTTCTAACACATAAATATTAAGTATTTGCTATAAAAATACGTGCTATGTGTATAATATAAAGTTGTTTATATGTGTGGGTATATAGTCTCTTTCATAAACACGGGTATAATACAAGTATTGTAACCACTTGGGTTGTGGTGACTTGGTAAGGCATGTGGAAGATATGGTGGATAACCTATTGACCCATGTTCAAATCCTGGCACCACTCAGCCCTTGTGGCCATGGAGGTTCGCCTGCAGTGACTCCAGGGCATGAGGCAAAGCTTTATGTTTGCAGCGGGGGATTAGTCGGTGCGCGAAAGCTGGCCCGGAAACCCTCGTTAGGGAAGTTCCCTTTCCAAAAAATATAATACAAGTATTGTTTGACTGTATTAAGTATATGTTTGGGTGAGTGTGTAGTTACTTTCTTTTAACACATAAATATGAAGTATTTGTTATAAAATACATGCTATGTGTTTATATATTGTTGTTTATTTGAGATGAGTGTGGGATGGATGTTTTATATAGTTTTTAAATGAGTTAAATTGTATATGTATTTTATATCTACAAATATGTTGGGTAGAACATGGATTGATGAGATAGTTGGTATGTGATAAAACGATGAGGTATGAAAGATGATTAAGAATGATATTGGTAGATGCATCAATTAGAGAATATCATAATACTAGCAGATACGTTTAAGAATAATATCAGTAGATGCACCAAGTAGTGAATGTCGTAATCCTGGCAGATGCGCTTATAGGATAATCCTGGCAGATGCGCTTATAGGATAATGTCGGCAGATGCGCCTAAAAAAGAATATCATAAACCTGGCAGTCGCACCTCATAGTGTATGACGTAATCCTGGCAGAGGCGCTTAAAGGATAATGTTGGCAGATGCGCCTTATGTAGCAATGGAAGTTTGTGCTAATTCCTTAGGTCAATCCTTAGGAATGAATGAATGACGGGTAGTTGAATTCCTAGGGTAAAATCCTAAGAAATAAAGAAGATAATAGGGATGGGTAATTGAGTTGATTGTTTGATGGTTGAATATAATAATTATATTATTGTGGGTTGAAAACCCTATATGCTCACCAGGCTCCCAAGCCTGACCCACTCAGTTTTCTTTGTATCACAGGTATTAATACGAAGACATATTTCACAGAGAGATTTAAAGGAGATATAAATCAATTGTGTAATTAAATGTAAGTTTTGTTTATGCTTATATGTCTGTATCGGAACATGACATCCCGAGGTTTTATTATTAAATGAAAATACATTCTCTTCGAGAAATGTTTTGATAATTTTTATCACATTTTGTTTTGGGAACAAATTCCGTAACTGTTTTCTTTAAAAGATTACTCTGATTTTATAAAACAAAGCATAAACAAATCGGTCTTTTCTGGCCGTGAAAATGGGGATGTCACAATTCGGGAGTTTACCGCCCAAGAACACTTGGGGAGTAAACTCCATTTTAAGGGCTAAAAGTGTCCCAATGTCCCTCAAAGCCTCGGATCTCAAACTAGAACCCACCATTGCATGTTTAGGACACCAAAACAATTTGAAATCAATGGTGAAAGTGAGTTCACGGCCAAGGATGTTCCAGGGCCGTGAACTCCATTTTTGGTTGCCAAAATACCCTAAATGCCTTCATTGAGCCAAGAGACTAGCATAGCACATTACCTTGATGTGTTTAATACCCAAAACAATCAAAATACCAACACCTAGGGGTGTTCACGGCCGCAAACACATGGCCAACTGGTTCATGGGCCGAAAACTCTAGTTATGGGTGTTTTAATGCCACAAACACTACCTAAGGCTTAGGGTTGAATTTAGACATGTACCCTAAAGTGTTTAAAGCCTAGAAAACATAAGGAATCACAAGTATTAAGGAGTTTACGGCCAAGACAAGTTCTTGGACCGTAAACCCCTGTAAAGGGGTCAAATGACACCCTAACTCCTTCCTTATGCCTAGAACCCAACATAGATCATAACCTTGAAGTGTTAGAGACTTGAAAGCACCATAAACTTTCCCCCAAAGGAGATTATGGCCGTAATCTCCATGGGATATGATCCCAGGGCCGTAAACTCCACAAAGGAGTTAATAGGAAGCCCAAACACTTGATTTAGCCTTGAAACAACTCACCAAACTAGTTGTATAAATGATAGGCCTCTAACCCTTAACCAAAATTGTTTTCCCTACATTTGCATCCACGTCCATCATTTCCTCCATCCTGGTGGTTTTGCCTAACTATCGGTGGGTTGGCTTGACCAACAGTCCCACTGTAGTTTCCCTCCTCAGTCTGCCCTTCGTTCAACTCGGGCTGTTCGATCTGTATGGTTGCTTCTTCTCGATTTTGCTGGAGCAAACGTCTGGTTTCCTCCATTTAACGATCCAACATCGCCTGGATCATCGCTTGCACTCCGGCCATTGTTATTGGATCAGCAGCGGTTACCACAACCGGTATTAGCTCAATCACCGGGGGTTGGTTTTGGTTCCCATTTGCATTCATGTTTCCGCTACGGGTCCTTGCCATCTTGATCTATACACCGAATAAGGTGAATCTAGACCTTTACTTAAGATTGACGTTTAAATCATCCGTATCACTCCGAAACGTTTATATGCTAGTTCTAATATCGTAGCTAAACACTTAGAATCCTAAACACATAAGGTTTCCAGATCCGGTCGGCAATAGACCATAGATCCGAATAAATAACAGCATATCAGGCACAAGCATTTAGCACATAGAAGCACTTTAGGCACAATCCCTAAAATAATCTAGTGCTCACACCTCACAATCATCGCTTAGCATTCTAAGTTTAAGTCTAGAAATAAATCCATATTCCTAGTTCGCTTAAACTAATGCTCTGATACCAACTGTGACATCCCCATTTTCACGGCCAGAAAAGACCGATTTTTGTTTATGCTTTATAAAAATCAGAGTACTTCTTTTAATAAAAATGTTGCGAAATTTGTTCCCAGAAAAACATGATAAATACGTTTTTAAAACATTTTCGAAGAAACATATTTTGTTCATTTTAAAACATTTGGGATGTCATCGTTAATACAAAAACATAAGCATAAACAGAACCTACATTTATTTACACTAGTGATCTACATCTCTTTAAATCTCTTAGTGTAATGTGACTTCATATCAACACCTGTGATATAAATAAACTGAGTGGGTCAGGTTGGGAAACCTGGTGAGTACATAGGGTTTTCAACCCACAATAATATAATTATTATTTTCAAACAATCAAACAATCAACCCAATTACCCATCCCTATTATCTGCTTTATTCTTAAGGATCTACCCTAAGAATCAATTATTCCTCGTTCATACATTCCTAAGGATCATCCTAAGGAATCGGAACGAAGTCCATCGTCACCGGGGTTTAGGCACTAAGTCTGCATAGTCGCCAGAATTTATACAATAGGCACTAAGTCTGCATAGTCGCCAAGGTTTTGGCACCAAGTCTGCATGATCGCCAGGGTTTAGGTATCAAGTCTGCATGATCACCAAGGTTTAGAGTACACCGGGTGAACACATCGTTCACAACACCTACAGGTTGCGAGCCTGATAGTGTTCCACTGGACTATCTTGGATAGTCCGTGGTTGTCATCCATACTCTGCTGAATGACGGGGACATCCTTTGGGAAAAAGGCTTCTCACATCGTACACCTCTCACCCACACCTTATAGTCTATATCACCTCTCAACTCATCATCCAACTCATATTTCATCTATTATATCTACCCATGTTTTACCCCAACATTTTCGTAGATATAAAATACATATATAGTTTAAATCATTTAAAACATGTATAAAATCTTTCACTCAGCATAGCCAGCAAGTATTCAGACAATATGCACACATAGCACGTAATTTATATTAAACTACTTCATATATATGTGTAAGATGAAAGGGACTATGCACTCACCTGAGAAGGTGGTGACTCGGTACTCGGACAACGCTTCGTTTACTTTAAATTAATTTCCTTTGACGAAACCTAGTATTATCACCACTAGATTTTAGTCTAATATTACCATGACTAATTATTAGTCTTATTATTATTATTATTATTATTATTATTATTATTATTATTATTATTATATAAGCGTTTAAACAATACTTTCTAACTACTATGTACAGACAGGGGCTAGACATAAAACACCGGAGGGTAGGACCATTTTGGCGTATAGCACTTCTGAAATCCAACAACCCTATGCGGCCCTTTAAACCAGATTCCCCGTACCGCGAGTAGTTAAAAGATATTATAACGACACTTATATAAGTCATAATAATAGCTCAAATATTTATTATAAATTTATAATAACAATACTAATTTTAAATATAAACTATATTTAAAATAGGGTAAGCATAACTTACTTTCAAGGGGATTCTAGCTAGAAGTCGGGCTCTGCAGGGGCAGAACTTTGTCGCTGAATCTTTCTAAGAAAGATTCGTGCAGCGCTTCAGCGCTCACCTTACTATACTAAAACTACAGAAAAAGAAGTCGAATCACGAGGGACCGAAATGCTCGGGGGATAAGGAGAGAAAGACTCTTGAATCAAGAGAATCGTGCAAGAAATATGAGAGCCCAAGGCTCTTATTTATACTAATTGAATTTTCAAAAACTACCCTCCATAATTACTTAATGACCTTTTAGTTATATAAACAACTAAACACCCCTCTATAATACTATTTTAAATGGATTTAATGATATTTGTACTAAACTAATGTCGAAAGAACTCAACATTAGTCTTATAATGACCGCATCGTCGATACCTTTCTAATGATATATACATATGTATATATATGTGTACGTATACATGATTTATACTTTATTTTAATACGTAAATATGCTATTATAATTTGTAACTCGTTCATACGAACTCCGTTTTTGATGTTCTTTATATCCACGCGTAGGTGGAGACGTACTCTACAACTTTTGTTTAGACTCCGTCGGCTAATTTTGACTTTATTTTTAAAGTTATATTTTTAACAGGCCAGAACATGATTGGTCCGTTAAAATCTCATAACTTTTTTATCCGATGTCCATTTTCGTCTGTCTTTTTATCGTTACGCTACTAATAACGAGATCTTCGATTATTGTTTAGGTTGTGTCGGCTAAAAATCAATCGATCTAAAATTCGAATTTCGGGCTGTACACCGCTAATCTGAAACTTCGAAAAATCATAACTTCTTCATACGAAGTCAGATTTGGGCGTTCTTTTTATCGATGTTCTTAGTTTAACATATTCTACAACTTGGTTAAGATTATTTATTCTAAATAATCTTTTTGTCGAAAAGTCGTTTTCGACCCCTATTGCCTCTAAATTGACTAGCCCGGATCTGCGGGCGTTACAAGAACATATACAACTATACTAGAGAATAACATATACAACGATACTAGAACGATTACATTACTATACTTGCTAGGTTGAGAGCACGTACATTACAGCTAGAACAGTTCATTACATTACATATACATGAATACGTTAATAATTGTGATCCACTGTATCGGAGCATGCCTTAAATGTCATGACCTGAGTTGTAGCCAGAATTCTCTTGGAGGGAGAGCGTGAGTTTGCGTATAGATCTATACTAGATTGACTATCCTACACCTTACTGCTAGCTACAGCCGGACCTGCAGGTCTGCGGGTGCCAAACGTCATTCCGTTTTACGACCATCCGTATGTCGTTGTTACCAGTCGATAGTATGGTGCAATTAATCACATGATGCCTTAATATAAATCCGGTTTAAGGTAGTTAGTACAGCAGTAGTTCCTATAATACAACACTACAGTACTACACTTATTTTCCCTTTACATATATTTAGTGGTCATTTCACTTAAACATTTAATGTAAAAACTATATTTTGATAATGATAGTTACACTTTGGAAAATTACACACTTTTACAAGAAACGAACATTTAGAACAGTTAAGTCTTGGTAGAAGACTACACTGAGAACAGTAAAGTCTTGGTAGAAGACACCTTTATATAAAAGTAGGAATCATAGGGATTTCTAGAGTTTTTCAAACATTTACAGTTGTTTCACAAACATTTACTATACTTACAGTTTACAAATATTTACTATACTTACAGTTTACAAACATTTTTATACTTACAGTTCATAAACTTACAAATTCTTACATACAAATTAAGACACTAAAATACTTATGATCTCACCAGTTTCAAAGCTGATACTCGCTTTCAAAATTACTTGTATCCTCAGGTCATCATAGACAGGTACCGATGCAAGGAGAAAGGAAGATGGAGCTTATTCAAGACTCATCTTTCATTTTGATTTATGCTTTAGTGTTTATCAAAATTTGACAGAACACTTGTATAATAATTATATTATTAATGCAATGGATGATGTTGTTGCTTGTTTACTACTTTACATTGTTGTGATACTGTACTTGACGTCCTCCGCCCCAGAACGTTTCCGCCGTTCTTGGTTTTGGGGTGTGACATCTCTCCCCTATAACTTTCTACAACGAAACAATTTTTAAACTCTGCAACTTGAAAATTTGAAAACTTTGTTTCCTATAAATAGCATTGCCAACTTGCAATACTTAACATAAAAATTATGCCCCCACTAGCATTGACATGTACCCATAAATCAACTGGACTTTTAGAAATAAATACTATTGACTTTCTTACTAAAGTGGAGATTTCCGATATGTGATGCCTTGATAAGTCTTCAACCAGACTTCTCAAGTTCATACACCTTTCATTAGATAACATATATGTGAGTTTAAACCCAGTTAGAACTTATAATGATAAGTCCTGAATGTTCAAACTATTACTTGCCATTTCTCACAATTCAAACTATGAAAAGGGATGCCATAATCATATAAGAATTTGAGAACGCAATTATCACACCGGCTTACCATGATATCAATAAGATTCAAATATACTAGCAAAAGTGTTTCTACATAATCTTTTTCAAGAATTAGAGCGAAAACTTTTGTCACCTAGATTTTATGGTGTATGTGTTCCTATCCATGTGAATTTATCAATTCCAACCTACAATCATAAGATAAGGTTGAGGACAAACCAAAATCAAAATTTTGTTTTTCCTTTCATGGACTGAACTTTGCTTATTCTTTATTTCTTTCCATATGGTAGCATAAGGGCCTACCATGTCTTCCATGTTGTTTAAGCAACTCACTTCCATTAACCAATGTAGTATCATTGATCAACGTGCTCTGCCTATTGCAGTCTAATGAGAACCATAGAACTCATAAGAATTGCCAACTCAATCGGATGGTGCACAGAAACAAGAATGTGTCAACACGATTGGTTATTAACTTCAGGTCGTGTGCTAGTGATAACTAAAAGGCTTATTCTTGATCAACTCCTGAAACTATTCAAGATCAATAAGACTCCCACTGACTTCTTGACATATAAGTTTTTATGTTAAGGAACATTCCTCGGCAAACAAATATTAAAGATTTAGTGTGGGTTTTTATCAAGAAAACACTTCATGCAATTGGTCTTAGTTTATCATTTGTTTTAACTAAAACAACACTACTACCAATTCCAAATGTGCTAGAGTAAGAATACATTTCTACTCCACATTTTATGATGTGTTATAAACCTACTTAGCTTGAAATAAGTTTCAAGAGTATGGCTCTAAACCTTGATTTGATACGAAGTATGACTCGTCTCTCAACTAATTCATTTCAACAATATATGATTCCTCTTCTTAGTCATACAAATGCACTAAGATGTACTTAGAGGATCAATTGTGACATGGATCCATAATCATTAAGACGATCATAAAACATGATGCTAAAGTATTATCCTTTCCTTTCAGATTGGAGAAACCTTTATATTTCTGCCTAACAGATTCTTCTTATTCGTTCTGCCACTCTTTGAAACTTTTCAAAGAATCAGAATTACACTTAATCTTATAAGTATAACCATATTTACTAAACCATCAGTAAATCATGACGAATAAACTTATCATCTTTTGTGGTGGGTCTGACCAGTCCACATCAATGTGTACTAGATCCTTTAGCCCTTCACTTGACTCACACAAACATGTGAACAAGGAAATAATCTTAATCTTCCAAAGATCAAAAGTTTCATACATCACACAATTCGAATCGCATAACTCCAAGTTTCTATCCAACTAAAACTTGGGTGATGAGAATTCTTTTTCACTTGGTTGATTATGACATTTCCACAAAAGACACAACTAAGACTCAAATCCATATTTAACATTTCTAGTAGTGGCATTATAACCACTAATTTTCATAAATATCATTGCAAGGATATATAAAGTAAATAAGATAAAACAAAAATTCACTTTATTGATAAAATACGGAAAAATTTATCCTTACAATGCAAACATATGAAAACTATGTTTCCCGGCATATTTCCTAAGCAATCTATTAAACTATCATAACTCCTAATCAGCAGCTCCAAAATCTGATCACTGGCCGAAATCCATCTCTCACAATTAGATTTAGCTTCATCTTCTTAAGCTTCCTTCTTTCTCTTAGATCCTGCAAAACATCAAAATGTGACTATCACATCATGTATTAAGAATCTATGAATACGAACTTAATGGAGTTAGATAATGGATGTACCTGAAGTAGAGTCATACATCTTGACTTTACTATCTCTACGTTCCTTTAGGTAGTCAGGGCCGTTTCGCATCCAATATCCCTTTCAATTGACAACAGAAACATATGGACTCTTCAAGAACAACACATGAGACCATCTCAAAACTGACCTTTCTCTTTACCATATGGTCAAACAGTTTGACCTTGGTCGATCCCTTTCCATTGGGAAGAGAAACCTTTTTCTAGACTACCAATGTTGCCATTGTTAAGGTCCATGGAAATTTGGGAGATTGATCCATCAAACACATTTGCTTGACCGTTGCACTTTAGCATTTCTGCTTTAACAGCAATTAGTAAATATGTCAGATCAATAAGGGTCACGTCGTTGTAAATCAAATAGTAGTCCTTAACAAACTAACGATCTGATTCAGGAAGTAAGTGAAGAACCAAGTCAACAGCCAGCTCCTTTGGGAAAATGACACCCAACGTTCCCAATCTGTCAAGGTGTGACTTCATTTTAAGAACATGTGCACACATAGAATTTCCATCTAAGTGTTTACATGCCAATAGGGCTTGAGTAATCTTGAACTTTTCAATTTGACGAAAACGTGGGTCGGGGAGAATTACTGGAGGAAGTGGAAGAAGAGTTGGAGAAGTATGATTTCCAATTCCACCATTTGAAGAAGGGAATATTCTTTCACCTTGATCAACTTATGGAAGATCATCTTTAGAAAGAGAAGGTAAACCATTTCCATCAAGACCATCATTTTCAGAATTTGACATCTATAAAGGAGAATAGAAAATTCAAGTTAGTTCATTTTAATCCTTAATTATTAACCCAAAATTCAAATTAAGGCTAGGATCCATATTTTCGATTCGAATTCTGAACATGAATGCCGTAATCAAATTTGAATCTATTTTAGGTAGGTAAACATTTACCAGTTTCAATCTAATGAAACTTCTAGATCTTTTGAGATTCAATGAACAATTTAATGGCATGTTTAATATCGATTATGCTCTCACTTTGTGACTGTGATGTCGAAGATCACAAATGAGATGTGAATAACCATGCAAATTAGCTTGGTACTCTCGATGTCATTTATCACCTAATCAATGTGTCAGTTAACCACACACGCTCCATTAATCAATGATAAATTATGAGACACCCATTGCCAACAATATTGGTCTAATGTTTCCTTGATATTGAATATGTTGGGTCCAATAGTGGATCCAGAAAAAAAAATTATTACGGGGTCTAACTTATATAAAAAATTAAACAAAAATTTGAAAGTAGAAAAATCTAAATTTTGGTTTTTTTGGAGTTTTTTTCTACAAAAAATATTACAAAAATAGGTTTTTTTTAGCAAAAATGGATGTCAAAAGGGATAATTTCAACAAAATATGAAATTTTTAAGAGTTATTTTAGTAAAATGGGGTTAGTATCAATTTTCAAGTGGGGTCCATGGACCCCCTTTATTACACTGGCTTCGCCACTGTTGGGTCCTACCCCGGAACACCATTTAACATTCACATTGGGAAATATACGAATTTGAACCGTCAATTCATTTGTTTCATGCTAGAACAAAAATGTTCACTGTGAATTAATTTTTAGAAATGGTTGTTGGGTTTCACCAAGATCATGGTAATAATGACTAAGAGATCATAAATATAAATTTTTTGCAAACCTACATCCTAGTTGTTTTGAAATACAGATGTTTTGGGATAAGCATCATTGTGTGTACATAGTGTAAGAAATATAAGATTGGGATAGAAATCGAGTTTTTCACATTCTCATGGTGATAATGAGAATGATAATAAAACAATTTTTAAGAAACCATAACTCTGATTTGGCATAAACTTGAAAGTATACAAGTCATGCAAATACAACTTATGTTCAAATTTGAAATATAAAAATAAAAATAAAGAAAATCTTTTTGTATTTTCGAATATTTTGAAAGATAAAGACAAAAATAAGAAAAATCTTTTTGGATTTTTGGATATTTTTGAAAGTTAATGAGAAAAATAAAGAAAAATTCTTTTTGGATTTATGAATATTTTTGAAAGATAAAAATAAAAATAAGGAAAATCTTTTTGGATTTTTGAATATAAAGAAAGAATTAAAAACTAAGAAAAGAAATAAACAAATACCTAGAGCAACATCTTCCTTCTCGCAACTAAGTATTTTGTTCGCATGAGAAATCCGAAAGACTACGAAGATCGCGTCACATCTCAAGTAAACAGTAACCTTTTTGCAAGTTCAAGAATTTGAGTTTGGAACTGATTTTGCTTTAATCATTCCAAGTCCTTGTAAGATTATGGTAAATGTAATTTCTGGTAAGGCTTTCATGAATATGTCAGCCAATTGATCAGATGATCATACAAAATGGATTTCAACATTTCCATCTTTAACATGGTCTTTTATAAAATGATATCTTAAAGCAATGTGCTTTGTCATTGAATGTTGAACAGGGTTATGACAAATGCATATGACACTCTCTAAATCATATTACAAAGGAATATTTTTCATGTTAATGACAGTCTCTAAGCTGACTTTGAATCCAAATTATTTTTCATGTAAACGACTTATTTGGCTAGATTTAGAAGATAGGATGATCAAACTCTTGTGGTTTGTACAGATGTTACACCGAACCCCATACAAGTAATGCTTCCAAATCTTGAGGGTGAAAACCACAACCCCCAGCTCCAAGTTGTGCATAGGATAACTTGCTTCATGAGGCTTCAACTGCCTCGAAGCATACACGATCACACGACCTCTTTTCATTAGAACCTCCCCAAGGCCCATAATGCCTCCTGCTGCTCACAAAACTTATGTCTCAAAGCCTCAAATGCCTCCTACTGCTCATGCTCCCATCAGAAAGTAACATTCTTCTTCATCAAAAAAATCAAAGGAATAGAAATCTCGGAGAAATCTTGGATGAACCTCAAATAATATCCTGCTAACCCAAGAAAACTATGAATCTCATATGGAGACCTCGGAATCTCCCATTGCATCACTGCCTCGATCTTGACCAGATTGACTGATATACCTTTCTGGTTGACAAGGTGCCCAACAAACAGCACCTCAGGCAAGAGAAATCGCACTTGGAGAACTTGGCATAAAGCTTCTCCATCCTCAAAGTCTCCATAACCTTTTTCAGATGCTCCTTGATCTTAGAATAAACCAAGATATAATCAATGAACACAATCATTGGTCGGTCCAACATCAGCATGCACACTCGATTCATGAGATTCATGAACGATGTCAACACATTGGTGAGCCCAAAAGGCATCACTACGAACTTGTAACGACCATAACGAGTTCTAAAGTCCATCTTCTATACATCCTCATCTGATGATATTCCGATCTCAAATCAATATTGGAGAACCAAGATGCACCCTGAAGCTAATCAAACACGTCGTTGATCCTCGGGAGTGGATAACGATTCTTCACCTTCAAGTTGTTCAGTTCTTTATAATCAATACACATATTGTAAGATCCATATTTCTTCTTCATAAACAATATCGATGCTCCCCACGATGAGCTGTTAGGCCTGATAAATCGCTTGTTCAATAAGTCATGAAGCTGTATGGACAACTCCTGCATCTCTAGAGGTGTTAAGTGGTACGGTGTCATGACTATCGGGGCCACACCCATAACCAAATCAAACTGAAACTCCACCTATCTCTCAAGAGGCACTCCAGGTAAATCCTTGGGAAACACATCAAGGAAATCTCAAACGATGGTTATACTATCAACAAAATTCTTCTCCACAACCCCGTGTACCCATGACATAAGACAAAAACCTAAAGCATCCCTACTGAAGATACTTCGTAGCCCTCGCATCTGAACAAAATGTCGGTCCTCGTTGAAGATACTTCCTAACCCCGTGTACCCATGGGTCGAATCATATTCTTACAATCACTTCCTTCCATGGCCCAAATCATCGTCTTCACTTATACAAGTGTCAGGGGCCAGATCTTGTTCTTCCGTACATATTCCATGTGCAAAACCCTGGTATTTCAAGAAAAATGCAAGTCTATTTCAAAGCCATGTGAATTCTTTGGGCCGAATCATATTATTACAATCACTTCCTGGAATGGGTCAAATCATGGTCTTCGCTTGTACACTTTGTAATGGCTTCTTTGAACATTTTCTATTTATTTAGTGTCATGTTCTTATTTCGAAGGAATCTAACTATGAACAAAATTTCTCTAATAAAACAAATATTGTACAAAAAAAACCCACAATCCTATAAAAAGAAAGAAGAAAATATAGAAATCAATATTGATCCTGTGATGTACAATAAAAAACCACAATCTAATTTTCAGAAATTGTTATGAAAGATAGGGTATTTGATAGTGGTGGAGGTGTAGGAGTAGGTTACAGTGATGGGTTTTTTGAGAAATTAGATCTAAAAAAATACGATTAAAGTGATTTTCCTGAGATTCCATCAGATTTTACATGCTCAATTTAACTTGAACTAATAGAATACACATTTACTCTTTGTAGCGGCCATAACTATAAGCAATCCAATATATTGAAATGATTCGGCATGAACCATTCCACTTACCAACGACATCAAAAACCTCCTCCTAGTTCTTTTTTGGTGGGTGACTTCAAGGACAATAAAGTGGGAAGAAGGCGGGGAAAAGGTGGGAGAGATGTAGTCAAAAGTGGTACGGTGGTTGGTGGTGGCTCAACGAAAGAGTGAGGGGATGAGGTGGACGAATTTAGGGTTCTATAATTTTTATGGAGTATAGATGATGGTATTAGTGAAATGAATTTCTCTCATGGTTAGTTTTTTGCTTCTGTCTCATCCCATCAGTATACATTGATCAAAGGAGGTTGGGATGGAGGAAGACAACGTATGGACCAAAGAATCTTCAACCTAGAATCTTCTGTATTGATAAACTAAACAAAAGCTAACCCTAGTGAGCCTTCAATTTGTTTTTATCCACACATGTAAATTTCTAGCACTTCCTAAATCCAAACAATGATTTCATCTAATTTAGCTCATTCTCTTTGATATTAAATGATTTATCAAACTTCTGCATCAACGCCTCAAACCCCTCATATTTCCTTATATTCTCTACAAAAGCTTCAATATACTTTGGTTATGACCCTAAAACAGATTCAAAATTTTCTAATGCCTCTTCATACTTCTCATTCCTAAAACAATTATCCGGAGAAATCAGTTGTTGAGATTTTATAGGCTAAAGTGGGAGGGTTTAACAAGTGATGATTTATTTACAAGGTTGTAGGCCCCACATATGATTTGACTAAATTACCTCTTACTTTAGGGCTCACTAACAATAGAAGTTGACAGAGGGTTAGAATAAGGACCTATCATGCAACAAATTTGGCATTTAAAGACTATATATTGAAACCCCAACTTAAGCACTAAACGTGCAATAGCACAACACCATAAGGACAATTCAGGTAATTTACTCTTTATCATATGATTTTATTAATTCAAATACATAAAAGAGATATACTAAGGGAAAATAATCAATTTAAGTCAATTAGGAACCAAGGCTGAAACAAAACCGAAAGATAGGGATAGTCTGAGTTAAAAAAGTTAGGGGATCAAACACGTAAATTAACCCAAACCACAAAGACCATTCCTGTAACTTGTCATGACATTATGTCATGCTTTGCAAAAATGGTCCCAAACAGAACCTTCTTGTTTAATTTAAAATCTATTTGGGTGTTACCAAATGTATATCGAGCAATTAACCATAGCAAGAAATTAATTACAAGATCATTACAAGGAGACTAAATTAGGCTCCCCTCTAAGTCTCTAGCTGTCTTCCAAATATTTGTAGCAGGGTCACAAACTTCTTCTTATCCTTGAGTGCAAACCTGAGATACATGGAATAAATGTCCCATGAACTATGTGTTTAGACAAAAATACTTTCAAAAGTTTTTATAAAATTCTTAACCTCACTTTTAAAATATTTTATAAATCCTTTACTATGCAATGCATGATATAGTTCTAGTGTTTTTCTTGCTACTACTATTGGTTTTACTAATCGATTAATTACATATTCTATATTTTTATACTTAGGGCATGATCACAATTTGTGACACCGCAAAGACCAAAATGATAAGAGTTTGGATTACCATCTCTACGGTAAGAAAAAAAAAATATTAAACAAAGTTTATATGATAAGTATATCTCAGTACAAATCTATGATTGTCTAAGTTGCTATAACATTTGTGTAGATGAAGCCATGAGGATGAAGTTAAGGTGGCCAACAAGGAAAAACATCATTCAAATGGTTGTCAAGGGATTAACATATCATTACAAGGACTTAAATAAGCAAGTCATTCTTAGAGATCTTAAGGCCAGTAATATATTTCTTAGATCAAAATATGAACGCGAAGATCTTTGATTTTGACTTGGCCAAGTTTTTGAATCTAAATGAGACCACATCATCGACAAAAAACATTGAATGGGACATAGTAAGAACACCCTTTACTTTTCTAGATTTACTTGAATATCCATAAAAGTTGGTTATATTGATATGGGTGGTGTATCATTGTTTTTAAGCATAAAAAACTACAATGTAGAACCTTCTCCACTAAATATGATATCTTTAGCTTTGGAGTCTTAATGCTCGAAATTGTGAACGGAATAAGTGTTGTAAGCAGATCTTTTCCAGAAAACACTTCTAGATCAATCAAGGATTATGTAAGTTTAGTTGACATATGATTTTTAAACATCTGTTATATTAGAAAAATAATTCATCTAACCTCAAAATCAGTACATCTACTAATTAAAATTTTGAAATGGTTTTAGGCATGGCATCTATGGGAGAAAAAAAAAAATCAAAGTTAAAGGATCCACTATTACAAGATGAGGATGTCGATGATGAAGTGATGATGATTATTGAGATCTCATATCTATGCCTTCAGCAAAAAACGGAGGATAGACCAAGGACATCCACAATATTACAGTTGCTTACCAATGATGTGCTAGTGCCAGAACCAATCTTCCTATCAAACTACCAATCTTCCAATCATGTTTGGGAGGCATAACTACAAAGTTGGCCTCCTTATTAAACAAGACTAATAGGAACATCCACTCTTTTACATATGTTAATGTATATAAAACAACTTTCGTACCCAATATCAATCTAAATATACTGAAAATTTATCGAAAATATTAAATGCTATTTGATTTAATGTTTTTGTGAGTCCACGTTGTTTGTCATGATAAAGTTTGTAGTTTTGAATGTCTTACATATTAGATATAGTTCTAGATAAAGTTTGTGGCTTTGAATGTTTTTCTATTAAACATGTTTATTGTGCAAGCATAGCATATCATGGTACTTGTGTTTGAAGGGCACATAGAAATTAGATATGGCCCATCAATGTTTGTTTCATCCGGACCTAAAGTGTCTCGCAAGGGGGCCTAAAAGACTTTGACTAGGATGGTACCTCCACTTCGCGAGGTAGATCTCATATCGTTAGTCAAAAAGACCAGAAAACTCAATATGAAACAACATTGCAAATTGTTAAGATACTAGTCTAGACTATATCATTAAAACATGACAAATTAAGGCGATACGTATGAGTATTTTTGAACATCTTAGTTACTTTTGATGTGCTTATTTTCTTCCTTTTGAGTGTCGCGATTAAGGATGAGAGTTTGGCCCGAAAACCCAACCGGAACTAAACCGAATTAGCTCCGAATAAACAATTCGATTTGGGTTTCGAGTATCTATATTATGCTTACTCGGTTCTCGAGTTATTTGGTTCGGATTACCCAAATAAGAGTTTATTTGGTTCTAAATACTCAACCCGAATAAACACTCCTCATCCCCTTTCTCTTATCGACAGAAATCAAAATCACGATTCACACTTTTGTTCCCGTTGTTCATAACGGAAAAAAAAAAAAAAAAAAAAAAAACTATGCTTGTTCTCATCATTTCAAAATCAACTAATCTTCTCAACTATTTCCAAACTCCAAATCACATCTGTCGATCCATCCTCTTTCTTCAGACTTTCAAAAATCGACCCTTTCTATTGTCTCTAAAGATTCACGAATTTCTACTTTGTCTAGTCATGGAAAAATAGGCTCCAACATAAGAAACTCAAGTAAGCAATTAATTCGTATTATGTTAATGTACTATGTAAATGTTATTCTTTCAATGTGTTATTGTGTTATGTTAGTCTTTGAATGTTTTACATTGATGTATAAAAGTACATTGTTATTCAATTATTCGGGTTATAGAATCTTAATACTGTTTATTCAATTTTTTCGGTTACATTCGGTCATTAATCATCTTGTACATGTTATTCGGGTCGGTTCGGTCCGAAATAACATCCCTAGTCGTGATTGTGTTTTTTTTTTTTTTTTTTTTTTTCGTTTAATGGCTTGTCATCTGTTTTTATAATTTTTTTTTTTAACTTCCAGTAAATTTTTCCATGTATATTCAATAATTACTAGCGGATTTCATTACGTTTGTTTCTACTTTATCAACTAAAAGACATGGATTGTTACTAGACACTTGCCTTTGTTATAATTAATATTCATTCATGTTTTAAATTAACGTTTATCTATTTTCTTTAAGAAGGTTGCCGTAATTGTATAAAATATGGAATTTAGAAACATTTAGGTTGCTTAATTTGAACTTATAGAACATGATAAACATAAAAGATTTGAATCAGATGACAAAATAAAATGCCAAATATTTTCGATTAGTTGGATTATCAAAGATATAATATTAACTCATTTTTTTAACTACAAAATCTAATCTAATATTAAACTACTTCTTAATTTCACCTATGCTCACAACGAGACTTGAACAATATTTAAAAATAGAAATGAATATTTTATAACAATTTAAGACGTATTCTCATATTTATATCAATAAATCAAATTTAATAAATAACAAAAAATAATATCGTAAACAAGAGAAAAAATATTAATTGTCAACAAGTAACAACTTATAAACAAAAATAATCATATAATAATGTCCAACAATCATATTATTAAGATATATGGTTGGGTTGTTTTTGGTTGTTTTGGCTTTCATTCTATCTTTTCATGGTTGGCCTTTATACTAGTTCAACAGTTTATTCTTCATTTTTTTACATTTAGGGTTTTTTTTTTTTTTTTTTTTTTTTTCTTTTTTTTTTGCAATCCAATTGATTTTTGCTTTCAGAAGTTGAATTCTCCAATTTTTTTACGTCTAACATATTCGGTTGAAGGTGAGGTTGATTCCTCATCTTGTTTTTTCTCCCACATTGATTAATTTAAAATGAGTTTATTTTTAGAATTTTGATTTTCTTTTTAGGCGTCTTTAACCTCTTCAAGTTCTCTACTTTGTTGCTTCAGGATTCAATTTCTATGTTTTTGTCTTTAACCTCTTCAAGTTCTCTACTTTGTTGCTTCACGATTCAATTTCTATGTTTTTGTTGGTTTGTGTTTTTTTTTTAATTGTTGGTTTGATTCTATAAACTACAACTTTAACAAGTTTGATTATTTTACATGGGTGTCGGCAAGAGTCCTATAGTTAAGGAGGCATATGGCATAACAAGAATGTAAGTCTTGGAATTAGGTTAAAGTTTTCTTTTTTAACTAAAATGTAAGTCTTGGAATTAGGTTAAAGTTATATTTTTTAGATACAGTTAACGGAATTTTCTATGAAGTTGTTTGTTGTAAAAACTTTTAAATATTTGGTTGGATTTGACCTTTTCTTTTACTATTTTCATATTTGATTTATGCTTTGTGATTTTTCTGGTTTGTTCATGATACTTTGTTTCTGTGGAGATTCGATTTCAAGGCTTTTTTTTTTTTACTAGTTGAGTGTTTATTTTTTGTGCTTAGTAAATACTTGGAGATTCTTAGTTTGCTTAGTTGTTGTGGCTATTGTGTTAATGCTTAATTCTAATTCTCTATTTTCATTATTTACACAATAGCAACCCTAATAAAGAAAATCCCAAACAAATAAATTTATTTGATAAATCTTGAAACAAAAAGCAAGGCAAGGAGACAAAAAAATCACAATATCCGGATTCTAAAATAGATCATAAATTTGTTTCAAAAAATCAAAATAACTAAAACATTTTATGTTCACAAACTAATACAAACACTTATTAGGAAATATTTTTTTGTCACCAATAAACTAATAAGCAGTTTTTATAAAAAAGTGTTTGTTTGGTTAAACAAGCAAATCCCAAACAACCCTTAATATTCACAAATATATGTTGAATATTATGTCATCTTCCATAGTTATTATTATTAATTTTTTCCATAAAAAGTAACATCAACAACTATGAATTATCTGTTAAAAAATTATTCTATATACTACTTTATCCGGTAAAACTAAAATTGGTAGAGCTCATTACTTGAACGTCGTGCTATCTTCACAATAATAAAATTAGTTCTTTTTTTTAAAACTAAAATTAATTTAACTTCAATGCTATATATACGTATTCTTCGTGTTGATTGATTAATTTTCACACTGCTTCAAGTTTCAATATGATGATAATGGCTTCTTCCATCTTGATGAAGGGTGCATTAGCATTGGCACTTTTATTGATTAGCATTGATGACATCTTTGGTAACTCACAATCCTTACGTTTTTCTTCTTCTTCTTCTTTGTAATGTAGTTATTGTTTGTAATGTCTTTGGCATAACTTATAATATAGTAAGTATACTATGTCCTGCTTAAATCTTATATGAGTTTCATCTCCCATTGCAAATTACATTACATTATCCGCAAAGTGATACTGGAGGTTGTTGTAAGACAGTTGTTGGTATTGCACTTTGATTTCTGTTATGATGCATGTTTAGTAGTATGTGAAACTTTTACGAAATAAGTTGGAGTTCTAGCAAAAAAAAAACATATTGCTAGATTTTAGATAAAAACAAACCAACCCAATATAAATATAAGCACTTGCACCTTGTGTTTTACGAATATATATATATATATGTTTCTCTATTGATATAATTATATATAATGAATGTGCTTATAATTAACTTGTGAAAATTAAATAAATTATAATTTTCGATTCGACTTTAATAAGTTTGATTATTTTACATGGGTGTCGGCAAGAGTCGTATAGTTAAGCAGGCATACGAGCATAACTAAAATGCAAGTATTGGAATTAGGTTAGAGTTTTCTTTTTTAGATACAATTAACGGAAGGTTTCTATGAAGTTGTTAGTTGTAAAAGCTTTTAAATATTTGGTTCTTCTTTTACTATTTTCATATTTGTTTTATGCTTTGTGGTTTTTCTTGCTTTGTTCATGATACTTTGTTTACATGGAGGTTCGAATTCAAGGTTTTTTTTTTTTGACTAGTTGAGTGTTTATTTTCTGTGCTTAGTAAATTCTTGGAGATCCTTAGTTTGCTTAGTTGTTGCGGCTATTGTGTTAAGTGCTTAATTTTAATTCTCTTTTTTCATTATTTGTTGCCAGTTCGTGAGACTTCTTTACAATTCATCTTTCTTTTGTTATTATTTTATTGGCAAGCCACATAAAAGGAAGCACACAATTTTGTGATTTGTATTTAAATGTTATTAATTCATAGGGTTACTAAGAGAAGAAAAAAAACGTTTGTTTGGCCATCATGAGAGAGAAATAAGAAATACAGTGATATGAAAGAATGACGCAGATCGATGTTCTTTTCTAAATAGGAACATTGTTCTTTTAAGATATGAAAATGAAAAAGATAGTTATCTTTATTTAATTTTCAAATGTATCAATTATAAGCACATTCATTATATATAATGATATCAATAGAGAAGCACATTTATATCCGTAAAACACAAGGTGCAAGTGTTTAGATTTTTAATGGGGTGGTTTGTTTTTATCTAAAATTTAACAGTATGTTTTTTGCTAGAACTCCAAGTTAGATTTGTTTTTACGTGGGACTTTCACATACTACCAAACATGCTTCAGACATTAAAAACAATGATTACATTACAAATAATAAGTTATCACAAAGACATTAAAAACAATGACTACATTACAAAGAAGCAAAAAAAAAAAACATAAAGATTGTGAGTTACCATAGAGGCCACCAATGTTCATCTACAAAAGTGTCAATGCTAATGCACCCTTAATCAAGATGATGGAAGAAGCCATTATCATCATATTGAAATTGAAATTTAAAGCAGTGTGAAAATTAATCAACACCAAGAATACGTATATATGGCATTGAAGTTAAATTAATTTTAGTTTTAAAAAAAAAAAAAAATTTATTATTGTGAAGATAGCACGACCTTCAAGTCTTGAACTCCACCAATTCAGTTTTACAGGATAAAGTGGTATATAGAACAATTTTACCAGATAACTCGTAGCTGTTGATGTTAATCTTTTTGAAAAAAATTTAATAATAACTATGAAAGATGGTAAAGTATTCAACATAAATTTGTGAATATTAAGGGGGTGTGTAGGATTTGCTTGTTTAACCAAATAAGCACCTTTTTTTATAAAAACTGCTTATTAGGTTATTGATGAGAAAAAAATATTTCCTAATAAGTGTTTGGATTAGCTTGTGAACTTCAAATGTTTTGGTTATTTTGATTTTTTGGATATTGTAATTTTTGTATCTTTGCCTTGCTTTTTGTTTCAAGATTTATCAAATGAATTTATTTGTTTAGGATTTCCTTATTTAACCCAATAAAAACTGCTTATTAGCTTATTGGTGACAATAAGTTATTTTCTGAAAAAGTGTTTGGATTAGTAATATATGTATAACGATCAAAAAAGACATTCTTATATATCTAGAACTATATAGTAGCTTTACATATAATAATTTATACTTTGACAAATACTACAAAATATGTAATATAATATAACTTTTTTTTTAAAAGTGTTTGGATTAGTAAATATATGTAAAAATACATATCATCATATATGGGCTAAATCAAATTCAAAGTACATTAGCCCAACATGTCACTAATGTTGCTTTGCTTGCATATGTTTTTAAAATTTAATTGTTTTAACTACCTTTTCATTGTATAATTTTTTGGATAAATAAATATTTCAAATTCATTAATATGCATGAAGTTTAATCCTTACTAATTTAAATTATTTAAATCCTAATATTCATCCATCAATGGATTTTCTTATAATATTATTTATTATTATAGTACGATACTAAAACAAATAAAGACAAATAAAGAGATAAAACATCGACCCCCCTTAATTTTTATAAATATACACAACCACAGGGAGCTTCAGCATTAAAGGGAAACATAATGCTACACTTCAAAGAGAATTGCATCAAGTTGTATTCTTTTTAGTTCAATTTCTTTAGACTGTTGTTGGCGCTTATTTGTTTTGAGATTTGAGATTTTTGCTACAAGAAGGATTTTCGATTATTATACTTTTCTTGTTGGAAAAAATTCAAGCATTAGACCTTAACAACAGTAAAAAGTAGACAACCTTGTCCAATCTGTGTTTGGTTTATTCATTTTGAATACATGTTTCTGTTGTGGTTGTTTTTATGTAACTGTATTATGTTTTGTGGCTTCATGTAATAAAAAATACTAACAAACAATAATAATAACATGCACTTTCATCAAATTAAAGGAAAATTATAAAGTACTTGAAAGAATCTAACCTTACCAAACTATTAAATATTATTATGTTGTAGCTCCTAAGTTGATATGAAAAAACTGACCAGTGTAATTTTGCTAAGAAGAACAATGTGCACCTTGAGATTTGAGATTTGAGAATGGTATGCATGTCTTCGGTTAATATATTCAGCAACAAATCCCTGGTAAACACAAGTCGATTAGATCTTACGAAAAACAAATGAAAAATATCCTTATCCAATCTCATCCACCACATTTTTGCTATGAAACAAAAACAAATGAAAAATAATTTTTTTTAGGTCAAGGGGATGAAAATGAGAGAGAGAGAGAGAGAGAGAGAGAGAGAGAGAGGACCTTTGAGCTCTCTAATACTTGGTCATAGTTCAGCATCAAGATCCAGACCTGAAAGATAACCAAACGGGGGTTTACTTTACGTTTTTTTAAACAAATTTACTATCAAATAAACCCAAAAGCTGAACAAATTAGGGTTCGGTTTTCGATCTCAACAAAAAGAGATGAGTTTTTGACCTTCGGGTTGCAGAAACTCTCATTCCACCGCAACGCCGACGACCTCTACAATCGTTGGCCCTTTGTTCGTCTGCCACTCTTCTTAATCGTCGTCTTCGCGATAGATTCCAGAGACCGACCAGATAATTCTTTTGGTTTTCCATGAAAATTTGACCAATGTGGCCTTCGGCATGGATTTACCAACGTTCTTCAAGAAGGCGGCGATGGGGGGAGACGATGAAACAATGAAGGGGAGTAGGGTTTGACTGACAGGGACACTGAAACTGTTATGTTTGACCGGAGGAAGGAGCTGGGCCACAGCCCACGGAAGCAAACTCATAATGATTAATGAACCGGGCATCACCTCTTTTGGATAGGTCATTTGCGCTAAAGTTTTTGATCCCTTAAATCTTCCGGTCCACTCCACTTTCCAAATGAAAAGACCAAGATCTAATTAAACACAAAAAAGGCGGCAATTTCAAGTCTTATTTTGCCATGTTTCTAATTCTTAGCCTTGGCCGGAGGGTATGGAGCGGGAAAGGGGATCTGGAAGACCGGACCGTGAGCAAGGGCGGTCTTACAATGGGGGAGTGGGGTAGCTGCTCCCACAACAAAAACATTTAATTAAAAAAAATCCAAAAAACATTATATATTTTGATTCTTCAAAAATATTTGCCCCAATAAAAAGTTTAAAAAAAAATTGCCCCCTCCTCGGAATATTCTTGGGTCCGCCGCTGACGGTGGGTGAGGGGTGTCGCATTCTCCTTTTTCGTTCTGTTAACCAGTTTTTTTTTTTTTTTAATCTTTTTTAATATTTATAAAATTATATAGCTACTAAAAAACTATAAAAAAATATATATTAAAATCCAAGTTTTTAATTCCATGAGTATAATATATATATGAAATACATTTTTAAAAAATAATAATAATAAACAGTGAGGAGAGCTTCCCACCCATTAATTGAGTTTTACATAAGGAAAGGAAAATGAAGGAAATGATGGTGTAACCTACAAAAACTGAGGGGAATTTCTCATCCATACCATCCGGTCTAATAAATAAAATTGATATTTACATGATGAGTCACATCTAACAAGTGGATAATATTTATTATATTATATTATAATATAATATAATAAATATTATCCACTTGTTAGATGTGACTCATCATGTAAATATCAATTTTATTTATTAGATCGGATGGTATGGGTGGGTTCAATTGAGAAAATAAAAAAGGTTGAGAATGTGGGAATCATTCTCAGTCACTCATTTAATCTAAGCATAAAAAGACACGGTGACAAACTTGTAAATATGTTAACAACCTTCAATCTCAATACGTAACTATAGATAATTCGATAATTGTTCGCTTATCATCAAAAATTTTCCTCCAACCTTCAATAATCATCCAAATTTCTTCAACTAAACCGGAATTTCTTTGTTGTTCATGAAATTGGAATCGGAGTTCTGGACTTGCAGTCACAGTCGACATTGAAGGACTCAGAATCGGTACTCACAGGTTCCCAATCAGATTTTCGGAAATCAAAATCAAAATGAGAAATCGATCACACATAGGATGTCGCATCTGAAGTCGAAATCGGAAGTATATGATGATTTGGAATTGATAACTTGATGCTTTTAACATTTTTAAAATAGTTAACTTGTATGCACTCCAACTGTTTGACGAAATGCATAAACTAAATTACCACATTATATTCACATATGAATATGTTTTCTCACATGAATCAATATATGATTATTAACAAATATGCAAGTCTGTATGTTTTTCATATGTTAATAACATATAAAAATTATATATATTTATCAAAATACCTTCAAATATTCATAAGTGAATATATTCACAAGTGAATATACCTTGTAATATTCATATATGAATATACTGTATAATATTCATAAGTGAATATATCATCTAATATTCACAAATGAATATACTATGTAATATTCACATGTGATATACCATGTAATACTATGTAATATTCACATATGAAATATCATTTAATATTCATAAGTGAATATACCATCTAATATTCACAAGTGAATATATTATGTTAATATTCACAAGTGAATGCATCGTCCAATATTAAAATATGAATATACTATGTTTATTATATGCTATATTCATATATGAATGATACTTAAATTGTAAAAAAAAAAAAAAAAAAAAAAAAAAAAAAAAAAAAAAAAAAAAAAATCATACTTTTATTCATAAGTGAATAACGAATATACTGTAATAAAATCTGATGTATTTTTATTCACTTATGAATAACGATAGCTGAAAATATAAAAAAAAAATTACTTAATCTTAAAACTATATCAATATTGATGTCTATTTGTAGAGAATAAAAAATCATGAATTTTTGTATATTTAAAATCATTTTTTTTTTATATAAAAATAGCTTATAAAAATTAGAAAAACGAAAAAAAAAATGATTTTATATATATTAAGGTAATGATTAGCATAGTTTAAGGAAATATGTTTTGTTGGAAAACATATGTGCATTCTTTTCCCATTTCCGCTAGTACGTTGGAGGTTTTTGCAACAAAAGTAAATGATTGGCTGAGAATGATTCTCATATTCTTAACTTTTTTTTATCAATTGAACCACCTCTCTCTCTCTCTCTCTCTCTCTATATATATATATATATATATATATATATATATATATATATATATATATATATATATATAAAATTTGGGAAGGCTTACCTACTGTAACTTTCTTTGGTTTATATTTTGAGCATTTTAATTCCATGATATTAGCTTTCTTGACCGAAAGCTATGTTTCTGCATTTTTTTTTTTTTATTGTCTTTATTAGTTTAATTGTTTTTTTTTTTTTTTTTGTCTTGATACGTGTTCTTCTTTGCCACTTTGGCAAATATTTTTTCCCACGTGTTTTCTCTTTTCATTTGTATTGAGTCTTCGTTGATTATATTCGCCGGCGTTCTTTCTTTTTCTTTTATCTGTTCTTTTGCTCCAGGTACTTTCTTTATGCCTCTTTTTTTTTTTTTTTTTTTTTTTTTTTAGTGTTTTCTTTGTTAGAATTCTCCCTTGGTTTTCTTTCGCATGATAAATTATTTTCTGGTGTTTGTTTCGTCTGTTCGTTCATATGCCTAAGGGTCAAAAACGTAACATTATTGACCCTGGGGAGTGCTCTGTGGCGATTGTGTTTGTGTTTGTCAGTTTTGTGGAACTCTATTTTGCTATGTTGAAAGGGTTAGAAATCGTTATGAAACTAATTCTCCTAAGTATAATCACTATTATAAGGAAGGTTTTGTTGTTCTGCCTCTTCCGCTAACACCTCCTTTCGAAATTTCTAACCTTTATGCAGACGTTAGTTTCTTAAATGATATAAGGGGTTATAATAGTATGTTTTCCATGACATCTTTTGTGGCTGTTGTTGATAAGGATATTAATAATGGTCGTGGTTCGTATGTTTTTAAGGTTTCAGGTCAGGTTTGTCATTGGATAGGGTCTTTATGTCTTGATGACTCTAAATGTCCAAGATCTTTGTAGTTGTATGTTGTTGATACTGCTAATTGTAACGCCCTGACTCTCATGTATTAATTTTACAGCTTTATTATTCATATTGAAAGGTCTACTCAACGAGTTGGATGCCCTGACTTATCGAGTAGGAATTTTTTTCGCCACGTGTTTAAGTAACCAACTCGACGAGTCGGAGGACACGACTCGACAAGTTGGAGCTAAAGGATGAAACCCTAATCTCTAGGGTTTTGCACCCTATTTAAAGGATCCTTTGCCTCCTTAGCTCCCATTACAGCCCTTTGTGAGTCCAAAACCCTAATTTGTGTGTGTGCTCCATTCTTATGTGATTTTTAATGTGATTTGCAATGAGAAAACTTGAAGTATAAGAAGAGTAGTACAAGAGGATCTAGTGGATTCGACTCTTATGCTTATTGGCATCAGTTTGAAGGTAACAAGTCGTTATCTTGACCTTCCCTCATTCTAGATCTCTTTATGTTCAAGATTAGGGCTTTTCTAGTATATATTAACCATTTTCGAGTATGAGCTTGGATCTGAAGTTGCCACTTTAGATCTGAGCTTATCATGGTCTCTATAGCTATAAAGTCTCTAGCTTTAGCAAGTATAAACCTTCCCTTTTGAGTTAAACCCCATTATAAGCTTGGATTTGACATTCTAAGCCTTTAGAGTCTTGCATGCACGTAAAGTTTGCAACTTTACGTGATAAACATGCCTTGGGAAGCTTGATCTGCAATATGGAGCTTTGGAGTGGCTTAAAAAGCATCTGAATGGAGAAAGTACTGAAGGGACTCGGCGAGTTCGATGAAGATTTCCATGCAAGGATTACTGCATGGACCCGGTGAGTCAGTAGGATGACTCTGCGAGTCAACTAAGGTTTTCCCGATATTTGGACATGCATGAACTCGGCGAGTTGCAGGGAAACTCGACGAGTTAACTTGGGATTTCACAACTTCTCAAGTTCTGTAAGGACTCGACGAGTTATTGAAATGCACTCGACGAGTCAGTTCAACATACATTGTTGACCTTGACCGTTGAATTTGACTTTGACCAAGGAATGACTAGTTGACCTCGGGGTATTTTGGTAAATTGGGAATATATGGAAATGATCTTATGATAAATATAGGTAGTAGGGTTCGTGGTGGTGATTCGAGGTTTTGAGCTTATCTTTTTAGTTTGAAATTGCGAGGTGAGTTTTCCTTACTATACTTAAGGGTCGAAGGCACCAAGGCTGACCGTTTGGATTGTTATCCTGATATGCTATGCTAGTATGATCCGTTAGATCAGTATCATGGTAGATAGGATGGTATTAGGTTATTATGTGGCTATGATCCATTAGATCGGTTTGCTTGTCTATATATTGTTATGTGATTATCTGTTATATGTGCACATGTTTGATTGGCGGTTGAGGCTTATCTGCTTTGTGCGAAAGCCAATAGACCTGCGCATTCCAACCTGTTCGTTGTGGGATGTGAGTATTCCATCCCGAGGTTGATTGGACTCGTAGTATGTGGGCATTTCCAACCTGTTGGTTGTAGGCTTGGGATATTCCATCCCGAGGATGATTAGACTCATAGTATGTTGGCATTCCAACCGGATGGTTGAGGGCCTGGGGTATTCCAACCCGATGGTTAACTGGAGCTATAGTATGTTGTTTGTGATTATACGTGTATTGTTGTGTATATGGGTATTTTAGGGGAGCTCACTAAGCTTTGGGCTTACAGTTTCAGTTTTGTTTTAGGTACATCAGATGATCGCGGGAAAACATGTCACACCCCAAAACCGAGAACAGCGGAATACGTTCTGGGGTGGAGGATATCATGTCAAGTATCACAACATATGCAGTATAGTAATCAAAGTACAAAAATCATTGCATTAATGGTAATAACTTTACATAGGTTAAATTACATAGAAACATCAAAGTAAATACATAACATAGTATAGATGTTATAGTTGAACTAAAATCTATATTTAAGTTGTCATTTTGATGTTATATTTAAATTAATAATTTAAGTATTTATACAAATTGTTCCAAAATTGTATCTTTAAAATAATAATGGTTTACATCCAACAATATATTAAAACTAATAAATTAAGTATAATATGTTAAAAGTTAAAAAATATAACTTTATAAGTAGAAATAAAGATATTATTTTAATATTAAAATTTAGTTTATATATGATTACACTTTAAGTTTGATATTTATTTAATCTTATTAACCAACTTATAATTATTATTAGAAATAAATTGAAAAGTTATGATAGTTTCAAATGAATATGGTGTAATTAAAAATACATGGGAGTTTCAAATGAATGTGGTGAAAGGAAAAAATGCTTCTTTTTATAAGTATACTAGGCGAATCCCCGCGCGTTGTGCGAGAATAGAATTATATAGTTAAAATAATAACTTTTACCAAATTATTATTTAATATTTCTACTTTGAAACAAAATGTTAGTAGTAAAGCAAACATATAGTTAACATATTAGTTTTATTAAACATTACAGTTTAATTTTTATATATACAATTATTTGATAATTTTATAAACTGTTTAAAATTGTGTAAATTATATATCAAATGAATGATAATATAACGTGTAACAAAATGTATGAGCAAAAATATGATCTGCAACTTTTAGTAACATAAAAATAGAAAACATATATTATAACATTTGTCTTAAAAAAGATATATATACAACGAATAATAAAAAATATGAAAAATAAACACCACAACTTTTAATAACATAAAAACACTAAAACATCTATTATAACATTTATATTAACTCTTCATATTTAAATCACAAATCTCTTCAAATACATTAATGTTTTTAATGAAAAAAACTTTACAACCTTATAAAAGAAAGGAAAATAAAAAGTTATTAGTGATTACTAATTAACAATCATAAGTTAAAGACTCTTGAGTTGTAACTAATAAATATACATAAATTAGAAAACTATTGAGTTGTAGTGTGAGTTTTAAATGAATGCGATGATTATTATTATTATTATTATTATTATTATTATTATTATTATTATTATTGTTATTATTATTATTATTATTATTATTATTATTATTATTATTATTATTATTATATTCTAAATAATTGGTTTTGATGTATCATTTTAACCCCTTCAATTATTAAACATAAATATATTTAATTATAAATTTATAACATACATAGGTGTATATACATGTTAAACAAATCACATATAATATATATATATTTTCGTAAATGTCATTTGTAATTCTTGTCATAGTAATATGAATAATATTACTTTCATATGAAGAACATATCATGATAAGTCTATCATAATTACATATCAAATATTCAAAATGATGTTATCTTTTAAATATTGTCTTTTAAATATGTTGTGTAGGATAACCCAACAAAAAAAAACATAATCAAAATAGAAAAACTACATTCAAATAAATAAGACCATTGGGTGGTTGAATATATAAATAAAGATGTTACATAAACATACATTTAAATCAAAAGAAAAAACTAACATTCGTCAACTTTGCTCAAACAAAAAAACCTATATCCATTTTATGAATCTTCTTTCTCCGTTTAACACCATTCAACCATAGAAACTTGATGTCAATTCTTCACTAACCTGTAATCAAAATATTTTTTTGAAAAAGAAGAATCAGAAAGATATTTCAAGCAAAACATTGATGTTTGGAGAGTCACATTCAAGATTGAGTAATACACACAAATCACATATAAAGATTAAATGAGAAACTGAATATAAAGAAAGAATAGAAAAACTTCATTTGTTTTGGTTGAAAGAAAAAATCATATTACAATTACCATCGATGCGACATAACCCATTTCTTCAAATCATCATATTTGGATTGTGAATACTTCAACTATATGAAAACTTTTGAATCACAATATTTTCAAATCCTTGTTACATGTAAGATTTTATATAACACAAAAGACACAAAAAATTGGTCTTTTTTATAGTAAACTTTTCACTAAATGCTAATTAAACATAATATAAGTTATAAAACATTTGAGTATTAAATCATAATTAAGAAAACTTTTGAGTTGCATTAGTTAAAAAAAATGGGGGGTTCAAATGACTGTGGTTTAAGAAAATTAAAAATGGGGGTTTCAAATGCATGAGATTCAAGAAAAAATGTTAGCTTTATAAGTATGTATGATATGCTTGTTTTTGTATGAAATCCCAAATTAGCAAAATAGTATTTTTATTTTTAGTAAAAATAACAATCGTAAACCATTTGAATAATTGTGTAATTTGTACAAGATTTCTTGTATTTTACCTATATTTTCCCCATAAAATATTTATAAAGATAGTAAAAAGGGGTATGAACTCACTTGATGAGTGGAGATTCGGGCAACATTTCGTTTCTATGAAGGACTTATCTTGATGAAATTGTGAGTATTTGATGAAAAGTCGGCTTCACGAGGGCAGAGTTTCAACTAAAAGATTGAGAACTTCGGGGCTTCGGGGCTAGCTTCAGGTGATAGTGAGGTTCTCAGGACTTTGGATGGTTTAGAGAGGCTTAAATGAGTGTTTAAGAGAGGGGATAGGTTAAAAATGGTAAACAAAACTCGGAATCCTCGCATCCTATTTATAGGAGGCTGAGGTCTCGAATTACGCTAGGCGTACTCCTTGGTACGCTTAGCATACAACTGAAAACCCCAGTACGTTGGGCGTACTAATCATACGTGGGGCGTACCAATGTGAAGCTTATCCAAACTTTGGAGGTGGCAGTCCTACAAGATACGCGTCGAAGCTAGTGGGTTTACGTTGGGCGTAATCTTCTTGTACGTTGGGCGTACTAGTGTGAGCAGCAGTACGCTCCGCGTACATCCTCTTACGCGGGGCGTAGTCCCTTTGATCATATCCAAAGTCTCGGACGTGTATGGCACATGTCACATGCGAGGGTAAGTGTGACATGGGCAATCCGAGGCCTAGTCTTTGAGTACTCCAGGCATACTCCTTGTACGCGGGGCGTACTTTAATTTTTGAAACTTTAAAAATTCATAACTTTCGCATACGATCTCCATTTTTGACGTTCTTTATATCCACGTGTAGGTGAGACCATGATCTACAACTTTTTCTTAGACTCCGTTGCCTAACTTTGATTTAATTTTAAAGTTATATTTTTAACTGGTCGGGATTGGAAAAGTCCGTTAAAATTTTCATAACTTCTTTATCTGAAATCCATTTTTGTATGGCTTTTACCATTGTACTACTATTGACGAGACCTTCGATTCTCTTTTAGGTTGTGTCGACTAAAAATCGTCCGATCTTTATTTCGAATTCTGGGCTATGTACTGCTATGTCGAGTCTTAGAAAAATCATAACTTCATCATACGAAGTCAGGTTTGGACGTTCTTTCTATAAACACTCTCGGTTTAACGAATACTACAACTTTCATTCAGAGAGTTAAGACTAAAAAGCATTTTATTGAAAAGTCACTTTTTACGCTAAACAATGTTTTGTTGGTTTTGTCGTGGATCTTCGATTGGTCATAACTTCTTCGTTATAACTCGGATTTTAGTGTTGTTTATATTTTCGGAAACCTTCTTACGATCTCTACCATTTTATTCATCTCAATTGAGATTATTGAACAATTTATATTTGACGCTTATTTTTATCTCAATAAAGTTCTATTTTATTATTTCAAAATAAATTACAATTTGACCTAGACTATTACATTAACTTGAAATATCGGGTCGTTACATTATCCCCCCCTTAAAGGGAATTTTGTCCTGAAATTATTTCTAAAGTGCTACTCATGGACTAGGGAACAGATGTGGATATTTTTGTTTCATCTGATCTTCACGTTCGCAAGTGAATCCAGGTCCTCACTTGGCATTCGAACGAACCTTCACTATTGGTATATGGTTTTGTTTTGTTCTTTTGATTTCCTTATCTATAACTTCCACTGGTTCTTCTATGAAGTGTAGACTCTCATTTAATTCGATTTCATCAAGTGGAATTACAAGAGTCTCATCAGACAGACACTTCTTGAGATTTGAGACGTGAAAAGTGGGATGAATATTACTGAGTTCATGCGGTAGTTTGAGTTTATAAGCAACCTGACCAATTCTAGGAAGAATCTCTAGTGGTCTGATGTACCTTGGACTTAGTTTTCCACTTTTTCCAAAGCGTATCATTCCTTTCCAGGGCGATACTTTTAACAAGACACGATCACCAAACTAGAATTCCAAGTTTTTTTTGTCGTTTGTCCGTATAACTCTTCTGTCTATCTCTAGAAGCTTTCAACCGTTCCCGGATTTGTACAATCTTTTTTGTGGTTTCTAGGATGATTTCGGGATTGGTTAGAGTACTGTTTTGGTTCTTGGCTAGTTGCGTATCACCCCACTTCAGTCCAACATAGAGGAGATCTGCATTTACGACCATAGAGAGCTTCAAAGGGTGCAACTTTGATGCTAATGTGATAGCTATTATTGTAGGAGAATTCAACTAGTGGTAAATGGGTATCTGTAACAACCGTCAATTTTCGATCAAGTCAAAGTCAACCGGTCAACTCATTTAACCCTTGTATATTAGGGCTTACACTATGTACTATTGTGCAACTCACTATTTTAATAAGAAGTTATCACTTGGAAAGTTTATTTGTTCAGAAATTTCAAACCCTAATTAGGGTAAGTGATGAAACTATTCGATAAAATGTTATTCTATACCCTTCGAGGGCATAGAAGCATCATAACTAAGCTAAATTGGGTGTACGAACCTTGCGATGCAAAGCTAATAACCCAAAAAGGTCACAAACAAAGTCTCTCTCAACCTCTCCCAAATCTCTCTAAGTATGTGAAATCTCTCCCAAATCTCTCTAAGTATGTGAAACCTCTCCCAAATCTCTCTAAGTATGTGAAACCTCTCCCAAATCTCTCTAAGTATGTGAAATCTATTCAAAATCTCTCTAAGTATATGAAATCTCTCCTTAATCTCTCTATGTATGTGAAATCTCTCCCAAATCTCTCTAAGTATGTGAAACCTCTCCCAAATCTCTCTAAGTATGTGAAACCTCTCCCAAATCTAGAGGTGGCAAAAATTAACATGACACGAAACCCGACATGAGATAAACGGGTTTGGGTAAGATATTTCAACCCGTTTAAATAAACGGGTTGACACGATACGACACGAAAATTAAATGGGTAAGGTTAGGGTTGAGAATTTCAACTCGCATATGACTTGAAAATGACCCGTTTATTTATATGCAAGTTTTTTGAATTATTTAAATAAACTAGAAAGATACAAAACCAAAAGCATAAGCAAAAGAAAACCTTCGAATCGAATTGTTTTGTAGTGTTGAAATAACTTAGCCGTCTAGATCAAGATTTCATTTCAGTTGTCCCATTCTCTCCCAAACTACCCAATCTCTTTCACCACTCTCACATCCTCATGACCTTGTCATCCACCTCCCCAACTCTCACTCTTTTAATTTTGTCATCTAAACTTGCTATGGCTTCATCTATTTTGCCTCAAAACAATTAGTTTTTCATTTCTGCCTACCAAACTCCTACTCTTTCAACATGCTCAACCTTTTAACCTCACATGACACAACATATTTCAAGGTATAGCCCTAACCCAAAACCCGACACGAAAAGAAACGGGTTGACATGACACGACACGTTAATTAAATGGGCCGGGTTAGGGTCAAACACTTTCAACCCGTTTAGTGTTTCGACATGACAAGAACCCGACACAACACGACACGATTGCCACCTCTACCCAAATCTCTCTAAGTATGTGAAATCTCTCCCAAATCTCTCTAAGTATGTGAAACCTCTCCCAAATCCCTCTAAGCATGTGAAATCTCTCCCAAATCTCTCTAAGTATGTGATCTCTCTCCAAATCTCTCTATGCATGTGAAATCTCTCCCAAATCTCTCTCAACTTTTTATAGTCATTCGAGTCATCCTGACCCTTATCTTGGCAAAAAACTGCGCGAAACGGAGAGTTAACGCGAAAACCAGCCCCTAAGGAGCCGAAACCCCCAAAGGAGCCGAAGCCCCCTAAGGAGCTGAACTCCTAAGGATCCAAAGACCCCCTAAGGAGCCGAAGCCCCCTTAAGGAGCCGAAGCTCCCTAAGAACCAAAACCTCTTGCTGGAACCAAAACTCATGAGAAGCAAACCATCGAGCCGAGCTAGTCAGAACCGGACCTCACCTTCGCCTCCTTTCCCTTCGCCTGCGAACTTACCCGACCGAACCTCCCTCTCGGTTCTCATGTTCCAGCCGAACCCCTCTCTCTCGGTTCCTCTCCAATGACTGAGCTCTACCCTCGGCTCCCTCCTACTTTCGGTTCTCAACATCAGGAACCGAACCTCTGTCCAAAGTTCAGATTTTCGCATGATTTTCTCGGTTCTTGACCATTTTCACGTTTTAAGCTCGTTTTTCATGATTTTAATGCGGGATTTTGACCCATACTTATATTTGACATATAAAACCCCATATTTCCATAATTTAAACACATTTTTATGGGAATCTTTATTTAAGAATAAAATATAGTAGGTAGGTTATAAGGGTGGAGTGTTAACTTATCATTTGTACAAGAACACAAGCAACCTCCCACACTCACTCCAGGGCCATACCCAACCACTATTCCCTCATACCTAGTCAATCATTGTCCTTTTCCCACCATTTTTCCATCCATTCTCTTGAAAAAAATTTGGGAAACCGTCATCTCTCTTCCTACTTCACTCCTCCACCAAAGAACAAACTCCTTTCTCTCTCACTTCTCTCTCTAAATTTCGAGATTTCAAGTCTGATTTTTTAAGTTCTTCATCTACTTTTGGTAAGTTAAATCATCCTTCATAGGATCATTCCACCTTTTTCTACTCCAATCATAAGCCTCTTACACAAACTTCATCATATTTATGTTAGAACTTCGAATCTTCAAGCAATCTTCTAAGTGTTCTTGAGTTGAACACTTCCGTTCTTCAACATCCATCCAATGAAATCACTCAAGGTGAGTTCATACCCCCACATTTTCCTATTTTCTTCAAGTTTTAGGAGGAGAATACAAGTTAAATCACCAACAACATAACTAAACTCAAACAACAACTTTCAACAGAAAACTTAATGTTCATTCACGAACTGTTTTAAACATCCTAAAGATTTTAGTTTTCAAAATTGTATTAGTTTCAAATATTTCAGGTTTATACCTTTAAAAGGACTACTCACAAATATTCATACGATTTTTCTACAATTTATGGTGATTTTTACAAAACTGCCTATCACTATAGCTATAAAATTAGACTAGTCTGTGAAAAGGAGCATTTTCACACCAGTTAATGACTTCTAAAAATCATAATAAAAATTGTGATAAACTACACACATTTTCTAAACTCTTAGAGTTTACAGATCTAGTTTTTGATCTCGTATGAATTTTATGTGATTTTTCTAAAACAGTGCAGAAATGGTAAAAACAAGTTCACAGATTACAACTTTGTTAACACTTTGTAACTAGTTGAGCAAAGTGTAAAACCTTGACGTCTTCATATTTTGGATGAGTTTTCTATTTGGATACATTTATGTTACAGAAAAATAGTCACTAAATTTGTAAGAATTCTTTATCATTACAATTAATGCATTATGAAGTAGGGAAAAACATAGAATCATTTTGCTATACACATTCTACTTACATAGAAAGAGAATACTATACACTACAAACATTTAGATAAACTATAATAGGTATAGTTTATGTTACATATAAAATACAAAAGATTACATTTCTACAAAAGGGGTTTTCATTATCACACTACATAAATCTGTTAACGAATAAATTTGTGAGACATTCGCTTCACGTTACTTCCAAGTAGCGCAACAAAAGTCCTTTAATTATAACCATAATCTTTTGTAGGGAGAGTGTGATAATTGTGTATAGATCTATATTGGGTTTGACAAACCCACACCTTAGCTGCATGAAACAACTAGACCGGCAGGTCTGGGGTGACAAATGTCATTAACATTTCCGACGCCCGAAGAACATCATATATAAGGCCAACTAAGTCATAGTATGGTTATAATAACTCACATGGGATATTAACAAACATAAGATTTATGGGATTTACATTTAAATTAATAATTTTATGCCGATTTAAACCTGCATGATTCAAATTTTAAATGGAAAAATACTAGCATACTATTAGTCTTGGCATTTTAGACTACTATACATTTTAGAGAGAAAATATGGGATTTTCTGGAACAATCACTACTTCTACTAGAAAGGATTTCGACATTTCATTCTAAAAGCTTATGAACTCACCAACTTAATTTTTGACACTTTTTCAATACTACTTGTATTCTCAGGGAATAAATAGACAAGTAATCGGCCGCTTTTGAGAATGGAACGCTAAGGCATCAAACATTTCATTTCTTTCTGTCAATTCAGGTCATTCTCGGACTCATGCATCTTTATAAAAACCATTCATGCACAACATGCCATGGCCTAGTAGTATAAATTAGGTCAAAATCTTGCATAAACTAGGATCCAACTAAGGTCTAGGACTAATATACTTGACACTTACGATTCTAGTAAGTTGCTTAACTACAATAGGAAATGCCAATGCTATAATTAGAATGAAACTTCAAACTTTGTTCCAATTGAAAAAAAGGGTATAAAACCCTAAAAATAAATTAAAGTATTCTAATTATGCTTCAATGTGATGGTAAACATCAAACAATATTCCAAAAACCCTAAAGAGCTAAAAATCCAAATTTATAAACCTTAAAGCTTAAAAACTTTATACAATTTGGCTATAAACTTCCTAATATCAAATTTTTATTAATCAAATTATGGATTATACCAATGAAATAGAAATATAAATTATCATGCATTAATCATAATTTATTAGTTAAAAATAAGATTTTTAAATAAATCAAAAATTGCTTAAAGAATCACTTTTATAAAAATTAGATTTTTATAAAAATTAAGGAGGGATTTTTTATAAAATTTGAATTGAGGAGAGAGGAGGCTTTAATGCCTCAAAAATCCAGCCATCTCCCCTCTCCCCATGCTCTCTCTTCCCAAAACTTAATCATTAAGTCTTATCTTTCACTTTTCCACTTCTCTCTTCACTCTCTCTCACACTCCACCCTCCTAACACACAAATTCTCTTCCTCTTTCTCTCTAACTCACGAAAATCCTCCATTCTCTGCCAAAATTTCGAGATTAAGGAGGCCTTGAAGTGTTCTTGCTTCTCTCAAGATCAAAACCAAGGTAAACAACACAATCCTCCCTCATGGTTTCATGATTTTACTTCCCCTTCTTCATGGTTTTCTCTACTGTTCGGATTCTATGCCCTTCCATGGCTAGAAATCCTTACTTTTCCCTTGTGGTTTGTAGATTCTCACCATAACACAATGCATGTGTTTGAGATGGTGAAAATCCTGGATCAAACCCATGCAAGATGCAAGGAGTGAAAAAGATGCACATGTGTTCATGTGACTTCAAAACCGAGTATTACATCTTCTTCTCCATTTCTTTTGTGTTCTTGCATGGCCAAAAGCATTTAAACCATTTCTAGTACATCTTGGATGCTCATTCACTCCATGCATGTGCTAGAAATCGGACCTTAACAGAAGCATGCATGTTGTTCTTGTCAAAATGCCCTAAGAATGCACTCAAAGCAAACATTTACATCTCACTGAATGGGCTACTCAAATTCATGAACTTCAGCCACATTTACATCTCATGCACCATTATATACAACATTTCTTAACTTGTTTGGGTTCAATACCCCTATTTCCCTTCTGAATAAATTTCCTTTTGAAAGCCCTCACATGCATGTGATAATCTGTAAAATACCAAGAACTTTTATTATTTCTTTGATTTATTAAAACTATTGTTAGAAACCAAGGGCATAAATCACATAAAATACTTCCAGAGGTCTATAAATCCGGAATAAATTCATGGATGACCCTTATGGTGAATATTGACCCCTCACTAAATTTCATCAATTTTTGTTGCTGTTTGTTATGATTTTCGATTTTGTTTTCGTTTGGGTATAATAAATCACAAAACCACTTTAGAGAGTGTGAAAATTATATCTAAAAATTTTTGCAGCCCATACCTGTGGTGGGTAACTCAGAAAAATAATTTCAGAAATTTTCTTCATGCCTTACTATTTTTCCCGATTTTTAGTAATTATGATGACCTAAAAATAGGAAAAATAGTTCCGATTATCCAAAATTCATGAAAATTTACCAGAACATCATGTTTTACAGTAGAAGGTTACATAAAAATTTTGGTGATTTTTATCTACTGTAAACTATTTTTCTCTTATTTTCTAAAGTTAAATACACTTAAATACACCTAAATACACATAAATACCCAAAATCGGATTATACAATATGAAAACCACTTTTGGTATTTTTCCCAGATTAATACACTGTAAACGATGTTACAAAAATTTTTGGGAATTTATTTTAACTATTTAATATTTATTCTTCAATTAATGGTTATTTAAAGGAATAAAACAAGGAAAAATAGAAATACCCACTGAAAAATATTTTTTATATTTTTCCCAGCCTAGTTATGTATAATAACAGTTAAATAAAAAGTTTGGGTAATTTTGGAAACTGTTTTCTATTTATTTCAATTTTTATTGGAATAAATGCTCAAAAATCATAAAATATAATTAAACAGCTTGGAAATACATTTTTATATTTTTCTCAACTTAGTATTGTGTAATAACAGTAAAATAAAAAGTTTGAGAATTTTTATCCTTTGAATGCTATTTTTCGTGAATTTATGTTGTTAAGAAGACTTAAAAATTTGAAAAATAGTTAACCATATTAAAAATTCAAGGAAAATTTTTGGAAAACCTCTATTGTATTTACAATGAAAATTCAGGGTTTGACAATTTTTGGAAACTGTTTGATAATATTTTACATTTTTAGGAATATAAAACACTTTTAAATGTGTAGAAATACCTTTAATTTATATTACTAAATCTGGAAAATTAATATTCCAAAGTTGTAATTAATCGCACGACTTGTAGAATTTCATTATTTCAGAAAAAGTGTAACCAATTTATATAAAATCCAATACTAAAACATAAATTGACATTTCACTATATGTAGAGTTTAGTATATTAGCATTAGATTTCGTAATGGAAACTCACTAGTGTGTGTTTGATGTCGTAGGATCCCGGTAGTAAGACGTTGGTGCATCCCAAGGCACTACTTGTACCTACACGAAACATTGTGAGTATTCACGTACTCCCCTATTTTCAGTTTTTATGTTTTGGGGTGGAAAAGCATGTCCAGAAAAACTACTGTTTGCATGTTGCGTTTAAATTGATTATTATCAAACATGATTGCTATTGTATTGCTATGTCTCTTTATGTATGTCTATGCAACATGGAACATGAGAACTTATCGTACCAAGGCCATTCCCTTATCTCTAACCATTAACTCTTTGAGCCAATGGTCATTATGGATAGCGCTATTAGGAATTGACAACTCCTCACTCGCCCTATTGCTGGAGAGCATGATACCATATTCATCTATGGAACGATAAGCATAGATCTCGATAGGGCTTCAGTCATAGGTTTGGTTGAGACTCATTGTTTGCTCATACACATACAAACTCGTTTCTCGTTATAGCAATAAACTTGTATTCATTAATAGCAAGCAACTTTGTTTCTTATTAAAGCAATGTACTTGTATTTACGAAAAGCCTTATTCAAGCTCGATTTTATAAACTTGTGAACTCACCAACTATTTTCATAGTTGACGCTCGTTTTACATGCTTTTTCAGGAAATAATTAGTAAGTGGATATAAAGATTCATCATCATAGAGCATGCTGCATCGTGTTGAAGTTATTTATGAAGTTATCTTTGAACAATGTTATTTTGGAAAAAGTTGTATTTTGTTTCTTTTGAAGCTATGGGTTGTAAACTTTTAAATAATGCTATGGTGATGTATCTTTATCTTTTGCAATGAAACCGTTATTGCTGTCATACCTTGCGTTTCCGCTTTAGCGGGGTGTGACAACTTTTGAGAGAATACACACACTCAAAAAATCGGTCTAGTCCTCACTTTTCGTTTGTGTAGCTGGTTTTGGTGGATAGTATGTTCCTTATAGTGTGACACATCTAGGGTTACACCATGTAAACCCTAATGTGTCATGACTCTTCATTTTAATGACCCATGGGTTTGTAACTCCCATGGATCATCCTATAGGTTTAACCCAACTTGATAATCCATGGAGCCTCTTAGCCCACTATACAAGTTATGGATGATTTACACAATCAATCCATATATTTAATTAGTTATCTTTTGATCACTTAATTAATACTTGATTAAACTATTTAGATAATACTTTTAATATATTAGAACTTATAATATATTAATAGACCACAAGTGTTATTTCTCTCATTTAGTCTATCCAATTGCATGGTGCCATGCAACCTAAATGGACCATGCCGGGTCGGGTCAAGTACATACCAGAAATAGTTATGGACTTAGACACCTTATCCAACAGTCTTCCACTTGGATAAGTCTAATAACTATAACTGCAAGTATGACTTCAGGAACCGATCAACAATCGTAGCTCTTTTAAGGTTTCTCGGAACTGAGAAGATGATGATACACCATTTAAGATAAGTGATCATATAATCCTCTGCTCTAGATATCAGCCGGACAAATACATGGAACAATGTCTTACTTATTGTCCAGCAGTTTGTTTCCCGATTTCCGATTTGGTTGACACATAACTTAATTGAACACATCAACTTAGTTCTGACCGGGCCAGGTACATGGGTCAAAACAAAATCATCGAGGGGCCCAGATATCAGCTTCTAATCCAAGAAGGAACAAATAAAATTCGACTCATATGTTTGTTCTACCACTCACTGAATTATACACAAGAGCACGTTTTATTACATCGAGTTACCAATGCGTTTTCGTACAATCAATGCATAACGAACTCATAAGTAACAAATCATATCTCTAGGTTTGAAGACTTATATGATATTACCATCTCACGATCACTCGAGATAAATTCCATGAAGTGATTTTAGTGAGCGTGGGTTGAGTCCAATGCTCAGAACTTATGAGCACTCATGATTGTTGTAGCCATGTCCAACACCTTAGACCTCTGCAACCAATCATGGCGGTCTTGATTCATACCTACTTCCGACATATGACCAACTGTGGAGGTTCGAATAATATGATATATGTAAACGATCGACAAGAGATAGCAAGACTTTACTCATAAATAAAACACCTTTTATTCATTATCTAATGTCAATTACACTTTACAAATTTCAAGGTTATCTAACTACTAAATCTAATATCATCCTTTAGCCCTATGCTCTGAGCATGCTGGAGATGTTTAACCCGAGTTAGTCCCTCCGTGAGGGGATCTACTGGATTCTCATCCGATGATACCCTCTTTGCCATAAGGTGTCCTTCTTCTATCCGATGTCTGATGAAATGGTATTTTCTGTCGATGTGTCTGGATCTCCTGTGATCCCTTGGTTCCTTGGCTAAGGCAACAACACTTTCACTATCACAGAAAATTTCCATTGGATCCTTAATAGCTGGTACAACTCCAAGGTCTCTAATGAAGTTCTTTAGCCATATCGCCTCATTTGCTGCCTCACTAGCTGATATATACTCTGATTCGCAAGTTGAATCAGCCACTGCCTCTTGCTTGGAACTCTTCCAAGAAATTGATCCTTAGTTTAAGGTAAAGACCCAGCCTGACTAAGAGCTAAAATTATCCCTATCAGTCTGAAATCTAGCATCACTATACCCTACAACTCTCAAGTCATCACTCCCACCGAGGGTAAGAACCCACTCCTTAGTCCTCCATAGGTACTTGAGGATGTTCTTTACCGCAGTCCAGTGTGCCTTGCCAGGGTTCCCCTGATACCTACTAACCATGCTCAAGGCAAAGGCTACATCAGATTGAATACACGTCATAGCATACATGATCGATCCTACAACCGAATCATAAGGTATTCGACTCATTTCTGCTATATCAGCCTCAGTCTTAGGGATTTGTGTCTTACTCAATCTAGCGATTTGTGTCTTACTCAATCTAGCGTTACTCTGGATGGGTAACTCTCCTTTCTTAGAGTCTTGCATGCTCAATCTCTTCAGCACCTTATCCTAATAGGTACTCTAACTAAGTCCAATTAGTGTTTTAATCCGGTCTCTCAATATCCTTATCCCTAGAATATAAGCAGCTTCTCCTAGGTCCTTCATAGAGAAACACTTCCCAAAGCCAGGACTTACCTTCCTGTAGAGCTGGGATGTCATTTCCTATGATTTTCATGTCATCCACATAAAATACCAAAAAGCTAACTATACTCCCACTAGCCTTAACATATACACAAGATTCATCTTCACTCCTAGAAAAGCCAAATTCTTTGACTTTCTCATCAAAGCAAAGATTCCATCTGTGAGGTGCTTGTTTTAATCCATAAATGGATTTCTCAAGCTTACACACTCTATTAGGGTACTCTGTATTGACAAAACCCTCTAGCTGACTCATGTAAACATCCTCAGCTAACTTTCCATTAAGGAAAGCGGTTTTGACATCTATTTTCCATATTTCATAGTCATGAAATGCAACTATGGCTAACAAAACCCTAATAGACTTAATCTTGGCCACTGGAGAAAAGGAATCATCATAATCAACTCCCGGAGTTTGTGAGAAACCCTTTGCAGCTAGTCGTGCCTTATAAGTGTGTACATTACCATCCATGTCGGTCTTGTTCTTGAAGATCCATTTGCACCCTATAGTCTTACAGCCTGGAACATTCTCAACCAAGTTCCAAACTTGATTGTCATCCATGGACTGTATCTCGTTGTCCATTGCCTCTTTCCATTTGGCTGACTCAAGGCCTGTCATGGCTTCCGCGTAACTGTTAGGTTCATCCAGACCTATTAGTGTCTCATCACTGATAAGTGTATCACCTTCCGCAATATTATGGAATCAATAGTAATGCTCAGGTGCATTCCTAACCCTTGTGGAACGCCTCATAGGTATAGACATGTCAATTGGCTCAACAGGAGTTTCCTCCTCAAGTTGAGTGCTAGGGTTTTAAGTTCCTTCACCACTTGACTCTTGAATTTCTTCAAGGTTAACTTGCATCCCACTGTTTCCTTGGCTTATGAACTCTCTCTATCTCGAAAGACAACCCTCTTTGCTACAAAGACCACATTTTCACTGGGTTTGTAGAAGAGGTAACCAAAGGATTGCTGTGGGTAGCCGGTGAAAATACACCTATCGCTTCGGGGTTTGAGCTTATCTTGAGTCTCGTGTCTCACGAAAGCCTCGCAACCCCAAATCTTGATGTGGTCTAGTTTGGGTACTTTACCAGTCCACATCTCATGAGGAGTTTTGGAAACTTTCTTTGTAGGGACCTGATTAAGGATATGGGCGGCAGTCTCTAAGGCATACCCCTAAAATGAGATTGGTAGCGAAGCTCGACTCATCATGGAACGAACCATGTCCAACAAGGTTCGATTACGCCTCTCAGCCACACCATTCAACTGTGGTGTCCTGGGAGGTGTCAATTGCGAGACAATCCCACATTCCCTAAGATAGTCGAGGAACTCTGAATTAAGATACTCACCACCTCCATCGGATCAAAGCATCTTAATGTTCCTGCCCAATTGATTCTCGACTTCCTGTTTAAACTCTTTAAACCTTTCGAAAGTCTCTAAATTATGCTTGATTAAGTAGACATATCCATATCTACTGTAATCATTAGTAAAAGTCAAATAATAACGATTAGCATCCCTTGTGGCATGTCTGAAGGGTCCACACACATCCGTGTGTATGAGATCCAACAAACCTTCACCACTCTCACACGAACCTTTGAAGGGTGACTTTGTCATTTTTCCAAGTAAGCATGATTCACAATTATCATCTGACTTTAGGTCAAATGACTCCAAGACTCCATCCTTTTGAAGTTGGCCTATGTGTTTCTTGCTTATATGTCCAAGACGACAATGCCATAATGACGCTTTATCCAAGTTATTATCATTAACAGAATCAATACACAAAACATTATTTCCTAAGTTATCAACCACAGATATAGTTTCATACACACCATCACAAGGTAATGCTTTAAAATAAAGAACATTATTAAAGAAAGCATTAAGCGAGCCAACTTCATTATCAAATGAAAAGGTAAAACCTTGTTTATACAATGCATGAAAGGAAATAATATTTCTTGCCATTTCTGGCGAATAACAACATTTATTCAAATCTAAACTAAACCCACTACTTAGCGATAAATTATAAACTCTAATCTTGGTGACAGGTAAAGCTTTCCTATTCCCCATGATTAAGTTTGTTCTTCCATGCTCCACATTCTCACTTCTTCTTAGTCCCTGCAAATCAAAACATATATGAATACCACAACCGGTATCAAGGACCTACGAGTTAGAATGGGGTGAGTTGTTAGATAAGATAGTGTAAATACATGCATGGTTGGGTTGAACTTTCCCATCCTTCACATCTTGCTGGTATTTTGGGCAGTTCCGCTTCCAATGTGACTTTTCATGGCAATAGAAGCATTTAGCCTCTTTTGGGTCAGAAGAAGGAGTGATGAAACCTTTCTTGGTTCCACTTGAAGAAGATCCATCAAGGGTCCTAGCCTTGGTACCCTTCGAAGAGCTCTTCCTCTTTTCCCTCGACCTTTCCCGATTACCAAAACTAGGGCGGATTTTGGAGTAGGAGTGTTAACAACCGACTTACCCTTAAGACTTGTTTCTATGGTCTTGAGGAGTCCCTGTAGTTTGATGAGTGTGAAATCTTCCTTATTCATGTGATATGTCATGCAAAATTGATCATAGCACGATGGTATGGAGTGCAAAATGATATCTATTGCAAGCTCCTCAGGGAAGTTCACATTAAGTTTCAGCAACCGATCCACATACCTTTGCATTTTCTGCATGTGGCTCGTGACGAACTCTCTGTCCTTCATCATGGTTGTTATCATGGAGCAAATGATTTTATACCTCTCTTGTCGTGCACTTTGACTGTATCTTTCCATCAGATCTTGGTGCATTTTAAAAGGGAAGAAGTCCTCATAGGACTTTTGGAGTTTCGCTATCATGGTGGCCAACATGATGCATGCCACTTTGGTAGCATCCCTTTCATGTTCCTGGAAGTCAACGATCTCATGGGGAGTTGCAGTGGTCTCATCACTCTCCTTAAGCTCCTTATCAAGGACATATTCTTTGTCCTCATAGCGGGTAATCATCCTGATGTTTCTGATCCATTCATTGAAGTTGGATCCATCAAATGTGACTTTCCCACACACGTTCATAAGGGTAAAGTAGCCATTAGGATTAGAGCCAAAAGCAACGTTGTTTGAAGGCATCTGAATGAAGAGAACAAGATTAGTTTAGATATTAAGAGAGTCCTTAATAAAACACCCAAATGTAATATTAAGGCTAGGATCCAATCACAATATATTATAACTTAGAAGAGGTATGCCGTAATCCAAGCTATAACCTATTTGAAAGGTAGGTGAATGACGATTCACCAATTTCCACCATGAAAAATGAAATATAATTATTAGGTTTTTAATTTGTTATTAGAAATTCCTAGATTCTTTGAGATTCATTGAACTTTTCAATGGCATGTTTCAATCTCGAGTGTGCCCTCCAAGTTTTGTGATTGGGATATCGAGGATCACAAAACGAGGTGTGAAGTAACCATGCAAATCACTTGGTACCCCTAAAGTTTATCAATTAATCGATGTGCCGGTAAACCACACATGCTCCACCGATACTATGATAAACCTTAAGTCACCCTTTACCTACCTTGTTAAGTCCAAGTTAGTGTGTCGGTTAACTACACACGCTCCACCAATGACTTAAACAAAGTGTAAAGTGTAATTTCATGGATTAGCACCTTATTCACATTTTTCCTAAAGTAACAAAGATTGAGAATTTAATAAAAGCATTACTTACTTTATAATATTCTTCATACTTTTAATGAGGATTTATAAGTCCCTGTCCTACCCGTTCGGCTAATGACCCTCCACCGATCAAGGAAGCGGTGGGTGAGAGTGGACACCCATTAAGTTGCCATTTTATAGGCAACAACCTTATATCCCCCTTATAGACCGGCTTCGTGAATGAGGCGTACTAGCGGTAAGATGAGTTAATCTTATACATATATATTATTAACTTATAATATAAAGTGTAAGGGTTGAATTTTAACTTTTAAAATTCTAAGGGTTGGAAGTAAAGTTTATTAAGTGACTTTACATGTTCCAAAACTTGAGAGAAAGTTTTGTAACATTACAAAACCTTTTACATTCATAACTTATTAATCATTAAAATGAAGACTCTTCATTTTATAACTTATGTGTTCTTTTAATGGCTTTTAACACAAATATACTTTTGGTTATCCATAACTTGAGGACAAGTTATGGACTCAATTAAAACACATAAAGATCATGAGTTAATCATATAAACAAGTAACTCCTATGATCTATCAAGAACTCATAAGAACATGAATATTCATATCAAAATTTCAAGAACAGATAAGCACATATAATCATGAAAAATTGATATTAGCCATTGTAAATGGATTAGAACAACCATTACACCATCTAAAACAAGTTTTATACTACCAAAACAGTTTAGGGTAATGTTTCTAGTCCATTTCCAACAGCACAAATCGAATTTCTGCATTCTGCATGACCAACTCGTCGAGTGCACTAACAGACTCGCCGAGTTAGTTGCATTTACACTTGGACTCGTCGATTCCTCCCCATGGACTCGTCAAATCCCCTAAGCAGACAGCAAAAAAAACGATTTTTAACACTATTTTGCATCAAGTATTCACAAACAAGCCTAAGCTCTGATACCAATGATGGTTGATGGGTTTTGAGCATTCTAACACTTCCTAAGTGTACATGCAACCCTAATAAACCTTGGATCTATGTTTGTCTAAATACATGCAAAATTTGGTTTCCAAGGTTCATAATCCTATCTAGCATACATGGGGAACTTTTATCTTAAAAGGATGGCTAGAATTACATACCTTGTAGTTGATTTTGATTACTTGAAACCTTGAGAGCCTAGCACCCCAAGTGTGATGCCTCAAATGCTTCACACAACACCAAATGCTTGTGGAATGACTTTTGAGAGAATACACACACTCAAAAAATCGGTCTAGCCCTCACTTCTCTTTTGTGTAGCCGATTTTGATGGATCGTATGTTCCTTATATAGTGTGACACATCTAGGGTTACACCATGTAAACTATAATGTGTCATGACTCTTCATTTCCATGACCCATGGGTTTGTAACTCCCATGGAGCATCTTATGGGTTTAACCCAACTTGATAATCCATGGAGCCTCTTAGCCCACTATACAAGTTATGGATGATTTACACAATCAATCCATATATTTAATTAGTTATCTTTTGATCACTTAAGTAATTTTAAATTAATTGTTGATCAGACTAATTAAATAATACTTTTAGTATATTACAACTTATAATATATTAATAAACCACAAGTGTTATTTCTCTCATTTAGTATATCTAATTGCATGGTGCCATGCAACCCAAATGGACCATGTCGGGTCGGGCTAAGTACATACCAGAAATAGTTATGCACTTAGACACCTTATCCAACAAGAACAACCCTAATACACATAGAATCGAAAATAGCCATAAATACATACCTGCAACATTCCGTGCTGTAAATCCAGATATTCCTCACCTGTCACTGCAAGGCCCTACCCTCTCACCCATCCGTAATGCTTGAAGTTGTCGGGGCAGATGCACTCCCCGCTCCTCCCCTCACCGTTGGGCAGTCGGCCTTCTTGTGACGCACTTGATTGTAGTGAAAACATAATGGGCTTGCCCCCAGTGGGCAGTTCCTATAGACGTGACCATCACTGCCACACTTGTAGCAACATGAACCCATGGGTTGACAAACTCCCTCGTGTGGTTTCCCGCACGTGCTGCATTGACTTCGGGACTACTGACCTACTAATCGCTGATATAATGTCTTGGGACTCTTCCTAGGACCGTCCAAAGTATACATCTGATCTGACCTCCTCTTCGCAATGTGCTCCAAATCAATCTCCCTTTCCCATGCCCTGGCAATCATAAAGTCCAGGGTTGGGCATGCCGAGAAGCTGACATGCTCTCGAATATTAGCTCTCAACATGTCATGATTGTGGGTCCTCTGCATCTCATCATCCCCTGCATATTGAGACACTAATAAGGCCCTCTCATGAAACTTGGCGGTAAGCTTCGCCACCGACTCTGTCATCTGTCTCATGTCTAGGAACTCTCTGGCCAGCTGTTGAAGCTCCACCGCCGGAGCAAACTCCGCGTTAAACCTGGTCACAAAGTCAGGCCAGGTAATAGCCTCAATGGCTGAGGCTCCCAAGGAATCACCAACTGACTCCCACCAGTCTCTGGCTCTATCTCTCAAACATCTCGCCGCTAAGCGGACCTTCGACCCCTTCGGGCAGAAGCTCATCAACTGCACAGACTCAATGTTTGCGATCCATCTCCTGGCAGCAATGTGGTTCTTCACATGTTATTACATAAACCATCAGTATAAAAAGATCCATAATAATATCTCGTGTCAAATTAATGGGTCAGTAATAAAAACATATTATCATAAAACCATATCAGAGTGTAATCCCAAAGATCTCATGTGCGGAAAACATAGTGTGATGCGCTGCGATCAAGCCGTCTCCTTTCCTTGAAAACAAAGTACCTGAATCCAAAACTGAAAACTGTAAGCACGAAGCTTAGTGAGTTCCCTAGATACCACACACCATACAAACCAACTGATCCATACATGCCATACATAGCCAAGAGCCATACACAACCAACATATCCATAATCAAGTAAGGTGCTATGTGCCAAACATAGTCTTGCGGTTATGCCACGGCCGCACGTTGTCTTCCTGGTCAAGCCTGGGGCCACTCCCTGGGTCTTATAGCAAGTGCCAAGGGCCACCCCTGGTCTTTCATGCAAGTATCACAACGACAACTATACATACTACTCTACTAGGCTACTCCACATATAGTGTTCCAGGAGCTACCTCCTGGTCTTTCATACACAATATCATACAGTGCGCTAGGAGCCACCTCCTGGTCTTTCATACATATTGCCTAGGGATAACCCTCGGGTCTTCCTGTAATACATAGACTAAATGGGCCACCATTGTGGCCGTAGACCCATACAAATAGTGAGTAGACTCACCTCGTACTGCTGAACTTTGCTGATAATCCTTTGGCTGCTTTCCGATAACTCTCTGAACCGCTGCTCTACTAGCTCCCTGAGGTACTAATATCAACATAACACTTAGTTCAAAACTGAACTCTGGAATTAAAACTAAGTCAACTTTGGTCAAGTTCAAAGTCCTAGTCAAAGTCAACGTTCCAGTTGACTCGACTCGCCGAGTCAACCCATAGACTCACCGCGTTCTTAAACTCAGAAACTCTCAAAATACGGCCCAACTCGCCGAGTCACCCCAGGACTTGTCAAGTTCAATGATATCTGAGTCCCATCCTGTCCAACTCACTGAGTCTCCCCTCAACACACCCATCTGCATCTTAACCAGAAGAGGTTGGGGGGTTCGGCGACTTGACTCATCGAGTCCAAGAATAGACTCGCTGAGTCCTTGGCAATCTTCAACAGACTCGCATAGTTGTTTTTTCCAACTCGCCGAGTCCATGCGCATGTTCATACAACTCGTTGAGTACACCCATGTGACTCACCGAGTCTCTCCAGTTCTCAATCCATACAGTGGCTTTTCAATCCATGCAGGGGCTCCAATCCATAGATCCACTCTTATCCAATCTAACCCTCACATAAAGTTGCAAACTTTACGTGAAACGAAGGAGATATAGGCCCAAAACACTCTAGGGCTAGGTTTAAGACAAAGGGGCTTCACCAATGACTCATTGACGGCTGCTTTATGAAATTCTAGACCATCACAACCCTAGATCTGAAGTAGCAACCTCAGATCTAAGCCCCAAACCTGAAATAGACCTCAATCTTGCCAAAATAGCCCCAAATCTCATTCAAGAATTGACCTAGATGCAAAAAGGGTGAAGGTATCAACTTATTACCTCCAAGATGATCTCCTACTGAAGAATAATCCAAATCTTTGTAAACCCCCTTGATCCAAGCTTCTTGATCTTCAGGATCTCTTCACAAAAACCACTTATCTAAGCTCCTAATTGCTTCCAAGGACTCTCACTCACGATTTAGGGTTTCTGGATCTCAAAAGGGTAGCAAAAAGGCTGGGGAAGGGATGTAATGTTCTTTAAATAGGGTATAAACCCCGGGATTAGGTTTTTTTTTTTCTCGTCTAGACTAAACTTGCCGAGTCAACTAGCCGACTCATCGAGTCGGTTCTTACTCTATGCCCCGGATCCCGCTCTGACTCGTCGAGTTCCTCCCTGGACTCGACGAGTTGACTCTTGACTTAGAGCCTTTCCTTTCTTTTCTTGGTCTTTCTAATTCTGGGTGTTACAATACTCCCCCACTTAAACTAGACTTCTCCCTTGAAGTCTGCCACAACCAACTACCTTACCATCTGGTCGCCACTTTACCACTAGGTACACACTCTGCCCATCCGATCCAAACCTTGAAGATGTCATCTTCGGAATAACCTGTTCCTTACTACCTTCGAGTACGACACTTTTATCCAACCGGTAATCATACCGATACTCCTATTACACTTACCCTTGATTCGCAAGGGGTTTACCCTTTTACACTTACCCTTTTACCATACTTTCACATTGACCAAAAATACAAACACGACAATCTTTGAAGTCCATTTCAAGGATAACCGAACCACTTGGATTAATTCACACCGATGTGTGTGACATGAAATCATTTCCATCTAATGGTGGAAATAAGAACTTCATCACTTTTATTGATGAATGCACTAAATTATGTTATGTCTATTTACTTAAAAGTAAAGATGAGGCTATAGAGAAGTTTAAAGTGTACAAAAGTGATGTTGAGAATCAACTTAACAAGAAAATTAAAGTACTAAGAAGTGATCGTGGAGGTGAATATGTATCACCATTTGAGGAATTTTATGCAAATGATGGTATAATTCATGAGTTAACTGTACCTTATCCACCACAACAAAATGACATCCCAAAAAGGAAAAACCATACCTTAAAGGAAACGATGAATGCCATCCAGTTAAGTTTTGGGTTGCCACCCTCAATGTTGGGGGAAGTTGTATTTTTGGCTAATAACCTTTCAAATAAGGTACCACGAAAGAAATCGGATAAAACACCATGCGATTTATGGTCGGGTCTAAAACCATCCTATAAATTCCTTCGAGTGTGGGGGTATCTTGCCAAGGTCGTGGTACCGGCACCCATGGTAATTAAAATAGGACCCAAGATTGTTGATTGCATACTTATTGGATATGCACAAAATATTAGTGCTTATCGGTTTCTTGTGCATGACTAAAAAATACAACATATTCACAAAGGCACCATAATGGAGTCCAGAAACGCATCGTTCTTTGAGTATGTGTTTCCTTGTCTTGCTAAGGCTGATACAAGTGCTAAAAAATTAGTCGAGTACAAGGAATCCTCCCATGAAGAGAAATAGAAGAAAAAGAACCTCGTAGAAGTAAAAGGACACAAGTTGAGAAGTCATTTAGAGATGATTTCTACACTTACATGGTTGAAAGAGCGCCTCATACTTCCAAAGAGGCAGTCACCGCTTTTGAAAGACCTCAACGGAGAGAGGCAATTAAAAGCAAAATGGATTCCATCTTGCAAAACCATACATGGGAGCTAGTGGATTTACCTCAAGGTTGCAAGCCACTAGGCTATAAATGGATTTTAAGAGGAAAATGAAAGCGGATGGAACCATTGACAAGTACAAGGCAAGACTTGTAATAAAAGGCTATAGATAGAAAAAGTGGCCTTGATTACTTTGATATGTACTCTCATGTCACATGTATTACATCCATTAGATTGGTACTTGTAGTGGTGTTGATTATGATGACGATTGCAAAATATGAAATTATTTAGTGAATCATACAAGAATCATTAACATGAACACAAGAGTAAATAACTCTCGTTTAAGCTCTCATTAGTTTTTAGAAAGAGTACAAATAGGGTTGCAATAATTCTCTCTCTAAACTAATATGTCATAAATGTTCCTTACATAAAATGAGTGTCACTCACTTCCTTATAAAGGAAAAATAACTCATTACACACATAAAAAGGTGTAAGCACACATGACATCCAAGAGTGACTTTGTACCCTAACATTCTCCCCCTCAAAGTTAGGCTTGGATGTCTTGAATTCAATAGCCAACAAGCTCGCGCGATCAAGACTAACTCCCCTTCGAAGTAATACCGGTCTTCAAATCTGCAAATGAATACCCGATAAGCTTCGATTACACACTCTACATTCTCTCCCTTTTTATAATCAACTAAAGATTATAAAACCTACTAAGGTTGAGAAGCGCCCGACGAATACACTTCACAAAACTTCCCCTTGATGTGCGCAAAAAATGAAACCATGAAAAACTTGCATCGAAAAACAATCACAAAAAAGTATTTAAATTTTTTCAATTTTTTCAAAATTTTCGTCTTTTGGGTGAGAGTGGTAAGAATTTTGAAAATTCGGGTAAAAACTACCAATATCAGAATTCTGCAGGGGGCTGAAATGTAAATTCTCCATTTCTCAGTTTTTTCTGTCCAATTTCGAAGTTGGGTAGTTTCTTCCAACATTTTGAAACTGCACGGACTCATTGTGAAAATTTTCACACTTAACAAATTTTTTACATCATTTCAAAGTTGGACCTTTTTAACCACTTTGTTAAAAGTTCATGGGTTTAATTTGAAAATGCTTGTTTTCTTCGTCACTTCATTGTATCAGTCATGAAAGGAGATGATATCCATCGACCCTCGACCTCATTAATATCCATTCGCTACTCAACATAAATCTCATGTAGAGACATGAACCATTAACCGTACGCCCATCGACATCGAACCAATGACCTTCAAAATCTATATTGCCATGTCGAAACCAAAATCAACATACCCATTCCTAAATCAAAAGAAATGACTCGATGTCGATTCCCATCAATTTGCTATCAGATTAGCACCACTCTATATCGAAGTGTATACCATCAACTTTCAAATTTTCAAAATCAAATACCTCCGAAATCGTTCTTACGATTATCGATTCCAAACCATCCATCCAGTTTCGAATCGATATAAACATCCAAATACAGTCTTCACTTTTTCATGTAAGGGACCCTCGATGTCGATCCCATAAATCCCTTCAAGTGAAATCGACTGTTGAGTATGAAACCATAACTATTCGTTACTAGCCCAACGAACACGACATCAAAATACCAACAATGAACACTCCAAACCAAACTTGATTCAATAGAACAATCAACTCTTTTGATTCACTGAACAATAAATCAAATTTGACTTTGTTAGTTTGACTTTCCATTCATCAGTCGAACACATGCTAATTTCGTTACCATCATCAACACGATTTCTTCACTTAATATTCATAATCGCAAAGAACAGCTTCTGTGTAAATTTGACCCCAAGAATCAGTAAGTTTGACTCTTCAATCCTTCAAAATCGATCACTTCAACCTCAACATTGACTCCAAATACTACCAATCAACATCGAATTCCGTTTCAAACCCAAATAAGCCAACATGTTCAATATTACTGGATCATATTCGAAAACTCAATTTTGACTTTTAACTGTGTCTTTCAATTGTATTTGTCTACAACACTAAAATTGATTTTCCTAATTCGATTTTAATATTAAAAACAACTGAACAAATTCATCCTGTTCTTCATCACCTTCAGCTGTTCTTGAGAGTTAATCAACAAATTGGTACTAACATGTGTCAACTCTCCATATTAATCATCAATAACAAACGAATCTATGATTGAACTAAGATTGACTTTTGGAAGAGAATAGATGAAGAAAAATGAGTAAAGATCGATTATTGATTTCAAGAAAGATGAAATCAATCTGAAAGTGACGAAAGTGAATCAACTTATCGAAAAAAAAACAAAACGAGATTAATCGGACACAAAGTATTTGATTTTGATGAACAAATATCGGAAGAATCAATTAGGTACAACTATTTGACTTTTTGGATGCAATTATCGGATCATGAACAGTAAACAAAAAAATGTGGACTCAAAAACTTTAGAACAATGAATAGTAACAAGTTTGTTTATAAGGGCTTAGAAATGATCTAAACAAACATAATTGGATCAATTAATGAGGTGGAAACTGATTTGATCCAATAAGACAAAGCGGTCAAAAATGAAAAACAGAAAGTACGAATCGAATTCATGATCGTTTTGGATTCCATTTGAGAATTTGAGATACATTTTAGATGATCCGATTTCCATTTGCAACCACCGAATCAAATTTTGAAGATCTCGGTTTTTTTGTTGGAACAAAAAAATCTCAAATTTGAACATTGTACCACCTATGACGCATGTTGTACAACTCGTTCTTAGTATTCTTCAATGTTCTAACACCAACTTCTAAAGAACCATCAACATTTTTGGGTTTTGACGTCAAATTCACTGAAACATTTGGAGATTGTTGCTTTGGAACCCAAATTTGCTTCATGGATTTCGGCTTCACAACAACATTTGACGATTTTTGTGAATAAACCCACTTGTTCTTACGTTTGATCTTCTTCTTCTTTTTCTTTCTCATCTTTTTGCACCTAATTTTTTTTCAAGAACAACTTCATTCTTGACAACTTCAACTTTGCAAGTTTGAATCAAATCTTTTGGAGTTTGATACTTGTGAATTTCTTGGATTAATGGTTTTTGATAAGGAATCATTCCTTCAAACAAATCACAAGAACAAAAAATATTATCGGTTTGAACTCCAATCGAGCAAAACACTTTTTAGTCTTCATTAAAATCAATTTGAATATTCTTATCTTGAACTTCAAGAACATCATGAACACTATTAACTTCTTTAAGAACCTCCTTATGATCTTTATGAACATCCTGGTAAAATTCAACAATGTTAAAATCACGTTTGGGAATGTCAATACAAAGTCCTTAAACGATTTCATCTTCTTTCTTTTTCCTTCTTTCATGATAAGTTGCAACCAAACAATCATGCACAACTTTATTCCTTGCATGATCAATTTCATATCCAATCATACAGACTTCGAGTCTTAACAAACTACAATGACTTCGACACCTCACAACTAAATTCAAACTCAACAGTACTTGCAATCGCTTCTATAAGAAACCTTGAAGTACATCAAATGGATGTTAAAACAACTTTTCTAAACAGTGATTTAGAAGAAGAAATCTACATGGAACAACCAGAAGGGTATGTTGCCCCAGGACAGGAATCAAAGGTTTGTAAACTAGTGAAGTCATTATATGGGTTGAAAAAATCCCCAAAACAATGGCATCAAAAGTGTGACCATGTGATATTGGAAAATGGATACACGATTAATGAATGTGGCAAGTGTGTTTATGTTAAAAACACAAGTGAGGGTTATGTTATCTTGTGTCTTTATGTTGATGATATGCTTATTGTTGGTAGCAATGATAAAAGGGTTCAACTAACAAAGAACATGCTAAAGGAAAGATTCGACATAAAAGATATGGATTTGGTAGACGCCATCCTTGGTGTGAAGATCACAAGGACTACCAATGGATTTACTTTAAATAAAACCCATTAATTGGATAAAATTCTTGAGAAGTTCAAGTCCGGTGATACTTTAAATCAAACCATTGATACAAGTCATCATCTAAGTAAAAATAGAGGTGAAGGAGTTGCACAAGTCGAATATGCAAGAATTATTTGTAGTCTGATGTATCTTAGGAGTTGTACCAGACCCGACTTTGCTTTTGCAATAAGTAGATAAAGTTGATATACCAGTTTTCCGAGTGATGAACACTGGAAGAGTATTAGAATAGTATTAAAATACTTAAGGTACTCTTGCAATTATGGGTTTCACTATACAAGATATCCCGAAGTGATAGAAGGGTATAGTGATGCAAATTGGATATCTGACATTAAAGACTCCAAGTCACCCAACGAGGTTTTGTTCACACTAGGAGGTGGAGCCATATCATGGAAATCTTCAAAACAAACAGTTATAGCTAGATCCACTATGGAATATGAATTTATAGCACTTGATAAAAGTGGCGAAGAAGCTGAATGGCTACGGTAATTTCTGGAAGATATACCAAGATGCCCTAAACTAGTTTCTACAATCTCAATCCTTTGTGATAGTCAATTGGCAATCGGATGGACGCAAAGTGTTGTGTATAATGGTAAGTCTTGACGCATCTTTCAAAGGCAAAACACCATTCGATAACCACTCTCAACTGGAGGTATATCGATTGACTATATAAGGTCCAAGGATAACATTACGAATCTGCTAACCAAAGGGTTAAATAGGGAGTTAGTTGCAAAATCATCAAAAGGAATGGGATTAAAACCCATGAACGAATAAGTTATTGTGAAGGAAAACCCAACCTATTTGACTGCAGATCCCAAAATCTAGGTTCAATGGGACAACCTACTTGCATATAACATATGTGGATCACTGTGGGGTCAACCCCAACCCATTCCTATAAGTAACAGTGATGCAAGTTAAGCATATAGTAGTTGATGTTAATATCAAAATCATCAAGCTTTAGCTTTTAATGCTTATGATATAATCGCGTATGTGAGAGAGAAGTAGGGTCGCTTCAAATGGAATTGAATGGGAAAGTTCCTAAGAGCTCTTACAAAACCAGGCAAGTGTCCACGACCATAAATGACACATCAATGAGACCCTAACTAGGTCAGGGAGAATCATATGAGGCATGTATTGATTATTAACACAAATGGCAGAACAGTTAAATGACATCAAGTCTACTGGTCCACTAGTAAAATAAATATGTATCTTAGGGGAAGGTTCAAAGGGTCAAACCCACTTATCCTGTGCATGATTTAACTGCTGGATTTTACCTAAAGTAGTTTGGAATTGCGTATGCTGAAGCAATTTTCATTCAAGTAGGGGATTCTAGGAAAATTAATTTTATTAATTTCCAAAAATGGATTTTCTCCATTTTGAGCACAAATTTCGAACTTCTAATGTTATAAAATAGACAAATGATGATATGTTCGTGTTCTCCTCCCTAATACCTTCGTTTTGATATATCACACGTCCAAAACAGATTAAAAATGAATGAGAAATTACTTATCAAAGCGTGGTAGGTTGAAGAGAAAATAAGTGAGTTAAATGGTATTAACTCATCCGACATTGATGGGAAAGTTATAAGGAAACGGGTATATAATTACAAAGACTAGCTACTCTTGTCAGAATTTTTAGAATTAAAAGGAAATGGGTATATAATTACAAAGACTAGCTATTGATCATAGATTTCAGTTTTGATTTCTTGATTAATTATTATATTTAATTGTGACAGTTATGATTTCGTTTTAATTACATCTGTTATATTGGGTAGTATAAGTACAACACCTATATGACTGATTATACACAACGAATGAAACGAAATAATCATCTTCCTATCTTACGCTTCTGCTTCATCTTTTCTACCTTGATGCAACCAAGGTATAATCCGGGCTACGTGAGGGTTCGAGAAATCTGGAAGAATTGCTTCTACTGTTGTATCCTGGGAAACAAACACCCATATAGGGAGAATTTCTTTTAAGCAAACTATGTTAAACACTGGCCTTAGTCAACAATTTTATGGTTTTGTTCTTTCATACAGTTCTTAGGTTATATTTTCCTAACATGTTGTTGGTATATTACCTTTAAATATATTTATTATTTTATTTAACAAGTTAAATAAGAAAAAACCAATTATCATTCTCATAGGAACTAGATAAGTACTTATTACTTATATAAACAAATGAAAACAACCAGATAACATTTTTGAAATAAAAATTTCCAAGATGTTATTTCTTCGAGACACTAGGTCAAACACCTTAAGAGCATTATTTTATTAAACTTCACATTGATGCCTTTATATAAAATTTTCTCCCAGAAGTTGTCACACCCCCAAACCATGATGACGAAAACGTCCGGGAGCGGATGACATCATGTACAATATCATAACAATTGAATATAAGTGATCAAAGAAAACACAATCATCATAATTATAATTGATAAAGTTACATCGTTTGTGAGCGTTACATGTTACAAATGTCAATTACAATATGATGACAAAAGATTTGTTTGACGCCTGAGCATCCCATCCTTAAAAGCAAATGGTTACCTATTTTACTAGTTCCCTGAGAATACAAGTGATTTTGAAAAAGTGTCAACAACTAAGTTGGTGAGTTCATAAGCATTTTGTATGAGAAAATGTAAGCCTTTCTGTGTAAAGTAATCGTGTTTGTTTCCAAAAAATACTATATTTTCCATAAAATGAATTGTAGTCCTAGTAATTCTAAAACCGGTATGTATAAGTATTTTTGTACTTAAAATAGTAAGTTGTGGTTTTAATCCATATAAAACCTTGTGATTTGTATGTTCGTTTCCAAAATGTCTGTGTATTATACTAGAAAATATAGTATTGTAGTTTCTCTGTAACATCCCAAGTTCAAAAGAAAGAGTCAGGGGTGTAAAGTGTTATTAGGAGGGTGGACTCGACCAGTAGGTGCAGTTACTCTTCGAGTCGGAGCGGGATTTGGTCGCGAGTTAAGTGACCAACTCGCCGAGTCGGCAGCTGGACTCGATGAGTTGGTGCTGAGAAGGGAAAACCCTAATCTTAGGGCTTGCAACCTATTTAAAGGACTTTATGTCCTCCACTCAACCTCCTTATTGCCCTGAAGAGCCAGTAAACCCTAAGCTCGTGTGTGTGAGGCCTTTGGAGGGAAATTGAAGCTTTGGAAGTAGTTTCTAGCTAAAGAAACTTGTAGATCAAGTGTAAAGCACCAAAGGATTCGTGGAGATCTAGAATCTACTTCATTTTGGGCACATCTTGGAGGTAATAAGTTGTTACCTTCACTCTTTTTGCTTCTAGATCTATTCTTGAATGAGATTTTGGGGCTATTTTGGTAAGATTGAGATCTATTTTGGGTTTGAGGCTTAGATATGAGGTTGCTACTTCAGATCTAGGGTTGTGATGGTCCAGAATGTCTTAAAGCAACAATCAATGAGTTGATGGTAAAGCCCCTTTTTCTTAAACCCTATCCCTAGAGTGTTTTGGGCCTTTAGCTCCTTGGTTTCATGTAAATTTTGCAACTTTATGTGGGGGTTAGACTTTAAAAGAGTGGATCTATGGGTTTGAGCCCCTGGATGGCTCGAAAAGCCACTGTATGGTTTGAGAGCTGAATAGACTCGAAGATTCATGTAGGTGTACTCGACAAGTTTTATGAACATGAGCATGGACTCAGCGAGTTGAAGAACAACTCCGCGAGTCTATTGAAGATTGCCTTGGACTCAGCAAGTCAGGTCGCAGAACCCCAACCTCTTTTGGTTAAGCTTCAGATCTGCGAGTCAGTTGGCGACTCAGTAAGTTGGTCAGGACGAAATTCAAAGATCGTTGAACTCGACGAGTCATCGGGCGACTCGACGAGTTTAGTCGTATTATGGGAGTTCTCTAACTCGATGAGTCGATGGGTTGAATCGGCGAGTAGAGTCAATCAGGAAGGTTGACTTTGACCAGAGTTGACTTAGTTGACCTCGGGAAGATAGTTTAGTTTATGTGTTATTATTTTATTAGTTGCTCAGGGAGCTAGAGGAGCAGCGTTTCGGAGAGAGTTATCGGTTAGCAGCCAGAGGGTTATCGGCCGAGTTCAGCAGTTCAGGTGAGTTTTCCTTCCAATAGGAATGGGTCTACGACCACAATGCCGACCTGTCTAATTAGCAGTAGTTTCCGGACTTCGGTACGATGCACTAATTCAGTGTGCTTGATGTCTTTGTGATTCAAGCATGTTTTTGTTTTATGTGTTCCGGACTTTGGTCCAATGCAGCATGCAGTATATGTGTTTATGCTAGTAGTTATGATTATGCTATGTCATGTTCAGTTAGTTAGTCCGGACTTCGGTCCGATGTAGTTTGCCGGACTTTAGTATGATGCAGGGGGCAAGGGCCCAGTAAGTCTGGACATTGTTCCAATGCAGTTAGCCAGACTTCAGTCTGATGCAGGGGCAAGGCCCCAGTTAGTCCGGACTTTGGTCTGATGCAGTTTCCGGACTTCTGTCTGATGCAGGGTGAAAGGCCCAGTTAGTCTAGGTTTCGGTTCGATGCAGCGGGAAAGGCCCAATATGTAATTTATATGTTATTGTATGGTATGTGGTAGTTTGGTGGAGCTCCCTAATCTTTGTGCTTACGGTTTCAGTTTTGGTTTCAGGTACTTCTGCAAGCAAGGGGAAGTGCTCGGATTGATGGCATGGCACACACCATAGTTGTAGTTTATTCATGGGAGTTTTATTTAGATATTTTGATATGTTATTAACTTCAGTTTTGAATTGGTACATTTACTATGTCATTTTGGGACATACGATTCATGGTTTTATTATCTAATAGTTGATGTTGCGATTTTTAGTAATATTAAAACAAAAAAATTTTTGGGTCGTATTTTGGGTTGTTACAAGTTGGTATCTGAGCTTTGGTTTGAGGGATTTGGGCACGCTTACGAGTGTGTATGAACTCAAAATGAGGAAATGGTAAAAGATTTTCAAGATAGAAACGTTTTCGAAAAGAGTTTTCGAAAAAAAGAACTTTGTAAGAAAAAGAGTTTTCTTAAAAAGAAAAAAGGGTGTGGTGCATGTGCTCAATCGAGCTCAAGTTCGTACTCCCAAATTACCTATCCAAGTTCATGTTATGATTATCAGTTTCAGTTTCAATAGAATGGCATGTTAGAATAGGACTAAGCATCTAGGGATGATGCCTTATGTGCTTGCTATATGTGTTTCAGCTTTATGATAATTGCATGCTAGTATTGAGTAGACAGTAGTAGGATAGCATATTTAGGTTATGCCTGATAGTATGAGCTTAGTATTGTATGCTAGTAAAGTTTCTCATTATTAGAATAGATTTGCTTGAGTGGTTCCTGTGTCCGACTATTGCTTGCTTTGTGCTTTGTGCGACTCCGAGTGATGGGAGTTAGCCATTAGGGGAATACGTTACGTCACATGTGATCAGGGTTTAATAATCTCAGAATGACGGATTTGGCCCTATTGCACAACTCTTGTTTGAGTCTAACCGTTGTAGGGATGAGTCCCTTACTCGAAGGATTATCTGAACCTCGTTACATGTGATGGTATTTAGGTGAAGGCTAATTGGCATTACAAAGAGGCCTTCAGCAGCTAAGGACTGGTTTGGGTCATAGATTTTCCTAGGGTAAGCCTAGGATGAGAGTAGCAAAGATCAGTAGCAGTAAAAGGGACTTGTTTGAGTTAAGGTAACTCTTGAGGAATGTACAGATAGATGTGGAAGGTAGTATGGTCCGTACTACTGAAAGCAGAGGATCCGTACTCGATTCAAGAAAGGCCAAGACGAAACCAGGACATTAAAGAGTATGTGTGAGATCCCTCAGAAACAATGAGTATTCTAACAGTTATTGTGATACGTTTTCAGCGTGGTGACGTTGCGCGAGATATCAGTTGGCAGTTCAGGTACCGGGGAGGGATCTGGCTAAGGCTCTAGAGCCGAATAGTTTGATAATTAGATGATAGATGTCATTTCCACAGAGATTATGCGCAACATCATTGATCATACTCCTGTGATATTCGGTTCGGTTATGGAAGCCATCGTGGAGCTTTTGGTCAGTCGTCTTGAGGCCTTTAGGGTCAGGATAGTTTGGGGCTCGTCTAGAACCCGATTCTAATGGATACCAGGGATCCATCAGGGAGGGAGATCCCATTTTTAGCTTTTGTCATAAGGGGCTGGGAATGAGTCGGGCACCCTGTCCCTAGGATAGTCCCATGTATGATTTGGTCATTACAGAGGTTTCACGAGTCATTCGTAAGGAGCTACCCGACATCATCGAGAGGGTTACTGATAGGTTGACCGAGAAGCTTTAAGACCAGTCAGCGGTTGTTCAGACGATTGATGGGGGCGACGGGGTAGCGCATGAGCGAGGGATTGACCGGGAGTCAGAAATGAAGAGAAAACCGGATGAGGTTCAATGGCCCATAGGTTCGGGTAAAAGAACCAAAGGGTCAAGTTCAAGATCGAGAGACTTCTAGGGCCGCAGCCGATGCGGGAAGTGTGGCAGGATGCACATGGGTGCATGTAGGAGTAGTAAAGGTGGTAATCATGGATGCTTCCAGTGCGGCCAGACTGGTTATTTTAGCAGAGATTGTACTACTACCATCGCCCAAGGGATTGACCCAGTTTGTTTCCGTTGCAGTCAGAGGTGCCACAAGAAGGCCCACTATCCGAGTTTGTATACATCAGGGAAGGTGCCAATTCATGCCCATGGGACTTCGAGAACTACCAACAGACATCAGGGTCGGGCAAGGGAACCCACGGCTCGGAGCAGGGCATTCCGGTTGATTTCAACAAGGATTCGAGCAACATTGGATATTGGGGATACGTATCTTTTACCTTCCTCTAAATTATGATTTATGATGTTGTTGTTATGTTCAGCACCGATTTAGTAAGTACTCATATTGGAATATTATATTACCTATTTGTGAGTGAGTCATATGCCATCTGCATACCTTGGATTCTAGAATGATAGTTGAGGACGTTCCGTATAAAGTAGGTTACTTCAGATGTAGTAATTGTAGCAAGTATGAGTGAGACTCGGTGGTGTCTTGCTATTTTCGGGAAGGTGTTATTTGTGTATAGATCAGTTATAGTTTCACTAGTGGTAAGCTTGAGTTCCCAGTAGAGTAACCAGAGGACGAGAGGATAGTAGTTCAAAGATGCCCCCCCCCTTTTAAGCACAGGTTATTAGGACGCAGTCACCAAAGCAGGATCAATCGGGGATTGAAGGGTGCTCGATTAGTTGACAAGATTGGTTTAGGTTTGATGAAGGGTTAATTTATACACCAACAAAGATCGATGTCGGTTGTCAGCGGATCGACCCTTTAAATGATAGGAAGGATGGAGAATCCTTTTCAAACTGTGAACTATAAGAATTAGCTGGATCAAAGTGGGGGAGAACACTTCATGTATTCAGGGTCAGTAGCATGCTAAAATTAGAAAGGGTTGGTAATCTTGTGTAGGAAGGGAAAGCAGCTCGAAGGGTCTAGTGGGTTCAGGAGTTTAGGAGTTGGGAGTTTGGAAAACTTCCCAATGTCGGTTTCATGTATTAGGGATTAGTAGACGATTGGGTTGGGAAACCAAGTTGCAGAATTTCTCGATGGAAAGCAAGTGTAGCAAGGATGAAACACTACAAGATACCTATAGCATTTGATGACTGAGGGTTGGTTTTGGAAATCAGGTTGGGGACTGCTAGCAGGACTCGGGTGAGTCAGGGTGCCCTCAAAATAGTCATTAGTGATAGAGTCAGCAGGGAGAGTGTTGTAAGTCTGTGGGTGTAGTTGTTGCATTCACTAGCAGCCAGATAGTGTTAGAGTGTTGTAAGTCTGCGGGTGTAGTCGTAGCATTCACTAGCATCCAGATAGTGTTAGAGTGTTGTAAGTCTACGTTGTAGCCGTAACATTCACCATCAGTCAGATAGTGATAGAGTGGTGTGAGACTGTGGGTGTAGTTGCATCATACAAAGGTTAGTAGGTAGCATAAGCGCGTTGTTAGGGCGCGGGAGGATTAGTAGTAACCACCAGTTCAGGTGCAGTAGTGAGGATTGGAAATCCATGGATTGTATTTCGGAATTTCCCAAATGGTTTAGATATAGTTGAGCTAGCGATATGGCAGTTGGAACGTCACTTCATCTATGAGGACAAGGAAGCAATGGATTGCTTCATGTTATTTGTTATATAAGGCTACGACTGGTCATGTGGCAATCACGTTTAGCTGCGGTTTGGTAACATCAGGATTCGACGCTCGATCCTAATCGGTTGGATCAGGAGGTTGTTAGAGCCTCAGTGACATGATAACTAGTGGCAACTAGTCTAGAGAAGGATTTTGTTCAGAAGTTGTGTGAGGCGACTAAAATAGGGAGTCCTTGGTTCCACATCCGGGTTGGAAACCGATATTTCAGACGACTGACGAATGAATTGGGACCAGGAAGGTCTCGGGAGATGTTGGAAAGCAGCCACGTGGCAACATGCTGTTTCAGGCAGTCAGTGTTTCAGGCAGTTCAGTGTTTCAAGAAGTCAGTGTTCAGGTAGTTCAGTGTTTCAGGTAGTTAGTGTTCAGGAAGTTTAGTGTTTCAGGCAGTCAGTGTTCAGGCAGTTCAGTGTTTCAAGCAGTCAGTGGTTCAGGGAGTCAGTGTTCAGGCAGTTCAGTGTTACATGCAGTCAGTGTTCCAGGCAGTTCAGTGTTTTTAGACAGTCTTGGGTCTCTAGCGGTAATGGTATTTTGGATTTTCATGGATAGCTTGTGGAGTGGCAAGTTACTCATAGCACGATTGTCTGAGTTATGGCCAAGTATAAGTGAATCGCAGGGATAAGTGGATCTGTGATTTCTGGTTTTCTAGTGGGAACCTGGAGTAGTTGGCATGTAAGAAATGGTAAGGAATGATTTCGAGGATGAAATCTGATTTAATTGGATGTAGTAATGGATAGCGTGAAGGCTATGTCCTTTGAAGTGGCAGAGGAGATGGTTAGTTATGGGGAGTTGCCTTGGGGAAGCCAGAAAACGTACAAGGAAAAGGGGGTGAGCCCTAGGATGTCAACATAAGTACTAGATGGATGGTCAGTTGGGTAAGCCGTGTTCTCAGGATTGTTGAGGATTAGAGTGCACTCAAGGTGACTATCTACAAGAACTAGTTTTATCCAGAATGACTGGGCAGAGGACCATTGTAGGCGGTACCCGAGGGTTAGACCGAGAAGATGAAGTGTGCATCGTTCAGGAAGGTTGTGAGTAGATTGGAGATCGGTTGGCCGTGGTGTACTTCGACGACGAAGTCTAATTCAAGTGGGGGAGAATTGTATCATCACAAGTTCAGAAGCAATATTCAGGGGTGTAAAGTGTTATTATGAGGGTGGACTTGGCGAGTAGGTGCAATAACTCGTCGATTCAGAGCGGGATTTGTTCGTGAGTTAAGTGACCAATTCACTGAGTCGACAACTGGACTCGACGAGTTGGTGTTGAGAAGAGAAAACCCTAATCTTAGGGTTTGCACCCTGTTTAAAGGATTTTATGTCCTCCACTCAACCTCCTTATTTCCTTGAAGAGCCAGTAAACCCTAAGCTCGTGTGTGTGAGGCCTTTGGAGGGAGATTGAAGCTTTGGAAGTAGTTTCTAGCTAAAGAAACTTGTAGATCAAGTGTAAAGCACCAAGGGAGTCATGAAGATCTGGAATCTACTTCAGTTTGGGCTCATCTTGGAGGTAATAAGCTGTTACCTTCAATCTTTTAGCATTTAGATCTATTCTTGAATGAGATTTTTGGGTTATTTTGGTAAGATTGAGATCTGTTTCAAGTTTGGGGCTTAGATCTGAGGTTGCTACTTCAGATCTAGGGTTGTGATGGTCCAGAATGTCTTATAGCAGTAGTCAATGAGTTGGTGGTGAAGCCCCTTTGTCTTAAACCCTAGCCCTAGAGTATTTTGGGCCTTTAGCTCCTTGGTTTCACGTAAAGTTTCCTAGAGTGTTTTGGGCCTTTAGCTCCTTGGTTTCACATAAAGTTTGCAACTTTATCTAGGGGTTAGACTTTAGAAGGGTGGATCTATGGGTTGGAACCCCTGCATGGCTCGAAAAGCCATTGTATGGTTTGAGAGATGTATAGACTCAGTGAGTCACATGGGTGTACTCGGTGAGTTGTATGAACATGAGCATGGACTCGACGAGTTGAAGAACAACTCGACGAGTCTATTGAAGATTGCCTTGGACTTGGTGAGTTTGTTCTTGGACTCGGCAAGCTAGGTCACAGAACCCCAACCTCTTTTGGTTAAGCTTCAGATCTGTGAGTCGGTTGGCGACTCAGTGAGTTGGTCAGGACAAAATTCAAATATCGTTGAACTCGACAAGTTAGAAAGAGAAAGAAAGGCTTATGGGGTGAAGAAATTAAGAAGAGTTCATCTCTTATTTATAGGAATTTTATAGTAAAGTAGTCTCCAAGCTTTGCCCGTATCTTCCGCGTACGAGCTCCATTTTCTACGTTCTTTATATCCACGCATTTGTGTTTACAAGTACTAAAACTTTCATTTAGACCTCGTCCATAACTTTCACATATGAGCTATGTTTTTGACATTATTTATATCCACGCGTAGGTAAAAATAAAATCTACAACTTTCCTTTTTACTTCGTCGGCTAATTCTTGACCGATCTTAAATTTAACAGTAAGAGGTGATTACACTGTTAAATGTCTGCGTAAAATTCATAATTTTTACATACGGACTCCGTTTTCATCCGTCTTTTTGTCGTTGAGTTCCTATTAATGAGATATTAAACTCTCATTTAGGTCGCGTAAGCCAAAAACCGCTCGAACTAAAATTCGTGTTTCGGGTCATGCACCGCTATGCCAAATCTTAGAAAAATCATAACTTCCTCATACGAAGACAGATTTGAGGGTTCTTTTTATGGACACTCTCGGTTTAAAATTTTCTACGACTTTTGTTTAGATCGCTAAGGCTAAAAGTCGCTCTATCGGAAATTCACTATTTACGCTTCCCGGTGCTGTGCCCGTTCCGTCGCGAAACTTCGACGGGTCATAACTTCTTCGTTATAACTCGGATTTCGATGCTCTTTATATGTATGGAAACCTTGTAACATATACTAAAACTTGGTTAAGATTATTTATTCTAAATAATCTTTTGCCTAAAAGTCGTTTTCAATCCCTATTATCTCTAAATTGACTAGCCTGGATCTACGGGCGTTACAACGTCCGCCGAACTCTGACCAATTTTTACTAGTCGTTACATTATCCCCCCGTTGAAAGGAATTTTTCTTGAAATTCAATGTGTAGATAAAACATTATAGAACAACTAGTGGCCTTTTCGTTTCGCTTGATCCACACATGATCATTCTAGATATTCATTTTAAGTCGCATACTCCATATTAGATACCCGATCTGATACATGACTTTACCACATGTCACAACTAAAAGGGAATAGAGAATATGGCTGAATCAAGTATTTTAAGGTTATCAAATCTTATATGCAATTCTTATTGTGTGTACTTTCCCAATTATGAAACATGCGCATGGTTTCCTAGTTCACTTCATTGAAACAGAAATAAAAAGTTTCATTATACTGACACTCCTGAAGATTTGGCATATGAAAAAGCATCGTGCTTGTCGTTTAGTTTTTGAGGTAACTTGATAAAAATATCAGGACCAAATTCTATGAAGAATTTCGAAGGTCCTTTGAGTTATAGGTTTAACTTAAATCTTTCTCTAAGCTGAATAATTTCTCAAAAAGTGTAGTTGTTTAAGAGCCACACAGTCTTCGACTTGAAAGTTAAGACACTTATATCTTTTTGTTCACATAACTCTTATGTCATTTATGTATAGTCTGTAATCCTTCTAAGATTTGCACAATGTCTTCTGTGATCTCATGTGTGATCTCATGAGTGATTTTTGGATCAAAATGCAATGTATCACCTATATCCTCTTTGTTTACTTTCTTGTCTTCAATCATTACTCAACTTATTGGGGATCCACAATTTCATCGTACCAAGACTCAAGCAGTGAGGTATTTATGCTAGTGTGATAACTATCGTTGTAGGAAAACTCAATTAACGAAAATGAGTATTCCATGCAATATCAAAAGTCTATCATACAGGTTCAGAGCATATTACTCATGTCAAGATAGTTCATTCGGTCTAACCATTAGGGATGAATATTTATTATTATGCCAAAGCACACAATCAAGCATTTAAAATGATTGTCATAATTGCTAGATGAATCCACCATCTCAACGAGATATGATAGAGATCGGCACCTCCTGCAGTCTGACAATTTTTTGGCAAGTTCTAGTTAGCTTTTCCATTTCACACGGTTCTTAAGCGGACTTAGTCAATCTATGGACCACTACCTGAATAGAATCAAAACCATTAGGTTTATTGGGAAGCTTTGGTATAAAGTCCATTGACTTTCCTTCCCACTTTTACTTGGGTATTTCTTAATCATTACCCTAGTTCTGAGTGTTTCCGACATTCTGTATTTGGTACAAGTTTGTTATTGTTCCACTTAATTGGTAATTCCTGTTTCCATGAATGTTCACCATTTCCATTTCTTTACATATAAGCATATTAGGTCTGAGCCTGGATTGATGGGAGACTTTAGTATGTGAACATCGTCCAAGACTATACTCCCGTGCTCACTATACTCCCGTGCTCACTGCACATATGCATCCAAGACTATACTCCCGTGCTCTAAGCCCATATGTAACAACGTAAATTTTAAAGCAAAATTTTCATTTTTGGCAAACTTCAAAAACATCGTTTAATGTTCCAAATTCATACGTAAACAATGTTATAATAACAAAATACATCCCACGATCATAAAAACAGTTCCTCCGTCAGTGTGTACAATCACGCCGGCGCCTTCCCACTGTCCTCGCTAGTACCTGAAACACATAACACGACAACTGTAAGCATAAATGCTTAGTGAGTTCCCCGAAATACTACTTACGTACATACGCCTTTCCAGGACCTGACCTTCCGGTCCATGTGTCTCAGGGGACTTCCGTCCCGACTCGGTAAACCTTCCGGTCCTACCTGCGTCAACCTTACGGTCCGCATCACAACGCCTTCCGGTCCATAACATATATGCATTCCGGCCGATAACATAATGCCTTCCGGACCATATCAAGCATAGCGTACATATCACAAACAAACGGTTAACTTATCATATACAATGCATACAACTAATAACATATCCGACCTTCCGGTCACACAATAAAAACCCTTCCGGGTACAGTATAGTGAGAAAACTCACCTCGTGGAAAGTCTAGAATCTCGTATACTTGCTAACTCCAAATCCCAATGACGACTCTACCTCGCCTAAACATAATAAATGTCATTTTCATTAATAAAGACTTCCACAACTAGACTTTACCCCTTAACATCATTCCTACGAGGGTAAAAGACCATTTTACCCTTCCTTGACTCAAAGTCTTCATGTTGACCAAAACCCTAAAAGTCAACAAAAGTCAACCTTTTGAGTACGCGGGGTGTACTGCTTGCTGTACGCGTGGCGTACATCGCCAACCCATGGATCGGGGTTTCCACCCAGTATGCTACGCGTACTGGGAGTTACGCCCAACGTAACCATCAGACTTTAGGAACATCATTTCTGGTCTTAATCGGTTAAGCCATTACTCCAACTTCTAGATCCGGCTTTATTTATGCATTTATACCCATAAAGTCGAGACCTTTAAGCCTTGGCATGGCTGTAAAGGCTCCAACACTTCTTAACATCATTCTATTCCAACTCAAGGACCTAGATTTCATGCATGGTGCAACATTCACGTCCAAGATAACATTCTTATGAGTCTACAACTCCAATAGACCAGAAATATGATGGATCTAAGCTTATGGAGACCATTTGCTCAAAAAGTCTCCACCTTTGGGACTAAAACCCTAGAAAATGGTAGTTGAAGCATATTACATGAATGAAATGTCACGATCCGAAACTTTTACCTTATAATGAAGCTTCAACCCTTGCAAAGCTCAGATCCGCACTTGAACACCACTTCTAGCCTTCCCAATGAGCTCTTCTTCTCCTTTGCTACCTTGAAATGGCACCACCAAGCTTAGAATACTCACAAATGGCCTAAGAACGGATGCACACTCTCTTTAGGGTTTCTTTCTGAGGGATGGTGGTTGAGAAGTCGAGCCACGCATTCCTTTTATATCCCTCCGAATGAATTAGGGTTGGTAGGTCTGGACCGGTTACGCCCAACGTAACCTTGGGTACGCCCAGCGTACCCGAGGGTGAACGCGTCCAAATGAAGTGTGCAAGTACGCGCAACGTACTCCTTGTACGCCCAACGTACTCGCCTAACATGCAAACCCTAAATGGCAATATATCAAAGATGAAGGGCTAAATAGAAGGGTACCTGAATTTCGGGCTGTTACAATTCTCCACCACTAGAACCAGACTTCGTCCCCGAAGTCTCACACTGAAAACAATTCCGGATACTGATCCCGCATCTCAGACTCGGACTCCCATGTCATCTCGGACCCCTTCCGATGTTGCCACTGCACTTGTACCAAGGGTACTTCCTTGCTCCTCAGAACCTTAACCTTTCGATCCCTGATCACCACTGGTCTCTCAACATAGTTCAAGCCTGCATCCACCCGAATATCATCTAATGGCACCATTGCCGACTCGTCGGCAATACATTTCCTCAACTGTGAGACATGAAAGGTGTTATGGATCTGTCCCAACTCAGCAGGTAGATCCAACCGGTATGCTACCCTGCCTACCCTAGCAATTACCCTGAAAGGTCCAATATACCGGGGTCCCAACTTGCCCCTCTTCCTGAATCGTATCACTCCTTTCCAAGGAGAGACCTTTAGGAGCACAAGGTCACCAACCTGAAACTCGAGCTTGGACCGACGCCTGTCCGCATAACTCTTCTGGCAACTCTGCGTGGTCAACAATCTCTGCCTGACCTGCTGGATCTGCTTGGTCGTCTGAAGTACAATCTCCATGCTACCCATCGCCCGCTGCCCCACCTCTCCCCAGCAGATGGGGGTGCGACACCTCCTCCCATACAACAGCTCAAAGGGCGGCATACCAATGCTTGAATGATGGCTGTTGTTGTACAAAAACTCTGCTAAGGGTAAATTGGTGTCCCAACTCCCTCCAAAATCCAAAACACATGCACGGAGCATATCCTCAAGCGACTAAATTGTCCGCTCGCTCTGTTCGTCCGTCTGCGGGTGGTATGCGGTACTGAAATGCAGCTTCGTACCCAACTCCTCATGAAACTTCTTCCAAAACCTAGAAGTAAATTGTAACTCCCGATCTGAAACGATCGACATCGGAACCCCATGCCACGATACCACCTCCCTCACATTTAATTCTGCCAACTTCTCCACAGAAGAGCTCTCACTGATGGCTAGAAAATGAGCGCTCTTCGTCAATCTATCCACAATCACCCAAATCGCATCGACCCCCTCGCAGTCCTCGGAAATTTGGTGATAAAATCCATGGTAATCTGTTCCCACTTCCATTCGGGAATCTCCGGCGGCTGCAATTTACCATGCGGACGCTGGTGCTCGGCCTTAACCTGACGACAAGTCAGGCACCTCTCGACAAACCATGCAACATCCCTCTTCATACAGGGCCACCAATACTCCTTCTTTAGCTCCAAATACATCTTAGTAGCCCCGGGATGGATCTAGAATTTCGATCGATGCGCTTCCTCCATCAAAATAGTACGCGTACCGCCCACAAACGGTACCCAAATCCGACCCTGATATGTCCTAAGTCCCCGAGCATCCGTAACGAATTCCGATACCTGACTGACAACCCGCTCCCTCTTTTGGTTTTCAGGTCTCGTAGCCTCAATCTGAGCTCCTCGGATGGTGTCCAAAATCGAAGTCATCACCGTCAACCTCATACAAATGTCTCGGATCGGGGCGCTTTCCGCCTTATGGCTCAACGCGTCGGCCACTACATTAGCCTTGCCCGGGTGGTACAGGATCTCACAATCATAATCCTTCACCACATCCAACCATCTCCTCTAACGCATATTCAGATTTGGCTGATCCATCAAGTACTTCAGACTCTTGTGGTCCGTGTATATGGTACACCGAACCCCATAAAGATAGTGCCGCCAGATCTTGAGGGAAAACACCACAGCCCCTAATTCCAGGTTGTGGGTGGGATATCTCGACTCATGAGACTTCAGCTATCTCGAAGCATACGCTATAACGTGTCCTCTCTGCATAAGCACCGCCCCTAATCCAGATATAGATGCATCACAGTATACCACAAAATCCTCCATCCCTTCCGGGAGTGCAAGCACTGGGGCTTCACACAATTTCTGATGAAGGGTCTCAAATGAGGACTGCTGCTCCGGTCCCCATGAAAATGCAACACCCTTCCAGGTCATCTTAGTAAGTGGCACGGAGATCTTGGAGAAATCCTTGATAAACCTTCGATAATAGCCGACCAATCCCAGAAAGCTCCTGATCTCAGTGGGCGATCTCGGCACTTCCCAACTCATCACCACCTTGATCTTTGTCGGATTGGCCAATATTCCCTTCTGGTTAACAAGGTGCCCTAGGAACTGGACCTCTCGTAACCAGAAATCACACTTGGAGAATTTGGCATACAGCCTCTCCGATCTCAATACTCCAAGAACTTCCCTCAAATGCTCCTTATGCTGCTCCCTAGACCTCGAATATACCAAAATATCATCAATGAATACGATCACCGACCGATCCAGCATCGGCCTACACACCCTGTTCATAAGATCCATGAACGCAGCCGGGGCATTGGTGAGCCCAAAAGGCATCACCACAAACTCGTAATGTCCATAACGAGTTCTGAATGCAGTCTTCTAAATATCTTCATCCCGAACCCTCATCTAATGATAACCCGACCTCAAGTCTATCTTAGAGAACCAAGATGCCCTCTGCAACTAATCGAACAAATCATCGATCGTAGGTAATGCATACCGGTTCTTAACCGTCAACTTGTTCAACTCCCGGTAATCGATACACATCCGGTGTGAACCATCCTTTTTCTTGACAAATAGAATCGGCGCTCCCCAAGGTGAGCTACTCGGTCGAATAAACCCCTTTCCCAACAGCTCCTGAAGCTGCGAGAATAACTCCTGCATTTCTGGTGGAGCGAGGCGATAAGGCACCTTGGCGATGGGCGCCGCTCCCGGAACCAGATCGATACAGAACTCGACTTGCCTTTCCGGAGGTACACTTGGTAATTCTTCGGGGAACACATCCAAAACTCGAATACTACTGGAACCTCGTCAACTGAATTTGGCCTCCCCGCAGCCACTCGAGTGTCCATCACATAGGCTATGAATCCACTGCAGTCCTGCTACAAACTCTGTCTCGCCATGGCAGCCGAACAAAATGCTGACCCACACCGGGTCCCCTCGCCATACACAATAAGCACTCCCCCACTAGGGTCTCATATAGTCACCAGCTGTCTCTCGCAATCAATGAGTGCCCCAAACTTACTTAACCAGTCCATGCCCACGATGACGCAAACATCCCCCATCGTTATAGGAATCAAGTCTATAGGGAACTTGACACCAAAAATCTCGAGCACACATCCTCGAATCACGTCAGTGGCGTATACCGATTTCTCATCCGCTATAGAGACCCGCAGGGGTCGACTCATCACCTTCGATCAATACTGATGTGCTGGCTAGAAGCCAAAGATACAAAAGACCGACTCGCACGCGAGTCAAATAATACCAAGGCAGGTACAGAATTCACAAGAAAAGTACCTACGGATATCATAATATAAGCACAATATCTCAACATAAAAGTAAATACACGAAAGAATACATACCAGCTACGACATCGGGCGCCGCACGGACCTCCTCCGCAGTCAACTGAAAAGCTCTCCCACGAGCCTTCGGAGCCTCGGCTTTTACTGGCTGAGTCTCGGTAACCCTAGCAGCAGGCGCAGATCCCTGGTGAAGCTGAGGGCACTCGGCCTTCTGATGGCCGGTCTGGTTGCAATGAAAGCAAACCATAAATCCCTTGGGGCAATCCCTAGCAATATGCCCCTCCTTGCCACACTTGTAGCAAGAACCTGATCGACATGCCTCCTCATGACCCTTGCCACACTTTCCGCAAGTACGGCCCTTCTGACCTCCCGTCCTCGAATCGGCGGACTTGGTCCGCTTGGCTGCTGGCTGGAACTGAGCCGACCACCGATCCACCCGCTGAGACTCGGCCTCCTCCCTGGCTTGAGTCTCCAACTCGATCTCTCTCTTACTAGCATTTTCCTGGAGCTCAGCAAAGGTCTGGTATGACGAGTTCGATACGAACTCCCGAATATGCCTCCTCAGTACACCCAAATATCGGCTCATCCGAGCCTGCTCAGTGGACACCTGCTCAGGGCAAAACATCTCCCTCTCATGAAACTTCCGAGTGATCACAATAACTGAATCATTACCCTGCTTGAGGGTCAAGAACTCCTGAACCAATCATTCCCTCTCCACCGGGGGAACATACTCGTCTCTAAACATAGAAGTAAATCTCTCCCAAGTCATGGCTGAAATCTCCGCAAGAGTGAGGTTCTCCGTCACGAACTTTCACCAATCCTTTGCTCCCAGGCGGAGCTGGTTCAAAGCGAACCGTACCCTCAGATGCTTCGGACATGAACAAGTGTAGAAGCATCCCTCAATATCAGGAATCCATCTCATCGCAACGATCGGATCCTGCGTCCCATCAAACTCAGGTGGCTGCGTGTTGCTGAACTCCCAGAATAGCAACGAGTCACTTCCCTGTGGTCTGGCAGCGGCCACAGCTGTGGTAGCTGCAGCGGCTGCGGCCTCAGTCACCGCGGCGTACCGCTCATCAAAAGTCTCCATTAGTGTGGTCTTGATAGACCCAAACATCTCCGGAATCTCGGCCCGGATCGCCACAGCCACCTCCTCGTGAATCATATGAAGAAGCTCCTCATCACTCACACCGCTCGTACTAGGTATGTGGCGTGGTCCAACCATAATGCCTCTGAAATACAACATAAAAATATCAGACAATCCATCGAGCATAATGGCACTCGATAACGCAACCCTATTCGGTCTCCGATACCCAAGGATTCTTACTTGGGTTGCCCACTGACCTGGTGTCTTCAGTATTACGGGCCCAATACTACCGACTACACTGCATCAGCATTCACCCCAAGTCCTCCTCCCCGGACCCCGGGTCATGAGTACTCTATTCTTGCTATGCACTGGCTACCCACTTGCTCTCAAAGCATCTCATAGCAGCAGGTTCCCCTAGACTAAGGCATCACAAATCAGGCCACTCTAGTCCTGATATATATACCTCGTCTACTAGCATGCGTATCATATCATAACATATCTCATAACACATATTGTAAGGGTATTTTGGGGATTTTACCGTTCGGGCGCCAGCTGACCGTACACACTGCTTCTCCTTTGGTTGTTACGAAACCTTTTATTAAATTTTTATTTTTATTAGTTAAAATTTTTCCTCAAATCCCCGGTTTGAGTTCAGTTACGCCCGAAGGTGTATCCGAATCCCTCAAACCAAGGCTCTGATACCAACTTGAAACAACGTAAATTTTAAAGAAAAATTTTCATTTTTGGCAAACTTCAAAAACATCGTTTAATATTCCAAATTCATACGTGAACAATGTTATAATAACAAAATACATCCCATGATCATAAAAACAGTTCCTCCGTCAGTGTGTACAATCACGCCGGCGCCTTCCCACGGTCCTCGCTAGTACCTGAAACACATAACACGACAACTGTAAGCATAAATTCTTAGTGAGTTCCCCAAAATACTACTTACGCACATACGCCTTTCCAGGCCCTGAGCTTCCGGTCCATGTGTCTCAGGGGACTTCCGTCCCGAATCGGTAAACCTTCCGGTCCTACCTGCGTCAACCTTACGGTCCACATCACAACGCCTTCTGGCCCATAACATATATGCCTTCCGGCCCATAACATAATGCCTTCCAGCCCATATCAAGCATATCATACATAGCACATACAAACGGTTATCTTATCATATACAATGCATACAACTCACAACATATCCGACCTTCCAGTCACACAATAAAAACCCTTCCGGGTACAGTATAGTGAGAAAACTCACCTCGTGGAAAGTCTAGAATCTCGTATACTTGCTAACTCCAAATCCCAATGACGACTCTACCTCGCATAAACATAATAAATATCATTTTCATTAATAAAGACTCGCACAACTAGACTTTACCCCTTAACATTATTCCTCCGAGGGTAAAAGACCATTTTACCCTTCCTTGACTCAAATTCTTCATGTTGACCAAAACCCTAAAAGTCAACAAAAGTCAACCTTTTGAGTACGCGGGGCGTACATCGCCAACCCATGGATCGGGGTTTCCACCCAGTACATTGCGCATACTGGGAGTTGCGCCCAGCGTAACCATCAGACTTTAGGATCATCATTTCTGGTCTTAATCAGTTAAGCCATTACTCCAACTTCTAGATCCGACTTTATTTATGCATTTATTGTTGGGTTATGAGCATTCTAACACTCCTAAGTGTACATGCAACCCTAAATACCTTGGATATATGTTTTCTTTTATTATACATACAAATATGAACATCCAAGGTATTATCCTAATCTAGCATACAAAACTAACAATATAACAAGATAGAATACATACCTCTTTGATGTAGAATGTCTTCATGAAGCTTGAGTGCCTAGTGCCCCAAGTGTGACACCTCAAATGGTTCACACAACACCAAATACACTTGGATTAACTTGAGAGAATTCTACACTTCATGAAAATCAGCTAGCCCTCTCTAGAATAATACTAGTGCCGATTTTTTCAAGAATAATATCTTTCTATAGTGTTACAATTAGAGCAAACCCTAATTGTCATGAATTTCCATTTCCTTAGATCCATGGGTTCAAATACACCATGGAGCATCATATGGGTTTTGGCCCAACTAGATAATCCATGGAGCATTAGCCCATTATACAAGTATGGATGATTTACACAATCAACCCATATATTTAATTAGTCTTCTTTTGATCACTTAATTAATCCTAGATTAATTCTTGATCAATACTAATTAAATAATCTTATTATTCTTATTATTAATATACTAGAACTTATAATATATTAATAACCATAACTGTCTTATTTCTCTCATTTTAGTCTATCCAAGTGCATGATGCCATGCAACCCAAATGGACCATGCCAGGTCGGGTCAAGTCTTACCAATTATAGTTATGGACTTAGACATTAATCCAACAGTCTCCCACTTGGATAAGTCTAAAACTATTATTGTGTATGACTTCAGGAACCAACTGGCAATCGTAGCTCTCAAAAGCTTCTGTCGAACTCTGACCTTGTCGATAAACGCTGACCTTTTTCAATGACTTGTCCATTAGATAAGGTATCATATATTCCTCCATTCTAGATATCATATGGACTGAGAGATGGATTATAATCATTCTCTCTGTCCATTTGTTGTTTCCCGATTTCCGATTTATGACGACTGACTAATTGAACAAATCAAATCAGTCCTGGCCCGGCCGAGCACTTCCATTTGTCATCATCAAATCATCGAGGGGCCCACATATATCACTTTTATCCCGAAGGTAAAAGGAATGGATAAACTTCGACTCATATGGCTTGTTCTACTACTTGTTGAATCATACACAAAGACACGTTTTATAACATCGAGTTACCAATGCGTTTTCGTGCAATCAATGTACTATCAACTCATAGTAACAATTCATATCTCTAGGTTTGAAGAATATAAGATATTATCGTCTCACGATCACTCGTGATAAAATCCATGAAGTGATTCCAATGAGCGCGGGTTGAATCCAATACTCAAAACTTATGAGCACTCATGAGTGTTGTAGCCATTTGTCCAATACCTTAGACCTCTACAAGCCAACCCATGACAATCTTAATTCATATCTACTTCCAACATATGACCGACTGTGGATGGTTTGAATAACTTAGTCATTCCGGAAGAATAACCTAGTTTATTCGGGAAGTCAAAACAAGCAAAGTGAAACGCAATAATAATTGAATCCAATATGGTATCAAAACCTATGAACATAAATAAAACACCTTTTATTTATCACCATATGATTACACATTATTCATTGTATACTGTTTCATCTATCAACTTTATTCTTGAATTTAAAACAATAGTTGTCCCATGCTCCAAGCATGTACACTATGTTTTCTAAACACTAGTCATGTTATACACCAAGTATGCATACTATGTTTGTCTATGATCTTTACTTTGTGAACTAGATCAATTGAACATAACTTCAATGATTCTCTTTTTCACACTCCCAAATCCTTACTGCAAATGCAAGAATTCCAAATTCATGTCTTTTACTGAAATCTGTTAGATTCTAAACTTATATGCATTGATCCTCTTGTAACGATTATGCACAAATTCACAAGACTTGGCAACAATCATTACAGAGTATTCCAATGGAGATCAGCTCCTTAGAAACATCCTTCTTGAATTAAGTTTCCTAATCTTAAACAGATTGAAAATTCTAACTTTGAAACATTTCCAGATTCATTTTGACTATCACTTCTGAACAAGAGTTGCCTCCATAAAGATTATGTCAATATGGTCCTTCCAGAATTATAATTATACTTCCAATTGTCCTTGAGCAACCAATCTTTGGTAAACCTTAGATTGTCCTCGACAATTGTTTAATCCTTTTAGTCATATCCAGTTCTAAACCTTTTCCCTTCTTAATGCCCCAGGCATTTGAAACTTTTAGAAAGGATGAATATAGCACATGTAATCGATCCTATATCTGAAGCATATGGGACAAGATTCATGATGTCTCACATAAAGACTAAACTAGTCTTTTGCTATAACATTTCCATTTCTATTTGCCAAGTTCTCATAATTCAGATTATGAAAAGGGATGCCGTAATCATAATCGAATTTTAGAACGCAAATAATGGACCCATATACAGAATTTCCTTATGTTGAGCCATTCCAACATGAAATTCATATATATATATATATATATATATATATATATATATATATATATATATATATATATATATATATATATATATATATCCTTGACTAAATGATTAAACCCTCACGATCTAAGCTTATAGATTTGAGATGAAGTATAATTTCCTCTCCCTTAATTATAGCAAAACAACTTTTTCCCAATTGAAACCTTTTGTTTTCTATAATTAACATTGGTAACTTGCAATCTTTATCATAATTATCATGCTCCCACTAACATGATGATCTTTAGCATAACACTTATGCTCCCACTAGCTTTGACATGTACTCAGAAATCAGTTGAACTTCTAGAAATCAATACTTTGTTGACTTTCTTACCAAAGTTCAGATTTCTTATACTGGATTATTTTGATAAAACTTTATCAAAAACATACACATTCCCTTAGATAGCACACTAGTGTGTCTAAACAATTATGAAGAGGGATGCCGTAATCATAATGGTTATACCTTTTTGCCACTTCTCACAAGTCCAGGTTAGTGTGCCAGTGAACCACACACGCTCCACTAATGACTTTGAGAACGCAAATATCACAACTGCTATCTAACTAAAATCTACTTAGTGAAAGTGTTTCCTCACCATCATTTTCATGAATCAGAGAGAAACCTTATGACACTTAGATTTAATTGTGTATGTGTTCTTATCCATGTGAATTATCAAAACCGTAGTCACAAGACAAGGATAATGACAAATCCAAACTCATATGGACTGAACTCAATCTTAATTTCTTGCCACCTGGCAGCTCAAGGGCCTGCCATTGCTTCCAAGTTGTTGTGCAACAAACTGAGAACTCTAAGAACTCATATGCAAAGCCAACTTTGATTGGAATGGGCCCAGAATATGTCAACACGATAGGTTATAAACCTCAAGTCGTGTGCTAGTGAAGAACTTCAGGTTTTATTCTTGATTAGTTCTTGAGACTTTCAAGACCTTTAAGACTCCCACTGTCCTCTTGACCTATAAGACTCCCTTGTCAAACATCCAAGAGATAGTGTGGATTCTAATCAAGACAAACACTTCACACAATTGGCCTAAGTTGGTCTTTGTTTTATCCAAAACATCACAACTTACCAATTTCAAATGTACAAGAGTAGAAAACTTTTACTCTTACATTTGACAAGTGTTTTAAACCTTCTTTGAGACATGTCACTCAAGTTACAATCTTGGAGTATGACTCTAAGACTTGTATTGGAACGAAGTATGACTCATCTTCTTGATTTAACCATTTCAACAATTCAAGATCCCTTCTTCTTAGTCATAAGAATGAACTAAGACTTCCTTAGAGAACTAATTTTGATATGGTTTCTTAATCATTAAGATGATCACAAAAACTGATACTAAAGTACTCTCCCATCTTTTCAGATTTGAGAAACTTTTATCCTTCTGCCTAATTTGATTCTTCTTATTCGCTCTGACTTACATTGGAACCTTTTCCAATGTCTCAGAGTTACACTTAAGCTTGTAAGTATAAGCATATTTACTGAGCATTAGTAAACTATGACGAATAGCCTTATATCTTTTGGGGTGGACTTAATCAGTGCACATGACTATGTACTCGATCCCCTTAGTCCATTACTTGACTCACACATCCATGTGAACAAGTAATTAGTCTTAATTTTCCAATACTTGAAGGTTCTCATTCATCATGCTATACAACTTGCATGATTCCAAGTCCCGGTCCAATTGAGACTTGGGTGATGAGAATCTTTCCTTTATTTGGTAAATTTAGACATTACCACAAATGAAAGAATCAATTTCATATTTCCACTCTTGCTGTTAATGGAATCATATAAGCAACAATTTTTCCTCAAATGCCATTGTAAGGATATTTTAAAATAAATAAAATCAAAAAATTTTCTTTTATTTTAAAACTATGCGGAAAAACTTATCCTTACAATCCACATGAAAACCTTGTTGTTATCTATTCCTAAGCAACATCTCATAACTCCTAAGAAGTAGCTCAAGAATCCGATTTTCAAACTACGCTATAGAAATCCATCTATGCGATCAGATTCAGCATATTCTTTCTTGAAGTTCCTTTACTTTTCTTTGATTCTTAAAACATTACCATGTGACCCAGTCACATCATGTATCAGGAATCTCAGAATAGAAACTTAACAGAGTTAGATAGTGGACTTTACCTGAAGTAGAGTCAAACTTATTGACTTTAACATCCTTAGGTAAATTAGGCAGCTTCGCAACTAATGACCCTTCCTTTTCTCTTTGATAATGGTACACGGGACTATCACAAACTTAGCTTTTCTCTTTACCATTTGTTCAACCGAGTTGACTATGGCCGATCCCTTTCCATTGGGAAGAGAATGCTTTTCTGGATTTCCTGTGTCACTATTGTCAATGTCCATCAAGTTTTAAGGAAGTTGATCTTAACAAATAGATAAGATCATTAAGGGTCTTGTCATACTCTGTTTCATAGGTGTTCCAAAAGAACTCACTATGTGACTTAGAAAGTGATTGAACCACCAACTTTCTCAAGACTTTGACACCCAACTCTCCCGGCTTGTCAATATGTGACTACATCTCCAAGATGTGATCACACCTAGACCTTGCCTTGCCAATAGGGCTTGAGTGACCTTAAACTTTTCAAGAACTTGTGGGGTAGGGAGAATAATTTGGAGGAGGTGAAAGAAGTATGATTTCCATTGGAATATCATCTTCATTTAGGAAAGCTAGTTTCAGGAGATTTGGGAAGATCATAAATGTCTAAACCAGACATGTTTTGGGAGGTATTCAAGATAGTTGATCTTAAAGTCCTTAATATGACACCCAATATGAAATATTAAGGCTAGGACCCAACAAACTATTTTATAACTTAGAAGAGGTATGCCATAATCCAAGCTATAAAACAATTTGAAGGTAGGTGAATGACGATTCACCAATTTCCACCAAGATAAACGAAATGTATTATTAGGTTTTAATTGGATTTGAAACTCCTAGATCTTTTGAGATTCATTGAACTGTTCAATGGCATGTTTCAATCTCGAGTGTGCCCTTCACGTTTTGTGACTGGGATGCCGAGGATCACAAAACAAGGTGTGAAGTAACCATGCAAATTACTTGGTACCCTTAATAAATTACCCCTCAATCGATGTGCCGGTTAACCACACACGCTCCATCGATACTATGATAAATATTAAGTCACCCTTTGCCTACCTTGTTAAATACGAGTTAGTGTGCCGGTTAACCACACACGCTCCACTAACCGACTTAAACAAAGTGAAAAGTGTAATTTCATGGATTAGCACCTTCTTCACATTTTCCTAAGTTACTAAGATTGAGTATTTATAAGAGTTTAGTTACTTAGTATTTATCATTAATACTTTTAATGAAGGGAGAATTATAGTCCTGTCAAACCCGTTCGGCTAACGACCCTCTACTAGTCAAGAAAGCGGTGGGTGAGAGTGGACACCCATTAAGTTGCCATTTTATAGGCAACAACCTTATACCCACCTTATAGACTGGCTTCGTGAATGAGGCATACTAGCGGTAAGACCGACTTTACTCTTATACATATATATTATTTAACATATAATATTATAAAGTATAAGGGTTGAATTTTAACTTTTAAAATTCTAAGGGCTAACTTGGAATTAAAGTATTCATAAGAGAAAACTTTACAAATTCCAAAACTTGAGGGAAAGTTTTGAAACTATTTAAAACTAATTAATTCCATAACTTATGTGTTTAAAGTAGTTTTAATCCAAAAACTCTTCAAGTTCCATAACTTGAGGACAAGTTATGGAAGACTTTAAACTAATAAAAGAATTAACTTTTCTTTATTTTATAACTTATGAAATTAATTAAGGTTACATTATTATTTTTTTTATTTAATGAAGAGACTCTTGTTCCTCCATAACTTGAGGACAAATTATGGAGTCATAACTCCAATTAATTAGAACTAGACTCTTCATTTTTGTAACCTTTGCCAACTTTTATGAGTTTTATGAAACTTAAATGTGACTTTTCATATAACTTGAGGACAAGTTACAAAACCACATTTTAGAATCAACTCTTAGATTAATTTGGATTGAAAACAACTATTTCACTCAACTTATCTATTAATCTAAGCAACTCATAAGAACAAGATAATTCAAATCAAACTTTTTCATGTAATTAGTCTAAAGCTTAAACTAATACAAAACATGAATCTGTTGATGATTATCTCTTTGAAATTGGATTAGCATGAACATTACCACATCAAAAACAAGTTTATAAGTTCAAAAAAAAACTTAGGGTAATGTTCCTAGTCCATTTCTAGCCAAAAACCTCGAAAATATGCTATCTGGGGGTCCAACTCGTCGAGTGCATGAACCGACTCGGCGAGTTAGATCGTTTTGATAGTTTTTAGGCATGGACTCGCCGAGTCTGATGGACTTGCCGAGTCTGATGATCAGACAACAACAATTTCGATTTTTTAAGCAGTTTTGCAAGTATAACAAGAAAACAACCTAGGCTCTGATACCACTGTTGGGTTATGAGCATTCTAACACTCCTAAGTGTACATGCAACCCTAAATACCTTGGATATATGTTTTCTTTTATTATACATACAAATATGAACATCCAAGGTATTATCCTAATCTAGCATACAAAACTATCAATATAACAGGATAGAATACATACCTCTTTGATGTAGAATGTCTTAATGAAGCTTGAGTGCCTAGTGCCCCAAGTGTGACACCTCAAATGGTTCACACAACACCAAATACACTTGGATTAACTTGAGAGAATTCTACACTTCATGAAAATCAGCTAGCCCTCTCTAGAATAATACTAGTGCCGATTTTGTCAAGAATAATATCTTTATATAGTGTTACAATTAGAGCAAACCCTAATTGTCATGACTTTCCATTTCCTTAGATCCATGGGTTCAAATACACCATGGAGCATCATATGGATTTTGGCCCAACTAGATAATCCATGGAGCATTAGCCCATTATACAAGTATGGATGATATACACAATCAACCCATATATTTAATTAGTCTTCTTTTGATCACTTAATTAATCCTAGATTAATTCTTGATCAATACTAATTAAATAATCTTATTATTCTTATTATTAATATACTAGAACTTATAATATATTAATAACCATAACTGTCTTATTTCGCTCATTTTAGTCTATCCAAGTGCATGATGCCATGCAACCCAAATGGACCATGCCGGGTCGGGTCAAGTCTTACCAATTATAGTTATGGACTTAGACATTAATCCAACATTTATACCCATAAAGTCGAGACCTTTAAGCCTTGGCATGGCTGTAAAGGCTCCAACACTTCTTAACATCATTCTATTCCAACTCAAGGACCTAGATCTCATGCATGGTGCAACATTCACGTCCAAGATAATATTTTTATGAGTCTACAACTCCAATAGACCAGAAATATGATGGATCTAAGCTTATGGAGACCGTTTGCTCAAAAAGTCTCCACCTTTGGGACAAAAACCCTAGAAAATGGTACTTGAAGCATATTACATGAACTAAATGTCAAGATCCGAACTTTTTACCTTATACTGAAGCTTCAACCCTTGCAAAGCTCAAATCCACACTTGAACACCACTTCTAGCCTTCCCAATGAGCTCTTCTTCTCCTTTGCTACCTTGAAATGTCACCACCAAGCTTAGAATACTCACAAATGGCCTAAGAACGGATGCACACTCTCTTTAGGGTTTCTTTCTGAGGGATGGTGGCTGAGAAGTTGAGCCACACATTCCTTTTATAGCATTCCAAATGAATTAGGGTTTTTAGGTCTGGATCGGTTACGCCCAGCGTAACCTTGGGTACGCCCAGCGTACCCGAGGGTGAACGTGTCCAAATGAAGCGCGCGAGTACGTGCAATGTACTCCTTGTACGCCCAGCTTACTCGCCTAACATGCAAACCCTAAATGGCAACATATCAAAGATGAAGGGCTAAATAGAAGGGTACCTAGATTTCAGGCTGTTACACCATAACTATTATTGGTATGTACTTGACCCGAGAGTAGCATGGTCCATTTGGGTTGCATATCATCAGGACAATTTGTTAGGATGGACTTTTGAGAGAAGGTTATTTATGGTTTATTAATATATTATAAGTTATAATATATTAATATGAAATCATATGTTTTAATTAGTATCGATCAAGAGTTAATTCGGAATTAATTTAGTGATCAAAAGAGACTAATTAAATCTATGGGGACTAATTATGATAATTAGTTATATTTATATGTGTTGGGCTTATGATCCATGTTGGACCAAGTTTATGTATGGATACATAAAGAGTTGGGCCACATGAACCATGGACCATAAAACCCATGGGTATGGATTATGGGTTATACCCATGACCCTTGGAATCCTACATATAAATAGGTTACTCCGTAGCCAAAATCACCACTTCTTTTCTTAGAGAAATATGGAGGTGTTTTGGTGCATGGAATTCTCTCTCAAGAGCCACCTTTGTCTTAGGTGTGTTGTGATTCCATTTGACGCATTTCATACTATTGGTGTTAAGCTCTTAAGGCCAAATACATCAAGACTTCAAGCCACATAAAAGGTATGTTTCCCTAACTAGTATATTATATGGTTTATGTCAAATGCATGCTAGTTATAGGTTTAATGCCTTGGAAACCATTTGCATGTATAATTAGTGAAAACATAGATCCAAGTTATTTAGGGTTGTATGTGCACCATAGGATGTTGTATTATACCAAAAACCAACACAAATATGACGTCCCATCATCCCTAAGCTTGAACTGATTATCCACTCTTCACAAAGCTTCAGTCGCGAAGCCTTTCCTCTCTCAGCGTCTCGAGCTAAACTTCTCGAATTTGAGTTGTAGGTTTTGAATGGATATTCATAGTTAATATTCGTACTCAGTGGTATTTGGCACGTTCTTTTAGGCTAAAGACATTTGCTACTATGTCACTCTCATTACAATGTTGAGGAATCTCACATGTTATGATGACAATACATTTCTCATTTATGTAATTCAACCAAAAGCATAGGAAAAAACCTTGTCTTAATTCATCTATGTGAACCTCAATCCTTTATCTACTAGTTATCGTATATGAACATGTTCGTTGTTCTTTTGGAAATGTAGGATTGGTGCTTTACACCATAGTTGTTACGACTTTTGGAATATATTATCTTGCTTATTTTTCCAGTTGGAATTTGTTACCTTTTGGTGTTTACATAGTTGTCAGTTGGGCTACCATAAAGAATTTCCTGATGGATCACTGGTAGTATCCAAAATAAATTATTTTGTTGTAAAAATTTCACTGATCATTTCTTGGGAAGAAGTCTTCACTTAAACTTCCATATTTGATCAAATCCTTCTCATGTGATTAATTTCTTCACATTTTGTTAAATCCTTCACATTTAATTAAACCCTTTGCATTTTATCAAATCCTTCTCATTTGATTAAATCCTTCACATTTTATCAAAGCATTCTTATTTGATTAAATCCTTCACATTTGATCTTTAGGGTAGACAACAAACTTTAGGTTTTTCTCCAACTTGTCATCTTAAATGAGCATGTGTTTCTCGTCGGGTAGGCTTTGTCATATCGTTTTCTTGTAGTACAGATCTAGACAAAATGTGGAGGTAGTCGATTCATAACTATGATAATGTTGAAGCTTCCGCTCGGAATTGGCATAAAGTTTATAAGTAAAGATCGATCGTTCATGCTTATTTTATCATTTAAAGGGGGTCGTATATGACCTGACATGACACAATCAAAATCGTGTCATATTGTCACACCCCAAAACCAAGAACGGCAGAAACGTTCTGGGGCGGAGGACATCATGTACAGTATCACAACAATGAAAAGTAGTAAACAAGCAACAACATCATCCATTGCATTAATTATATAACTATTATACAATTGTGTTCTGTCAAATTTTGATAAACACTAAATCATAAATCAAAATGAAAGATGAGTCTTCAACGAGCTCCATCTTCCCTAATCCTTGCATCGGTACCTGTCTGTGATGACTTGAGGATACAAGAAATTTTGAAAGCGAGTATCAACTTTAAAGCTGGTGAGATCATAAGTATTTTAGTGTCTTAATTTGAGTGTAAATACTTGTATGTATTTGAAATGTAAGTATTTGTATGTATACGAATTGTAAGTATTGAAAATGTAAATGACCTGTGACTATGAAAATGTTTGTAAAACAGCCGTAAACGTTTGAAAAACTCTAGAAATCCCTATGATTCCTACTATTATATAAGGGTGTCTTCTACCAAGAGCTTACTGTTCTCAATGTAGTCTTCTACCAAGACTTAACTGTTCTAAATGTTCATTTCTTGTAAAAGTGTGTAATTTTCCCAAGTGTAACTATCATTAACAAAATATAGTTTTTACATTTAAAGTTTAAGTGAAAAGATCACTAAATATATGTACAGGGAAAATTAATGTAGTACTAAAATCTAGCGCTATAAGAACTATTGATGTACTAACTACCTTAAACCAGATTTATATTAAGGCATCATGTGATTAATTGTACCATACTATTGACTGGTAACAACGACATAAGAATGGTCGTAAAAAGAAATGACGTTTGGCACCCGCAGACCTGCAGGTCCGGCTGTAGCTAGCAACATGGTGTAGGATAGTCAATCCAGTATAGATCTATACGCAAACTCATGCTATCCCTTCAAGAGACTTTGGCTACAACACGGGCGATGACATTTAAGTCATGCTCGGATTCATATCACAATAATTAACGTATTCATGTATATGTAATGTAATGAACTGTTCTAGCTGTAATGTACGTGCTCTGTACCTAGCAAGTATAGTAATGTACTGTAATGTTATAGCTGTAATGTACGTGCTCTCTACCTAGCAAGTATAGTAATGTACTGTAATGTTCTAGCTATAATGTAGGTGCTCTCTACCTAGCAAGTATAGTAATGTACTGTAATGTTCTAGCTGTAATGTACGTGCTCTCTACCTAGCAAGTATAGTAATGTATTGTAATGTTCTAGCTGTAATGTACGTTCTCTCTACCTAGCAAGTATTGACTCATGAATGAGCTGACTCATTGTATGATATCGCATTCTAGTACTAGCTCTAGTATCTTCCTAAACTACCCATATGGTAGTATACTAGTAATCTAACTGGGACGTATGAACATGGATGTATACCCTTGCTACCCAAGGGCATTGGATGAATTGAAAGGACCTTTTATGACTATATATGTACACATGATATATAACTAATATTTAAACGACCTTCGGACGAGTACCCGATATCCTATCAGACCACATCCAAATCGAGGAAAAGGAAACAAGGTGGATAGCCTTCCTAAGTCTTTTAAACATTACTTATATAACTATACATATAGAGGCATGCAATTTATAATATAAAAGCATAAAATAATTTTTGTAAAACCTTTGAACATAATTATTATCTAAGAAAAGATCGAATTGATGTCGATCTATAAAATGTTTTGAAGGCATGGGTTTGATAAAACAATTTAGTATAAAGAAACATTTGTTTGAATCACAATTGTAAATAAGTTTGAAATAAAACATACATAGTAAAATGTACAGTGTAATAAGGAGTTTTAAACATATAAAATGTTTATGAAAATCATTTGAAGGAAACTGTTTGGTAAAACGGCTAATGAATAGCCAATCATTTGAATGCGACTTATTAATCACATATGATTGATATAATAATTAGCATAATTCTACTTGTATCCCCCCATAAAACATTTAGAAACTGTAAAAACATTGATTAAGGGGTATGAACTCACCTGTAGCAAGTGGATCGGAAAGGAAGTGTCGGATAAGTGCTTGGTGTCAAGTGAAGACTTAGACACGCATAAAGATCCTAATAACATATAAGGATATATGTATATACACAATTAGTCTTTAAACAACTAATAAACAAAGTTAAGACACTCTAGGACACGCTAAACACTTTATACAAGTGTTATAAGTCTCAAGGGTTGCATCTACGTGTTGTAGGGAAAGGCTAGTGTGTTTGGGGTTCAAGGGTAAACTCCCTTGGAGTTTACGGTTTTCATGACCATTACCCAAGGAGTTTACGGCAGTAAACTCAAGGGCTTACTATCGTAAACTCTACAACGTATGACCATTTGTTGTTTTGAAGACTACTAAGCTATTCCAAGCATTCCTACTTCATGATTTAGCCTTAGGAAGTGTTGTGTGGCATCAAAACACTCCTAAATGGAGTTTACGGTCTAAGGACCATTTTTCCTTGAGTTTACATCCTTAAACTCCTATGTTTGGTATTTGGCGGTTTTCAAGTCCTTAGCTCAAACATGGCACTAGTCTAGGTTAGATTCTAGCCATAAGGAACAACCATGGGCCATTTATGGGACATTTACACCACATTTGAGGTGTTTACAGTTTTTGGAGATCCCCAAACAGTAAACACATAAAAATATATGATTTTGGTGCTTTTTGTGTGATGCATTCATCAAGGATGGATCTAGACAAGTCCCTAAGGCATTGTGAAGCATCTAAACACCCTAAAGCACCCTAAGGCACTATATTGGGTGTTTATGGTTTTGGGAGCCTCCCAAAATCGTCAACACCTTGTTCTTGGTGTTCTTGGGACTTTTCCTTGGTATAAACATGTATAGAAAGCTTAAAATGACTCTAGGATAGAAGTACTTACATAGAGGAAGCTTGAAATGAACTTTAAATCGAAGAACACTTAGTGTGTGTTCTTGGTGTTCTTGGTGTTTTTGGAAACTAATCAAAACACAAAAATGGATTTATTAAAGGGTCTACAATCACTAGATTAAGTGATATACTAACTTAAAAGGGCTAGAAACACTTACTAGATTGAAGATTTTGAATAAAAACTTGGATGATACTTGAGAGGATATTTTGGAGTTTACTCTTTTGACATTTGGGGAGTAAACACAAATGACTAGCCTTTTGGGGAGTAGACTCATATATAGGTATGAGTTCATGGTTTTTGGGTGATTTTCCAACCCAAACATAAAAGTTTGGTCAGGAATTTCTAAGACGCGAAGTGTTGACGGTTTTTAAAATTCAAAACCCGAGACGGCACTTTCTTTCACCCGTTCGTTTAAAATAATATTAAAATAATCAAATGTACTTTTAATTTTCTTAAAAATAAGAAATAATGACATTGACTTATGATACGAAGTGGTTGACTTTTAGGGTTTGACCGAATGGAAATTTCAGGTTGTCACATCATCCCCCTGTTAAAGGGAATTTCGTCCCGAAATTAGAATTTAGATAAGGAAGTAGGTATGAATGATCGAGTCGAGAGGAGGAAAATTCTTAATTGATTGGTTCTAGCACTCCTAAGTGAATTCGGGTCCTCGGTTGGCATCCCTACGAACCTTCACTAGCGGGCGACTGCGTTGCTTCGTCCGCTTGACCTCTCGGTCGAGGGTGACTACGGTTCTAGTACGAAGGCGAGGATCTCGTCGAGTGGGCTTACAAGAGTCCTAATGGAAAGGTACGGTTTCAAGATCGAGACGCGAAGAGTAGAATGTTCGTTACTGAGTTCGCAGAGTAGGTCTAGTCTGCGAGATACAGAACCGATTCTGGTAAGAATCTCGGAGGTCTTATTTATCTTGGATTTAGCTTTCCACGCGATACGAAGCGTATCAAGACATTCCCAGAGTGAGACTTCCTAAATAATTTGGTCTCTCACATGGAATTCCAAAGGTTCTTTCTCTTGATTATCTTCCTCGTCAGGGGCCACCCCTTTCTGGGTCAAAGTCGTAAAGGTTTCTCTGATTTGCGAGGAGTTCTGGATGTACTATAACAGTAGGTTTGTAAGACCTAGAATTTGGCGAATGACTGTCGGCGTCTCTGGTGTGGACAAATTCTCAATGGTTTTGACAAATTGTACAAGTACTCAAAATTTCCCACATCACTAACAGTGTGTCATATAAATTTGACTCTTCAATTTCAAAACTCGTGCCCAAAGAACTTCGTGAAAAGTTCCTCTGAAGGAAAATGTTTCCATGGGCTTCTTCTTACTACGAGGGTAGATAAGTAAGTCATTACATGGAGAAATGACAAACTGATCCAAGTAATAAAGACGAACCCTATTCATTAAACTCATGAATACTATGGGCGTATTGGTCCTATCCGAGGGGTATCAATACGGAGTCGGAGTGTCCGCATCAAGTTCGGAAGGTAGTCTTCGGGACGTCCTCCTCTAGCACTCAAAACTGTTGATATTCGGATCTCGGTCCATTTCTAAAAAGTAACTCGTTCATTGCGTTTGCTCCATTGATTCTTCTAATGAAAAATCTTAACGTAGTCCTCGATATCCGAGGTACATACGATGTAATCCATCGATCTCTGGAAGAATAAGACCGGAGTTCTCTAGGGTGAGATGCCTAGTCTTCCAATTCTATTTATGAGGAATTTGCTGAGTAGTTTGCTAAGTTGTCCGTAATGTTCTTGAATCTCCTTAGGTGTTTGGACTGTAGGGCGATCTGTTTACTGAAGTCGTACTAGGTTCTAAGTTTGTTCACATGAAGATGCGATTACTTGTAATCTTCGGCAGTTCTCCGTCCTGAAGTTCATTTTAGAATCCAAACTTGGTTCAACAATCACAATTTCGTGTATACGAGTCGTATATAATTAAGATTGAAAAGGTAGTCGAATAACTGATTCTTCTTTAAGCTCGTATCCCATTGAGGAAAAGTAGTTAAAGTGGAATCATCAATTCTAAACCTGTAGAACCTTGATTATATATTACCCCTGTGTATACATTCTTCAGCAATAGATTAACCGTATGGATCTTTGGATTGAACTTGACATACCGTTCGAGTGGTACTTCAGGGATTTCTTCTAAAAAAGAAAGAACTATGAGGTACTCCAGGCATGAGTACGTTGGTGTTCTGATATGACGGCTTCGCTGGAGAGGCGATTTCGAAGAAAGAGATGTACGTATGAAGCTGGTATGGTGTGGATCAAATTGAATCTAGTTGTATGATAATGTCAGAATCATACGAAAACTTAAAGACATTAGATTTGAACATAAGATGCTTACAGACAAAAAGAACCGTGCAACCATGAACAGAGTTACAGTACTTTAGATTTACTACATGACTATTGCTGCGAATAAGGTATAATACAACGGACAAGTATACGCAGCACGAGCATCCCTATACCGATAGGATCTCGCAAAAGATAAGACTCTAGTTGCACTAGTTCTGGATAGTTTATAAGTCTGTTACAACGAAACGCCTAAATTACATTAACGTGAGTTCCGGAGCAGGTTCTCCCGTAGCTGTGATCCTGAGAATCTTCCCATCTGCTCCAGAGTTCTTTGCTATAGGGAAATCCTTCTTGAAGTGCCCTATTTCACCGCATTGGTGGCATGACTGGCTAGTACTCGCATTGGTGACGGGAGTGAGGTGTTGAGTAGGAGTTATGGGGACGCGGGTTCTTTCCTTGATTTCCTTTTTCGGGAAATCTCTCTTATAGTGCCCAAAATCACCACAATTAAAACAAACTAGGTTTGCTCCAGTGGTGGAGGTAGTTCTACATAAACGAGCAATGTGCCCCATCTTGTTGCAATTAACGCATTGTAAGGCTCGGCAAATTCCCTCGTGGTGGTAGTTGCACCTGTCGTACTTCGGGAGTGTTCCTTTATATGGTCTGCTCGGTACGGGGATGGCAGGGGTTTCCACCTGCTGTGGTTGCATGGCAAGTTTTTGGGACTTCTTGCGTTCTTTCTGGGCTTGACGCCTGCGTTTCTTGTTCTTTGTCTTTCGGCTTTGCGAGCCTGTGATTGTTACTGTTTTGCGATTTCCTGGATGCATACCACGATTGGAAACTTCAATCCCATAATCAGCATTGATTGTGCTTATAGTGCTATGGTGTGTAAGGACAACTGTCACGACAGCCATCACAACAGTTGTAATTATGGTTTCGAAAGTAGAAGCGTCCATAGGAAAGGCGGAGGTTTCATTGCTCGACTGATTGTTTCCGAATGACGACATGATTCTGTAACACGTAAGATAAGGATTTTGTGAGCGATTCAGGTTGACCCTAAATGTACTTTGATTTCTCAAACAAAGAGTAAGAGTATGTTCTCGAAAGGTTAACCTACATCCCTATGATGCAGTCCTAGTACGGAATGGAAGTGAGTTTGTAGAATGGTCTCAAGATGTTTTTCGTTCAAGCTGAGGTATCGTGGGTTGGTGAATAATAGGATCCAACCACTAAAAGAGCCTTGGAAATGTCTCCAGAGCTAAATTACTTTAGTCCAATGACTTAACTAACGATAGACTCCAATGAAAGTATGGTAAGAGTACTTGAATGAAGAATGACACAGAAGTTAGCCGGCTGTCAATATCTTTGGTATTCACGACGTAAAGATTTGGGAAAATGACCTTGTAAAGGTCTTACATCATATCCAGAGAAGATAGTTCTTGAAAACATATAGGCCTAACCTAAAGTAATTACAGTACAAGATAATTTCATAGAAAATGTCACATCGGGCATAGATAGAAAAGGATTCCTTTTAATAAGGAAAATAAAGTAAAGCGTCTACTACTGGCAACGATCATCCCTTTGGTGAATTCTCAGGTCAGCCAGTTGATATTCCATATCAAGCAGGTATCTTTCGTATACCCTGTGATGTACTCGGAGCTCAATGACTTCAGCTCGGGTTTCAGCTAGTGCTTGCAGCAGGGTTTCGTGGTTTCTCTCAGATCTCTCGCGAGCATCTTCTAGACGAATGGTGCGGAGGGTATGCATTCTCGCATTGGCGACAACTTCAGTGATCTAATGTAAGGCTGTACTGCCTTGAATCTCATTTCGGGCCACTCTGCGGACCAAGATTAGCAAGATTCCGTCTGCTGAGCCCCCATTGCTCAGGTCATAAAAGCTTCAGTCACCATTAAATGGCATGGGCTGATCTTGTCCTTGGCTCCATGTTTCTAAACATTCCACCCATGGAGGCGTCGGGCCATGAAAAGCCGGACGAGTGTTAGGAATTGGAACGGGAGCTACCTGAGGTAGGTTCTCAACTTCGGGTTTGGAGTTAGCATCATCCGAAAGGTCTTCGTCATTGTGATCATTCACAGGGATTGGATGATCATTCTCTGGTTCTTCTTCAAACCAACCAGCAATGACTTCGTTCGGAAGATACTGCTTGCCGTGGGGATGGAGTCCAGCCATGTTATCTACGCGAGAATTGGGGTAAGAAAATAACTATTCTACGAACTATCTAGATAATTATTTAGAAAATCTTCATTAGTTACATCTCTATTTGTGAAGTGCATACCAGTTATATGTAATCGAAATAGGATAGGCCTTCGAATAAGTGACCTTAACTCCAAATTCACACAGAATCGGGTTAAAGTAAAATTTTCACAGATTCTAAGTCTATAACATCCTAATTACATACAGCTTTATTGTATCCACTTAGCAACTATGAACTTGGTAATGAAGACCCCGTTTTAGTTCTCAAGTATAAAGTACTTATAATAACACCAAATACTCCTATAGTATTTTAAGTTTAATGTTATGTTCTACTGTTCTCATTGTGGCAGGGTTGGTAAGATTTTAGATTTGTTGCAACCACACAGCAACACCTAGGCACATACTAGTCAACCATCGGATAATATAGGTGATCAGGCTATATCTTCCCAGTTTTGACCATATGTCTCTAAGCCCACCTGTGTTGCCAAACAATCGTAATTCCTTTGTACTGTCCTAGTGACACTGATTTTAGTATGAATGCAACACGTACACTTACTTAAATATTTTATTATTTAAAGTATAAACTCTTGGTCAGAGTATTTTTAATCCCTTATGTATTTATAGATAGAATATCTTTTATGGGTTGATATACTTAATTCACTATAAACAATGCTCTGATACCAATCTGTCACACCCCAAAACCAAGAACGATGGAAACGTTCTGGGGCGGAGGACGTCATGTACAGTATCACAACAATGAAAAGTAGTAAACAAGAAACAACATCATCCATTGCATTAATAATATAATTATTATACAATTATGTTCTGTCAAATTTTGATAAACACTAAATCATAAATCAAAATGAAAGATGAGTCTTCAACGAGCTCCATCTTCCCTAATCCTTGCATCGGTACCTGTCTATGATGACCTGAGGATACAAGAAATTTTGAAAGCGAGTATCAGCTTTAAAGCTGGTGAGATCATAAGTATTTTAGTGTCTTAATTGAGTGTAAATACTTGTATGTATTTGAAATGTAAGTATTTGTATGTATATGAATTGTAAGTATTGAAAATGTAAATGAACTGTAAGTATTAAAATGTTTGTAAAACAACTGTAAACGTTTGAAAAACTCTAGAAATCCCTATGATTCCTATTATTATATAAGTGTGTCTTCTACCAAGACCTAACTATTCTCAATGCAGTCTTCTACCAAGACTTAACTGTTCTAAATGTTCGTTTCTTGTAAAAGTGTGTAATTTTCCCAAGTGTAACTATCATTAACAAAATATAGTTTTTACATTTAAAGTTTAAGTGAAAAGATCACTAAATATATGTACAGGGAAAATTAATGTAGTACTAAAATCTAGCGCTATAAGAACTACTGATGTACTAACTACCTTAAACCGGATTTATATTACGGCATCATGTGATTAATTGTACCATACTATTGACTGGTAACAACGACATAAGAATGGTCGTAAAAAGAAATGACGTTTGGCACCCGCAGACCTACAGGTCCGGCTGTAGCTAGAAACATGGTGTAGGATAGTCAATCCAGTATTGATCTATACGCAAACTCATGCTCTCCCTTCAAGAGACTCTGGCTACAACACGGGTGATGACATCTAAGTCATGCTCCGATTCATATCACAATAATTAACGTATTCATGTATATGTAATGTAATGAACTGTTCTAGCTGTAATGTACGTGCTCTGTACCTAGCAAGTATAGTAATGTACTGTAATGTTCTAGCTGTAATGTACGTGCTCTCTACCTAGTAGGTATAGTAATGTACTGTAATGTTCTAGCTGTAATGTAGGTGCTCTTTACATAGCAAGTATAGTAATGTACTGTAATGTTCTAGCTGTAATTTACGTGCTCTCTACCTAGCAAGTACAGTAATGTACTCTAATGTTCTAGCTGTAATGTACGTGCTCTCTACCTAGGAAGGATTGACTAATGAATGAACTGACTCATTGTATGATATCGCGTTCTAGTAATGGTTCTAGTATCTTCCTAAACTACCCATATGGTAGTTTACTAGTAATCTAACTGGGACGTATGAACATGGATGTATACCCTTGCTACCCAAGGGCATTGGATGAATTGGAAGGACCTTTTATGACTATATATGTACACATGATATATATAACTAATATTTGAACGACCTTTGGACGAGTACCCGATATCCTATCAGACCACATCCAAATCGAGGAAAAGGAAACAAGGTGGATAGCCTTCCTAAGTCTTTTAAACATTACTTATATAACTATACATATAGAGGCATGCAATTTATAATATAAAAGCATAAAATAATTTTTGTAAAACCTTTGAACATAATTATTATCTAAGAAAAGATCGACTTGATGTCGATCTATAAAACGTTTTGAAGGCATGGGTTTGATAAAACAATTTAGTATAAAGAAACATTTGTTTGAATCACAATTGTAAATAAGTTTGAAATAAAACATACATAGTAAAATGTACAGTGTAATAAGGAGTTTTAAACATATAAAATGTTTATGAAAATCTTTTGAAGGAAACTGTTTGGTAAAACGGCTAATGAATAGCCAATCATTTGAATGCTACTTATTAATCACATATGATTGATATAATAATTAGCATAATTCTACTTGTATCCCCCCCATAAAACATTTAGAAACTGTAAAAACATTGATTAAGGGGTATGAACTCACCTGTAGCAAGTGGATCAGAAAGGAAGTGTCGGATAAGTGCTTGGTGTCAAGTGAAGACTTAGACACGCATAAAGATCCTAATAACATATAAGGATATATGTATATACACAATTAGTCTTTGAACAACTAATAAACAAAGTTAAGACACTCTAGGACACGCTAAACACTTTATACAAGTGTTATAAGTCTCAAGGGTTGCATCTACGTGTTGTAGGGAAAGGCTAGTGTGTTTGGGGTTCAAGGGTAAACTCCCTTGGAGTTTACGGTTTTCATGGCCATTACCCAAGGAGTTTACGGCAGTAAACTTAAGGGCTTACGGTCGTAAACTCTACAACTTATGACCATTTGTTGTTTTGAAGACTACTAAGCTATTCCAAGCATTCCTACTTCATGATTTAGCCTTAGGAAGTGTTGTGTGGCATCAAAACACTCCTAAATGGAGTTTACGGTGTAAGGACCATTTTTCCATGAGTTTACATCCTTAAACTCCTAAGTTTGGTATTTGGCGGCTTTCAAGTCCTTAGCTCAAACATGGCACTAGTCTAGGTTAGATTCTAGCCATAAGGAACAACCATGGGCCATTTATGGGACATTTACACCACATTTGAGGTGTTTACGGTTTTGGGAGATCCCCAAACAGTAAACACATAAAAATATATGATTTTGGTGCTTTTTGTGTGATACATTCATCAAGGATGGATCTAGACAAGTCCCTAAGGCATTGTGAAGCATCTAAACACCCTAAAGCACCCTAAGGCACTATATTGGGTGTTTATGGTTTTGGGAGCCTCCCAAAACCGTGAACACCTTGTTCTTGGTGTTCTTGGGACTTTTCCTTGGTATAAACATGTATAGAAATCTTAAAATGACTCTAGGATAGAAGTACTTACATAGAGGAAGCTTGAAATGAACTTTAAATCCAAGAACACTTAGTGTGTGTTCTTGGTGTTCTTGGTGTTTTTGGAAACTAATCAAAACACAAAAATGGATTTATTAAAGGATGTACAATCACTAGATTAAGTGATATACTAACTTAAAAGGGCTAGAAACACTTACTAGATTGAAGATTTTGAATAAAAACTTGGATGATACTTGAGAGGATATTTTGGAGTTTACTCTTTTGACATTTGGGGAGTAAACACAAATGACTAGCCTTTTGGGGAGTAAACTCATATATAGGTATGAGTTCACGGTTTTTGGGTGATTTTTCAACCCAAACATAAAAGTTTGGTCGGGAATTTCTAAGACGCGAAGTGTTGACGGTTTTTAAAATTCAAAACCCGAGACGACACTTTCTTTCACCCGTTCGTTTAAAATAATATTAAAATAATCACACGTACTTTTAATTTTCTTAAAATAAGAAATAATGACATTGACTTATGATACGAAGTGGTTGACTTTTAGGGTTTGACCGAATGGAAATTTCGGGTTGTCACACATATAAACAACTATATTAGACTTTGGGTGACATACGCATGAGATTGACGTGACAACTACGATTTGGTAATTGTTAGGAAGAAAAAAATTAAAATTTCACAAGTAGATTTCTGACAGTTCACTAGTTGTCTCTACTCTACAGGATTTCTCCAAACTACTGGGTTCATGACTCATAAGTTTAGGGTTTTCAAGGATTTCTTTTCATAACCGAATTAGAAGTTCTTCAATATACAATTAGTTAATGAGAATCGCGCTAGTTACTATTGATGGTTCCTGGTTTTCTTTGCTTGTTCCGATCATGATTCTTCTAACTCGAGCTATTAACTCCTTGCTCTTTAGTCTTGGGCAGTTTCTTTCAAAATGCCCATTTTCACCTTTTTCATAACAATCTTTTCTTCCACCAATGCTTATTCTAATTTCTTCATTTCATCTCCCAGTAGCACACACCTATGAGCATCACCTATAGTGCTTCTCAAGTCGTGGCATAAGTAGAGTCGATACCTATAATTTACACATAATAGTTTGAATCAGTAAATTCAATGTCATTAAAGGTGTAAGTGACAGTCAGGAAGTTTGACTTTGACCAGGACTTTGACCAGAGTTGACATAGTTGACCCCGGGAAGATAGTTTAGTCTATGTGTTATTATTGTATTAGTTGCTTAGGGAGCTAGAGGAGCAGTGTTTCGGAGAGAGTTGTCGGTTAGTAGCCAAAGGGTTATCAGCCGAGTTTAGCAGTTCATGTGAGTTTTCCTTCCAGTAGGAACGGGTCTACAGGCACAATGCCGACATGTCTAATTAGCAGTAGTTTCTGGACTTCGGTACGATGCACTAGTTTAGTGTGCTTGATGTCTTTGTGATTCAGGCATGTTTTTGTTTTATGTGTTCCGGACTTCGGTCCCACGCAGTATGCAGTATATGTGTTTATGCTAGTACTTATGATTATGCTATGTCATGTTCAGTTAGTTAGTCCGGACTTCGGTTTGATGCAGTTAGTCGGACTTCAGTCTGATGCAGGGGGCTAGGCCCCAGTATGTCCGGACATCATTCCGATGCAGGGGAAAGGCCCCAATTAGTCCGGACTTCGGTCTGATGCAGTTTTCGGACTTCGGTCTGATGCAGGGGGAAAGGCCCCAGTTAGTCCGGATTTCGGTTTGATGCAGTGGGTAAGGCCCAATATGTAATTTATATGTTATTGTATGGTATGTGGTAGTTTGGGGGAGCTCACTAAGCTTTGTGCTTACAGTTTCAATTTTGGTTTCAGGTACTTCCGCAAGCAAGGGGAAGTGCTCGGATTGATGGCATGGCACACACCACAGTTGGAGTTTATTCCTGGGAGTTTTATTTAGATATTTTGATATGTTATTAACTTCAATTTTGAATTGATACATTTACTATGGAATTTTGGGACATACGATTCATGGTTTTATTATCTAATAGTTGATGTTGCAATTTTTTGTAATATTAAAACAATTTTTGTTTTTGGGTCGTATTTTGGGTCGTCACAAGTTGGTATCATAGCTTTGGTTTGAGGATTTGGGCACGCTTTCGAGTGTGTCTAAACTCAAATTGAGGAAATGGTAAAAGATTTTCAAGAGAGAAACGTTTTCGAAAAGAATTTTTGAAAAAAAGAACTTAGTAAGAAAAAGAGTTTTTTTTAGAAGAGAAAAGGGTGTGGTGCATGTGCTCAGCCGAGCTCAAGTACGTACTCCCAAATTACCTATACAAGTTTATGTTATGACTATCAGTTTCAGTTTCAATAGAACGACATGCTAGAATAGGACTAAGCATCTAGGGATGATGCCTTATGTGCCTGCTATATGTGTTTCAGATTTATGATAATTGCATGCTAGTATTGAGTAGACAGTAGTAGGATAGCATATTTTGGTTATGCCTGATAGTATGAGCTTAGTATTGTATGCTAGTAAAGTTTCTCATTATTAGAATAGATTTGCTTGAGTGGTTCCTGTGTCCAAATGTTGCTTGCTTTGTGCGACACCGAGTGATGGGAGTTAGCCATTAGGTGAATACGTCACGTCACATGTGATCATGGTTAAATAATCTCAAAGTGCTGGATTTGGCCCTATTGCGCAACTCTTGTATGAGTCTAACCGTTGTAGGGATGAGTCCCTTACTCGAAGGATTATCCGAACCTCGTTACATGTGATGGTATTCAGGTGATGGCTAATTGGCATTACAAGGAGGCCTTCAGCAGCTGAGGACTGGTTTGGGTCAGAGATTTCCCTAGGGTAAGCCTAGGATGAGAGTAGCAAAGATCAGTAGCAGTAGAAGGGACTTGGTTGAGTTAAGGTAACTCTTGAGGAAAGTACGGATACATGTGGAAGGTAGTATGGGCCCGTACTACTGAAAGTAGAGGATCCGTACTCGATTCAAGAGGGGCCAAGACGAAACGGGGAAATTGAAGAGTATGTGTGAGATCCCTCAGAAACAATGAGTATTCTGACAGTTATTGTGATATGTTTTCAGCATGGTGACGTTACGCGAGATATCAGTTAGCAGTTCAGGTGCCGGGGAGGGATCTGGCTCAGGCTCTAGAGTCGAATAGTTTGATGATCAGATGATAGATGTCATTTCCGCATAGATTATGCGCAACATCATTGATCAGACTCCTGTGATATTCGATTCAGTTATGGAAGCCATCGTGGAGCTTTTGGACATTCGTCTTGAGGCCTTTAGGGTCGGGATAGTTTCGGGACAGTTTCGGGCTCGTCTAGAGCCCGATTCTGATGGATCCCAGGGATCCATCAGGGAAGGGGATCCCATTTTTAGCTCTTGTCATCAAGGGTTGGAAGTGAGTGGGGCACCCTATCCCCAGGATAGTCCCATGTATGATTTGGTCATTACGGAGGTTTCACGAGTCGTTTGTAAGGAGCTACCTGACATCGTCGAGAGGGTCACTGATAGGTTGACCGAGCAGCTTTAGGACCGGTCAGCGGTTGTTCAGACGATTGATGGGGGCGATGGGGTAGCACATGAGCGAGGGATTGACCTTGAGTCAGAAATGAAGAGGAAACCGGATGAGGTTCAATGGCCCATAGGTTCGGGTAAAATAACCAAAGGGTCGAGTTTGAGATCGAGATACTTCTAGGGCCGCAACCGATGCGGGAAGTGTAGCAGGACGCACATGGGTGCATGTAGGAGTAGTAAAGGTGGTAATCCTGGATGCTTCAAGTGCGGCCAGACTGGTCATTTTAGCAGTGATTGCACTACTACCATCACCCAAGGGATTGATCCAGTTTGTTTACGTTGCAGTCAGAGAGGCCCACTGTCCGAGTTTGTATACATCATGGTAGGTGATAATTCCTACCCATGGGACTTCGAGAACTACAAACATACATCAGGGTCGGGCAAGGGCACCCACGGCTCGGAGCAGGGCATTCCGGTTGATTTCAACATGTATTCGAGAAACACACGATGTTGGGGATACGTATCTTTTACCTTCCTCTAAATTATGATTTATGATGTTGTTATATTCTGCACCGATTTAGTAAGTACTCATATTGGAATATTATATTACATATTTGTGAGTGAGTCATATGCCGTCTGCATACCTTGGATTCTAGAATGATAGTTGAGGACGTTCCCGTAAAGCAGGTTACTTCAGATGTAGTAATTGTAGCAAGTATGAGTGAGACTCGGTGGTGTCTCGCTATTTTCGGGAAGGTGTTATTTGTGTATAGATCGGTTATATTTTCACCATTGGTAAGCTTGAGTTCCCAGTAGAGTAACCAGAGGATGATAGGATAGTAGTTCAAAGATGTCCCTCCTCCCCTTTAAGCTCAGGTTATTAGGACGCAGTCGCTGAAGTAGGATCAATCGGGGATTGAAGGGTGCTCGATTAGTTGACAAGATTGGTTTAGGTCTGATGAAGGGTTAATTTAGACACCAGCAAAGATAAACATCGATTGTCAGCGGATTGACCTTTTAAATGATAGGAAGGATGGAGAATCCTTTTCAAACTGTGAACTGTAAGAATTAGCCGGATCAAAGTGGGGGAGAACCCTTCATGCATTCAGGGTCAGTAGCATGCTAAACTTAGAAAGGGTTGGTAATCTTGTGTAGGAAGGGAAAGCAGCCCGAAGGGTCTAGTGGGTTCAGGAGTTCAGGAGTTGGGAGTTTGGAAAACTTCCTAATGTCGGTTGCATGTATTTGGGACTAGTAGACGATTGGGTTGGGAAACCAAGTTGTAGAATTTCTCATCGGAAAGCAAGTGTAGCAAGGATGTAAGACTACAAGATAGTTGTAGCATTTGATGACCGAGGGTTGGTTTTGGAAATTAGGTTGGCTGATTGCTAGCAGGACTCGGGTGAGTTAGGGTGCCCTCAGAATAGTAGTTAGTGATAGAGTCAGTAGGGAGGGTGTTGTAAGTCTGTGGGTGTAGCTGTAGCATTCACTAGCAGCCAGATAGTGTTAGAATGTTGTAAGTCTGCGGGTGTAGCCGTAGCATTCTGTGACAACCCTATTTTTCCCAAAAGCATTGTAAACACTCGAAAGCTAAAAACAACGAAATTAACCTCGAAAATAAAGTGTTCAGGTATCTAAGTTGGGATGCATCGAATATTAGATATCATGCCCAGGTTTCCAAAAACATAAAGAACACTCAAAACCGAGTTATATTGAAGAAATTATAACCACTCGTATAATTACGACACGACGTTAAAACGTAATTTGATGTAAAAAGTGAAATCTCAATAAAATACATTTTAGCCTTAAAGTATCTAAACAAAAGTCGTAGATCTCGTTGAAAGATGAGCGTGCATAAAAAGATCGCCCAATTTGGACCTCGTATGAAGAAGTTACGAATTTTCAAAGTTTCGTAACAGTAGTAAAGGGCTAAAAACTCGGATTGAAGATCGAGTATTATTTAGCTATCACCACCTAAACGGAAGTTGAAGATCTCCTCGGTGGTAATAAAACAACAAAAAAGACAAACGAAAACCGACGTCGAATAAAGAACCTATGAAATTTTAACGAACTTTAGGAGGCCCGGCCTATTAAAATTATATCAGTAAAAATAAATTCAAAACTAGCCGACGGAGTCTAAATGAAAGTTGTAGAGCATAATCTCACCTACGCGTGGATATAAAGAACGCGAAAAACGGAGCTCGTACGCGAAAGTTACGGAATTTAGAAGTTGGAAGCAGGGATTACGCCCTGCGTAATCTGGGAGTACGCCCCGCGTACTAGACCCAGGGTCGAGTCCCATCGGCCTGCCCAAGCTACGCCTAGCTAGCCAGGAGCCGTAAGCCGTGACGTATTTTTATGCCCAGCGTAACGACGTACGCGCTGCGTACGTGAGTACGCCCCGCGTACTCCAAAATTACGCCCCGCGTACGAGGCAATTCCAGCCTATAAATAGAAGGCTTAAGCTCGGGTTTTGGCACACCTTCACCATTTCTCAGACATTCTCCCAACTCCAGAGACCCTTTTCTCACCTCGGTTTCCGCACTCGAGCCCCGACGAAAGATTTACGTTGCAGAAGTTCCCGAAGAGCCCGACGACGCAACTATCCGCGATCGAAACTCTGCTCAACTCTAGCCCCTCTCTTCAAACTTAACGAGTGAGTTCATACCCCTACTTTTCAACTCTTTTTCATGTTTTAGGGGGGGAAATACAAGTACATTACACGTTAAAAGTATCGTTTTCTAAACATAAATGAAATTTCTAACTTCGAATATCGATACAAACATCTTATGTATACAAGGGCAATTATATCACTAAGTTATGTCTACGAAATGGAATATACTATCTGAAAAACTATAATGGGTATAGTTAGCAAGTCAATCCTACATTTTTATACAATTTGAAAACGAAACACGTTCAAAAAGGAGTAAAGTCATTTCATTGTAAATCTATTTATACTAGGTAATGTGAGACATTTAAACTTCAACGTACATTTTTGTATGCATTTCAAGTCCTGTATTATATACCATAATCTCTGGGAGGGAGAGCGTGATACTTGTGTATAGATCTATACGGGATTGACAATCCCGCACCTAAACTACTAGCTATAGTTAGACCGGCAGGTCTGGGGTGACAAATGTCATAACACTACAACACTTGAAGAATGTTGTTACAGGCCGTCAGTGTCAATAGTATGGTTATAAAACTCACATAAAAAGTATAAAACAAGATTGATTTACAAGGTTCATATGTGCATCGCAGTATTTCTACATTATATTTTCATACTAAATTATTGATATCAATTGTTTATAAAAGTTACTAACACATTCCAACTTTGGAACCTTTTACATGTTACAAGAAAATATTGGATTTTCTAAAGATTTCGTTTACCAAATTACCACCAAAAAGGAATATACTTTTCAACTCGGAACACTCATGAACTCACCAACTTAAATGTTGACACTTTTCAAAACCACTTGTATTTCTCAGGGAATCAGTGATACAGGTAAACTACCTGCTTTTGGAAGAAGGAACACAAAGGATGATTTTATCATTAAACATTTATTCATCATATTGTAATATTCTTTTGATAACATGTATAACGCAACAATACACGTTTTCATTAATATATATATATGATGGTTGTGTTACTATCTTTACAATATTCAATCGTTGTGATACTACGTGAAGTCATCCACCCCCGAATGTTTCCGCCATTCCGGTTTGGGGGTGTGAAACATTCACTAGCAACAAGATAGTGTTAGTGTTGTAAGTCTACGTTGTAGCCGTAGCATTCACTAGCATTCAGATTGTGAGTGGTGTGAGACTGCGGGTGTAGTTGCGTCATACAAAGGTTAGTAGGTAGCATGAGCGCATTGTTAGGGCGCGGGGGGGATCAGTAGTAACCACTAGTTCGGGTGCAGTAGTGAGGATTGGAAATCCACGGATTGTATTTCGGAATTTCCCAAATGGTTTAGATATAGTTGAGCCAGCGATACGAAAGTTGGAACGTCACTTCAGCTATGAGGAAAAGGAAGCAATGGATTTCTTCATGTTATTTGTTATATAAGGCTACGATTGGTCATGTAGCAATCACGTTTAGCTGCGGTTTGGTAACATCAGGATTCGATGCTCGAGACCTGCTGGATCAGGAGGTTGTTAGAGCCTCAGTGACATGATAACTAGCGGTAACTAGTCCAGAGAAGGATTTTGTTCGGAAGTCGTGTTAGGCGACTAAAATAGGGAATCTTTGGTTCCACAGCCGGGTTGGATCCCGATATTTCAGACGACTGACGAATGAATTGGGACCAGGAAGATCTCGGGAGATGTTGGTAAGTAGCCATGTGGTAGCATGTTGTTTCAGGCGGTCAGTGTTTCTGGCAGTCAGTGTTCAAGCAGTTCAGTGTTTCAAGTAGTCAGTGTTCAGGTAGTTCAGTGTTTGAGGCAGTTCAGTGTTTCAGGCAGTCAGTGTTTAGGCAGTCTAGTGTTTCATGCAGTCAGTGTTCAAGTAGTTCAGTGTTTCAGGCAGTTAGTGTTCAGGCAGTTCAGTGTTTCAGGCAGTTAGTGTTCTAGGCAGTTTAGTGTTTTCAAGCAGTTCAGTGTTTTTAGACAGTCTTGGGTCTCTAGCGGTAATTGTATTTTGAATTTTCATGGATAGCTTGTGGAGTGGCAAGTCACTCATAACACGATTATCTAAGTTATGGCCAAGTATAAGTGAATCGCTAGGATATGTGGATCTGTGAATTCTGTTGTTCTAGTGGGAACCTGGAGTAGTTAGCATGTAAGAAATGGTAAAGAATGATTTCGAGGATGAAATCTGATTTAAATGGCTGGAGTAATGTATAGCGTGAAGGGTATGTCCTTCGCAGTGGCAGAGGAGGTGGTTAGTTATGGGGAGTTGCCTTGGGGAAGCCAGAAAACGCGCAAGGGAAAGGGGTGAGCCCTTGGATGTCATCATAAGTAGTAGATGGATGGTCAGTTGGGTAAGACGTGTTCTCAGGATTGATTAGGATTAGAATGCACTCAAGGTGACTATCTACAAGAACTAGTTTTAGCCGGACTGACTGGGCAGAGGACCATTGGAGGCGGTACCCGAGGGTTGGACCGAGCAGATGAAGTGTGCATTGTTCAGGAAGGTTGTGAGTAGATTGGAGATCGGTTGGCCGTGGCGGACTTCGAGGATGAAGCCTAATTCAAGTGGAGGAGAATTGTAACATCCCAAGTTCAGGAGCAATACTCAGGGGTGTAAAATGTTATTATGAGGCTGGACTCGGCGAGTAGGTGCAGTTACTCGTCGATTCAGAGCGGGATTTGGTCGCGAGTTAAGTGACCAACTCACTGAGTCGGCAACTGGACTCGACGAGTTGGTTCTGAGAAGAGAAAATCATAATCTTAGGGTTTGCACCCTATTTAAAGGACTTTATGTCCTTCACTTAGCCTCCTTATTGCCTTGAAGAGCCAGTAAACCCTAAGCTCGTGTGTGTGAGGCCTTTGGAGGGAGATTGAAGCTTTGGAAGTAGTTTCTAGCTAAAGAAACTTGTAGATCAAGTGTAAAGCACCAAGGGAGTCGTGAAGATCTGGAATCTACTTCAGTTTGGGCACATCTTGGAGGTAATAAGTTGTTACCTTCACTCTTTTAGCATCTATATCTATTCTTGAATGAGATTTTGGGGTTATTTTGGTAAGATTGAGATCTATTTCGTGTTTGGGGCTTAGATTTGAGGTTGTCACACCCCAAAACCGGAACGGCGGAAACGTTCTGGGGTGGATGACGTCATGTCAAGTATCACAACACATGCATTATAGTAATCAAAGTACAACAAAACATTGCATTAATAGTAATAGTTTTACAAGGTTACATTACAACACTTTAAAGTAATACAAGTAATAGAATAAATGCAGCATAGTACAAAGCTATCTTCATCAACAACTCCGGGGATGTACCTGTCTAATGCTAACCTGAGAATACAAGTTATTTGAAAAGCAAGTATCAGCATTTTTACAATGTTGGTGAGTTCATAAGCATTTAGTGACATTTCATTCAAATAACTTAAGAACGTAGTAGTTTAAGTGATTTCAGTGTATTAGAGTCCTTTCCAGAAAATCCTATATTTTCTTTAATAAAAGCAGCCTTCTACCAAGACTGGTCAGTGAGGTAGGGTAAAAAGTAATTTTCCCTAAATTGCTATCATTATCAAAATACTGGATTTGATTATTGAGGAAAGCAACGACATCAGGGAATATCATATGCCTCAGCAGTGAGGACTGCTGACTAAGGCAAAAGAGTCATAGACTCCAGGAAAGTATCGAACTAACGACACGCCTGGTTCAGTCTAACAAATGGAGAAACAGACCCCAGGAGGTACCAAATGAAAGGTACAACTGGTAAGGTCTAAAACAGTGAACGCAGACTGAAGACGATACCAAATGGAAGGTACATCTTGCAAGGTCAAACAGAGATAACAGACCCCAGACGGTATCAAATGAAAGATACATCTTGTAAGGTCAAACAGAGATAACAGACCCCAGACGGTATCAAATGAAAGATACATCTTGTAAGGTCAAACAGAGATAACAGACCCCAAACGGTATCAAATGAAAGATACATCTTGTAAGGTCAAACAGAGATAACAGACCCCAGACGGTATCAAATGAAAGATACATCTAGCAAGGTCAAAACAGTGAAGACAGACCGCAGACGATACCAAGTGAAAGGTACATCTCGCAAGGTCAAAACAGTGAAGACAGACCGCAGACAATACCAAGTGAAAGGTACATCTCGCAAGGTCAAAACAGTGAAGACAGACCACAGACGATACCAAGTGAAAGGTACATCTTGCAAGGTCAAACAGAGATAACAGACCCCAGACGGTATCAAATGGAAGATACATCTAGCAAGGTCAAAACAGTGTAACTCTGAAAAAGTTGACATCAGCATACAGTGTAAATCGCTGATGAAATACTGTTACCTTAAAGCCATGAATTATAAGGCAACCCAGGATACTCGTAACCATACTGACTAGAGTTCTAGATGCTCTACAAGCATCTATATAATGTGACATTTGTCACCCCTTGGCATGGTAGGCCGTGGACTGTAGCTAGCAGTCAGGGTGCGGGGTTGTCAATCCCGTATAGGCCTATACACACAATGTCTGCTCTCCCTACAGGAGACTCTGGTTACCAACTAGACGACGGAGAAGGCCGCGTCCCGAAGATGCATCCCAAATAGAGGATAGTGTGTTACTAGGAGGGAGTGGGTTTCTTATGTAAGTGTAGACTGGAGGTATAGATTCTTAACTGAATTGACTGAAGAAAACTCGTATGTCTATGCTCGTATACATAATATATAACTAATGAATCGAACGACCTTCAGATGGACATCCGATCCCACCAGACCACATCTCAATGAAGAAAAGGAAATAGGGCGGACAACCTTCCTAAGTACTTCAATCATTATTTATATGCATCTATACAAGCATAAACATACATCTAACTACGCTTGAGTGTGTATCATACAGTGAAGTATAAGTGTACAGTGGAACATCTGAGTCGTGAAGTATAAGTGTAAAGTGGAACATCTGAGTCGTGAAGTATAAGTGTACAGTGGAACATCTGAGTCGTGGAGTATAAGAGTACAGTGGAACATCTGAGTCGTGAAGTATAAGTGTACAGTGGAACATCTGAGTCGTGAAGTATAAGAGTACAGTGGAACATCCGAGTCGTGAAGTATAAGAGTACAGTGTGGGATAATCGAACCATGAAGTATAAGCGTACCAAGTATAAGTGTATCACGAAGCAGAGACGACAATAAGTGATGTAAGAATGTCTATCAAGTATAAGTGGAGTAAAGTCGTTATCCAGTATAAGTGAAGGAGAAATCGTATCACTAAGTAAGAGCGTGAATAAGTATAAGCGTCATCAAGTATAAGCGACTATAGGTATAAGTGAAAGTGTTACCGAGTCAGAGTATAAAATAAGTATAAGTGAAGCAGCAGTATTTTATAAGTAAAAGTATACGTCAAAAAGGGAAATCTTTAATGAAAGGCCTTTATGTACAGAGAAAATCACAAATTGTATTCCTTTGTAAAATACATTTAAAACCTTAGAGGATCTTTCATAAACCAAATTAGGATGAATTTGAATAAATCAGTATAAGTAAAATTTATGAAACAGGTAAAAGTCATTTTAGTGTCCCACTCGGTTAAACAGTGTAAAAGTGGTAAAATCTTGTGCATGCGGGTTATCAATCATATGTGATTGACATGATAACCGGCATGTTTAACTTGTATTCCCCCCTATAAAACATTTAAAAGCATTTAAAAGGTTCATTCAGGGGTATGAACTCACCTGGTGTAAGTAGGTCCGACGAAAGTGCCGATTGGGCGTTCGGGGTCACGCAAGGACTTGAACACACACAAGGACCTATTTTAACATATGATAACATATGTTCACATACAATTAGCATATAATATACTAATTAAACAATTATACACACTCAAAGGAGTGGAAAACACTTTTGGTTGAGTGTTTGGGGTCCCGGGTAGCGTTTACGGGTGCTAAGGGTCTCTTATCAGTTGTGGGACTTTGCTATACTCGCATATCAAGTGTGTAAATGGATTTAAAACACCAACATGGACCAAACAAGGAGTTTACGGCCCAACCTAAGGGAGTTTACGGCCGTAAACTCCCAAGGTCCTATTCTTGGGTGTTTGATGCTTCTAGCTTGTTCATAGAATTATTCCAAGCACTTTTCCTAAAAGGTATGTGTGGGTTTGAGGCCTCTAAGGGTACTAAACAAGAGTTTACGGCCTAGGAACTCTCCCAAGGGAGTTTACGGCCGTAAACTCTCAACCTTTGAGTTTAGTGAAGTTTTAAGCCCCTATTGCCTTCCTAGAATTTTCTTATGAAGTTTGATGCTATTTTGGGTGATTAAAACCAACATTTGAGGGGGTTTTGGGGAGTTTACGGCCTAGATAAATGCTTGGGCCATAAAATCCAAGAAATCCCTCATTTTCCTTGTGTTTAAGCCCTTAGATCCTTCCTAACATTTTATAGAGATAGCCTATGGTCATTTGGGGGACAAAAACTAACTTTTGGGCATGATTTAGGGTGTTTACGGCCTTGACCTTTGTCTGGGCCGTAAACTCCTTTCTTTAAATCATTTTGGAGTGTTTCAAGTGTCTAAACTCAAGAGGATAAGTCCCTAAATTATGTAATAATCCCTAGGATGAGTTTGGTGCACATTTGGGACATTTTGACATGATTTTGAGGAGTTTACGGCCTAAGCTTGTGCTTGGGCCGTAAACTCTTGTTTGAGTCCTAAAATCATGCCTTTTAATGTTTAAACACTCCTAGGCTATATCCCCTAATTATTCCCAAGCTTATGGACAAGTTTAGAGACATGTTTGGCACCATTTTAGGGGTTTACGGCCCTAGAGTGTTCCTGGGCTGTAAACTCCTTATCCCATGCCTTCTTGGATGGTTTTTGGGCTATAACTACAGCTAGTAATGTTTAGAGCAAGCTAGGGTAAGCGGACTTACAATTTGGAAGCGTTTGGTTGCGGAGTCGGGGCGAAAACCGGTCTAGAGAGAGAGTATAGAGAGAGCGTGTAAAAAGTCTCCCATTTGACTCCACTCACCCATATATAGGTTTCATAGTCGGGGCTCAGTGGAATTCTACCCGATACTGCCGTTAAACGGGGCTTTTGGTCGCACCCGATTTAGTGGTCGTAATAATAAAACTTGACATTTTCCAAATGAATGAAAATGTGTGTCCTGTGTTTTATTTCCTTTTTCATGACTTAACGACATGTAAACATACACAATTGAAATGTTTATTAAACTTGAAGACTTCTCATTAACAAAACTTTTGAACAGTGGAAAATTCCGTTAACGGTAACGGAGAAATGTAACGGGACAACTTGGGTTGTCACATCATCCCCCCGTTAGAGGGAATTTCGTCCCGAAATTCAGATCTAGGCAAGAAAGTAGGTATGAATGGCCAAGTAGAGGTAAGAGAGTACTTCCTATGTGGTTGTCCTTGCATCCCCAAGTGATCTCTGGTTTGTGTTTGTCATTTCAACAGACTCTGGCGTACGGGATGCGGATTCCTTCTCGTGTAGCTAGTGGGTTCCAACTGGTGTATCTACTAGGTTAGGGTTCTCGATGGATTCTATCTAGATGAGTGAAGCACGAAGAGTGTTGTCGGGAATTCACGTATCAAGTCTAAGAAGTGAGTCGATCGAATGTGAACTTTGTGGTATATCCGAAAGTAGTAGCGGCCTGAAAAGGGTTGGACCATATTTCCATGAGGATTCTCGGATGGTCCTAAGCTCTCGGAAAGGAGTAGAGCTTTTCAGTACTAAGAACATAGTGTACTTCTATGGCAAGATCAACACTGGCGTGATCGCCATTACGAAGTTCCTAACGTTCTCGCTTGTACTGGATGTGTAGTCTTTCAGGTTAGTTCTTAGGAAGCTCAGATGATCTTCGGTTTCGTGTTTTCTTTCAACTGGCTGATAGAGGCTTTCTAGATCGTCGAGTGGGTTGCGTGACTATGGTTATCGGTTTGCTATAGAGTGTCTATCTCGCGCTTGTGCAAAATGAACCTGCACTAACGAAGTTTGAGATACGGAAACCCTGAGGATCGAGGAGTTAGGGTTTCACTAGATGAACATTGGACTATCTCGGGAGGTGGTTCTACTATCTCTGCGTAAGATAGTATTCGTGGAACACCTAACAGTCCAATGAATCTCCAAGACTGTGGTTTATTCTAGCGTGGAAAGTGCGTGCTCTTGCATAACCCTTCGACTAACACCAGGGCTGGTGTCAAGTCTATAATCTCTTTGGGATCAGGGTCACGAGGCTTAACGCAACTACGTTCGCACTTTACCAAGTATTCTTGGCTGCGAAGGTTATCCTGTGGTTCTCGGCATTCTAGTGTCCTCTTCGGAGAATGTATTCCATCGTCTACAGGGCGACGACGATTTCCGCCATGCAATAGGGCAGAGGATGATAGGCACCACTTGTCTATAATGAGGTGGACGAAGTGCCGGAGTAGTGTGGGCATATACTGCAACTACTCATCCGGAGATTCTGGGTTTTCTCGGTCTAGGTTAAATCTAGGGAGTATAGAGTTTTCTCACTCGGAACTTTTAAGAGTTCAACCCGTAGTGATTTTCTTGACTTCGGCTCCTATGTTATGGAATATGGTGAAGGTGTTTTGCTAAGAGGTCTGTGGTGGAGCTCATACTAAGCCTAACCGCAAATACCGCGTGTATGCGAGCAGTATACAGTTGAGGTCGGCGGGACGTTCAGCTGTGCGACTCCACCCCAAACCCACAACCCAACGAGGAACAGGGAATAGGGAGGAAACACACACCTTTGATCTTTTTGATCTCAATTATATGCCGCCCTTATGCATATACCTGATTATAGCGGTCAGTCTCATGAGTTCTATTTTCTAGGTTAACGAACCTAATGTGCGAGGTGCGAAGGGTCTCTCGGGGGAAATATACGGAGTCTGCTTCGATCCGTTGTCGTCATCTAGAGTATCTTGTAGTGTGTTTCACTTCGGTGTTCATCTGACTACGAGGGGTCGGTCAACAGTGTATGGTACCCTCCTGTGGGTACTTCGAAAGGTTTGAGATAAGAGGGACGATTTTACGGGTCGTATTAGGTTGGTTTATTTGAGTTAGGTTCAGGTTCGGAAGAACCTTTATTTGCCGATATGGCTATGGAGAAAGTTCTTTTTACACAACACTTAAGGATTTACACACGGTTTCACGAAATCAAACCATGATCAATAGAGTCGTCGAAGTTAGCACACTCCGACATGATATAAAGTGAAGATCGATAGAGTCCTATGCCGAATAGGCACACAAGTTCGAGGCGTCTTGGGTTTCGTCCCACATATCACTACCACGGATACTTGGATTGATAGAGTCGATGCGGAACTATAGAGGGTTCTAAGTGTTTCCGAATAGAGTATCTTTTCATGAACGGGTTCTCACAAGGCATTTCTATAATTGCCTCCCATATACTAGTCATGTACATTTAAGGTGGGGAGGACTGTCGACTGAGTGACCTCGCCCTAAATCCACAACCAAACGAGGAACAGGAGATGAGGCGGCATTCGCTCACTCTAGGTCTGTCCATCTTAAATATACATGGTCGTAACGTATATGTTTAGCCACTATAGTTTTACCTAATAAATTTTAAATTTTATAACAGTGCTGTGACTTTTGCCTTGCTGGAAAGAATTTACATTGAATTAGTCTTTTAATGTATTTAGCTTTGATATCTGAGATCGAGAGTCGTACCAAAAATCTACCGAGTTCCTTGACGTTTCTCCCTAAGCAGTAGAGTCAGGCTCCTTCTGTGTCTTTGTCTTTTCCTTCGGTTGGGCAATCCTTCTTGAAGTGTCCGAACTCGCCACATAGGCGGCAAACCTGTGTGGCCGCCGCATTGGCGATTGCTGTTATACGTTCCACCGGAGTTCTGCATACATGAGCAGTATGCCCCTTCATGTGGCACCTAGCACAATGGAGTTCCCAGCAGGCACCATGATGATGGTAGCTGCACTTGCTGCAATGGGGAAGGTCTCCTAGATACGGTCTTCTTGGAGTCGGGAGGGAAGGGTTGACAGGGGTACAGGCTGCCTCAGCTCGTTGTCCATCGGAAGGTCCTTGAGCCGAGGTACTTCCTTCCTCTATCTTAAGTTTCCTCTTTAGTGGGTTCGGTTGAGGTTCGTGGGTGACTGAGTATCGAAGTGTGGGTTAATGCTGTCCATTGTCAGGATTGGAATTTCTAACGGGCACCTTGCTAACATTGGCGTTGTTAGCATTCAGGTGAGCCATGACAGCTGCTACGACTGCTGAAACTGCAGCTTGGAACTTAGCTTCATCAAATAGGAGAGTAGGTTTCTTGCTTGTGGATTGGTTACGCTTCTTCGGTGGCATGGTTTTTCCTACACGGAAAGGAATACAAGGTAATGAGAGACGATGGTTAATCCTGGACGTTTCTGTCCTGAACGTATTAGGCATAATATTTTTCCCGTGCCTTGGGTATTGGTTGTCTGAGTGTCGACCTACATCCCTATGATGTAGTCCTGGTAATCGAAGTGAATGTATGAATATCAGAAAAAAGGCCATAAGATGCGAGTCGTTCCTACTAAGTTACCTTTATACTGAGAAAGGTTTCACTCTCCAGCCTGGAGAGATTTGAGAACAGTTCGGAACGAAGCTGCGAAAAGAGAGGCTCATGAGGGCTTATGGCTAAACAACTTCACAGAGGTGTGGGGATCCGCTCTAAGCGTATTACTGGCAACGGGAACAAGGCGATTTACCTAACACATAGCGTGAGCAGTGTAATCACTAACTCACTAAATTGTATTATTTTATGGGTGTATTAGCGTGACGAACACGAGGAAAAGACACTTTTCGGGTTCCACGTACTGGCTCCCTCGGTCTGCCTTGTATCCTTGACTGGAATCGGCGTTGGTTTCCTTCGGGTAGTTTCCTAGGGTTCTCTCCTCGTATGGACATATTGAATTTCTACTCTGCCTTCCTTCTGATTCCAACTCTGGGTGTCATCACCTCGCGATGGATGACTGGGAATCTCCGAAGTTTAGGCGAGTTTCTCACCGATGTCCCTAAAAGAACATGGGCACTTGGTGTATTCAATAGTCTCGACCCAGTTCATTTATTTCCGAACAGGAAATCTTCTGAATGAACTTCTTCGGGGTCGGAATCAACTCTTCTGTTATGCACTGAAGTGGGTAGGGTTTTCTACAGGGTTCGTGCGAGAATGGAAATGTCTAAAGAATCCTAATAGATTATTAACATTTCGCTGGATGATCCACATCGAGTCCTGCTACGATTACACAGGGTATACAAATCATATATAGCTTAGATCCGATAGGCCTTCGAATATGTGATACTACTCTAGAACCACATCCCAACGAGGAAAAGGAAATAGAGCGAAACCACACATTCTTAGCCTATGGGATCCTTATTATATATAACCTTGGAAGTATACCCTCTGTAGCTGTAGGTATATCAATAAGGATCTTTTAGTTCTCACACCAGGTTATCTATGTATTCTAAATACCCCTATGGTATTTTAATTCTTGTTTGTTTTCTCATCTTCTGAATGTCATTCTGGGATTAGTGTGAATCTTTTAGCGCTCTAAAATACTCCTATAGTATTTTAACTTTATGTTTGGCTCTAGCAAATCCTAGTTGGTAAGTTTCGGACCTGTTGCACACCACAATCACTCCTGAGCACACGTTCATCGCATCTCGAATAAAGGTAGTTGATCAGGTTACATTTATTCCAGCGTACGATTACATAACTGCCCAGATTTGTCTGTAGTGCTCAACATCCGAAGACTTTTATTCTTGTTCTTCTTGTGATACTTGTGTTCGAGTGTTTAGATTCTGGATGTTATTATGCTTTGGTAAAATATGGTTATATTTTAAAGTATAATTTTTGGTCAGAGTATTTTATCCCTTTTGTATTTATAGGCTGTATATCTTTTATGAATTGATATACTTAGCTCACTATAAACAATGCTCTGATACCAATCTGTCACACCCCAAAACCGGAATGGCGGAAACGTTCTGGGGTGGATGACGTCATGTCAAGTATCACAACACATGCATTATAGTAATCAAAGTACAACAAAACATTGCATTAATAGTAATAGTTTTACAAGGTTACATTACAACACTTTAAAGTAATACAAGTAATAGAATAAATGCAACATAGTACAAAGCTATCTTCATCAACAGCTCCGGGGATGTACCTGTCTAATGCTAACCTGAGAATACAAGTTATTTGAAAAGCAAGTATCAACATTTTTACAATGCTGGTGAGTTCATAAACATTTAGTGACATTTCATTCAAATAACTTAAGAAAGTAGTAGTTTAAGTGATTTCAGTGTATTAGAGTCCTTTCCGGAAAATCCTATATTTTCTTTAATAAAAGCAGCCTTCTACCAAGACTGGTCATCGTATTGAGGTATGTTAACTTTGAGAGAGCTATGTTTGTGTTTTAAAGTTTAAATGTAAATTGCAGAAATTTATAGTACTCTATACCTATCAAAAACGTTATTTTTGATTAATGGTAATTTAATACTCTAGTCTAAATATAAATACAAATATGTTCATAAATGTTTGAATCTTTCATGTATTTCATAAAATTTACAATTACTTTAAGGAACTTTAATACTCGTTTACACACATGCACACACTCACACACACACACACACATATATATATATATATATATATATACACACACACACACACACACACACACATATATATATATATATATATATATATATATATATATATATATATATATGGGAGGGATCAATGTAAAACTAAAATAACTTATGGAACTATAAACCACATTAAGAACCATTAGATTAGGTTTGGAGGCACAAGCGTACGATGGTAAAATAACTATTTTATTGAAAAAAGAAATAATAATTTATTAAAGACCTTCCTAACTTGTAGTATTTTGTAACAAATATGAATAAATGGGCATAGATTGGTATTGTTCATAATTGAAGACTATTTTGAAGAAGTCAAATGATGGTCATTTTCATAACTTAACATGTATGAATATGAACTATACGTATTTTCTAGTAACTGGACATGTATGAATAGAAATTATGTGCGTGTTCTTATGTTATGTTGAGACGTAAACATATGTTAATAGATGAACATATACGTATTCATAGATGAGCTTATGTTCATGGATGAATATTTCATGTTTAGATATGAATATGTATGAATGCAAACCTTTGAACCTACGAATCAGAAAGCCTAAATAAGTAAATTACATTGTAACTTTCAAATATCTACTCCATTAAAAAAATAATTCATCAACATCTTTTACATACAAATGACAAAAAGAATCTGTAAATGATTGTGTGTGTGTGTGTATATATATATACATATATACATATATATATATATATATATATATATATATATATATATATATATGCAAGATTAATGGAAAACTAAATTGAGAGAGAGAATTAGCAAACTTTTTATCCATGGGGAATTTTGGTACCAAATTTCATATGTGCATGTAGTTACGCACACACACACACATACACACACACACATATATACACACACACACACACACACACACACTTACACGTATATGATCAATGGAAAACTAAACTAAGGGAGAGAACCAACAAAATTTTTATTCATAGCGAATTTTGGTTCCAAATTTCACATGTGCATGTAGATACATATTTCTAAGACAATTGCAAAAAGAAATTTGAAAAAAAATATATGTATGAATGTACATATGCACATGTTTTTTGATAATGTGAATTTGCCCAAAAAAATGTAAATATGAACTTTTTTGTAATTTTTTTTAATATAAGGTATATAATCACTTATTTGAAACAAATATATATTTTGTTTTATTTTTTTAAAAGTTTTTTTAATTTTTTTTAAATCGCAAAGATATTCATGGTATTTCGAAAGTAATATTTAAAAAAAGAATTTTTCAAAAAAAAAAAAAAACATTCTTAATAAATATTCATATTTTTTTGGGTATATGGATATTTTAACAAACTTTTGCTTATGCAAAAGCATATTAAAGAAACATTTTTAATGATTGTATATGCATGCGTGAGAGTAAGCAAATACATATACATATGAACTATATTTAAAAAATGTCGTCAGTTATGAACAATACCAATCTATGGTCATTTATTCATATCTATTAAAAAATATTAAAATTTAGGAAGGTCTTTAATAAATTATTATTTATTTTTTCAATAAAATACTTATTTTACCATCATACTCTTGTGCCTCCAAACTTGATCTAATGGTTCTTAATGTGGTTTATAGTTTTATAAGTTATTTTCCTTTTATATTGATCCCTCCCATATATATATATATATATATATATATATATATATATATATATATATATATATATATATATATATATATATATATATATATATATATATATATATATATATATATATATATATATATAATTGTGTGTGTGTGCGCGTGTGTAAACGAATTTTAAAGTTCCTTATAGTAATTGTAATTTTTATGAAATACATTAAATATTCAAACATTTATGAGCATATTTGTATTTATATTTAGACTAGAGCCTTAAATTACCATTAATAAAAAATAACGTTTTCGATAGGTATAGAGTACTATAAATTTTTGCAATTTACATTTAAACTTTAAAACACCGGCATAGCTCTCTTAATGTTACCATACCACGATACAATGAATCATTTGATTAAATTTTCTTTTTTTGCCATATTGATGCTGAGTACCTATGGTTATTCTCCATCTTTGTCCTTGATATGAAATTTTGGCATATTTTATTCCTTATAAGGTTTGAAAACTTATGAATTGCACTTAACAATATTTTTTTTCTTTTTCTTATTTGTAGTATTGGCTGAAATAGATGTTGTTAATGTTGGAGAAAAACTTGAAGGCTCAGATGTCAAACATCCATGTATATGGAGAGGCGATTGTCTTGGTCTTTGTCCACCTGATTTAGTTGAATATTGCTATAAAGGATTTTGTGAATGTCTTTGATATACTAAATTCAAAATAAATAAGAATTAAAATAGTGTTGTTTATCTACAATGTTGTTTATATCATTTTATGGATACTTTGAAAATGCAGAAAAAGGCACATTAACTAATTATATAATGTTATATGTTTATGAATCATATCAATATATCATTTCAAACATAGTTTAGTAATTTATTAATTTTATAATAAGAAATATATGAATATTATAGAAGACTATTTCAATCCTAGTTAAAAATATTAATGAAAAGTTATATTATCTCAAACATCATGATCTTTTAATGATTTTAATCGGATCAAAGTATAATATTTCTCATTTTTTGTATATGTATACACACACTCATAAAGAAATAGGATTTTTAATGGATTCATGCAACACCTGTTGGATTAGGTGTTGAATCCCATAACTATAATTTGGATGTATTTGACCTAATAGTAGCATGATCCTTTTGGGTTGCGTTCACCATAACAATTGGATAGGATGAATTATGGAGAAAGAGGTAATTGTGATTTATTAATATATTATAAGAATAATATAAACTCTCTCATACGATGTCTGTTTAAGACGTTATTTATATTCATGGAATCAGTATAATGTAATCTATTCAAATTTCTTAAGCATAACTTTTAGATATACTTAACGCTAAATTGTATTTATAACGCACAAATAAATTTAATTTTTGATAGTTTTTTATTTTGTTATCAACGATAAATGATTTAATCAATTTGAGACGTTTTAAAGGTAATTATGAATATAATGCTTTTAATATACATCATAACATAAATTTTACACACAATTGGTTCTTATCACATAGTGGTTCACGGTGGCATGTTTGTGACATCCCCATTTTCACGGCCAGAAAAGATCGATTTTGTTTATACTTTATAAAATCAGAGTATCTCTTTTAACAAAAACGTTGCGGAATTTGTTCCCAGTAAAACATGATAAATACGTTATCAAAGCATTTCCGAGGAAAAGTATTTTTTATTCATTTTAAAATATTTGGGATGTCATCGTCAATACAGAAACATAAGCATAAACAGAACTTACATTCATTATCGCTAGTGATTTACATCTCCCTAATCTCTCAGTGTAATGTGACATCATAACAACATCTGTGATATAAATAAACTGAGTGGGTCAGGTTGGGAAACCTGGTGAGTACATAGGGTTTTCAACCCACAATAATATAATTATTTTGTTTAAACAATCATCAATCAACCCAATTACCCATCCCCATTATCTTCTTTACTCTTAAGGATCTATCCTAAGAGTCATCTATCCTGCATTCGTTTATTTCGAGGTCCCTTGCTTCCAGGGTTACAGGAATGTCACTAAATCCATAGCTGCCAATACTCGTTCATAAAGCACTAATTCCATAGTTGCTTTAGTTTATTCATCGGGTACTAAATCCATAGCTACTAGTGTTTATCTAATAGGTATTAAGTCCATAGCTACCAATTTCTAATAGGTACTAAGTCCATAGCTACCAGTGTTTATCTAGTAGGTACTAACTCCATAGCTACCAATTCCTAACAGGTACTAAGTCCATAGCTACCAGTGTTTGTCCAACAAACACTAAGTCCATAGCTTCCAGTGTTATTTATTAGGCACTAAGTCTATAGTTGCCAACATTTACTCACATCATCTTTTCTCTCTCATCATTCATCTACCCATGTCATCCCCAACATATTTGTATATATAAAATATGTATACAGTTTAAATCATTTAAAACATGTATAAAAACATTCATCCATCATAAATAGAAGTGGAATTTGTACGGTACCAGGTATTTTTTTTCCCGAACCGTGTACCGTACCAATTATAATTTGTATGTAATTTTAGTTACCACTACCGTACCAAGTACAGTTGGTACCAACTTATTTGGTTACCAGTAAGTTCGGTTGGTACATGTTGGTAATGGTATATACCAACATGTATGAGTGTTTTACAAATTAAGATTTATATATGATGTTGTGCACTTAAAAGATACGTGTGAGTTTTGTAAATAAGAGTTTTCTGAATGGTTGGATTGGAAATTCGATACAAACAAGATTTTATAATTTTGTACCATGAGTTTAAACTAAACAATAGAGTAAATGGGATATGTTAATATGAGTTTAAACTTTAAAAGTTACTAGACCGTAAATGGTAATATCAAAGCTCTTGAACTCTTAATCGTCAATTACATTTAAAGTTAAAATATGCAATATTTTATTTATATGAAAAATAAATTGGTTGGTATGGTAATACCGTGACATCTAAAACTTTGTACCATCACCGTACCGTTATTAATTAATTGGTATGGTACTACCAGCCAAACATGTTGGCTACCAAATATATTGGCTACCAATATAATTGGTTCGGCTGGTACACATGTTGGTTGGTTTTCCATGGTACATATTTGCCACCCCTAAACATAAACAAGAAGTACTCAGATAATATGCACACAACATGTAATTTATATAAAATACTTCATATCTATGTGTAAGATGAAAGTAACTATGCACTCACTTGAAAGGTGGTGATTCTGAATTCAGACAACGCTTTGCTTCTTAAAAATAATTTCCTTCGACGAAACCTAGTATTATTACCACTAGAGTTTAGTCTCTTATTCGTTGAGACTAATTAATACTCTAGCTATTATTACTATTATATAAGCGTTAAACAATACTTATATAATCCATAATAATAGCCCAAGTACTTATTATAAGTTCCTAATAACTTTACTATAATTAAATAAAAGGTATATTAAGTATAGTGTAGGCGTAGCTCACTTACAACGAGTTTTTATTAAAAACTAGGCTTCGCTGGAGCAACATTTCCGAGCCGAAAGCTTTTCTTCTCGGAGCCTGCAGGCGCTCCGGGGCTTTCTTTTCATGCTAGGGAGGTTCCCTAGACTTGGGAGGGGTTTAGGGAGGTTAGAGAGAAGTTAGAGAGAGAAATAAAGGCTTATGGGGTGAAGAAATTATGAAGAGTTCATCTCTTATTTATAGGAAGTTTATAGTAAAGTAGTCTCCAAGCTTTGTCCGTATCTTCCGCGTACGAGCTCCATTTTCTACGTTCTTTATATCCATGCATTGGTATTTACAAGTACTAAAACTTTCATTTAGACCCCGTCGGCTAATTCTCATTCTATCTCATATTTACAAAAACTGTATCGTATTTATCGTGCACGAAAAGTAGAGTCTAAGCTTCGTCCATATCTGTCGCATACAAGCTTCGTTTTGGATGTTATTCATATCCATGTGTTGGTATTTATGAATAATACAACTTTCATGTAGACACCGTTGGCTAATTCTCATTCTATCTCGGAATTACAAAACTATATCGAATTTGCCGCGCTCGAAAAGTAGAGACTAAGCTCTGTCCATAACTTTCACATAAGAGCTCTGTTTTTGACGTTATTTATATCCACGCTTAGGTAAAAATAAAATCTACAACTTTCCTTTTTACTTCGTCGGCTAATTCTCGACCGATCTTAAATTTAACAGTAAGAGGTGATTACACTGTTAAATGTCCGCGTAAAATTCATAATTTTTACATACGAACTCCGTTTTCATCCGTATTTTTGTCGTTGAGTTCCTATTAATGAGATATTAAACTCTCATTTAGGTCGCGTAAGCCAAAAACCGCTTGAACTAAAATTCGAGTTTCGGGTCATGCACTGTTATGCCAAATCTTAGAAAAATCATAACTTCCTCATACGAAGTCAGATTTGGGCGTTCTTTTTATGGACACTCTCGGTTTAAAATTTTCTATGACTTTTGTTTAGATTGCTAAGGCTAAAATTTGATATATCGGAAATTCACTATTTACGCTTCCCGGTGCTGTGCTGGTTCCGTCGTGAAACTTCGACGGGTCATAACTTCTTCGTTATAACTCGGATTTCGATGCTCTTTATATGTACGAAAACCTTGTAACATATACTAAAACTTGGTTAAGATTATTTATTCTAAATAATCTTTTTCCAAAAATTCATTTTCGATCCCTATTATCTCTAAATTGACTAGCCCGTATCTACGGGCGTTACAATGTCCGCTGAACTCTGACCAATTTTTACTAGTCGTTACATTATCCCCCCGTTGAAAGGAAAATTTTCTTGAAATTCAATGTGTAGATAAAACACTATATAATAGCTAGTGGCCTTTTCGTTTCGCTTGATCCACACATGATCATTCTAGATATTCATTTTAAGTCACATACTCCATATTAGATACCCGATCTGATACATGACTTTACCACATGTCACAAATAAATAGGGAATAGAGAATATGGCTGAATCAAGTATTTTAAGGTTATCAAATCTTATATGCAATTCTTATCGTGTGTACTTTCCCAATTATGAAACATGCGCATGGTTTCCTAGTTCACTTCATTGAAACAGAAATAAAAAGTTTCATTATAGTGACACTCCTTAAGATTTGGCATATGAAAAAGCATCGTGCATGTCATTTAGTTTTTCAGATAACTTGATATAAATATCAGGACCAAATTCTATGAAGAATTTCAAAGGTCCTTTGAGTTATAGGTTTAACTTAAATCTTTCTCTAAGGTGAATAATTTCTCAAAAAGTGTAGTTGTTTAAGAGCCACACAGTCTTCAACTTGAAAGTTAAGAGACTTACATATTTTTGTTCAAAAGACTCTTATGTTGTTTATGTATAGTTTGTAATCCTTCTAAGATTTGCACAATCTTTTCTGTGATCTCATGAGTGATTTTTAGATCAAAATGCAACGTATCACCTATATCCTCTTTGTTTACTTTCTTGTCTTCAATCATTACTCAACTTATTGGGGATCCACAATTTCATCGTACCAAGCCTCAAGTAGTGAGGTATTTATGCTAGTGTGATAACTATCGTTGTAGGAAAACTCAATTAACGAAAATGAGTATTCCATGCACTATCAAAAGTCTATCGTATAGGTTCAGAGCATATTACTCATGTCAAGATAGTTCATTCGGTCTAACCATTAGGGATGAATAGTTATTCTTATGCCAAAGCACAAAATCAAGCATTTCAAATGATTGTCATAATTCCTAGATGAATCCACCATCTTAACGAGAGATGATAGAGATTGGCACCTCCAGCAGTCTGACAATTTTTTGGTAAGTTCTAGTTAGCTTTTCCATTTCACATGGTTCTCAAGCGTACTTAGTCAATCTATGGACCACTACCAGAATAGAATCAACACCATTAGGTTTATTGGGAAGCTTTGGTATAAAGTCCATTGAATTTCCTTCCCACTTTTACTTGGGTATTTCTTAATCATTACCCTAGTTCTGAGTGTTTCTGACGTTCTGTATTTGGTACAAGTTTGTTATTTGTCCACTCAATTGGTAATTCTTGTTTCCATGAATGTTCACCATTTCCATTTCTTTATATATAAGCACATTAGGTCTGATCCTGGATTGATGGGACACTTTAGTATGTGAGCATCATCCAAGACTATGCTCCCGTGCTCACTGCACATATGCATACAAATTCGGCTCACCAAATATGACATCCCGTCATCCGTAAGCTTGAACTGATTATCCAATCTTCAAAAAGATTCAGTCACGAAGCCTTTCCTCTCTCATAGTCTCGAGCTAAACTTCTCGAATTTGAGTTGTAGGTTTTGAATGGATATTCATAGTTAATATTCGTACTCAGTGGTATTCGGCACGTTCTTTTAGGCTAAAGACATTTGCTACTATGTCACTCTCATTACAATGTTGATGAATCTCACATGTTATGATGACAATACATTTCTCATTTATGTTATTCAACCAAAAGCATAGGAAAAAACCTTGTCTTAATTCATCTATGTGCACCTCAATCCTTTATCTACTAGTCGTCGTACATGAACAAGTTCTCTGTTCTTTTGGAAATGTAGGATTAGTGCTTTACACCATAGTTGTTACGAATTTTGGAATATATTATCTTGCTTATTTTTCCAATTGGAATTTGTTACCTTTTGGTGTTAACATAGTTGACAGTTGGGCTACCATAAAGAAGTTCCTGATGGATCACTGGTAGTATCCAAAATAAATTCTTTTGTTGTTAAAATTTCAGTGATCATTTATTGGGAAGAAGTCTTCACTTAAACTTCCATATTTGATCAAATCCTTCTCATGTGATTAATTCCTTCACATTTTGTTAAATCCTTCACATTTAATTAAACCCTTCGCATTTTATCAAATCCTTCTTATTTGATTAAATCCTTCACATTTTATCAAAGCATTCTTATTTGATTAAATCCTTCACATTTGATCTTTAGGTTAGACAATAAACTTTAGGTTTTCCTCCAATTTTTCATCTTAAATGACCATGTGTTTCTCATGGGGTAGGCTTTGTCATATCATTTTCTTGTAGTACAGATCTAGACAAAATGGGGAGGTAGTCGATTCATAACTATGATAATGTTGAAGCTTCCGCTCGGAATTGGCATAAAGTTTATAAGTAAAGATCGATCGTTCATGGTTATTTTATCAGTTAAAGGGGGTCGTATATGACCTGACATGACACAATCAAAATCGTGTCATATAAACAACTATATTGGACTTTGGGCGACATACGCATTAGATTGACGTGACAACAACGATTTGGTAAGTGTTAGGATGAAAAAAATTAAAATTTCACAAGTAGATTTCTGACAGTTCACTAGTTATCTCTACTCTACAGGATTTCTCCAAACTATTGGGTTCATGACTCATAATAGGCTTAAGTTTAGGGTTTGCAAGGATTTCTTTTCATAACCGAATTAGAAGTTCTTCAATATACAATTAGGTAATGAGAATCGCACCAGTTACTATTGATGGTTCCTGGTTTTCTTTGCTTGTTCTGATCATGATTCTTCTAACTCGAGCTATTAACTCCTGGCTCTTAGTCTTGGGAAGTTTCTTTCAAAATGCCCATTTTCACCATTTTCATAACAATCTTTTCTTCCACCAATGCTTATTCTAATTTCTTCATTTCATCTCCCAGTAGCACACTCATATGAGTTTGAATCAGTAAATTCAAGGTCGTTAAAGGTGTAGGTGACAACTTAACATGATAGATTTCTGCATAGGAGCTGACATGAAATACCAATTCCATATTTTTGCTCCAGGGAATCATTCATACAATCCATTTAATATTGTAGAAGGATCTGGGTTGACATGACTATTAGATCCATGTTTGTTGCTTACGTAATCTACTTTGTGTAGAGGTGTTGTTCCTATTGGATTTGTAAGTTGTCCAAGGTGCTAGCTACTTGTTGTTCGATCGTTATCTCCATCATAGTTGCTTCGGGCAATTGTATCGGTGATGGAAGATCACTTGTGGGTCTCTTGTGAGGCGTTGCATTGTCTCATTATAATTGGTTCAAGGAGAAATAAGTGGCTTGAAAATATTGTTCTAAAAGTAAGTGATAGTATTACAACTGTGCCAAACATGTAGAATTGACGTGGGTTTGCACGAGATTGACTCTACGATGAGTGCTAGACATATAAAACATTTACATTACTACCATGGGTGAAATTTTACACTTGGAATGAGTGAAAAGAAACCACCAAGTCATGGGACAAGTTGTGCATATTTACAAAGAAAATGCTACAAAGAAAGTTACATACATCTCTATGTGTGACAACCCGAAGTTCATTCCGTTGTCGTAACCTTTTCCGTCGTTAAATATTCGTCATCTTACCAAAGGGCTTGTAGCCTAGCGGTATCCGGTGGTGCCCTCCCTCTTTGAGGTCGAGGGTTCAAGTCCCATCGTGGACATAGGTGGAATAGGTGTTGTTAGTGTAGGAGTATATTAGATTTGCCGGTTCAAAAAAAAAAATATTCGTCGTCTTGAATAATTTCCATTTCGTTTCTAAATTTAAGTTATAAATTTTAAATTTGTTATTATGACTTAATAATTGTCCAAATACGTTATAAATCCATGGAAACGCCCCAATTTATTATTTGGAAAAGTAATTGTTTTATTCCGTCAAGTTATAAAAATAATTAAATCGGGTACGACCAAAAGCCTCGCTTGACGATATTATCGGGTAGAATTCCACTGTGTCCCAAACTTTCATCATATATAAAGTTGAGAGAGCCTCATTTGAAGCCTTTTCACTCTTTCTCTACTTTCTCTCTCTACTCTCTCTAAATTCCGATTTTGAGCCAAAATCATCCAAATCAAGCTTCAAATCATCAAGGTAACTATCCTAGCTCCTAGTTTAACATCTTTGGCCTTCAAATTCGTGATTTATATGAGGAATAAGACCATTAGCATGTGCTTATGGTCCTAGAACATCCCTAGTCCGTGAACTTACATAAATGAGGTTTTTGTGCCATAAAACCCTTCCAAACCTCATTTGCAGCTTAGATATGACCTAAGGATCTATTTGCATGTACTTAGAACACCTTAAACTCTTCACTTAAGGTGTAAACATGAGTTTACGGCCCAAGCATATGCTTGGACCGTAAACACCAATTCATGGGGAGTAAACTCCTTTTAAGGTGTTAAAATGCCACTTACACACCTCATAAGCCTTAGAAAAGAGTCTAGAAGCAACCACAATCAAGTTAAGGACCTTAAGCATGCCAAAACTACCCCCATGGATGTTTATGGCCGTAAACCTCCCAAGAAGATATTCTTAGGCCGTAAACTCCTAAAACCTACTCAAATGGTGCCTGAAACTCATCCCAAGGTTTGTATAATGACTTAGAAACACTTGTAAAGGATCTAGGACCACCAAAACATCAAAGGATTGAGTGTGGGGGAGTTTATGGCTGTAAAATCCTAGTTTACTGCCGTAAACTCCATTAAATGGTCCATATGTGAGTTTAATCCATTCTTATGCCCTAGATTTGATCCTATCCAATTTTACCAAGTGATATAAGACCAGTTAGCACCATAGAAAACCCCACCATGAGTTTACGGCCGTAAACTCATGTGGAGTGGGTCATTAGGGCCGTAAAACCTCTTGTGAGTTTACTCTTGAGGAGTAAACTCCATATCCAAGCCTTATACGTCCTTAGATGTCACCCGGGTCACTCCAAACACTTGATTTGAAGTGTTTTCGTGTCTTGGAGTGTATAATCGTATCTAATTGGTGATTTAAAGTCTAATTAGATACATTTCTAAATCATTTCATATTATATAGGAACCTCACGCGTTATCAAGTCCCGAACCGACACTTAGCATCCAATCCGGCACGCTTCTCGTCCGGTGAGTTCATACCCCTACCCTTTTTCAATGTTTTTCAAATGTTTTCAGGGGGAATACAAGCAAAAGTACAAGAAAAATATTGTACTCAAACTCATTATTTTAGTTCAAATGTTTATATTTTGTATGTTTTTAATATCAAAAACTGTGTTAAACAATAATTTGAATTACAGAATTAGCTTTCAGACTAATCATAGATTTCTTCATAAAGTGTTATAATCTATGTTATATTTCATAATTTATGAATAATTCATACTAATCATCAATTAGAACTAATACGAATACGAATACGAAAGTACAGTTAGGAACAGAACGAATACGAAAGTACAGCTATGAACAAAACGAATACAAAAATACAGCTATGAACAGAAAGAATACGAAAATACCATTAGGAACAGAGCGAATATGAAAGTACAGTTAGGAACAAAAAGAATACGAAAATACAATTAGGAACAAAATGAATACGAAAGAACAAGGAACAGAACGAATACGAAAGTACAGTTAGGAGCAGAACGAATACGAAAGTACAGCTAGGAACAGAACAAGTACAAAAGTAATACTACTAATACGAATACGAATACGAATAGGAATAGGAATAGGAAAAGGAATAGGAATAGGTATACAAATACGAATACAAATAGGACTAGGAATACGAATACGAATACAAATATAAATATGAATACAAATAAAAATATAAATACAAATATGAATATGAATATGAATATAAATATGAATAGGAATAGGAATACGAATACGAATGCGAATGCGAATGCGAATGGGAATGTGAATGTGAATGTGAATGCGAATACGAATACGAATAGGAATAGGAATAGGAATAGGAATAGGAATACGAATACGAATACGAATACAAATATAATTGTGAATACGAACAAAAATATAAATACTAATGCGAAAATGAATATGAATATGAATATGAATAGGAATACAAATACGAAATTATGCCTCTAGATACATTCGAGTGTAACATAACTAGAATATCAGAATACCTAGTTAATATAACAAGTATGATTGATAATTGTACATTTCTTTGGGATTCAATAACTAAACTTACTTTTAGGAAAATAAGGGTTTTTCCTGGGATAACAAGTGTACATAACTAGAATCGTGTAACAAAACTGTCAACTAAACTTTACATATAAGAAAATATGGGTTTTTCCAGGGATAACAAGTCACCTCCACCTCGGATCGTTTCCGCCTTCGGTTTCGGTGTGTGACAGATTGGTATTAGAGCCCTTATTTATAGTGAACTAATATACCAAACGTTACATGGTATAAGACTATAAACACTATCACACCCCGAAAACCAAAGGCGGAAGCATTTCCGGGGCGGACTCCACGTTGAGTATCAAATCCAATGTCCATAGTAACACAGTAAACACAAACATTACATTACATAGAATTGTTTACATCTGTTTGAAAGAAAAGTTATACAAGTGTCATATACATATATCATATGAACAAAAAAAACAAAGACGAGTCTTCTGACGCTCCGTCTTCTCCAAAAGGTGGCGATGTACCTGTCTAATGTTGACCTGAGAATACAAACAGTTTGAAAATCAGCATAAAGCTGGTGAGTTCATAAGATGTTTGTTTTCTGAAAATGTACGACTTTCCTTTGTTTTCTGAAAAGTTTGTTATCCAAGAAAATCCCATATTTTCTTATATGTAAAGTTTGGTTAATTGTTTTATTACTTAATTCTGGTTATGAACGATTGTTATCCTAGGAAAATCCTATATTTTCCTAAAAGTAAGTTTAGTTATTTAATTTCGATGTACTGTTTGATTACCTTTCGTACTTGTTATATTAGCTAGGTATTCTGATATCCTAATGGTGTTACACTTGAATGTATCTAGATGCGTACCTTCGTATTCGTATTTCTATTCTTAATCATATTCATTTTTATGTTTTTATATTTGTATTCGTATTTATATTTGTAGTCCTATTCGTATTCGTATTCGCATTCGTATTCGTATTCCTAATTCTAATCCTAATCCTATTCGTATTCGTATTCGTATTCGCATTCGTATTCGCAGTCATATTCGTATCCCTATTCCTACTCCTAATACTATTCGTATTCATATTTGTATTCGTATTCGTATTCTCATTCGCAGTCGTATTCGTATCCCTATTCCTACTCCTAATACTATTCATATTCGTATTCCTACGCCTAATCCTAATCATATTCGTATTCGTATTCGTATTCATATTCGCATTCGCATTATTATTTTAGTATTCGTATTCGTTCTATTCCTACTTATACTTTTGTATTCGTTCTATTCCTAGTTGTACTTTCGTATTCGTTCTATTCCTAGTTGTACTTTCGTATTCGTATTCATATTAGTTCTAATTGATAATTAGTATGAATTATTCGTTGATTATGAAATATAATTTAGATTGTAACATTTTATCAAGAAATCTATGATTAGTCTGAAAGCTAACTTCGTAATTCGAACTATTTGATAAACACAGTTTTTGATTTTAAAACATACAGAATGAAAAAATTGAACTGAAAATAATAAGTTTGAGTACAAGATTTCCTTGTACTTTTTCTTGTATTCCACCCTGAAAACAATGAAAACATTTGAAAAAGGGTAGGGGTATGAACTCACCGGTTGAGGAACGCGTCGATTTGGATCCTAAACATCACTTATGGGTTTGCAAACGCACAAGATTCCTATGTATTATGACAAGATACACATTTGTATCTAATTAGGACTTGAATTATTTATTAGTTAGGGACAAACACGTCTATCGCGAAAACACTCAATTACAAGCGTTTGTAAGGACCCGGGTGGCATTTGAGGACACATAAGGTTTGGATATGGAGTTTACGCTTGAAGAGTAAACTCATATAAGATTTTTCAGACCGAATGACCACACGAGTTCACAGCTGTGAACTCGTGATTGGGGGTTTTATGGTGTTAAATGGCATGATAACACTTGGGAAAATTAGCTAGGTTTTAATCTAGGGCCTTGGAATGGATTAAACTCACTTAAGGACCATTTATTGGAGTTTACGTCAGTAAACTTGGAGTTCACAGCCGTAAACTCCCACTCACACTAAATCCTTGTTGTTTTAGTGGTCCTTAATTAATCACATGTGATTTCAAGCTATTTTACAAGTCTAGGGATAAAATTTGGGCACCATTTGACATGGTTTTAGGATTTTACGGCCCAAGACTTCCACTTATGGTTATGAACTCATTAGGGGGTGTTTTCCTTGAGTTTTAGGCACCTAATTCATTTGTGGTTGATTCTAGAATTTATTCCAAGGCTACTGGTGTGTTTAAATGGCAATCTAACACCTTAGAAGGAGTTTACTCTCCATGATAATGAGTTTACGGCCCAAGCATGTTCTTGGGCAGTAAACTCATGTTTACTCCTCTAAATTGATGTTCAAGGTGTTCCAAGTCCAATTCCATAATTCTATAAGTCATATCTAAGCCTCAATGGTGTTTTAAAAGGGGTTTAAGGCATAAAACCCCCTTTTATATGTGTTCACGGCCCAAGGGTGTTCGAGGGCCGTAAACACATGATTTTGGCCTTATTCCATGATTTGAACTCGAATTTGAAGGTCTAATGTTCTATACGAGGAGTTACGGTGGTTACCTTGAAAATTTGGGGCTTGAATTTGGTGTTTTTGGACCTTAATCTTGCGTTAGAGGAGAGAGGTTAGAGAGACTGTAGTGAGAGAGAGGAAAGGCTTCAAATGAAGTTTTTTCAGCCTTAAATAGGTCCTAAGTTTGGGACACGGTGGAATTCTACCTGATACCAATGTTGAACGGGGCTTTTGGTCGCACCCGATTAAGCTATCGTAACCCGGCGGGATAGAATTTGGAGATTTTCAATTTAATGAATTTGTGCCATTTTCATGAGTTTCTAAAGGATTTGAGCACTTACAGGATTTAAAACAAACTTATAAGTTTAAATAACTTAGCCCAAAAATGGGATCGGAATGAACCACTATAGACGGGTTTTATACACGAAATGGGTTTCAACGATGGACAACTTCGTGTTGTCACATTACCCCCCCTCCCCGTTAGAGGGAATTTTCTCCCGAAATTTAAACTTTAGATACGATGTAAGGATTCGGAAAGAAATACGAATACTTCTACTTTGTTGGATTTTTTCGCTCTCAAGTGAATTTGAGTTCTAGTGTGGCTTTCCGGCGAATCTTCACTGTTGAGATATGACTTTGTTTTGTACGTTTGGTCTTTCGATCTATAGTTTCCATTGGTTCTACCATGGAGTTCAAACTTTCGTTGATTTCGGTATTATCGAAGGAATTTCTAGGGTTTCATCGTGTAGATACTCCTTAAGTACAGAGACGTGGGATACCGGATGGATGCTACTAAGTCCTGAGGGTAGTCGGAGTTTGTAGGCTACGGAATCAATCCTAATGAGGATTTCAAAAAGTTCTATGTTCCTTGGGATACGCGTTTTAGAATGTAACACGTCATCTTTCTCATTGTTGGCTACCTTGATGAAGGACATTTCAGTTACTAATTGAGGACTATGATTATGAAGAGGTTCGAATGAATAGTAATAGTTTATCTTTCAGGACTAGAATTTGAAAAAAGGATTGCAAGTAGAAGGGTTGTCGAAGAGGAATATACCTGAGGCAACTGCGGGATCGGCAGCTATCTCACCTTTTCCTATAGCTAGGACTCTTGCAGTGTTGCCAGTTGTTGCTGCATTAGGGCAGTTTCTCTTATAATGCCCGACTTTACCGCAACTATAACAGGCCTGACTGATGCCCGCTCCGGAAACTTGATTTGTTGGTGTTCTGCAATTCCGCGCAAGGTGACCTTCTTGGCCACAATTTTTGCAAAATTTCACACGACAAGGACCGGGTATGTAGTGGTGGTAACTGCACTCGTTACACCATGGGAAACACCAACATATCCAGTGATTGGTGCTCGGGTTGGGAAACCCACAACAGAAATAGTAGCAGGGGTAGTGGCAATGTGGACCACCACCATCTGTTGTTTCTTCGAGAACTCTTGTGAAGGCAGACATTTCTCCACTGCCTCCCAAAACTTTCTTTTCTCACCACTTCTTTCTGTCGGCTCATGATTTGTGGCTGCTTCCTCTACATCTTCACTATGGTAGATCAAGATTTGCGCTAGGCATTTGGCGCTGTCCTATGTATCCGGCTTCGCAGCTAAAATGTTCCCTTTGGTTGGTTGAGTCAATCCCCAGATAAACCTCTCAATCTTCGTACTTTCTGAGGTAACCATCCCTGGACAAAGAAGCGCCAAGTCATCAAATCTGGATATGTAGGTGGCGATACCAAAACCTTTCATCTTCAGGTTCTAGAGTTCATGCTCCAACTTCTAAATTTCACCCCAAGGGAAATACTCTACGTGTAGAAGTTCCTTCATAACTTCCCAACCCATAGAATTAGCTATAGGTAGAATTAGAGATTTGACTCGGCCGTTCCACCAAGTCAAAGCTTTATTGGTGAGAGTGCAGGCGGCTAACTTCACCTTGTCGGATTCTGAACAAGCACATATCTTGAAGATAGATTCAATCTTCTCTAACCACCTAGTTAGAGTAATGGCACCTCCTATGCCATCGAATAATGTGGGTTTTGCATTCATAAAGTCTTTATACGAACACTCCCTTCAATGTCCCTGGCTACCTTCCTAGTTTTGAGGCTGGGAACCACCTCCTGAACTACTGGGGTTCGTTTACGATATGGCTACTGCCACTGCAGCAGTAAAAACTATCTGAAGGGTTACCAAATCGATTTGAAGAGAAGGTGGTGGTGGAGGAGGATTGTTGTTGGTCTTTGAGCTGGGTCTCTTTCTTGGAGGCATCTTGATCTAATAAGATCAGGAAAGAGAGGATGGTAAGTCCTCCGAATTGAATCAAGAGATATGATACAAGGGATATCTCTTTATGACAGACACAGAATTCTATTAAGCGATGAAGTAGGAAGGAGTTATCAAAACAGATAAATTATCGCTAAAGGAATGATTGAGGAGCAACGTTGGGATGAGGATTTCTATAACAGATTTGGCTCGAGAAAAACTCACATAGTATTTCTTGTCTCGTTGCAACGGCGACTCATTGTTTGGGTATTGGGTAAGTTTTAGGCATGCCGCACACCACAGTCACTCCCAAGCACATGTTGGTCGTGTCTCAAATGAATATAGTTGGCCATGCTATATTGATCCTGGACACGACTACATAACTTCCCAGATTTAACCGCAGCGTACAACACCCATTTACTTATTTTTTGTTCTACTAGTAGTTACGGATTTTGACGGTTGCGTATACTTGTATACTTTTGAAAATACTTATATTTGAGGTGTACTTTTAGTTCAGAGCACTTAGGCCCATTAGTGTTCATAGTTTTATACTATGTAAGGTTTGGTATACTAGTTCACTATAAACAAGGGCTCTGATACCAATCTATCACACCCCGAAAACCGAAGGAGAAACATTTTCGGGGCGGACTCCACATTTAGTATCAAATCTAATGTACATAGTAACACAGTAAACACAAAACATTACATTACATAGAATTGTTTACATCTGTTTGAAAGAAAAGTTATACAAGTGTCATATACATATATCATATGAACAAAAAAAAAAAAAACAAATACGAGTCTTCTAACGCTCCTTCTTCTCCAAAAGGTGGCGATGTACCTGTCTAATGTTGACCTGAGAATACAAGCAGTTTGAAAATCAACATAAAGCTGGTGAGTTCATAAGATGTTTGTTTTCTGAAAATGTACGACTTTCCTTTGGTTTTCTGAAAAGTTTGTTATCCAAGAAAATCCCATATTTTCTTATATGTACAGTTTGGTTAACTGTTTTATTACTTGATTCTGGTTATGAACGATTGTTATCCCAGGAAAATCCTATATTTTCCTAAAAGTAAGTTTAGTTATTGTATTTCGATGTAATGTTTGATTACCTTTCATACTTGTTATATTAGCTAGGTATTCTGATATCCTAATGGTGTTACACTTGAATGTATCTAGATGCGCACCTTCGTATTCGTATTTCTATTCTTAATCATATTCATTTTTATGTTTTTATATTTGTATTCGTATTTATATTTGTAGTCCTATTCGTATTCGTATTCGCATTCGTATTCGTATTCCTACTCCTAATCCTAATCCTATTCGTATTCATATTCGTATTCGTATTCGCAGTCGTATTCGTATCCCTATTCCTACTCCTAATACTATTCGTATTCGTATTCGTATTCGCAGTTGTATTCGTATCCCTATTCCTACTCCTAATACTATTCGTATTCGTATTCGTATTCGCATTCATATTCGTATTCCTACGCCTAATCCTAATCATATTCGTATTCGTATTCGCATTCGCATTATTATTTTAGTATTCGTATTCGTTCTATTCCTACTTATACTTTCGTATTCGTTCTATTCCTAGTTGTACTTTCGTATTCGTTCTATTCCTAGTTGTAATTTCGTATTCGTATTCATATTAGTTCTAATTGATAATTAGTATGAATTATTCGTAGATTATGAAATATAATTTAGATTGTAACATTTTATCAAGAAATCTATGATTAGTCTGAAAGCTAACTTCGTAATTCGAACTATTTGATAAACACAATTTTGGATATTAAAACATACAAAATGAAAACAATTGAACTGAAAACAATAAGTTTGAGTACAAGATTTCCTTGTACTTTTTCTTGTATTCCACCCTGAAAACACTGAAAACATTTGAAAAAGGGTAGGGGTATGAACTCACCGGTTGAGAAACGCGTCGGTTTGGATCCTAAACGTCACTTCTGGGTTTGCAAATGCACAACATTCCTATGTGTTATGACAAGATACACATTTGTATCTAATTAGGACTTGAATTATTTATTCATTAGGGACAAACACGTCTAATCGCGAAAACACTCAATTACAAACGTTTGGAAGGACCCGGGTGGCATTTGAGGATACATAAGGTTTGGATATGGAGTTTACTCTTCAAGAGTAAACTCATATAAGATTTTTCAGACCGAATGACCACACGAGTTCACGGCTGTGAACTCATGATTAGGGGTTTTATGGTGTTAAATGGCATGATAACACTTGGGAAAATTAGCTAGGTTTTAATCTAGGGCCTTGGAATGGATTAAACTCACTTAAGGACCATTTATTGGAGTTTACATCAGTAAACTTGGAGTGTACAGCCGTAAACTCCCCCTCACACTAAATCCTTGTTGTTTTAGTGGTCCTTAATTAATCACATGTGATTTCAAGCTATTTTACAAGTCTAGGGGTAAAATTTGGGCACCATTTGAGATGGTTTTAGGATTTTACGGCCCAAGACTTCCACTTATGATTATGAACTCCTTAGGGGGTGTTTTCCTTGAGTTTTAGGCACCTAATTCGTTTGTGGTTGATTCTAGAATTTATTCCAAGGCTATTGGTGTGTTTAAATGGAAATCTAACACCTTAGAAGGAGTTTACTCTCCATGATAATGAGTTTACGGCCCAATCATGTTCTTGGGCTGTAAACTCATGTTTACTCCTCTAAATTGATGTTCAAGGTGTTCCAAGTCCAATTCCATAATTCTATAAGTCATATCTAAGCCTCAATGGTGTTTTGGAAGGGTTTAAGGCATAAAAACCCCTTTTATATGTGTTCATGGCCCAAGGGTGTTCTAGGGCCGTAAACACATGATTTTGGCCTTATTCCATGATTTGAACTCGAATTTGAAGGTCTAATGTGCTATACTAGGAGTTATGGTGGTTACCTTGAAAATTTGGGGCTTGAATTTGGTGTTTTTGGACCTTAATCTTAAGTTAGAGGAGAGAGGTTAGAGAGACTATAGTGAGAGAGAGGAAAGGCTTCAAATGTAGTCTTTTGAGCCTTAAATAGGTCCTAAGTTCGGGACACGGTGGAATCGTACCCGATACCGACGTTAAACGGGGCTTTTGGTCGCACCCGATTAAGCTATCGTAACCCGGTGGGATAGAATTTGGAGATTTTCAATTTAATGATTTTGGGCCATTTTCGTGAGTTTCTAAAGGATTTGAGCACTTACGGGATTTAAAAGAAACTTATAAGTTTAAATAACTTAGCCCAAAAATGGGATCGGAAAGAACCACTATAGACGGGTATTATGCACGAAATGGGTTTCGGCGATGGACAACTTCGGGTGGTCACATTACCCCCCCCCCCCCCCCCCCCGTTAGAGGGAATTTCGTCCCGAAATTCAAACTTTAGATACGATGTAAGGATTCAGAAAGAAATACAGATACTTCTACTTTGTTGGATTTTTTCGCTCTCAAGTGAATTCGAGTTCTAGTGTGGCTTTCCGGTGAATCCTCACTGTTGAGGTATGACTTTGTTTCGTACGTTTGGTATTTCGATCTATAGTTTCCATTGGTTCTACCATGGGGTTCAAGCTTTCATTTATTTCGGTATTATCAAAGGAATTTCTAGGGTTTCATCAGGTAGATACTCCTTAAGTACAGAGACGTGGGATACCGGATGGATGCTACTAAGTCCTGAAGGTAGTCGGAGTTTGTAGGCTACGGAATCAATCCTAATGAGGATTTCGAAAAGTTCTATGTTCCTTGGGATACGCGTTTCAGAATGTAACACGTCATCTTTCTCATTGTTGGCTACCTTGATGAAGGACATTTCAGTTACTAATTGAGGACTATGATTATGAAGAGGTTCGAATGAATAGGTAACAGTTTATCTTTCAGGACTAGAATTTGAAAAAAGTATTGCAAGTAGAAGGGTTGTCGAAGAGGAATATACATGAGGCAACTGCGGGATCGGCAGCTATCTCACCTTTTCCTATAGCTAGGACTCTTGCAGTGTTGCCAGTTGTTGCTGCATTAGGGCAGTTTCTCTTATAATGCCCGACTTTACCGCAACTATAACAGGCCTGACTGATGCCCGCTCCGGAAGCTTGATTTTTTTGTGTTCTGCAATTCCGTGCAAGGTGACCTTCTTGGCCACAATTTTTGCAAAATTTCACACGACAAGGACCGGGTATGTAGTGGTGGTAACTGCACTTGTTACACCACGTGAAACACCAGCATATCCGGTGATAGTTGCTTGGGTAGGGAAACCTACGACAGAAACAGTAGCAGGGGTAGTGGCAGCATGGACCGCCACCATCTATTGTTTATTCGAGAAGTCTTGTGAAGGCTAACATTTCTCCCCTGCCTCCCAAAACTTTCTTTTCTCACCATTTCTTTCTGTCGGCTCAAGATTTGTGGCTGCTTCCTCAACATCTTCACTATGGTAGATAAAGATTTGCGCTAGGCATTTGGCGCTGTCGTATGTATCTGGCTTCGCAACTAAAACAATCCCTTTGGTTGGTTGAGTCAATCCCCAGATAAACCTCTCATTATTCATACTTTCCGAGGTAACCATCCCTGGACAAAGAAGTGCCAAGTCATCAAATCTGGATGTGTAGGTGGCGATACCGGAACCTTTCATCTTCAGGTTCTAGAGTTCATGCTCCAGCTTATAAATTTCACGCCGAGGGAAATACTCTACGTGCAGAAGTTCCTTCATAACTTCCCAACCCATAGAATTAGCTATAGGTATAGTTAGGGATTTGACTCGGCCGTTCCACCAAGTCAATGCTTTATTGGTGAGAGTGCAGGCGGCAAACTTCACCTTGTCGGATTCTGAACAAGCACATATCTCGAAGATAGATTCAATCTTCTCTAACCACCTAGTTAGAGTAATGACACCTTCTATGCCATCGAAGAATGTGGGTTTTGCATTCATAAAGTCTTTATACGAACACTCTCTTCGATGTCCCTGGCTACCTTCCTAGTTTTGAGGCTGGGAACCACCTCCTGAACTACCGGGGTTCGTTTGCGATATGGCTACTACCACTGCAGCAGTAAAAACTGTCTGAAGGGATACTAAATCGATTTGAAGAGAAGGTGGTGGTGGAGGAGGGTTGTTGTTGGTCTTTTAGCTGGGTCTCTTTCTTGGAGGCATCTTGATCTAATAAGATCAGGAAAGAGAGGATGGTAAGTCCTCCGAATTGAATCAAGAGATATGATACAAGGAATATCTCTTTATGACAGACATAGAATTCTATTAAGCGATAAAGTAGGAAGGGGTTATCAAAACAGATAAATTATCGCTAAAGGAATGATTGAGGAGCAACGTTGGGATGAGGATTTCTATAACAGATTTGGCTCGAGAAATACTCACATAGTATTTCTTGTCTCGTTGCAGCGGCGACTCATTGTTTGGGTGTTGGGTAAGTTTTAGGCATGCCGCACACCACAGTCACTCCCAAGCACATGTTGGCCATGTCTCGAATGAATATAGTTGGCCAGGCTATATTGATCCTAGACACGACTACATAACTGCCCAGATTTAACCGCAGCGTACAACACTCATTTACTTATGTTTTGTTCTACTAGTAGTTACGGATTTTGACGGTTGGGTATACTTGTATACTTTTGAAAATACTTATATTTGAGGTATACTTTTAGTTCAGAGCACTTAGGCCCTTTAGTGTTTATAGTTTTATACTATGTAAGGTTTGGTATACTAGTTCACTCTAAACAAGGGCTCTGATACCAATCTATCATACCCCGAAAACCAAAGGAGGAATCATTTTCAGGGCGGACTCCACGTTGAGTATCAAATCTAATGTACATAGTAACACAGTAAACACAAAACATTACATTACATAGAATTGTTTACATCTGTTTGAAAGAAAAGTTATACAAGTGTCATATACATATATCATATGAGCAAAAAAAAAAAAAATACGAGTCTTCTAATGCTCCTTCTTCTCCAAAAGGTGGCGATGTACCTGTCTAATGTTGACCTGAGAATACAAGCAGTTTGAAATTCAGCATAAAGCTGGTGAGTTCATAAGATGTTTGTTTTCTGAAAATGTACGACTTTCCTTTGGTTTTCTGAAAATTTTGTTATCCAAGAAAATTCCATATTTTCTTATATGTAAAGTTTGGTTAACTGTTTTATTACTTGATTCTGGTTATGAACGATTGTTATCCCAGGAAAATCCTATATTTTCCTAAAAGTAAGTTTAGTTATTGAATTTCGATGTAATGTTTGATTACCTTTCGTACTTGTTATATTAGCTAGGTATTCTGATATCCTAATGGTGTTACACTTGAATGTATCTAGATGCGTACCTTCGTATTCGTATTTCTATTCTTAATCATATTCATTTTTATGTTTTTATATTTGTATTCGTATTTATATTTGTAGTCCTATTCGTATTCGTATTCGCATTCGTATTCGTATTCCTACTCCTAATCCTAATCCTATTCGTATTCGTATTCACATTCATATTCGTATCCCTATTCCTACTCCTAATACTATTCGTATTCGTATTCGCATTCGCAGTCGTATTCGTATCCCTCTTCCTACTCCTAATACTATTCGTATTCGTATTCGTATTCGCATTCATATTTGTATTCCTATGCCTAATCCTAATCATATTCGTATTCGTATTTGCATTCACATTATTATTTTAGTATTCGTATTCGTTCTATTCCTACTTATACTTTCGTATTCATTCTATTCCTAGTTGTACATTCGTATTCGTTCTATTCCTAGTTGTACTTTTGTATTCGTATTCATATTAGTTCTAATTGATAATTAGTATGAATTATTCGTAGATTATGAAATATAATTTAGATTGTAACATTTTATCAAGAAATCTATGATTAGTCTGAAAGCTAAATTCGTAATTCGAACTATTTGATAAACATAGTTTTTGATATTAAAACATACAGAATGAAAACAATTGAACTGAAAATAATATGTTTGAGTACAAGATTTCCTTGTACTTTTTCTTGTATTCCACCCTGAAAACAGTGAAAACATTTGAAAAAGGGTAGGGGTATGAACTCACCGGTTGAGGAACGCGACGGTTTGGATCCTAAACATCACCTCTGGGTTGCAAATGCACAAGATTCCTATGTGTTATGACAAGATGCACATTTGTATCTAATTAGGAGTTGAATTATTTATTAGTTAGGGACAAACACTTCTAATCACGAAAACACTCAATTACAAGCGTTTGGAAGGACCCGGGTGGCATTTGAGGACACATAAGGTTTGGATATGGAGTTTAATCTTCAAGAGTAAAGTCATATAAGATTTGTCGGACCGAATGACCACACGAGTTCATGGCTGTGAACTCATGATTGGGGGTTTTATGGTGTTAAATGGCATGATAACACTTGGGAAAATTAGCTAGGTTTTAATCTAGGGCCTTGGAATGGATTAAACTCACTTAAGGACCATTTATTGGAGTGTACGGCAGTAAAATTGGAGTTTACAGCCGTAAACGCCCCCTCACACTAAATCCTTGTTGTTTTGGTGGTCCTTAATTAATTACATGTGATTTCAAGCTATTTTACAAGTCTAGGGGTAAAATTTGGGCACAATTTGACATGGTTTTAGGTTTTTACGGTCCAAGACTTCCACTTATGGCTGTGAACTCCTTAGGGGGTGTTTTCCTTGAGTTTTAGGTACCAAATTCGTTTGTGGTTGATTCTAGAATTTATTCCAAGGCTATTGGTGTGTTTAAATCGCAATCTAACACCTTAGAAGGAGTTTACTCTCCATGATAATGAGTTTACGGCCCAAGCATGTTCTTGGGCAGTAAACTCATGTTTACTCCTCTAAATTGATGTTCAAGGTGTTCCAAGTCCAATTCCATAATTCTATACGTCATATCTAAGCCTCAATGATGTTTTGGAAGGGTTTTAAGACATAAAAACCCCTTTTATATGTGTTCACGGCCCAAGGGTGTTCCAGGGCCGTAAACACATGATTTTGATCCTATTCCATGATTTGAACTCGAACTTGAAGGTCTAATGTGCTATAATAGGAGTTAGGGTGGTTACCTTGAAGATTTGGGGATTGAATTTGGTGTTTTTGGACCTTAATCTTGAGTTAGAGCAGAGAGGTTAGAGAGAGAGTAGTGAGAGAGAGGAAAGGCTTCAAATGAAGTCTTTTGAGCCTTAAATAGGTCCTAATCTCGGGATACGGTGGAATTCTACCCGATACCGACGTTAAACTGGGCTTTTGGTCGCACCCGATTAAGCTACCTTAACCCGGCAGGATAGACTTTGGAGATTTTCAATTTAATGATTTTTGGGCAATTTTCATGAGTTTCTAAAGGATTTGAGCACTTATAATATTTAAAACAAACTTATAAGTTTAAATAACTTTGCCTAAAAACGGGATCGGAACAAACCACTATTGACGGGTTTTATGGAAGAAATGGGTTTCGGCGATGGACAACTTCGGGTTGTCACAAAAACTAAGGGGCCCAAGTGCTCTGAACTAATAGTATACCTCAAATATAAGTATTTTCAAAAGTATACAAACTATACCCAACCGTTGAAATTCATAACTACAAGTAGAACGAAACATAAGTAATGGGTGTTGTACGATGCGGTTAAACCTGGGCAGTTATGTAGTCGTGTCTAGGATAATATAGTCTGGCCAACTATATTCATTCGAGATACAGCTGCCATGTCTCACATAAACCCCGGTGGTTCAGGGGGTGGTACCCAAACCCAAAACCAAGAAGGTAGCCAGGGACAAAGGAAGGAGTGTTCCTATAAGGACTTTATGAACGCGAAACCCACATTCTTCGATGGCACAGGAGGTGTCATTTCCCTAACTAGGTGGTTAGAGAAAATCGAATCTATCTTCGAGATTTGTACCTGTTCAGAATCTGACAAGGTGAAATTCGCCGCCTGCACGTTCACCGATAAAGCTCTAACTTGGTGGAATGGTCGAGTTAAATCCCTAACCCTACCCATGGCTAATGCTATCGATTGGGAGGTCATGAAGGAACTTCTACGTGCAGAGTACTACCCTCGAGGTGAAATACAGAAGCTGGAGCATGAACTCTGGAACCTGAAGATGAAAGGTTCCGATATCGCCGCTTACACTTCAAGGTTTGACGACTTGGCACTTCTTTGTCTGGGGATGGTTACCCTGGAAGTCAAAAAGGTTGAAAGGTTCATCTGGGGGTTGACCCAGCCAACCAATGGGAACGTTTTAGCTGCAAATCCGGATACATACGACATCGCCAAATGCCTAGCGTAGATCTTGATCGACCATAGTGAGGGCAGAGAGGAAGCAGCCACCACGCCTGAACCGACAGAGAGAAGTGGTGAGAAAAGAAAGTTTTGGGAGGCAAGGGAGATATGTCAGCCTTCACAGGAGTTTTCGAAGAAACAACAAATAGTGGCAGTCCATGCTGCCACTAACCCTGCTGCTGTTTCTGTCATCGGTTCTTCAGCCCAAGCACCTATCACCAGATGTGTCGGGATTCTCCCGTGGTGTAACCAATGCAGTTACCACCACCGTATCCCCGGTCCCCGTCGTGTTAAATTTTGCAAAAATTATGGCCAAGAGGGTCACCTTGCGGGAAGTTGCATAACGTCAACCAATCAAGCCTCTAGAGCAGGTATCAGTCAGGCCTGCTACGGTTACGGCGAAGTCGAGCATTATAAGAGAAACTGCCCTAGGACAGCAACAGCTGGTAACACTGGAAGAGTCTTAGATATAGGACAAGGTGAGACAGCCGCCGATCCTACCGTTGCCACATGTATAATCCTCTTCGACAACCCTTATTGCTTACAATCCTTTTCAATTCTAATACTGTAAGATAAAGTGTTAGCTATTCATTCGAATGTATTCATAAACATAGTCCTCATTTATAACCGAAACGTTTACTGTCTAGATGGCTAACGGTGAGAAAGAAGGCATGTTACATTCTGAAACACGTAAGCCGAGGTACATAGAACTTTTCAAAATCCTCATTAGGATTAATCTCGTACCCTACAAACTCCGACTACCCTCGGGCTTAGCAGCATCCATCTGGTATTCCATATCTTTGTCCTTAAGAAGTGCCAACCCGATGAAACCCCAGTAATTCCTTTTGATGAGACCGAAATTAACGAAAGTCTGAAACTCATGGTAGAACCAATCGAAATGATAGATCAAAAGGTTAAACGTATGAAACAAGCCGTCTCCCGATAAGTGAAAGGTTCCACGAAATGCCATGCGAGAATGCGAATTCACTTGGAAGCGTGATGATCCGATAGAAAATAAGTATCTGTATTCTCTTTCCAAATCTGCGAGTCGCATCTAAAGTTTGAATTTCGGGACAAAATTCCCTCTAACGGGGGGATAATGTGACAACCCAAAGTTCGTTCCGTCGTTAAAGTTGAGAGAGCCTCATTTGAAGCCTTTTCACTCTCTCTACTTTCTCTCTCTACTCTCTCTCTAAAATCCGATTTTGAGCCAAAATTATCCAAATCAAGCTTCAAATCATCAAGGTAACTATCCTAGCTCCTAGTTTAACATCTTTGGCCTTCAAATTCGTGATTTATATGAGGAATAAGACCATTAGCATGAGTTTATGGTCCTAGAACATCCCTAGGCCGTGAACTCACATAAATGGGGTTTTTGTGCCATAAAACCCTTCCAAACCTCATTTGGAGCTTAGATATGACCTAGGGATCTATTTGCATGTACTTAGAACACCTTAAACTCTTCACTTAGGGTGTAAACATGAGTTTATGGCCCAAGCATATGCTTGGACCGTAAACACCAATTCATGGGGAGTAAACTCCTTTTAAGGTGTTAAAATGCCACTTACACACCTCATAAGCCTTAGAAATGAGTCTAGAAGCAACCACAATCAAGTTAAGGACCTTAATCATGCCAAAACTGCTGCCATGGATGTTTACGACCGTAAACCTCCCAAGAACATCTTCTTAGGCCGTAAACTCCTAAAACCTACTCAAATGGTGCCTGAAACTCATCCCAAGGCTTGTATAATGACTTAGAAACACTTGTAAAGGATCTAGGACCACCAAAACATCAAAGAATTGAGTGTGGGGGAGTTTATGGCCGTAAACTCCTAGTTTACTGCCGGAAAGTCCATTAAGTGGTCCATATGTGAGTTTAATCCATTCCTATGCCCTAGATTTGATCCTATCCAATTTTCCCAAGTGATATAAGACCAGTTAGCACCATAGAAAACCCCACCATGAGTTTACGGCCGTAAACTCATGTGGAGTGGATCATTAGGGCCGTAAACCCTCTTGTGAGTTTACTCTTGAGGAGTTAACTCCATATCCAAGCCTTATACGTCCTTAGATGTCACCCGGGTCACTCCAAACACTTGATTTGAAGTGTTTTCGTGTCTTGGAGTGTATAATCATATCTAATTGGTGATTTAAAGTCTAATTAGATACATTTCTATATCATTTCATATTATATAGGAACCTTACGCATTATCAAGCCCCGAACCGACACTTAGCATCCAATCCGACACGCTTCTCGACCGGTGAGTTCATACCCCTACGCTTTTTCAATGTTTTTGTCACACCCCGAAACCGAAGGCGAAAACGTCCCGGGGCGGAGGTGACTTCATGTTAAGTATCACAACCAATGTACATAGTAAGCAAAGTAAACAACCATTACATTACATATTAGAATTTACATATGCTCAAAAGTAAAGTGTTACAAGTGTTATACATATGTATATATGAACAAAAGTAGAGACGAGTCTTCTGTACGCTCCATCTTCTCCAAAAGGATCGCTGGGTACCTGTCTAATATGGACCTGAGAATACAAGCAATTTGAAAATCAGCATAAAGCTGGTGAGATCATAAGATGTTTGTTTTCTGAAAATGTACAAGTTCCCTTTGGTTTTCTGAAAAAGTTTGTTATCCAAGAAAATCTCATATTTTCTTATATGTAAAGTTTGATTAACTGTTTTAATACATGAATCTGGTTATGTACAATTGTTATCCCAGGAAAATCCTATATTTTCCTAAAAGTAATTTTAGTTATTGAATCCCAATGTAATGTTTGATTATCTTTCATACTTGTTATATTAGCTAGGTATTCGGATATCCTATTTATGTTACACTTGAGTGTACCTAGATGCGTGCCTTCGTATTCGTATTCCTATTCTTAATCATATTCATATTCGTATTTTATATTTGTATTCGTATTCATATTTGTATTCCTATTCTTATTCGTATTCGCATTCGTATTCCTAATCCTATTCCTAATCCTATTCGTATTTGTATTCGTATTCGCATTCGTATTCATAATCCTAGTCCTATTCCTAATCATATTCGTATTCGCATTCGTGTTCGCATTCGTATTTGTATTCATATTCCTAGTCCTATTTCTAATCCTATTCGTATTCGTATTCGCATTCGTATTCGTATTCGCATATGCATTCGTATTAGCATTCGTATTCGTATTATTACCTTCGCATTATTTCTTTAGTATTCCTTATTCATTCCGCTCCTAGTTGTACTTTTGCATTCGTTCTATTCTTAGTTGTATTTTCGTATTCGTATTCGTATTGGTTCTAATTGATGATTAGTATTAATTATTCGTAGATTATGAAATATAATTTAGATTGTAACACTTTATCAAGAAATCTATGATTAGTGTGAAAGCTAACTTCGTAATTCGAACTATTTGATTAACACAGTTTTCGATATTAAAAACATGTAGAATATAGACATTTGAACTGAAAATAATAAGTCTGAGTACAAGATTTCCTTTTACTTTTGCTTGTATTCCCCCTGAAAATATTTGAAAAACATTTAAAAACGAGTAGGGGTATGAACTCACCAGTCGAGAAGCATGTCGGATTGGATGCTAAGTGTTGGTTCGGGGCTTGATAACGCGTGAGATTCCTATGTAATATGAAATGATATACAAATATATCTAATTAGACTTTAAATCACTAATTAGATATGATTATACACTCCAATATGCGAAAACACTTCAAATCAAGTGTTTGGAGTGACCCGTGTGACATCTACGGACGTATATGGCTTGGATAATGTGTTTACTCTTCGAGAGTAAACTCCTTACGGAGTTTTCGGCCCTAAGACCTACTCCACATGAGTTCACAACCATGAACTCATGGGTGAGGGGTTTATGGTGCTAAATGGTCAATTATCACTTGTGGAAATTACCTAGGATCAAATCTAGGGCATAGGAATTTATTAAACTAACTTAGGGACCATTTAATGGAGGACAATCACATGTGATTTAAACTCATTTTACAAGCCTTGGATGGAATTTAGAGCATCATTTGACTATGTTATAGGAGTTTACGGCCCAGGAACCCATCCTTGGGGTGTTTACGGCCGTGAACTCCTAAGGGAAGGGTTTTCATTAAGTTTAAGGCCTCTAGCTCGTTTGTGGTTGCTTTTAGACTTTATTCCAAGGCTATTGGTTTGTTTAAATGGCAATTTAACACTTAAAAAATGAGTTTACTCCCCATGATATGGAGTTTACGACCCAAGCATGTTCTTGGGTAGTAAAATCATATTTACTCTCCAAAAGTTAAGTTCAAGGTGTTCTAAGTCCATTTTGGTAAGCCCCTAAGTCATATCTAAGCTCATAATGTGGTTTGGAATGGTTTTTGGGCTCCAATACCCATTTTATGTGAGTTCACGGCATAGGACTGTTCTAGGGCAGTAAAATCATGAATATGGTCCTATTTCATGATTTAAACTTGAAAATGAATGCTAAAGATGTTATACTAGGAGCTAGGGAACTTACCTTGATGATTTGGGGCTTGAATTCAATGATTTTTGGACTTAAAGTGTGGATTTGGGGAGAGAGGTTAGAGAGAGAGAGAGAAAAGGCTTCAAATGAAGCTTAAACCACTTTATATATGGTTCGGGTTTGGGACACGGTGGAATTCTACCCGATACTGACGTTAAACGGGGCTTTTGGTCGCACCCGATTAAGTTGTCGTAACCCGGCGGGACAAATTCTAAAATTTATCTAATTATAATATTGGGGTGTTTTCTTGAGTTTCTAACGGGTTTGGATACTAATTAATTCATAATAGAAGTCTAGGAATAAATGACTTAATTTTAAAAATGTAAACGGAAATGATTTGAAAAAGATGAATTTATAGACGGAAACGGGTTTCGGCGACGGTACAAACTTCGGGTTGTCACAATTTTTCAAATGTTTTTAGGGGGGAATACAAGCAAAAGTACAAGAAAAATCTTCTACTCAAACTCATTATTTCAGTTCAAATGTTTATATTCTGTATGTTTTTAATATCGAAAATTGTGTTAAACAATAATTTGAATTATAGAATTAGCTTTCAAACTAATCATAGATTTGTTGATAAAGTGTTATAATCTATGTTATAAATCATAATTTACGAATAATTCATACTAATCATCAATTAGAACTAATACGAATACGAATACGAAAGTACAGTTAGGAACAGAACGAATACGAAAGTACAGCTATGAACATAACGAATACGAAAATACAGCTATGAACAGAACGAATACGAAAATACCGTTAAGAACATAAAGAATATGATAGTACAATTAGGAACATAATGAATATGAAAATATAGTTAGGAACAGAACGAATACGAAAGTATATCTAGGTACACAACGAATACGAAAGTACAGTTAGGAACAAAACGAATACGAAAGTACAGCTAGGAACAGAGTAAGTACAAAAGTAATAATACGAATACGAATACGAATACGAATACAAATAGGAATAGGAATAGGAATAGGAATAGGAATACAAATACGAATGTGAATGAGAATGTGAATGCGAATGTGAATGCGAATGCGAATACGAATACGAATACGAATACAAATAGGAATAGGACTATGAATACGAATACGAATACAACAAAGTTGGTTAGATCTGATCCCACATCGGCTGGGAAGGAGAAATAAGCATTCCTTATAAGGGGTGTGGATACCTTCCCTATCACAACGCGTTTTAAAGTCGTGAGGGCAGCAGATCCCATAAGAACTCTGCAGTTAAGCGTGCTCGAGCGGGAGTAGTACCAGGATGGGTGACCCCCTGGGAAGTCCTCGTGCCGAGGCCCAAAGCGGACAATATTGTGATACGTGCCAGAGGGGGATGTTACAAATAGCGAATGCGAATGTGAATACGAATACAAATATAAATACAAATACGAATATGAATATGAATAGGAACACGAATACGAAAGCACTCCTCTAGATACATTCGAGTGTAACATAACTAGAATATAAAAATACATAGTCAATATATAACAAGTATGATAGATAATTGTACATTGCATTGAGATTCAATAACTAAACTTACTTTTAGGAAAATAAGGGTTTTTCCTGGGATAACAAGTGTACATAACTAGAATCGTGTAACAAAACTGTTAACTAAACTTTACATATAAGAAAATATGGGATTTTCTTGGATAACAAACTTTTTGGAAAACCAAAGGAAACTTGTACATTTTCAGTAAACAAACATCTTATGAACTCACCGGCTTTATGCTGATTTTGAAACTGCTTGTATTCTCAGGTCCATATTAGACAGGCACCCGTAATCTTTTGGAGAAGACGGGGTGTTCAGAAGACTCGTCTTTACTTTTGTTCATATATTCATATGTATAACACTTTTAGCACTTTACTTTTGAACAGATGTAAATTCTAATATGTAATGTAATGGTTGTTTACTTTGCTTACTATGTACATTGGTTGTGATACTTAACATGAAGTCACCTCCGCCCCAGAACGTTTCCGCCTTCGGTTTCGGGGTGTGGCATTATGTTTTGACCAAATGTTGATTTTTGAAGTTCTGATTTATTTGAATCAAGATATCTTGAAAACTAGACGAGATTTCTAACAACTTTTATGTTTCGCGCCTTTACCAAGTCTACCATTTTCTCCTTTAAAAAGGGTCAGAAAATACGAAGGGTAGGTGTAGGTTTCCTTCTTTTGAACTTGGATGTTTTAATCGTAAGTCAAACGGTTCACAACAGGAAGAAATAGATTGATTGAATACCTAAGCCGAATTCGAAATGATTCATGAAGGTGTGTATATTTTACAAGGTATTCCTACAACGTTTAACAGATGCATTCGTAGAATATCATAGTTGAGTAATTAGTATTCCATGATAAAATTTGGACATGATTTATGTTTATGATACTTATAGTTCTATAAGGATTTAAAGTTAATATTTTCTAAATATTCATCAGCGTTCTCTAAAATTTTCATGAGTTCTTATGCGTTTCGAACTGTGATTTTCGTTAAATATTCTAGATTCTAAGCATTTTAGTCTACCAACAACCGAACTCAAGATTGATTGTGCATCGATCTAACCATAATTAAACATAGGTGATTAGTCTACGTCTAGTTGTGGTTCGGCCCACATACAATCTACTTAGCTATGGTGTTTGACCTAAAACCTTGCATTGTATTCATATTTGAGATTTCAAGTTTATATATGTATATATGTGTAACCCTTTACTTGTAGGTTAAGGAATATACCTAATCTAAGAGATTAATCCCTAGGCTATAGTCGTGTTTTCCTAACAAAGTAATAGTTCGCTATAGCCAATAGCTCTGATACTAATTTGTCACATCCCCGGCCAACGGCGAAAATGACTAGGTGCACGACATAAATCAATAATCACAGTTATCGAACATAAATTGTGTTGGGTTTTGTCACACCCCCGAAACACATGGCGGAAATGTCCGGGGGCTCGTGTGACTAACAATTGCATAATCATCACAATGAATATACATGAAACATAACACATTCATCAACAACATTACATAATACAACCAACATTGTTCACATCAAGTACATTGTTAAAATACATAAATTCTAATTGTTCAAAGTACGATAAGTGACATTACATAAAAAAAAACCAAACACACTCGCATATCTTCCAGCTTGACGATTACCTGAGAATACAAGTTATTTTGAAAACAATGAACATATATAATGTTGGTGAGTTCATAAGTATGTTTGAGTAAAAGTTTTTGTATCTTTAGTAAAAAACCCAGAAAATCCGATATTTTCTGTAAATTGACTGAAAATATTGTGAAAATCCAGTATAAATGCATATGTGAATTTCATAGCTATAACTTGTATAAAAGTAGTTTAGATTCATTGTATTTCGAATGACTGATAGATATGCATAAATAATTTCCCCAGAAAAGCCGATATTTTCCGTTTTATAGCAATGTTTAGATTTTTGTATCCTTAAATAAGAGTTTTGTATTGACACCCTCAAAGAGTTTATCTTTAAAAGGTTTAACTTTTGGTATCAAATCCCTAAATGAGCCGTTATAACCATGCATGATAACGACTAGGTCGCACGTCTTGGTATTTTTCAAAATACCGGTCTTGATAAGGACGTTGTTGCCCTAGACTTGCCTAGTCTAGCAGTAGCGAGCAACCAAGGCGTGGGGGCCACCCTATATAGATTTATACACAAATTCCTACTTTCCATCCAGGAAACTCTGACTATAACTACAGGCTACGATTGTACACTTAGAGGTGCCAACCGATAAGTCTCACTAGATTCTCAACCACTTTCCGTACTATGTTTAGTGTTTACGCATATGTTGTATGTTTTTGAATTCAAAAGGTACATATTTATATAAGTATACGACGTGAAAATGATTACACAACGATATAGTTATGATCACAAGCACATGAATTCCATCCCAAGCTGTAACATCTGTATTTCCAAGTATGATAAAATGAGTATTTATTTTCGTAGTTTTAAGGAGTAATTCGACGAGTTGGCGCCTTAACTCGTCGAGTAGGATCGCGGCTTAGTGACATGGAAAATGAATGGACTCGTCGAGTCAACAAGTTGACTATCCGAGTCAACGCTATTAACAGAAACACTAATTCTCTCGGGTTTGGGCCTATTTAAAGGCACTTATAACCTCCTTGGCCCCTTCCCATCAGTGTCTTCGTCCCTTGAGAGAAACCCTAAAGACGATAGAGAGGCTAATTGGAGGTCATTTCTTTGAGAAGAAGGTCAAGGGGTTGCAAAGATCTTAGAGGAGGGTTGGTGGATCAGTTTCATCCTCATTTCAAGCTTCAGATCTGGTACAAGCTCTTGTCTCCCTTGTGTTTGAGTAGATTTCCTTTGTTGGTTAAGTTAGGGCTTGTATCACCTTATTGATGGGGTTTTGGGTGCATCCAAACCCTTTTTTGAGTTTTTTTGTGGATCTGGACCTTGTGAGGTCGAGAGAACCTGAAAGTATGCGGCCATGAAGGACTAACCTTGGACCTTTGAAGCTATGAAGCTTCAATGGAGCCATAATGATGTATATAGCAAAATACACTATGCATGAGCCTTAAGATTAGACCTTTACATGACTTTTGGTTGCTAGAAGGCTAGGTCTACAAGTTAGAGAAACACATCTGACCTCATAAGGTCGAATGATTGTTGCCATGGAGGAAACTCGCCGAGTCCATAAGGTAACCCAACGAACTGGATCGGGTTGCCCCGCGTTTCATGAACAGTGGTAACCCGTCGAGTGGAAGGTTCACACGACGAGTCGAGTAAGGCTTTATAAGGATCCAGAGGACACACTTGGACTCACCCAGTCACCCATGTGCACTCGACGAGTATGGTCAAAGTTTTACCGTTGACTAGAGTTTACTTCAGTTGACCTTGGGGTTTTGGTCAAAGCTGATTCAAGAGAGGTCGAAGAGGGGTATAATGGTCTTCTACCCATTATTAGAGATGAGAATATGAGAGGATTTTGATTAAAGATGTTATCCTATTGATAGGAGGAGGCTAGGTCGGGATATTCAAGCACGAGAGTTTATCCGACTTCATACAAGGTGAGTCTTCTCACTATACTTTATCTAGAGTGGTAATTATGTGTGAACAGAAGGTCTTATATGCTATGTAGAGTATGTGATATATGTTGATATGTGATATGTATGTGTTATGTTATGTTATGAGTAGCATGCAATGGACCGGAAGGTCATCATGATATGGACCTGAAGTTCAACTGGGTATGGACCGGAAGGTTAAGATGTGACGGACCGGAAGGTCATTAGGGGTAGGACTGGAAGGTCTACTAGCATTGGGACGGAAGTCCCTTGAGACACATGGATCGTAAGTTCCCATAGAGCTATGGCCTTGAGTGGTGTATGTGTTGTATGTGTTGTTTTGGGGAACTCACTAAGCATTTATGCTTACCATGTTATGTGATATGTGTTTCAGGTACTAGCGAGGTTGCGCGAAGGCGCTGGCATGATCTATATACACTGATGAAGATTTATGTACTTGAGATTCTGGGGTTATTTATTGAGATAATATGTGATACAATGGGTTTTGAAATTGTTCTTATGAAATTCACTATGTTTAAAAATGAAAAATTGTTTTGGAAATTTACGTAGTTACAAGTTGGTATCAGAGCCTTCGTTTGAGGGATTCGGATGCACCTTTGGGTGTATTTGAACTCAAACTGAGGATTTGAGAATGGTTTTCATAAAAGAAACTATTTTTCTGAAAAGTAAGTAATTTGAGGAAAGCGGAAAGAAGTAGTGTGTACGACCAACCAATGCACGAACGGTGATTTCCCAAAATACCCTTACATTATGTGCTATGAGATATGATATGATATGTTAGGCATGCTAGAGTACTCTAGGTATTCATATTAGGACTAGAGTGCCCTGATTTGTGATGCCTTAGCCTAGGAGATTACTGCTACTATGAGATGCTTCAAGAGTGAGTGGGTAGCAGTAATGAGCTTATGAGAAGTCTACCGAAGGGTAGCCTATGCTTAGTAAGATGTAGAGTACTTGTGATCTGGTATCCTAGGAGGAGGACTTAGAATGAATGTTGATGCGATGTGGAAGGTAGTATAGGTCCGGTACTACTGGAAGCCCCGAATCAGTGAGAAGTCCAAGTAAGAATCTTTGGAATGATTAGGAACAATTAGGGCTGAGTGATCGAGTGCAAGTATACTCGAGCGAGTCTCTGATTTCTTTTATGTTGGGAGATATCATGGTTGGTACACCACACACACCAGGGAGCAACGATGTTAGCGATGATGAGATTCGCCATATGATTCATGATAAGATGACCGTGGAGATCCAGAAGGCTAATCCGGAGGATTCTAAAGTAACGGATTGAGAAGTGATGTCATGGTTCGAGTACCATGATATGTAGCAGATTGAGAAGTGATGTTATGGTTCGACTACCATGATAAGTAGCGAATTGAGAAGTGATGTCATGGTTTGAGTACCATGATAAGTAGCGGATGGAGAAGTGATGTCATGGTTCGAGTACCATGATAAGTAGCGGATTGAGAAGTAATGTCATGGTTCAAGTACCATGATAAGTAACGGATTGAGAAGTGATGTCACGGTTTGAGTACCATGATAAGTAGCGAATTGAGAAGTAATGTCATGGTTCGAGTACCATGATAAGTAGCGGATTGAGAAGTGATGAGATCGTTCGAGTACCATGATAAGTAGCGGATTGAGAAGTGATGATATGGTTCGGCTCGAGTACCATGATAAGTAGCGGATTGAGAAGTGATGTCATGGTTCGAGTACCATGATAAGTAGCAAAATGAGAAGTGATGACATGGTTTGAGTACCATGATAAGTAACGGATTGAGAAGTTATGTCATGGTTCGAGTACCAAGATAGGTATCAGATTAAGAAGTGATGACATGATTCGAGTCCCATGATAAGTAGCAGATTGAGAAGTGATGTCATGGTTCGAGTACCATGAGTTGTAGCAGGTCGAGAGATGATGTCATGGTTCGAGTGCCATGATGTGAGGTGGATTGAGAAGAGGGAACATGGTTCGAGTACCATGATTCATTGAAGATTAAGTGGAGATAGCATGGTACAGGTACCACGATTCATAGCAAATCGAGAGGTGGCCACACAGTTTGACTATCATGACATGTGGCAGTTACTGTTTCTAGTTTTTACCGATTATTCTGTAGGGATTGTCTAGACTGAGATCAGAGGTGAATGAGTATGGGCCAGAAGGCCATGAGGAACAAGTTTTAGTGGAGCATCCCTATAAAGGGGAAATCGAGTCAGCTTCGAAGGATTGTGGGTGATATGCCAGTTAGAGTCGCAACACTCAGGGACGAGTAGGGATGGTGCATTATGGGAGAATACAATCTGGGCTAGGTGACCGACCGATAGTGGAGAGGTCACTTTCTGTGATCCGAGTGGTGCTATTTCCATTTCCTGTGGGAGACATAAGAGGTGTTGAGATTTCGGTTTTTGAGTTTGGGGGTGAGCCTTGTGGGATTGCATGGACGGTGATCTTCAACCATAGTATATGGCAGTAGGTCTGCCGCGAGGTAAAGATATGGCTTGAACAAGTTGTCAGTGGGGACTGAGATGGTCAAGGACCATGATACACCCTAATTGAGTATAGTAGGGCATGTGTTAGCTACAGCATCGGATGATTAAGAGGAGTATATCAGGGCGGTGGCCCTTATTGTATTTGAGGGGTATTAAGAGTGGAATTGTGTTTTCTGCTCTTATGATAAGTGACGTGATGGAACATTGGTTGAGGAGTCAATGATGAGGAGTATAGTAGATCATAATTTCCAGACTAAGAGTCAGGGTTAATACTGGACAATTGGAAGGTCTGGTGATGGAATGGTGTGAGATTCTAAATGACTAGAGGAAGTCATGGTGGGAAGTTCTGGGGATTTCATCTGAGTTTCGGGGCATTTGGAGTTGCTCGATCTCTATCGGGAGATCATCGAGAGTTGCGTAGCACCTTCCAAGAGTAGGTACGATGTTACTGGTGGAAACAGTCTATGGGATAGATTGCTGGTGCGCCGATTGGGGATTGTTCGAACCCTAAGTGGGGGAGAACTGAGTATTTTATTGAGGGGACCAGAGATTCGATCGAGAATTGTTAAAGATCTTGATATAGAGAATGGCGATGCGAATTCATGAGCCCAGGGTTATTGGTGATTGAGACGAGGTGTAGAGCGAGATAATGCATGGGTTATGTTTGAAGAGGATGAGTGCCTCCACGACAAGTGGCCGTTGGTTGGAGACCTTGGGGTGAACGGGAATTCTTCGAGGTCATAATGGTGAATTCGAGATGGTTGGCTCGTAGGGTGAGTTTGGTGGTTGAGAAATTCTGGTTCAATGATAGGGATGTTATTCAGATTGGGAAGGACAGAATTTGATTAGACAACCAATTTCAGGTTGTGGAACAGGAAGATCAGTGGATGAGACGAGACGTCGTGAGGTTCTATGTGGTGTATCGAGGTATCCGAATTTAATGCATTGGATTTTGGATAATTTTGAGTCTTGAGTAGAGACGGAAAATGGGCGGTCAATCATCGATGATTCTATTGGGAGCCCTTTCGGTTAATTAAAGTAAGTGAGATTGTTCAAGAATATGGATTGCAGCGGGGAAGGGTGTTTTGTTAATGCGATTGCCGCCAGATATAGTGATACATAATTGGGTAAGTGCATGCACCTATCTATGATTGATCCATGGAATATGTGTCAGTGAGAGGTTGTTGTGATGTTATGGGAAGCCGTAGTACTCACTAGTCAGAGATTGTTGTGATGTTACGGGAAGCTGCAGTACTCACTAGTCAGAGGTTGTTGTGATGCTATGGGAAGCTGTACTACTCACTAGCCAGAGGTTGTTGTGATGCTATGGCAAGCCGTAGTACTCACTAGTCAGAGGTTGTTGTGATGTTACAGGAAGCCGTAGTACTCGCTAGTCAGAGGTTGTTGTGATGCTATGGGAAGTCGTAGTACTCACTATTTAGAGGTTGTTGTGATGCTACAGGAAGTCGTAGTACTCACTAGTCAGAGGTTGTGGTGATGCTACAAGAAGCCGTAGTACTCACTAGTCAGAGGTTGTTGTGATGCTACGGGAAGCCATAGTACTCACTAGTCAGAGGTTGTTGTGATGCTACGGGAAGCCGTAGTACTCACTAGTCAGAGGTTGTTGTGATGCTACGGGAAGCCGTAGTACTCACTAGTCAGAGGTTGTTGTGATGCTACGGGAAGCCGTAGTACTCATTAGTCAGAGGTTGTTGTGATTCTACTGGAAGACGTAGTACATACTAGTCAGTGAGATGTTGTTATGATAAATACTCTTTGATCAGATCATGGTGAAAAAGAGTTTTAGGCTTGGGATGGACCTAATTTATGAGTTTTTGGGAACCTGGTGGTCGGACCAGGGATGAGACCGGGGTCTGCTCAATGATAGGGAATCATTTTGTCCTGAGTAAGGTGTGGTCATTGCAATCCTAAAGAATGGGATAAGTGAGGTGCGCATGGGTTGCGGGAAATGTGTTTTGAGTTGAGTGCTTCGTTAGAACGAGTGGTTCTAACTCTGGGTTGGACCAAACTCTTGAGTTTGAGTTTGGCTCTGGTGGTGTGATGGATAGGCGAGATGAGATTTTGCATTATGAGGTGGGTTCCATGTTGAAGAGTAGTGTTTGTCATCTGATGTCTTGGACCTGTGTGGGTCAGTACTCGGGTACGGGAGGTACCGCAAGTTGCATGGAACTATGAGTAATAGATGACAGAGGTCGGGGTTGAGTCGATCTTCAGTTGGGAAGGTAGCATTCACTTAGGGTTAAGAAAACTTCATTACTTGTGTGTCACATTGGGCCAATGTGGTTATAGTAAGAAGGAAACCATGAAGACGGTTGGAGGTTCAAATGTTGGGTCGAGTTCAAACCTGGTACTCAGTGTTAAAAAAAGGATACGAGGAATGGAGCTAAGACTTATTATTTTTAGATGTCTGAGGAAACTTTAGAGCGAGCACGAGTATTTTTTTGGGTTTGAGGGCAGAGAGTTGAGAATTCATTCTTCGGTTGGGTTTCGATAGTAGTTTAGCGGACGAGCCCTGTTGGGACGTGAACGCTTCCATGTCTTGGGTCGTGATTTAGATGGTTGCTATGTTTGGTATGAGGGATCAGTAGCTGATTGTTGGATTATGTTTAGAGAGAATCTGAAGGGTTGGTTTACCTATGAGAATTGAAATTCTTGTTGGGATTCAGGTGTATAGAGAGGATGGGAGCTATGTGGAATGAGATCCTATCGATGGTGACATTTGGTTATTGGATTCGATCTGTATGTGGAGGAGCGATTTCGAGAGAGAAATCTAATTTAAGTGGGGGAGAATTGTAATATCCGGATTTCCAGGTATGATAAAATGAGTATTTATTTTCAAAGTTTTGATGAGTAACTCGACGAGTTGGCACCTTATCGCGTCGAGTAGGATCGTGGCTTGGTGACGTGGAAACTGAATGGACTCGACGAGTAGGCAAGCTGACTCGCCGAGTCAGCATTTTTAACAGAAACCCTAATTCTCTCGGGTTTAGGCCAATTTAAAGGCACATATAGCCTCCTTGGCCCCTTCCCATCAATGTCTTCGTCCCTTGAGAGAAACCCTAGAACTAATTGTGAGCTAAATAGGAGAGAGAGGCTAATTGGAAGTCATTTCCTTGAGAAGAAGGTTATGGGGTTGCAAGGATCTCAGAGGAGGGTTGGTGGATCAGTTTCATCCTCATTTCAAGCTTCAGATCTGGTACAAGCTCTCTTTTCCATTGTGTTTGAGTAGATTTCCTTTGGTGGTTAAGTTAGGCCTTGTATCACCTTATTGATGGGGTTTTGGGTGCATCCAAACCCTTTTTGAGTTATTTTGTAGATCTGGACCTTGTGAGGTCCAGAGAACTTGAAAGTAGGCGGCCATGAAGGAGTAACCTTGGAGCTTTGAAGCTATGAAGCTTCAATGGAGTCATAATGATGTATAGAGAAAAATACACAATGCATGAGCCTCAAGTTCAGACCTTTACATGAGTTTTGGGTGCTAGAATGCTATATCTATAAGTTAGAGAAACAGATCTGACCTCAGAAGGTCGAATGAGTGTTGCCATGGAGGAAACTCGCCGAGTCCATAAGCGAACTCGATGAGTCGGATCGGGTTGCCGCGCGATTCATGACCAGTGGTAACCTGTCGAGTGGAAGGTTCACACGACGAGTCGAGTAAGGCTTTAGAAGGATCCAGACGACACTCTTGGACTCGCAGACTCACCCATGTGCACTCGACGAGTCTGGTCAAAGTTTGATCGTTGACTAGAGTTGACTTCAGTTGACCTTGGGGTTTTGGTCAAAGCTGATTCAAGAGAGATCGAAGAGGGGTAAAATGGTCTTCTACCCATTATTAGAGATGAGAACATGAGAGGATTTTGATTAGAGATGTTATCTTGTTGATAGGAGGAGGCAAGGTCGGGATATTCAAGCACGAGAGTTTATTCGACTTCATACGAGATAAGTCTTTTCACTATACTTTACCTAGGGTGGTAATTATGTGTGACCGGAAGGTCTTATATGCTATGAAGAGTATGTGACATATGTTGATATGTGATATGTATGTGTTATGATGTGTTATGAGTAGCATGGAATGGACCATAAGGTCATCATGATATGGACCGGAAGGTCAACAGGGTATGGACTGGAAGGTCATTACGGGTAGGACCGGAAGGTCTTCCAGGGTTGGGACGGAAGTCCCCTGAGACACATGGATCGGAAGGTCCCAAAGACCTATGGCCTTAAGTGGCGTATGTGTTGAATGCGGTATTTTGGGGAACTCACTAAGCATTTATGCTTACCGTGTTATGTGATATGTGTTTCAGGTATTAGCGAGGATCGTGAGATGGCACCGACATGATTTGTACACACTGATGAAGATTTATGTACTTGAGATTCTAGGGTTGTTTATTGAGATAATATGTGATACAATGGGTTTTGAAATTGTTCTTATGAAATTCATTATGTTTAAAAATGAAAAATATGCACGAATAATTTCTCCAGAAAATCTGATATTTTCCTTTTTATAACAATGTTTAGATTTTTGTATCCTTAAATAAGAGTTTTGTGTTGACATCCTCAAAGAGTTTATCTTTAAAAGGTTTAACATTTGGTATCGAATCCCTCAATGAGCCGTTATAACCATGCATCATAATGACTAGGTCGACCGTCTTGGTATTTTACCAAATACTGATCTTGATAAGAATGTTGTCGCCCTATACTTGCCTAATCTAGCTGTAGCGAGCAGCTAAGGCGTGGGGGGTCACCGCGTATAGATCTATACAACAAACACCTGCTTTCCATCCAGGAAACGCTGATTATAACTACAAACTACGATTGTACACTCAGAGTTGCCAACCGACAAGTCTCACTAGATTCTCAACCCCTTTTCATATTATGTTTAGTGTTTACGCATATGTTGTATGTTCTTGAATTCAAAAGGTACATATTTATATAAGTATATGACGTGAAAATGATTACGCAATGGTATAGTTATGATTACAAGCACATGAATTCCATTCCAAGCCCGTTTAGCATGTAAATGGGCCACGAAGGCCTAATAACATGTAAGAAGGTAATTTGGGCCCAATGGACATATATATGGGCCACAAAAGCCCAATAAACATATAGTCCATATTTTAGGCTCAAATTAACATGTAAGTGGGTCGCAAGGCCCATTAAACACATTATGGAACACATTGGGTTCAATATACAATTAGTTGGGCCCTTTGGGCCTAACGACCAGGTATCATGAATATTAAGCCTAATAATTGATTATCGACGTATTTTGTTCGTTCGATTTCTTTCGTTGTGTGTTTTAGCTTAACGTTTAACAGATTGATGTTATGAAGCTTTCTGTTTGCAAAAATGACATTTTTGTCCAATGATTCTCAAATTTTTAGTTAAGGCCCAAAGTTTTGTAAAAATGACATTTTAGTCCATAAGTGATAAAAAGTTGGAGTTTTGTCCCAAATGTCTAAAACTTACGGTTTTAGCCCAAAATGTTATATTTTTGCATTTAGGAACCTATTTTGCAGAAAAGTGCATTTTCAGCCCTTTGTTTGTAAAAGTTCACATTTTCGGCCTAATTTTGGAAAGTTTTACATTTTTGGTCCATTTTGAAAATAAATGTTATATTCACCACCAAATTTGGTTTATTTACATTTATGACCCCAAATTTGGTCAAATAACATTTTTAAAGCATAAAACTTCATGTTTTTCGCAAATTGGGCTCTAAGGCCATGAGGCTCAAAATTTTGGCCGTATAAGCTTAAATTTGCATTTTTGACCCTTGTAAAAGTATGCTTAGCATAAAAATGCCTTTTTATGCATATAGGACCTGTTTGGATCCTTTTAAAACAAATTTTTTTCTTTTTACCCTTATCTTTTGTTTTCTTGACAACTTTGACCCTTAACAAGATTTTTATTGAATTCTTTTGTATCTTAAACACGTGTTCTTCTTTGGCTTGATAATATGACATGTATAATGTAATAGTTCATAGATCCTTGCTAGATAATACTTGAATTTCGAGATTTACTAAGATGTAACCCATTATTATCAAATAAAACAAGTATTCACACAAAACATCCATATAACACATATATCTACACATTTTACTTGTATTCTCCCGAATTAATCTTATGAAAACCGAAAACAAGGGAGTATGAACTCACCTTTGCTTTGATGTTTCGGTTTTGAAGAAGAAATGAAGAAGATTTTGGTCCTAACAAGCTTTCTTGAGTGTATTACGAACTTAAGAAGTTCTAGGAAGCAAAATCATCAAAAATTTTCTTAAAAGAGTGATCTAACAAGATAATGGAATTATAAAACTTGGAGGTGTAAAGACTTACCAAGAAATGATGATTATCTTGGGAAAAACTCTTGAAACACAAGCAAAAGTCTTGAGAATTTTGGATGAAGAAGAAGAATGAGTCTTGAGAGAATTAGAGAGAGTTTGATGTAATGTGTGTGTGTATTTGTGGCTCTTGGCCGTGAGTAGAAGAGGAGAGGGGAGAGAGAGTGGTGAATGACTAACTTGGATACATGGAGGATCTTGCATGGATGTATGACGGACAAAAGGGAGGTGGCACTCCAAAGTCAACCCTTCCTTAATATCTTTTCTTTTCCTTTTTTATTATTTTTTTACATGGGCCAATTTTGGGCCATGAAGAAAGGGTAGAGTAGATTGTGCACATTCACCTTAGCTAGGATATTTGAATTCTAAAAATTGAATTTTTCGGTCCATTAGGCCCTTGGAAGGATTCACGGCCCATTTAGAATAAAAGAATGGCTTATGGCTCACTAATGGTTAATTGGATTTGTTATGGCCCAATAAGGCCCATTAGGGTTAGAATGAGTCATTGCAGACCCAAATGTCCCAATATATTTTGGATTTATGAATTTGGTCCAATTAGAATCAATTTATGGCTTCTAAGTCCAATAAAGTTGAATTGGGCGATTATTGGTCCATTAGGCCCAATAAGGAACTCCTAGTCCAATATGGACTTAAACTGGGGTTCTTAGGGTTTTTAGATCGTTTGATGAATATAATGGATGAATCTAAACGAGCCTTGAGTTTGATTTAATTAAGGTGCATGATTTACGACGGTTAAATGGTTACTTAAGAATAGAATTTCCTAGCTAAATTGCTAGTTGTGACATCATCCCCCCGTTAGTGGGAATTTCGTCCCGTAATTCTTTTGATAGCTAGGATTATGAAGGAAGGAATAGGTGAGGATAATTAAGATTCATCTAGTCTTCACATTCCCACGTGAATTCCGGTCCACGTTTTGCTCTCCATCGAACCTTCACGATTGAGATGCTACTTTGCTTTGTACGTTTCACCTCCCTATCCATAATCTCACTGGTTCTTCGAAGAACACAAGATTCTCATTTATCTCAATCTTTTCCAATGGGACGACAAGGGTTTCGTCTGATAGACACTTTTTCAGATTCGAAACGTGGAATACTGGATGTACGTTGTTGAGCTCGGCGGGTAGTTGTAGTTTGTAAGCCACTGGACCAATCTGAGCAAGAATTTTGAATGGTCCAACGCACCGTGGTTTCAGTTTTCTTTGTTTCCTAAAGCGAATCATCCCCTTCCATGGAGAGACCTTTAACAGCACACGATCTCCGACTTGAAATCCTAGTGGCTTGCGCTGCTTGTCAACATAGCTCTTCTGTCGGTCTCGTAATGGTTGAAGTCGAGCTTTGATTTGGACTATCTTCTCGGTTGTTTCACAAATGATTTCAGGTCCGGTATAGGGGCGATCTACATTTACGACCATAGTGAGCCTCGAAGGGGGAAACTTTGATGCTCGTATGGTAGCTGTTGTTATAAGAGAATTTGATCAGAGGAAAATGGGCATCCCATGGTTTGTTAAAGTCAATCACGCAAGCTCGGAGCATGTCTTTGAGTGTCTGGATGGTACGCTCACTCTGACGATCATTCTATGGGTGGTAGTTTGTGATCATGTCTAGCTGTGTTCCCATTGCCGTCAGAAGAGATTGCCAGAATATTGAAGTAAATCTACTATCTCGATCTGAGATAATAGATACTGGTACTCCATGGAGTCTTACAACCTCCTTCAGGTATATTCGTGTCGTCTTTTCCATCTTGTAGAATTCTTTTATTAGCAGGAAATGAGCGGATTTTCTTAATCTATCGATGATTACCCAAATAACATCCAATCTATTTGCTGTCTTTGGCAATTTTGATACGAAGTCCATGGTAATCCTCTCCCACGAAAGTGGGTATCTCTGCCATCATATTAGGCCACCAATATTGTTGCTTGATATCCAAGTACATTTTATCTGCCCCTGGATGAATAGAATATCGCATCTTGTGGGCTTCAAGCATGAGTACTTCTATGAATCCCCTGATTTTGGGAACCCAGATTCTATTCATGAAGTAGTGAGTTCCGTCGTCTTCAACATTGAGCTCCATCTCCATTCCTCATAGTGATTCACTAGCGATATTTTCTGGCTTCCTGGCGTCTACTTGGGATTCCTTGATCTGTGAGTCTAGGGGATATTAGATGGCGATTGATAGGGTCTTCACACGACGACTTGACTACTCCTTTCAACTCAGGGCATCGGCTACCATGTTAGCCTTGCCTGGATGGTATTTAATCTCACACTCATAATCATTTAATAGTTCGATCCATCTCTGCTGCCTCATGTTTAGTTACTTTTGATTTAGAATGTGTTGGAGGCTCTTGTGGTCTCTAAAGATGGTGCACTTGGTACCGTATAGGTAATGCCTCCAAATTTTCAAGGCGAAGACCACCGCTCCCAATTCCAGGTCATGTGTGGCATAATTCACTTCGTGAGTTTTCAGTTGTTTGGATACATCGGTAATTACATTCCCGTGTTGAATAAAAACACAACCTAAACCCTAATTTGAAGCATCACAGTAAGGGCTTCCTTCAAGGTTTGCAAAGCGATCTCTTGCTTCTCTGTCCAGTTGAACGGTACACCTTTTTGTGTCAATGTCGTGAACGTTTGGGTATCTAAGAAAAGTTCTGAATGAATCTTCGATAGTAGCCTGCGAGGCCTAAGAATAGATGAATTTTCGTTGGTGTTGCTGGAGTTGCCCAGCTTTTGATTGCTTCTTGGAGGGGTACACGTGTATTCCTTCTTGATTGACTACATGGCCCAAAAATGTTTACACTGCGGAGCCAGAATTCAATCTTGGAGAGTTTCGCGTACAACTTTTCATCCTATAGGGTTTCTCAAATCTGTCGGAGGTGTTGGAGTCACACTCCAACCAAGAACATCGAAAATGTTCTGGGGCGGAGGATTTCATGTACAGTATCACAATAATGAAAATTAGTAAACAATCAACAACATCATCCATTGCATTAATAATATAATTATTATACAAGTGTTCTGTCAAATTTTGATAAACACTAAAGCATAAATCAAAATGAAAGATGAGTCTTGAACGAGCTTCATCTTCCTTTCTCCTTGCATCAGTACCTATCTATGATGACCTGAGGATACAAGTAATTTTGAAAGCGAGTATCAGCTTTGAAGCTGGTGAGATCCTAAATATTTTAGTGTCTTAATTTGTATGTAAGAATCCGTAAGTTTATGAACTGTAAGTATGGAAAATGTATATGAAGTCTAAGTATAAAAATGTTTGTAAAAACAACTGTAAACGTTTGAAAAACTCTAGAAATCCCTATGATTCCTACTATTATATAAGGGTGTCTTCTACCAAGACCTAACTGTTCTCAATGTAGTCTTCTACCAAGACTTAACTGTTCTAAATGTTCGTTTCATGTAAAAGGGTGTAATTTTCCCAAGTGTAACTATCATTAAGAAAATATAGTTTTTACATTTATAGTTTAAGTGAAAAGATCACTAAATATATGTACAGGGAAAATTAATGTAGTATTAAAATGTAGTGTTATAAGAACTACTGTTGTACTAACTACCTTAAACCGGATTTATATTAAGGCATCATGTGATTAATTGTACCATACTATGGACTAGTAACAACAACATAAGAATGGTCGTAAAAAGAAATGACGTTTGTGTTGGATTAGTGTCTAAGTCCATAACTATTTTGGTATCTACTTGACCTGATGGTGCATGGTCCTTTTGGGTTGCCTTCACCAAAGCAACTTGATTGGAGAAATAAATAAAGAGAGAGAGGTTATTATGATTTATTAATATGTTATAAGAATAATACATTAAAGGAGAAATCATATTTGTTTAATTAATATTGGTCAATAATTAATTAGGAATTAATTTTGTGATCAAGTGTAATTAATTAAACTAGAGGGGCTGATTTGTAATTATGTGATAGTTACAAAATAAGGTAAGGATTATCTTAAATATAGGGTGAACGAATTTAAGGAGATAATGCCTTAGAATTCGACTAGGATAAGGGTTTCTAAGACTTATCTTATGGTTACTTGGTGGGCAAGCAACTAGATAAGGATAAGGGCTAAAACCCTAATCTTTACACCTATATAAACCCCCTAAGGCTCATGAATTCGTCTAAGACTTCCCAAGCAGTCCTAAGGATGAATTCCTACCTCTCTCCTCTCTCTTTAGACCTTCTCCATCTGCTCTTGGTGTTTGTAAGCCATTAGAGGAGTGACACGTGTGACTCTAAGCCTTCCAAAGTCAATTCAAGGAGGATTAGGATTGTTATTGCTATATAACAATCAAGGTATGTTCTTAAACCCATTTATATGTTAATATTGATTTCCATATGCTAGAATTAGGGTTTCTAGTCTTGGATTCAAAGCATGTACAATAGAGAAACCTAGATCCAAGCATTAGGGTTTGTATGAGCACATAGGATGTCTTATGACCAAAACCCATCAGTGGTATCAGAGCCTAGGATGGTTTTGTCACACCCCGAAAACCGAAGGCGAAAACGTTTCTAGGGTTGACTCCAAGTTGAGTATCAAATCCAATGTACATAGTAAGCAAAGTAAACAACCATTACATTACATATCAAAGTTTACATTTGTTCAAAAAAAAAGTTGTACATTCGAATACATAGTATATATGAACAAAAGTAGAGACGAGTCTTCTGTACACTCCGTCTTCTCCAAAAGATTCACTTGGTACCTGTCTAATGTTGACCTGAGAATACAAGCAGTTTGAAAATCAGCATAAAGTTGGTGAGTTCATAAGATGTTTGCTTTGTGAAAATGTACGAGTTTTCTTTAGTTTACCAAAAAGTTATTATCCAAGAAAATCCTATATTTTCTTAAAAGAGAAGGTTGATCGATTGTTAGGTTATGCGGTTTTGGTTGTTTATCTATGATCCCAGGAAAGTCCCATACTTTCCTTATTGTATATTACCAATTGTAAAAGATGTAATTTTATTCAGTTTGTTACTATTTCTAGTTATATAAATGTTACCCAGGAAAGCCCCATGCTTTCCTGCATGTTGGTTTCTAATGTGAATGATGTTAAAGATGTAAAGGATGTAACTTGATTAGGTAATGTTTTGTTTTCCCCAGGAAAGTCTCGTACTTTCCTAAAAGTATTTTTTAGTTATTGAACTTCGACATACTGATTTATTTCCTTTCGTACCTATTGTATTAACTAGGTATTCTGATAATCTAATGGTATTATCTTAGAGTATACTTAGATACATATCTTTATATTCGTGTTCTTATTCTTATACATATTCTTGTACTTATTCGTGTTCATATTCGTATTCGTTGTTGTATTCGTTTCCCTATTCCTACTCCTATTACTATTCGTATTCGTATTCGTATTCGCAGTCGTATTCGTTTCCCTAGTCCTACTACTATTACTATTCGCAGTCGTATTCGTATTCGCAGTCGTATTCGTATTTGCAGTCGTATTCGTATTCGCAGTCGTATTCGTATTCATTCTATTCCTAATTATAGTTTCGTTATCCATTATGTTCCTAGTTATAGATGCGTTATTCGTTCTGTTTCTAGTTGTAGTTTCGTTATTCGTTCTGTTCCTAATTATAGTTTCGTATTCGTCCTATTCCTAGTTATAGCTTCGTATTCGTTCTATTCCTAGTTATAGCTTCGTATTCGTTTTCATTTTCATAATTAGTTATAATTGGAAATTAGTATAAGTTATTCGTAGATTATGAAACATAGTTTAGATTAGAGCATTTCATCTAGAAATCTATGATTAGTTTGAAAGCTAAATTCGTAATTCGAACTATTTGATAAACACAGTTATTGATATTAGAACATAAAGAATGAAAATGATTAAACTGAAAACAATAAGTTTGAGTACAAGATTTCCTTGTACTTTTGCTTGTATTCCCCCACCCCCCCTGAAAACAGTGAAAACAGTTGAAAAAGGGTAGGGGTATGAACTCACCGGACGAGAAATGTGGCGAATTCGGATGCTAAGTGTTGGTATGAGGCTTGCAAACACATGAGGTTCCTAAGTATGATGTAAAGATACACATTTGTATCTAATTAGGACTTAGGTTGGTTATTTGATAAGGACAATTGTTTCTAGTTGCGAAAACACTCCGATACAAGTGTTTAGAGGGACCCGGGTGGCGTTTAGGGACACATATAGTTAGGATAATGAGTTGGGACATCAAAGGAACATTCCCTAAGGAGTTTACGGCCACAAGACCCTCTACCCATGAGTTTACGGCTGTAAACTTATGGTGGGGTGAGTTAAGGGCAAAAATGGCTTCAAATCACTTAAGGAAATTTTCTAGTTTTGCATTTAAAGGCTTGGAATGGATTTAAATCATCAAAATGATTAATTTATGGGAGTTTACGGCTTAGCATAGGCTCCTGGCCGTAAACTCCTTAATCCTCATGAAAATGGTGTTTAACGATGCTAAAACAAATCACATGTGATTGGTAAAATTGTTCCAAGGCCTTAGATGCATTTATTTGAAGATTTGAAAGGGTTTTTGGAGTTTATGGCCATGGAGTATGTTCTATGGTCGTAAACTCTCGTACATGGGATTTTGTTATGTGTAAAGCCTTAAAACTATTTTTGGTTGGTCCTTTGATTTATTCCAAGGCTTTTGGTGGTGTTGGATGGCTTTCTAACACCTGAGATGTGAATTTATACCCAAGTTTAGTGAGTTTACGGCCCAAGCACATGCCTTGGCCGTAAACTCACACAAACCCTTCAGAAATGATGTTTCAAGTGTCCAAATGTTAATACCAATATTCTATAATTCATATCTAAGCCTTGTTTGTGATTTGGAAGGGTTTAAGGTCATGAAAACCCCTTTTATATGAGTTTACGGCCCAAGCTTGTGCCTTGGCCGTAAACTCCTTCAAACCTCACAAAATCCATGTTTTAAATGTTTAAAGTCCATATCTTGAAGTCATTTAGCCATATCTAGGTCCCAAAATTGTCAAGGAGGGGTTTAAGGGCTCAAAACCCTTCAAACTTGGTGTTTACGGCCTAGGCACCTTCCTGGGCCGTAAACTCATATGTCATGTCCAATTCCATGATTAAATCTCGAATTTGGAAGTCAAATAAGCTATACAATGAGGTTAGGAAGTTACTTTAAGGATTGAGACCTTAAAATTGAGTTTTTGGACCCTAAATCTTGGATTTTAGGAGAGAGGTTAGAGAGAGAGTAGAGAGAGGAATAAAAAGCTTCAAATGAGTGGTTAGAACACTTTAAATAGTGTCTAAGTTTTGGACGCGCTGGAATTCTACCCGATACCGGCATTAAACGAGGCTTTTGGTCGCACCCGATTAAGTTACCGTCACCCGGCGGGAATGTTTCTAACTTTTTGAAATGAATACTTTTGGGTTAATTTCATGAGTTCCAAGAGGTTTGGACACTCATTCAATTATAATAAACATATAAATTTTAATTAGTTAACCCAAAGCGAGAACGAAACGAATCGACTAACGGAGAAATCTCACGGGTAGAACAAGTTTTCGACGATGGAAAACTTCGGGTGTTACATTATCCCCCCGTTAGAGGGAATTTCGTCCCGAAATTCAAAGATTTGAACTAAAATTGCAAGTTGAAAAGAGAACCGAGGATGAGTCTACTACTTCGGGTTTTTACGCTTCCAAGTGGAATCAGGTCTCCGCTTGACGTTCCAGCGAACCCTCACTTTCAGGACGTGTCTTGGTTTCGTTGAGTAGATATTTCTAAAAGACCGAGACGTGAAGTACCATGGGAATGTTTCTAAGTTTCGAGGTTAACTGAAGTTTGTAGGCTACAGGATTAATTCTAATGAAGATTTCGAAAAGTTCTACGTTTATGGAGAGATTCGAATGAATAGATAACAATTTATCTTTCTAGATTAGAGTTGAAAAAGAACTGCAAGTAAAATGGTTGTCGAAAAGGAATATACCTTGGGCAACTATGGGATCGGTGGCTGTCTCACCTTGTCCTATAGTTAGGACTCTTCCAGAGTTGCCAGCTGTTGTTGCATTGGGGCAGTTTCTCTTATAATGCCCGACCTTTCCGCAACCATAACAGACCTGACTGATGCCCGCTCCGGGAGCTTGATTTGTTGGTGCTCTACAATTCCGCGCAAGGTGACCCTCTTGGCCACAATTTTTGCAAAGTTTTATACGATAGGGACCGGGGATATAGTGGTGGTAACTGCACTGGTTACACCATAGGAGAACACCAGCATATCCGGTAATAGGTTCTTGAGCTGAGGAACCGATGACGGGTACAACAGCAGGGGTAGTGGCAGCGTGGACTGTCACCTTTTGTTGTCTCTTCGAGAACTCCTGGGAAGGCTGATATTTATCCCCTGCCTCCCGGTACTTTCTTTTCTCACCACTTCTTTCCATCGGCTCAGGAGTAGTGGCTGCTTCCTCTACGTCCTCACTATGGTCAATCAAGACTTGCGCTAGGCATTTGGCGCTGTCGTATGTATCCGGCCTCGCAGCTAAGACGTTCCCTTTGGTTGGTTGAGTTAATCCCCAGATAAACCTCTCAATCTACTTACTTTCAGGGGTAACCATCCCTTGACAAAGAAGCACTAGGTAGTCAAACCTAGATGTGTAGGCGGCGATATCGGAACCTTTCATCTTCAGATTCCAAAGTTCATGTTCCAGCTTCTGGATTTCACCCCGAGGGCAATACTCTGCATGTAGAAGTTCCTTCATAACTTCCCAGACCATAGCATTGGCTACAGGTAGAGTTAGAGATTTGACTCGGTTGTTCCACCAAGTCAGGGCTTTGTTGGTGAGAGTGCAAGCGGCAAACTTCACTTTGTCGGATTCTGAACAAGCACAGATTTCGAAGATAGATTCGATCCTTTCTATCCATCGAGTTAGAGCAATGACACCTCCTGTGCCATCGAAGAATGTAGGTTTTGCATGCATAAAGTCTTTATAGGAACACTCCTTTCGGTGTCCCTGGCTATTTTCCTGATTTTGAGGTTGGGGACCACCTCCTGAACTACCGAGGATCGTTTGCGACATGGCTGCTGAAAATGCTGCAGTTAAAACTGACTGAAGGGTTGCCAGGTCGATTTGAAGAGAAGGTGGTGTTTGAGGAGGGTTGTTGTTGTTCTGTGATCTGGGTCTCTTTCTTGGAGGCATGTTGATCTAATAAGATCAGGAAGAGAGGATGATAAGTCCTCTGAATTGAATCAAGAGATATGATACAAAGGATATCTCTTTATGGTATACATAGAATTCTATTAAGCGATAAAGCAGGAAGGAGTTATCAAACAGATAAATTATCGCTAAAGGAATGATTAAGGAGCAACGCTGGGATGAGAAATTTTATAACGGATTTGGCTCGAGAAATACTCCCATAGTATTTCATGATTCGCTCAAGCGACGATTCGTTGTTTGGGATATTGGGTAAGTTTTAGGCATGCTGCGTACCACAGTCACTCCCAAGCACATGTTGGCCGTGTCTAGAATGAATATAGTTTGCAAGGCTATATTCATACTAGACACGACTACATAACTGCCCAGGTTTAACTGCAGTGTACAACACCCATTTACTTATGTTTTGTTTTACTTGTAGTTACGGATTTCGACGGTTCGGTATACTTGTATACTTTTGAAAATACTTATATTTCAGGTATACTTTTAGTTCAGAGCATTTAGGTCCTTTTGTGTTTACAGTTTTATACCATGTAAGGTTTGGTATACTCCATTCACTATAAACAAGGGCTCTGATACCAATCTGTCACACCCCGAAAACCGAAGGCGGAAACGTTTCCGGGGTTGAGTCCAAGTTGAGTATCAAATCCAATGTACATAGTAAGCAAAGTAAACAACCATTACATTACATATCAAAGTTTACATTTGTTCAAAAGAAAAGTTGTACATTCGTAATACATAGTATATATGAACAAAAGTAAAGACGAGTCTTCTGTACGCTCCGTCTTCTCCAAAAGATTCGCTAGGTACCTGTCTAATGTTGACCTGAGAATACAAGCAGTTTGAAAATCAGCATAAAGCTGGTGAGTTTATAAGATGTTTGCTTTGTGAAAATGTACGAGTTTCCTTTAGTTTACCGAAAAGTTATTATCCAAGAAAATCCTATATTTTCTTAAAAGAGAAGGTTGATCGATTGTTAGGTTACGCGGTTCTGGTTGTTTATCTATGATCCCATGAAAGTCCCATACTTTCCTTATTGTATATTACCAATTGTAAAAGATGTAATGTTATTCAGTTTGTTACTATTTCTAGTTATATAAGTGTTACCCAGGAAAGCCCCATGTTTTCCTGCATGTTGGTTTCTAATGTGAATGATGTTAAAGATGTAAAAGATGTAACTTGATTAGGAAATGTTTTGTTTTCCCCAGGAAAGTCCCGTACTTTCCTAAAAGTAATTTTTAGTTATTGAACTTCGACATACTGATTTATTTCCTTTTGTACCTGTTGTATTAACTAGGTATTCTGATAATCTAATGGTATTATCTTGGAGTATACTTAGATACATATCTTCATATTCGTGTTCTTATTCTTATACATATTCTTGTACTTATTCGTGTTCATATTCGTATTCATTGTTGTATTCGTTTCCCTATTCCTACTCCTATTACTATTCGTATTCGTATTCGTATTCGCAATCATATTCGTATTCGCAGTCGTATTCGTTTCCTTATTCCTACTCCTATTACTATTCGCAGTTGTATTCGTATTCGCAGTCGTATTCGTATTCGCAGTCGTATTCATATTCGCAGTCGTATTCGCATTCGTTTTGTTCCTAATTATAGTTTCGTTATCCATTCTGTTCCTAGTTATAGATGTGTTATTTGTTCTGTTTCTAGTTGTAGTTTCGTTATTCGTTCTGTTCCTAATTATAGTTTCGTATTCGTCCTATTCCTAGGTATAGCTTCGTATTCGTTCTATTCCTAGTTATAGCTTCGTATTCGTTTTCGTTTTCGTAATTAGTTATAATTGGAAATTAGTATAAGTTATTCGTAGATTATGAAACATAGTTTAGATTAGAACATTTTATCGAGAAATCTATGATTAGTTTGAAAGCTAAATTCGTAATTCGAACTATTTGATAAACATAGTTATTGATATTAGAACATACATAATGAAAATGATTAAACTAAAAACAATAAGTTTGAGTACAAGATTTCCTTGTACTTTTGCTTGTATTCCCCCCTGAAAACAGTGAAAACAGTTGAAAAAGGGTAGGGGTATGAACTCACCGGACAAGAAATGTGGCGAATTCGGATGCTAAGTGTTGGTCCGAGGCTTGCAAACACATGAGGTTCCTAAGTATGATGTAAATATAGACATTTGTATCTAATTAGGACTTAGGTTGGTTATTTGATAAGGACAATTGTTTCTAGTCGTGAAAACACTCCGATACAAGTGTTTAGAGGGACCCGGGTGGCGTTTAGGGACACATATAGTTAAGATAATGAGTTGGGACATCAAAGGAACACTCCCTAAGGAGTTTACGGCCAAAAGACCCTCTACCCATGAGTTTACGGCTGTAAACTCATGGTGGGGTGAGTTAAAGGCAAAAATGGCTTCAAATCACTTAAGGAAATTTTCTAGTTTTGGATTTAAAGGCTTGGAATGGATTTAAATCATCAAAATGATTAATTTATGGGAGTTTACAGCCTAGCATAGGCTCCTGGCCGTAAACTCCTTAATCCTCATGAAAATGGTGTTTAATGATGCTAAAACAAATCACATGTGATTGGTAAAATTGTTCCAAGGCCTTAGATGCATTTGTTTGAAGATTTGAAAGGGTGTTTGGAGTTTACGGCCATGGAGTATGTTCTATGGCCGTAAACTCTCATACATGGGATTTTGTTATGTGTAAAGCCTTAAAACTATTTTTGGTTGGTCCTTTGATTTATTCCAAGGCTTTTGGTGGTGTTGGATGGCTTTCAAACACCTTAGAAGTGAATTTATACCCAACTTTAGTGAGTTTACGGCCCAAGCACATGCCTTGGCCGTAAACTCACACAAACCCTTCAGAAATGATGTTTCAAGTGTCCAAATGTTAATACCAATATTCTATAATTCATATCTAAGCCTTGTTTGTGATTTGGAAGGGTTTAAGGTCATGAAAACCCCTTTTATATGAGTTTACGGCCCAAGCTTGTGCCTTGGCCGTAAACTCCTTCAAACCTCACAAAATCCATGTTTTAAATGTTTAAAGTCCATATCTTGAAGTCATTTAGGCATATCTAGGTCCCAAAATTGTCAAGGAGGGGTTTAAGGGCTCAAAACCCTTCAAACTTGGTGTTTACGGCCTAGGTACCTGCCTGGGCCGTAAACTCATATGTCATGTAATTCCATGATTAAATCTCGAATTTGGAAGTCAAATAAGCTATACAATGAGGTTAGGAAGTTATCTTAAGGATTTGAGACCTTAAAATTGAGTTTTTGGACCCTAAATCTTGGATTTTAGGATTTGAGACATAATGATTTATTTCCTTTCGTACCTATTGTATTAACTAGGTATTCTGATAATCTAATGGTATTATCTTGGAGTATACTTAGATACATATCTTCATATTCGTGTTCTTATTCTTATACATATTCTTGTACTTATTCGTGTTCATATTCGTATTCATTGTTGTATTCGTTTCCCTATTCCTACTCCTATTACTATTCGTATTCGTGTTCGTATTCGCAATCATATTCGTATTCGCAGTCGTATTCGTTTCCCTATTCCTACTCCTATTACTATTCGCAGTTGTATTCGTATTCGCAGTCTTATTCGTATTCGCAGTCGTATTCATATTCGCTGTCGTATTCGTATTCGTTTTGTTCCTAATTATAGTTTTGTTATCCATTATGTTCCTAGTTATAGATGTGTTATTCGTTCTGTTTCTAGTTGTAGTTTCGTTATTCGTTCTGTTCCTAATTATAGTTTCGTATTCGTCCTATTCCTAGGTATAGCTTCGTATTCGTTCTATTCCTAGTTATAGCTTCGTATTCGTTTTCGTTTTCGTAATTAGTTATAATTGGAAATTAGTATAAGCTATTCGTAGATTATGAAACATAGTTTAGATTAGAACATTTTATCGAGAAATCTATGATTAGTTTGAAAGCTAAATTCGTAATTCGAACTATTTGATAAACACAGTTATTGATATTAGAACATACATAATGAAAATGATTAAACTGAAAACAATAAGTTTGAGTACAAGATTTCCTTGTACTTTTGCTTGTATTCCCCCCTGAAAACAGTGAAAACAGTTGAAAAAGGGTAGGGGTATGAACTCACCGGACAAGAAATGTGGCGAATTCGGATGCTAAGTGTTGGTCCGAGGCTTGCAAACACATGAGGTTCCTAAGTATGATGTAAATATAGACATTTGTATCTAATTAGGACTTAGGTTGGTTATTTGATAAGGACAATTGTTTGTAGTCGCGAAAACACTCCGATACAAGTGTTTAGAGGGACCCGGGTGGCGTTTAGGGACACATATAGTTAGGATAATGAGTTGGGACATCAAAGGAACACTCCCTAAGGAGTTTACGGCCAAAAGACCCTCTACCCATGAGTTTACGGCCGTAAACTCATGGTGGGGTGAGTTAAGGGCAAAAATGGCTTCAAATCACTTAAGGAAATTTTCTAGTTTTGGATTTAAAGGCTTGGAATGGATTTAAATCATCAAAATGATTAATTTATGGGAGTTTACAGCCTAGCATAGGCTCCTGGCCGTAAACTCCTTAATCCTCATGAAAATGGTGTTTAATGATGCTAAAACAAATCACATGTTATGCGTAAAGCCATGGAGTATGTTCTATGGCCGTAAACTCCTTAATCCTTAGATGCATCTGTTTGAAGATTTGAAAGGGTTTTTGGAGTTTACAGCCATGGAGTATGTTCTATGGCCGTAAACTCTCATACATGGGATTTTGTTATGTGTAAAGCCTTAAAACTATTTTTGGTTGGTCCTTTGATTTATTCCAAGGCTTTTGGTGGTGTTGGATGGCTTTCAAACACCTTAGAAGTGAATTTATACCCAACTTTAGTGAGTTTATGGCCCAAGCACATGCCTTGGCCGTAAACTCACACAAACCCTTCAGAAATGATGTTTCAAGTGTCCAAATATTAATACCAATATTCTATAATTCATATCTAAGCCTTGTTTGTGATTTGGAAGGGTTTAAGGTCATGAAAACCCCTTTTATATGAGTTTACGGCCCAAGCTTGTGCCTTGGCCGTAAACTCCTTCAAACCTCACAAAATCCATGTTTTAAATGTTTAAAGTCCATATCTTGAAGTCATTTAGCCATATCTAGGTCCCAAAATTGTCAAGGAGGGGTTTAAGGGCTCAAAACCCTTCAAACTTGGTGTTTACGGCCTAGGTACCTTCCTGGGCCGTAAACTCATATGTCATGTACAATTCCATGATTAAATCTCGAATTTGGAAGTCAAATAATCTATACAATGAGGTTAGGAAGTTACCTTAAGGATTTGAGACCTTAAAATTGAGTTTTTGGACCCTAAATCTTGGATTTTAGGAGAGAGTTTTTGGACCCTAAATCAATGTCGGCGATCCACCTCATCGCCGCAATCGGATCCTGCGTCCCATCGAACTCAGGGGGTTTCGTGTTGCTGAATTCTCGGAACAGCAATGATTCGCCCCCTTGCGGCCTGGCAGTGGCCACGGCTGCGGTAGCGGCAGCAGCTGCAACCTCGGTCAGTGCGGCGTACCGCTCCTCGAATGTCTCCATCAGCGTGGTCTTAATAGACCCAAACATCTCCGGGATCTCGGCCCGGATCGCTGCAGCTACCTCCTCCTGGATCATCTGACGAATATCCTCGTCACTCACAGTGCTCGAACTCGCCCCATGACGTGTGGTAACCATGATGTCTCTGAAATACAACATAAAATTATCAGAGACTCCATCAAGTACAATTGTACTCGATAACGCACCCTACTCAGTCACCGATATCCAGGGATTCTTACTTGGGTCTTCCACCGACCCGGTGTCTTCGGTAGTACGGGCCCAATACTACCGACCACACCGTATCAGTATTCGTCCCAAATCTTCCTCCCCAAACCCCAAATAATGAGTACTCTACTTCTAGTATGCACTATCTACTAGCACGCTACCGAATATCTCATATAAGCAATCTCCCTAGACTAAGGCATCACAAAACAGGCCATTCTAGTCCTATCATGTATACCTAGTCTTCTAGCATGCATAACAATTCATAATTCAGTGCATAACATAACATTGTAAGGTATTCTGGGGATCTTTACCGTTCGGGCGCTGGCTGATCGTACACACTGCTCCGTTCTTGTTTACCACTTTACCATTTATAAAAATTTATGTCTTTATTAATTTAAAAGATTTTTTTCCTCAAATCCTCGGTTTGAGTTCAGTTACACCCGAAGGTACACCCGAATCCCTCAAACCAAGGCTCTGATACCAATTGTAACATCTCAAATTTTCAAATAAAATTTTCATTTAAAATAAAGCAATTTCATTCAACCAATAGTATTTATTCCAAGTTTCATATCAAAATACAATTATAAGAATCCCCAAGATCTCCAATAATGGCAGTGTGTACGCATCACGCCGGCGCCTTCCCACGGTCCTCGCTAGTACCTGAAACACATACATACAACTTGTAAGCATAAATGCTTAGTGAGTTCCCCAGTATACGACTTACACACATACGCCTTTCCAGGCCCTGACCTTCCGGTCCACAATACATTGCCTTCCGGCCCATAACATAATCGCCTTCCGGGCCATAACATATTGCCTTCCGGCCCGTATCATATTGCCTTCCGGCCCATAGTATATTGCCTTCCGGCCCATAACATTTACAACACATAATACATTTAATATAACACACATAGCACATACATCATACATCATACCTGACCTTTCTGTCACTTAACATATTGCCTTCCGGCCCGTATAAACATACATATCATGCATAGCAACTACCTTTCTATTTATAGCATAAATAACACATATCATATACGACCTTCCGGTCTCACAGTCAAACCCTTCCGGGTGAAGTATAGTGAGAAGACTCACCTCGTAGTAATGTAAACTATCAACTCTTGAAACCACTCGCGCTCGATCCGCCGATTTGCAGACTTCCTATAATACCATATACCCTTATTAATACTCTTATCATTCAAGACAACTGACCCTAAGGAATTACATGCAGGTCAACTCTGGTCAACGGTCAACTTGACCGGACTCGTCGAGTGCAAAGGCGACTCGGCGAGTCTAGACGTCCTCCCCAACTTCCCTGTTGTTCCCCTTTCTACTCGTCGAGTATCCCTCTTGACTCGACGAGATACTCGTGGAAGAATCGCGGGGCCACCCCGACTCCACTCGCCGAGTCTGAAGAACAACTCGACGAGTTCCAATGAATCCTCAAGCTACTCGCCGAGTCTGAAGAACAACTCGGCGAGTCCCAGTAAATCTTCAAGCTACTCGCCGAGTCTGATCATTGGACTCGGCGAGTCCATGCCATGCAGTCGATCATCTGCCTCCTAAAATACGCATGGTCCCGAGACATGCAATCATGGGACTTTCTGGACCTCTAAGCATCCTATTACTGGGGTATAAACGATTGGGTAACAACATAATAATCTATCTAATCACCATATGGGTCTCATAAACCCTAGATTCGTGTACACCTCAAAACAACAGAAATGGTCCAAGTATTACCTGAAAAACGTGTTCTCTGTGTCCCCAACCTTCAGAACTCAATTCTCTTGATCTTCCTTTGACCAAAACCTTCCCTCTTCTTGCCTAACAATCTCCTCAAGGTCCCAATAGCCTTCCCTTCTCCTCTAGTCGTCCACAGATGCTTAGGTTCTTCACAATCGGCCAAAAAAACGGACAATGACGGCCTAAGAGGCCTTATATACAATCCAAACCAAACAGCTAGGGTTTCTGCTGAACAGCGTCGACTCGCCGAGTCCATATCTGGACTCGTCGAGTCCAGTCGCGAACCCGCGACCAAGCCTGTGGTCCTACTCGGCGAGTCAGGCACCAACTCGCCGAGTCCCTTCCTAAGATGTCCCAAAAATAGGTTTAAAACAATACCTAAAATTCCGAGCTGTTACAAAATGAGTGGTTAGAACACTTTAAATAGTGTCTAAGTTTTGGACGCGCTGGAATTCTACCCGATACCGGCATTAAACGACGCTTTTGGTCGCACCCGATTAAGTTACCGTCACCCGGCGGGAATGTTTCTAACTTTTTGAAATGAATACTTTTGGGTTAATTTCATGAGTTCCAAGAGGTTTGGACACTCATTCAATTATAATAAACATATTAATTTTAATTAGTTAACCCAAAGCGAGAACGAAACGAATCGACTAACGGCGAAATCTCACGGGTAGAACAAGTTTTCGACGATGGAAAACTTCGGGTTGTTACAGGTTTCAATTCTATTGATGCATTGTATATCTAAAAAATTCTATTTTTGGTGTTCTAGAGGCTGGACTCGCCGAGCCCATAGCTGAACTCGCCGAGTCCAAGGTGACTCGACGAGTCAACTCGTCAGATAGTGCTTATCTCGGGATTTCTTGCTGTTTTTGCATATGGATAGTTACCTTATCATGTTAGATCAATATTAATCCAATTATATGATATATTTGACTATATTTTTGATCTAATTGAAGATATTTATCAATTAATAAGATAATTGTTTCCTTATAAGATAATTGATTAATTATTTTGAGTAAATTGATAAATTGTTTTGCAAGAAAGCATTAAACAAATCAAATATGGATAATTATGTAATTAAATGTTAGTTTAGATTATTTGTTATTTGATCCTTGTTGTTATGAAAAGTTTCATATTTTACCCTTTAGGTTTTATAGTTTAAATTTGAACCCAAAGGTTTTGTTGTTTTGAAATTTAAATAATTAAAACCCTAATTTTTTTGAAATGTTCCATAACTTGCCCTCAAGTTTTGGAATTTAAAAAGTTGATTAAAAGTTTATTAGGAATGTTAAATTCTAAAACCCTAGTAATGTTTTGAAAAGTTCAAATCACTCCCTTATGGTTTTATTAATTGATTAAGGTGTATAATTAAAAGAGATTTAATAAATCCATAAAAGTTTAGGTTTACAATTTAATTGAATTAAAAGTATAATTGTTAAATTTGATCACCTAATATTTTAAAAGTGTAAAATGCACCCTATACTATATATAACATTAAAAGTATAACATTATATATATGCATGAGTAAAAGTCAGTCTTACTGTTAATAGGCCTCATTCACGAAGCTGGTGTATAAGGGGTGTTTAAGGAAATTGCCTATAATATGGCGATTGAATGGGTATCCACTCTTACCCACCGCACTCTTGACTAGTGGAGGGTCGTTAGCCGAACGGGTAGGATAGGACGAAACCTTCCATTATAATATAATGAAATACAAAGTGACTAAATGTTTTGAAAATTCCCAATCTTAGTTACTTAGGCAAAAGTGAATTGATGCAATTCCATGAAATTACACTTTGTGCCCTTGCGAAGACGTTAGTGGAGCGTGTGTGGTTTATTGGCACACTAAATGGTTCTAAGCAAAGGTAGCAAAGGGTGACTCAATGTTTGTCATAGTTCGGTGGAGCGTGTGTGGTTTACCGGCACATCGAATAGGTGACTGTAACATGTGAGGGCACCATGTAAATTTGCATGGTTATTCACACCCGCTTTGTGATCCTCGGTATCCCAGTCACAAATGAGAGGAGCATATCGAGATTTAAACATGCCATTGAAATGTTCAATGAATCTCAAAGGATCTAAGAGTTTTCATAGATTTAAAACTTAAATTTATTTTTCCGTTTTTCATGGTGGAAATTAGTGAATCGTCATTCAATTACCTTCAAATATTTTGCAACTAGATTACGACATCCCTTTTCTAGGTTGTATCGTATTGTGTTGGGTCCTAGCCTTAGTATCTCATTTGGGTGATTTACTAAGGACTCAATCAATCAATCAACTAACTTGAATTTGTTTCTCCCGTTTTGTAGATGTCAAAGTTCGACAAGTATGGTCTTCCCAAATCCCGTGGAACAAGCATTCCACATGAAGATGATATTCCACGATTCGATCGAGGAACAAGAAATCATGCTTCACTTCTTCCTCCTCCTCCTCCAATTATTCTCCCTAACCCATAAGATTGTAAAATTGAAAGGTTCAATATCACTCAAGCCCTTTTGGCAAGTAAACATAAAGAAGGAAAGTCGGTGTGTGCACACGTCTTAGGGATGAAGTCACACATTGATAAGTTAAGAATGATGGGATCCGTTGTTGGTGAAGAGATGGATGTTGATTGGGTTCTTCAGTCACTTCCTAACTCGTATAGTGAGTTCGTAAGAGAGTACTATATGATGAACCACGACGTGACCCTTATTGATCTCACCTATATGCTTATTGCTGCTGAATCAGCAATGGTTTGGCGGAATAGAAAAGCAAAGTTGATTGGTGAATCTGCCTTCAAGACCTCTATGGATATAGACAATGGCAATGAAAGACATGCAATGATCGAAAAGTTTGATCATAAGAGAAACGCGATGTTTGAAGTAGTTCCATGTGTTGTTCCTAAAGAGTCAATTTGCTTTTATTGCTAAGAGAAGGGGCATTGGAGATGAAGTTGCCCTATTTACCTAAGAGATCTAAGAGATGGGAGAGTCAAAAGTATGACTACGCTTCAGGTAAAATCCACTATCTAACTCCGTTAAGTTCCTATTCATTGATTCTTAATACATGATGTGATAAGATTACATTTGAATGTTTTGTAGGATCGGTGAAAAGAAAGGAAGCTTGCTAAGAGAGCACGTTGAATCTAATCACAAGAGATGGATCTCGATCGCATGGACTTGAAGATTGGATTTTGAGATTAGATAGTTATGATAGAAATTTTCCTTTTACATAGTTTTCAATAGATTTTTCATTGTAAGGACAAATGTTTTTCCGCTGCTTTTATAAATAAAATAAATTTTGACTTATTTATTTGTTTACTTCCTTGCAATGAAATCGTTATGAAAGTTGATGTTTGCATATTTCTACAACGAATGGATATGATTCTTAGTTATGTTATTTATGGAAATGTCGAGAATTTACCAAATAGGGAGAGTTTCTCATCGCCCAAAGTTTCAATTGGACTGAAATTTGGAATCACGCAACTTGGTTGCATGATTAATGAGAAATTTCATATTTGGAAATTAGACAAATTCATTGACAAAGTGTCAACTGAAGGACTAGGAGATCGAGTACACAAAGTTATGTGTTGATCAATTCTGTTGGATAAGGTGTCTAAGTCCATAACTATTTCTGGTATGTACTTGACCCGACCCGGCATGGTCCATTTGGGTTGCATGGCACCATGCAATTGGATAGACTAAATGAGAGAAATAACACTTGGAGATTATTAATATATTATAAGTTCTAATATATTAATAATATTATTTGATTAGTTTGATCAAGAATTAATTTAGAATTAATTATGTGATCAAAAGATAACTAATTAAATATATGGGTTGATTATGTAAATCATCCATATCTTGTATAGTGGGCTAAGAGGCTCCATGGATTATCAAGTTGGGTTCTACCCATAGGATGCTCCATGGATGCTCCATGGGAGTTACAAACCCATGGGTCATGGAAATGAAGAGTCATGACACATTAGGGTTTAACCCTAGATGTGTCAACACTATATAAGAAACATGTTCTCCACCTAAAATCGGCTACACTAAGGGACACTAAGAAACAAGAGGGCTTGGCCGATTTTTGAGAAGTGTGTGTTCTCTCATAAGTTCTTCCAAGAGCATTTGGTGTTGTGTGAAGCATTTGAGGCATCACACTTGGGGTGCTAGGCTCACAAGGTTCAAGGAACACAAACAACAACAAGGTAAGTTATTCTATCTATACTTTAAGTTAAAATTGTTCCCCATGTATGCTAGATAGGAATATAACCTTGGAATTCAACTTTGCATGATAATTAGACAAACATAGATCCAAGGTTATTAGGGTTGCATGTACACTTAGGAAGTGTTAGAATGCTCAAAACCCATCAGTGATATCAGAGCCTAGGCTTGTTTGCTCTTATTTGTGCTTAAAAGTTGAAAAAGAATCAGAAATCTTGCTGTCTGCGAATGGACTCATCGAGTCTATAGGGGGGACTCGTCGAGTTCATGTGCATCTTCAACCAACTCGGCGAGTAAAGTTCATGCACTCGGCGAGTAGGGTCGATTAATTGCAGAATTTCGATTTAGTTGCTGGAAATGAATTATAAACATTACCCTAAACGTTTTTGGTACTTGAAAAACTTGTTTTAGATGGTGTAATGTCTTTGATAATTCATTTACAACAACTAGTTATCAAAATTACAAAGTTATAAGTGTAATTTTTGATTTATGAATAAGTTCATATTCATGTTCTTGTTCTTATGATGTTTTAGATGATCATAGGAATTATTTGTAACCTATGTGGTAGTTTAATTCTTGATCATAATGTGTTTTAATGGAGTCCATAACTTTTCCTCAAGTTATGGAAAACCAAGAGTCACACTTGAATTAAAAACCATTAAAACAAACACAAGAGTTATAAAAATGAAGAGTCTTCATTTTATTACTCTATTAAACTCATAAGTTACAAGAAATGAAAAGTTTTGAAAGTTACAAAACTTGCCCTCAAGTTTTGGAACAAGTAAAGTTAAGTTAAAACTTTAAGTTCCAACCCCTAGAATTTTAAAAGTTAAAATTCAACCCTTATACTTATATTATGATGATTTAATAATTATATATATATATATATATATATATGTATAAGAATAAAGTCATCTTACCGCTAGTACGCCTCATTCACAAAGCCGGTCTATAAGGTGGGTATAAGGTTGTTGCCTATAAAATGGTGACTTAATGGGTGTCTACTCTCACCCACCGCTTGCTTGACTGGTGGAGGGTCGTTAGCCGAACGGGTAAGACAAGGACTTATAAACTCTCATTCAAAGTATGATGAATATTATAAAGTAACTAAATGTTTTATTAAATTCCCAATCTTAATTACTTTAGGAAAATGTGAATAAGGTGCTAATCCATGAAATTACACTTTACACTTTGCCTAAGTCGTTGGTGGAGCGTGTGTGGTTAACCGGCACACTAACTTGGACTTAACAAGGTAGGTAAAGGGTGACTTAAGGTTTATTATAGTATCGGTGGAGCGTGTGTGGTTTACCGGCACATCGATTGAGTGATAAACTTTAAGGGTACCAAGTGATTTGCATGGTTACTTCACACCTCGTTTTGTGATCCTCGGTATCCCAGTCACAAAACTTGGAGGGCACTCTCGAGATTGAAACATGCCTTTGAAAATTTCATTGAATCTCAAAGAATCTAGGAATTTCTAAGAACCAATTATAAAACCTAATATCTAATATTTCAGTTTTCATGGTGGAAATTGGTGAATCGTCATTCACCTACCTTTCAAATATGGTATAGCTTAGATTACGGCATACCTCTTCTAAGTTATATTATATTGTGATTGGATCCTAGCCTTAATATTACATTTGGGTGTTTTATTAAGGATTCTCTTAAATCTATACTAAGCTTGTTCTCCTCTTTCAGATGTCTTCAAATAATGCTTCTGGCTCGAATCCTAATGGCTCCTTTACTCTTATGAGTATGTGTGGGAAAGTCACCTTTGATGGATCCAACTTCAATGAATGGATCAGAAACATCAGGATGATTACCCGCTACGAGGACAAAGAATATGTCCTTGACAAGGAGCTTAAGGAGATTGATGAGACCACTGCAACTCCTCAGGAGATCGCTGACTTTCAGGCACATGAAAGGGATGCTATGAAAGTAGCATGCATCATGATGGCCACAATGACAGCAGAACTCCAAAAATCTTATGAAGATTTCTACCCTTATGAAATGCACCAAGATTTGATGGAAAGATACCATCAAAGTGCACGACAAGAGAGGTATGAAATCATCTGCTCCATGATAACAACCATGATGAAGGACGGGGATTCCGTCACGAGCCACATGCAGAAAATGCAAAGATATGTGGATCGATTGCTGAAGCATAATGTGAACCTCCCTGAGGAGCTTGCAATAGATATAATTTTGCGCTCCTTACCATCATGCTATGATCAATTCCGCATGACATATCACATGAATAAGGAAGAGGTCACACTCAGCAAACTTCAGGGACTTCTCAAGACTGCAGAAACAGGTCTTAAGGGGAAGTCGGTTGCTATCACTCCTACTTCAAACTCAACTCTGGTTTTGGCAATCGGGAAAAGTCGAGGGAGGAAGAGAAAGAGATCTTCGAAGGGTACCAAGGCTCGGACCCTTGATGGCTCATCTTCAAGTGGAACCAAGAAAGGTTTCATTACTCCTTCTTCTGAACCAAAAAAGGCTGAATGCTTCTATTGCCACGAAAAAGCTCATTGGAAGCGAAACTGCCCAAAGTACCAGCAGGATGTGAAGGATGGGAAAGTTAAACCCAACCATGCAGGTATTTACACTATCATTTCTAATAACTCACCCCATTCGAAATCTTGGGTCCTTGATACCGGTTGTGGTATTCACATTTGTTGTGACTTGCAGGGACTAAGAAGAAGTGAGAATGTGGAGCAAGGAAGAATAAACTTGATCATGGGGAACAGGAAAGCTTCACCTGTCACCAAGATAGGAGTTTATACTTTATCGCTAAGTAGTGGGTTTAGTTTAGATTTGAATAAGTGTTGTTACTCGCCAGGAATGGCAAGAAATATTATTTCCTTTCATGCTTTGTACAAACAAGGGTTTACCTTTTCATTTAATAATGAAGTTGGTTCTATTGATGCTTTCTTTAATAATGTTCTTTATTTTAAAGCATTACCTTGTGACGGTGTGTATGAAGCTGTGTCTGTTGTAGATAATTCAGGAAATAATGTTTTGTGTATTGATTCTAATAATAATAATAACTTGGATAAAGCATCATTATTGCATTGTCGTCTTGGACATATAAGCAAGAAGCGCATAGGCCAACTCCAAAAGGATGGAGTCTTGGAGTCGTTTGACCTAAAGCCAAATGATAGTTGCGAATCACGCTTACTTGGAAAAATGACAAAGTCACCCTTCACAGGCTCGTGTGAAAGAGGTGAAGGTTTGTTGGACCTTATACACACGGATGTGTGTAGACCATTCAAACATGCCACAAAGGATGCTAATCGTTATTATTTGACTTTTACTGATGATTATAGTAGATATGGATATGTCTACTTAATCAAGCATAAGTCAGAGACTTTCGAGAAGTTTAAGGAATTTAAACAAGAAGTCGAGAATCAATTGGGCAGGAACATTAAGATGCTTTGATCCAATCGAGGTGGTGAGTATCTTAGTTCAGAGTTCCTCGACTATCTAAGGGAATGTGGGATTGTCTCACAATTGACACCTACCAGGACACCACAGTTGAATGGTGTGGCTGAGAGGCGTAATCGAACCTTGTTGGACATGATTCGTTCCATGATGAGTCGAGCTTCTCTACCAATCTCATTCTGGGGGTATGCCTTAGAGACTGCCGCCCATATCCTTAATCTAGTCCCTACAAAGAAAGTTGCCAAAACTCCTCACGAGATGTGGACTGGTAAAGTACCTAAACTAGACCACATCAAGATTTGGGGTTGCGAGGCTTTCGTGAGACGCGAGACTCATGATTAGCTCGAACCCCGAAGCGAGAGGTGTATTTTCATCGGCTACCCACAGCAATCCTTTGGTTACCTCTTCTACAGACCTAGTGACAATGTGGTCTTTGTAGCAAGAAGAGGAGTCTTTCGAGAAAGAGAGTTTATAAGCCAAGGAGACAGTGGGAGGCAAATTGATCTTGAAGAAATTCAAGAGTCAAGTGGTGAACGAACTTCAAACTCTAGCCCTCAACTTGAGGAGGAAACTCTTGTTGAGCAATTTGACGAATCTGTACCTCTGACGCGTTCCACGAGAGTTAGGAGTGCACCTGAGCATTACTATGGATTCCATATTACTGCAGAAGGTGAGACACTTATTAGTGATGGAACACTAGTAAGTCAAGATGACCCTAACAGCTACGAGGAAGCCATGGCAGGCCCCGAGTCTGCTAAATGGAAAGAGGCTATGGATAGCGAGATACAATCCATGTATGACAATCAAGTTTGGGACTTGGTTGAGAATGTACCAGGTCGAAAGACTGTAGGGTGCAAATGGGTCTTCAAGAAGAAGATCGACATGGATGGTAAAGTACACACTTATAAGGCTAGACTGGTTGCAAAGGGCTTCTCTCAAATTCCTGGAGTGGATTATGATGAGACCTTTTCTCCAGTAGCCAAGATTAAGTCTATTCGGGTTCTGTTAGCCATAGCCGCATTTCATGACTATGAAATTTGGCAAATGGATGTCAAAACCGCTTTCCTTAATGGAAAGTTGGCTGAAGATGTTTACATGAGTCAGCCAGAGGGTTTTGTCAGCAACGAGTACCCCAATACAGTGTGTAAGCTTGAGAAATCCATTTATGGGTTAAAGCAAGCACCTCGCAGATGGAATCTTTGCTTTGATGAAAAGGTCAAGGAATTTGGCTTTTCTAGGAGTGAAGATGAATCATGTGTGTATGTCAAGGCTAGTGGGAGTATATTCAGCTTCTTGGTATTGTATGTGGATGACATACTACTCATAGGAAACGACATTCCAACCCTGCAGGAAGTAAAGTCCTGGCTTGGAAAGTGTTTCTCTATGAAGGACCTCGGTGAAGCTGCCTATATTTTAGGGATAAGGATCTTGAGAGATCAGAGTAAAAGACTAATTGGACTTAGTCAAAGTACCTACTTGGATAAGGTGCTGAAGAGATTCAGAATGCAAGACTCCAAGAAAGGCGAATTGCCCATCCAAAGTAACGCCAAACTGAGTAAGACACAAAGCCCTAGCACTGAGGCTGAGATAGCACAAATGAGTCGAGTACCTTATGCTTCGGCTGTAGGATCGATCATGTATGCTATGACGTGTACTCGACCTGATGTAGATTTTGCCCTGAGCATGGTTAGCAGGTTTCAGGGGAACCCTGGCAAGGCACACTGGACTGCGGTAAAGAATATTCTCAAGTACCTACGAAGGACTAAGGATTGGGTCCTTACCCTCGGTGGGAGTGATGACTTGAGAGTTGTAGGGTATAGTGATGCTAGCTTTCAGACTGATAGGGATAACTTCCACTCTCAGTCGGGCTCGGTCTTTACTCTAAATGGAGGAGCAATTTCTTGGAAGAGTTCCAAGCAAGAGACAGTGGCAGATTCCACTTGTGAATCAGAGTATATTGCAGCTAGCGAAGCGGCAAAGGAGGCGTTATGGCTGAGGAACTTCATTGGAGACCTTGGAGTTGTACCAGCTATTAAAGAGCCAATGGAAATTTTCTGTGATAGTGAAAGTGTTGTTGCCTTAGCCAAGGAACCAAGGGATCACGGGAGATCCAGACACATCGACAGAAAATACCATTTCATCAGACATCGGATCGAAGAGGGACACCTCGGGCAAAGAGGGTATCATCAGATGAGAATCCGGCAGATCCCCTCACGAAGGGACTGACTCGGGTTAAGCATCTCGAGCATGCTCGGAGCATAGGGCTGAAGGATGATATTAGATTTAGTAGTTAGATAACCTCGAAATTTGTAAAGTGTAATTGACATTTGATGATGAATAAAAAGTGTTTTATTTATGAGTAAAGTGTTGCTATCACTTGTCGATCGTTTACTATATTTCTTTTGCATGTTTTGACTTCCAGAATAATTTTGGTTTGGTATAACATATTATTCAAACCTCCACAGTCGGTCATATGTCAGAAGTAGGTATGAATCAAGACTGTCATGTTTGGTTGTAGAGGTCTTGGACAAGGCTATAACAATCATGAGTGCTCATAAGGTCTGAGCATTGGACTCAACCCACGCTCACTGGAATCACTTCATGGAATTCTATCTCGAGTGATCGTGAGATGGTAATATCATATAAGTCTTCAAACCTAGAGATATGATTTGTTACTTACAAGTTGGTTATGCATTGATTGTACGAAAAATGCATTGGTAACTCGATGTTATAAATCGCGCTCTTGTGTGTAATTCAATGAGTAGTAGAACAAACATATGAGTCGAAGTTTATATGTTCCTTCTTGGATTAGAAGCTGATATCTGGGCCCCTCGATGATTTTGTTTTGAACTATGTACCGGGCCTGGTCAGAACTAAATTGATGTGTTCAATGAAGTTCTTTGTCAAACAAATCGGAAATCGGGAAACAAACTGTTGGACAATAAGTAAGACATTGTTCCATGTATTTGTCCGACTGATATCTAGAACAGAGGATTATATGATCACTTATCTTAAATGGCGTACCATCATCTTCTCAGTTTCGAGAAACCTTGTAAAGAGCTACGATTGCCGATCGGTTCCTGAAGTCATACTTGCAGTAATAGTTATTAGACTTATACAAGTGGGAGACTGTTGGATAAGGTGTCTAAGTCCATAACTATTTCTGGTATGTACTTGACCCGACCCGGCATGGTCCATTTGGGTTGCATGGCACCATGCAATTGGATAGACTAAATGAGAGAAATAACACTTGGAGATTATTAATATATTATAAGTTCTAATATATTAATAATATTATTTGATTAGTTTGATCAAGAATTAATTTAGAATTAATTATGTGATCAAAAGATAACTAATTAAATATATGGGTTGATTATGTAAATCATCCATATCTTGTATAGTGGGCTAAGAGGCTCCATGGATTATCAAGTTGGGTTCTACCCATAGGATGCTCCATGGATGCTCCATGGGAGTTACAAACCCATGGGTCATGGAAATGAAGAGTCATGACACATTAGGGTTTAACCCTAGATGTGTCAACACTATATAAGAAACACGTTCTCCACCTAAAATCGGCTACACTAAGGGACACTAAGAAACAAGAGGGCTTGGCCGATTTTTGAGAAGTGTGTGTTCTCTCATAAGTTCTTCCAAGAGCATTTGGTGTTGTGTGAAGCATTTGAGGCATCACACTTGGGGTGCTAGGCTCACAAGGTTTCAAGGAACACAAACAACAACAAGGTAAGTTATTCTATCTATACTTTAAGTTAAAATTGTTCCCCATGTATGCTAGATAGGAATATAACCTTGGAATTCAACTTTGCATGATAATTAGACAAACATAGATCCAAGGTTATTAGGGTTGCATGTACACTTAGGAAGTGTTAGAATGCTCAAAACCCATCAAATTCACCATAAGAGTAACAAAGATATTTGTCATGATTTACTAAAGGCTGAGTAAATATGATTACACTTACAAGATTAAGTGTAATTCTGAATTGATTAAAGGGTTTAGATCAATAGTAGAACGAATAATAAGAATCAAGTAGGCAGAAAGATAAAAGTTTCTCCATTCTAAGAAGAAGGGAGAGTAGCTTTTATGCTTTATAATGGGTCTTAATGAATAAGAACCATATCTCAGTTAATCCTTTAAGTAAGTCTTAGTACAATTGTATGTTTAAGAAGAGGAATCAAGGATTGAAGAAATGGTTAAATCAAGAAGTCTATCATAATTCATTCCAATAACAAGTCTTAAAGTTAAGATTGTGACAATGAGTGAAAAGTATTAAGAAGGTTTATAACATTCATCAAATGTTAAAAGTTGTGATAAAAACTACACTAACTCTTGAATATTTGGTTGTTAAGAAATGTTTATTGACAAGAGAATCTTATATGTCAAGGAGTCAGTGGGAGTCTTAATGATCTTGAAAGGTTTCAAGAACAAATCAAATAAACCTTATCGATCATCACTAGCACACGAGTTGAGGTTAACAACCTATCGTGTTGACATTATTTTGTTTCTGTGGTGTTCCAATTGCGTTAATTATGCATGTGAGTTCTATGAGTTCTCATTTTGAACGCATAAAAGGCAAAGCACCTTAATCAATGAAAGGTACATTGATAGGAAAAGGTGAGCTGCTTAACTACTTGGAAGACGTGGTGGGCAGCTATGCTACCATAAGGCAAGAAATCAAGAGTAAGAAAGTTCGATCCATATGAGTTTGAATTTGTCGTAAACTTTGGTTTTGACAAATTCACATGGATAGGAACAAATACACCATTTAAATCTAAGTGTCACAAGATTTCCTCCTTCATGAAAATGATTGTGAGGAAATGCTTTCACTAAGAAAGATTTTAAGAAGATAGTGATTGTAAAATTGCATTCTCGAATTCGATCATGGTTACGGTATCCCTTTCCATGATTTGAATTGTGAGGTTTGGCAATTAGTCTTAATTGTTTAAGACACACATATGAACTATCTAAGGCAAAGATGTATAAGTTCAAGAAGCCTTGATAAAAGATTATCAAAGCACTAAGTATTTGAAACATGGACTTAAGAAATTCAATAGGTATTGTCTTTCTGAAAGTTAAGATGTTTATGAATACATGTCGAAGCTAGTGGGAGCATAAGTGTTATGTTTTATAGTAATCATCATGATAGTGGGAGCATTAAAGTTATGATTGTATGATTATTATGGAAAGTTTTGCAAGTTGGCAATATTAATTATAGAAAACAAGAGTTATACCTTGCAAAGTCGTAAGGGTTGTATAGTTGTTTTGATATAATTAAGGGAGAGAATATTATGCTTCATTTCAAATCTAAAGGCTTAGGTTGAGAAATGTTAATAAATTTAGTCAAAGGTACATAGTGTGTTCTTAAAATTTCGATTATGATTACGGCATTCCTTTTCACAATTCGAATTTTAAGAACATAGCAAATGAAACATTGTGCATCGTGTCCCATACGCTTCGGGTATAGGATAGATTGCAAATGCTTTAATGTTTGATCATTCTAAAATTTTCCAAATGTCTAGCGCATTTAGAAGGAAAAGGGACTAGAATTGGTTTTGACTAAAATAATTAAACAACTATCAAAGGACAATCTGAAGTTCGACGAGGATTGGTCGCTTGTGAGTAGTTGGAAGTATAGTATTGGAAGATATGGAAATGTTCTCATATTGGATGGACCATATCGACATCATTATGAATAGATAAGATTCTATTAAGAATGAGTTGTCATATGGAAAATATGGAAGCGTGTTCATATTAGGAAGTAAATATTGAAAATCTATGACTAGATTAGAAACTTTTATGCAAAAGGATGTTCAAAGGAATGTACCTTGAGAGAGAGACATCATATCTAAGGAATTGTCTTGCAACAATCTCCGATAGAAGACTTTGTAATATCATTGGCAATAGTCTTTGAGACGTTGGTGCAGTGACATTACAAAAGGATCGTTACATAAAGTGTTAGAATCTAGTATATTCTATAAGTAACAAGAATTTGATATTCTTACACTTAAGAAAATGGATTTGGAGTTGTAAAATGAGAATGATTGGAAATGTGTTCAATTTGTCTATTTCACAAAAGTAAGAACCATAGGTAAACATTGTGTTCATGCTAGGAGCATGGGACAAGTGTAATAATTCAAGTAAGAAGTTGAGTACCCGAAACGACAAATAATGAGTAATCGATATGGTGATAAATAAAAGGTGTTTTATTTATGCTCAAAGGGTTGAGGCCATATGGGATTAGTATTATTCTTGTGTTTCACTTTGCATGTTTTGACTTCCAGAATAATTGAGTTTATTAAGAATAATCGAATTATTCAAACGGGCCACAGCCGTTCATATGTTGGAAGTAGATATGAATGAAGACTGTCGTGAATTGGTGTGTGGATTGTCTAAAAGAGTATTAGACATAAGCAAATGTTTGCTACAATGTTCATGAGTGCTTACGAATATGATTTGAGCATTGGATTAAACCCACGCTCACTTGGATCACTCCATGAATTGTATTACTAGTGATTGGTGTGACGATAACATCTTATATTCTTGAAACTGAGATGTGTGAGTTGTATCTTGCGAATCGATTGCACATTAATAATATGTAAATGCACTAGTAACTTGGTGTTATAAAACATATTGTTGTGTGTGATTCGGTGAGTGAGTGCAAGCAAGCATTGTATCAAAGTTTATCTGTTCCTTTTATTCAAAGAATAAAAGCGATATCTTTTGGGCCCCTCGATGGTTTATTGATGACAAATGTAAATGCTCGGCCGGGCTAGGGCTAATTTGATTTGTTCAATTAGTCTGTCGTCATATATCAGAAATCGAGAAGTAGTACAAAGAGAATGATTAGAAATCATATCTCATATGATATCTAGAATGGAGGAATATATGATCCCTTATCTTAAGGACACGCGTATCTGATAGGATCAGAGTTGACAGCGGCTTTGGAAAGCTATGATTGCAGATCAGGATCTGAAGTCATACGCATAATAGTTATTAGACTTATCCAAGTGGGAGACTGTTGGATTAGTGTCTAAGTCCATAACTATTTTGGTATGTACTTGACCTGATGGTGCATGGTCCCTTTGGGTTGCCTTCACGAAAGCAACTTGATTGGAGAAATAAATAAAGAGAGAGGTTATAATGATTTATTAATATGTTATAAGAATAATATATTAAAGGAGAAATCATATTTGTTTAATTAATATTGGTCAATAATTAATTAGGAATTAATTTTGTGATCAAGTGTAATTAATTAAACTAGAGTGGCTGATGTGTAATTATGTGATAGTTACAAAATAAGGTAAGGATTATCTTAAATATAGGGTGAACGAATTTAAGGAGATAATGCCTTAGAATTCGACTAGGATAAGGGTTTCTAAGACTTATCTTATGGTTACTTGATGGGCAAGCAACTAGATAAGGATAAGGACTAAAACCCTAATCTTTACACCTATATAAACCCCCTAAGGCTCATGAATTCGTCTAAGCCTTCCCAGGCAGTCCTAAGGATGAATTCCTACCTCTCTCCTCTCTCTTTACACCTTCTCCATTTTCTCTTGGTGTTTGTAAGCCATTAGAGGAGTGACACTTGTGACTCTAAGCCTTCCAAAGTCAATTCAAAGAGGATTAGGATTGTTATTGCTATAAAACAATCAAGGTATGTTCTTAAACCCATTTATATGTTAATATTGATTTCCATATGCTAGAATTAGGGTTTATAGTCTTGGATTCAAAGCATGTACAATAGAGAAACCTAGATCCAAGCATTAGGGTTTGTATAAGCACATAGGATGTCTTATGACCAAAACCCATCAGTTTGGCACCCGTAGACCTGCAGGTCCCGCTGTAGCTAGCAGCAAGGTGTAGGATAGTCAATCCAGTATAGATCTATACGCAAACTCACGCTCTCCTTCCAAGAGCCTCTGGCTACAACACGGGCGATGACATTGAAGGCATGCTCCGATATAGTGGATCACAATTATTAACGTATTCATATATAAGTAATGTAATGAACTGTTCTAGCTGTAATATACGTGCTCTCTACCTAGCAAGTATAGTAATGTACTCGTTCTAGTATCGTTGTATATGTTCTCTTTCTAGTATAGTTGTATATGTTCTCTTTCCAGTATAGTTGTATACATTCTATTTCTAGTATAGTTGTATATGTTCTCTTTCTAGTATAGTTGTATACGTTCACTCCTAGTATAGTTGTATATGGTCTCTTTCTAGTATAGTTTTATATGTTATCTCCTAGTATAGTTGTATATGTCCTCTTTCTAGTATGTCTTGACTCACGAATGAACTAACTCATGGTATGATATCGCGTTCTAGTAATAGTTCTAGTATCTTCCTAAACTACCTATATGGTAGTTTACTAGTAATCTAACTGGTACGTATGGACATGGATGTATACCCTTGCTACCCAAGGGCATGGGATGAACTGGAAGGGCCTTTATGACTATATATGTACATATGTTATATAACTAATATTTAAACGACCTTTGGACGAGGACCCGATATCCCACCAGACCACATCTCAAGCGCGAAAAGGAAATATGGTGGATAGCCTTCCTAAGTCTTTTAAACATTTCTTATATAACTATACATATAGAGGCATGCAATTTATAATATAAAAGCATAAACAAGTTTTGTAAAACCTTTGAACATAATTATTATCTTAAGAAAAGATCGACTTGATGTCAATCTATAAAACAGTTTGAAGGCATGGGTTTGATAAAGCAATTTAGTATAAGGAAACATTGTTTGAATCACAATTGTAAATAAGTTTGAAATAAACATACAGAGTAAAATGTACAGTGTAATAAGGAGTTTCAAACATATAAAATGTTTATAAAAATCATTTGAAGGAAACTGTTCAGTAAATGGCTAATAAATATCCAATCATTTGAATGCTACTTATTAATCACATATGATTGATATGATAATTACCATAATTCTACTTGTATCCCCCCATAAAACATTTAAAAACTGTTAAAACATTGTTTAAGGGGTATGAACTCACCTCTTGTGGGTGATACGGATGAACTGAAGAGGTAGGACTGCTAGGTGTCAAGTGAAGTCTTGAACACACTCTATGATCCTAGTTAACATATAATTTCACATATATGTATCAAATTAGTCTATAAACAACTAATAAACAAGTCAAGACACCCTAGGACATGCTAAACACCTTTATCAAGTGTTATTAGCCTCTAGGATTGCATCTAAGTGTTTGTAGGGGAAGCTATTGTGTGTAGGGCTAAAGGAAAACTCCACCATGAAGTTCACGGCCCTAATAACACTGCCAAATGAGTTTACGGTCGTAAACTCATGGGTTTACGGCCGTAAGCTCATACTTAGGTTACCATGTTGTGTTTGATGCTCTACAAGACTCTAGGAAGCATTTCCACTTAATGGCTTGGTCTATGGAAGAGTTTAGGGCATAATATAACTCCTTTTAGGAGTTTATGGCCATAAGACCATATCCCTTGGAGCTTATGGCTGTAATCTCCCTTGGGAGGATGTTTATGGTGTTTTCAAGTCTCTAAATTAACTAGGAACTAAACTAGGCTTTTGTATATGGCTTTAGAAGAGTTTATGGCACCATTTTATAGAGTTCACGGCCCTAGAACCTTTTGGTACGTGAACACCTTACTCTTGGTGTTCTAAGTGTGTTAGCTAGTCCTAAACTCATTTAGGTACACATACCCAAATTAGTCTCTTAGCTTAGGGAGGGTTTTTAAGGCATTTTGGCACATAAAAATGGAGTTCACAGCCCAAGAACCTCCTTGGCCTTGAACTCTCTTTCACCCTTGATTATTAATTGTTTTGGTGGTATAAACATGTAATGGTAGTCCCTATGTTGAGTTCTAAGGCTTTGAGGGGCATTGGGACACTTTTGGCCCTTAAAATGGAATTTACTCCCCAAGTGTTCTTAGGCGGTAAACTCCCAAATTTTGGGGTTTTGGTCCGATTTTGATGTTTTCTAGTCATATACAAACTAGCATACAAGCCTAAGGTAGTTACAAATCACGGGGGAAGGACTAGGCATCCATTTAGGAGTTTACTCCCCAAGGTGTTCTTGGGCGGTAAACTCCCGAATCTAGTTGTTTCTTTATGAAATTGATGTTATTAAGCACATTATAAGCCATATAATACAACTAGAGAAAGGTACTCACGATTTGGGATAAAAACCCGAAGATCCGTGAGAGAGAATTTGGCTTTTCTCTAATTGGAAATGTAACTAATAAATTATTTGGTTCAAATTTCTATATATAGTCCTGAGTTTTTTTGGCAGAAATATTTTTATTCCCGGAATGAACTCTAATATCCTAGATTATTGGAATAACAGTGTTGCACAAAACCCAAGTGCATCCACTCTCCTAATATTTCCTTAAGTGCTAAACCTGAAATACTCAAAAGTATGGAAATTCTCTGTAACTGTCCTAACTTCTATTGGCTTGACATGGGTTGTTCAGAATGGAAATTTCGGGTTGTCACATCATCTCCCTGTTAAAGGGAATTTCGTCCCGAAATTAGAATTTAGGTAAGGAAGTAGGTACGAATGATCGAGTCGTGAGGTGGAAACTTCCTAATCGATGAGTTCTAGGGCTCCTAAGTGAAATCGGGTCATCGGTTTGTATTCCAACGAACCTTCACTAACTGGTGACGGCGTTGCTTCGTCCGCTTGACCTCTCGGTCGAGGGTCACTATGGTTCTAATACGAACGTGAGGATCTCGACGAGTGGACTTACAAGAGTCCTAACGGAAAGGTATGGTTTCACGATCGAGACGCGAAAAGTAGAATGTACGTTACTGAGTTCGCGGAGTAGGTCTAGTTTGCGAGATACAGGACTAATTCTGGTATGAATCTCAAAGGTCCTATCTAACTTGGATTTATCTTTCCTCGCTTTACGAAGCGTATTAAGCCGTTCCCGGAGTGAGACTTCCTAAAGAACTTGGTCTCTCACTTGGAATTCCAAAGGTTCGTTCTCTTGCTTAACTTCCCTGTCAAAGGCTACCCCTTGTTGGGTCAAAGTCGTACGGGTTTCTATAATTTGCGAGGAGTTCTAAATGAACTATAACAGTAGGTCTGTAAGACCTAGAATTTGGCGTATTTCTGTCGGCGTCTCTGGTTTCGACAATTTCTCAACGGTTTTGACAAATTGTAAGAGTACTAAAATTTCCCACATCACTATAGTGTGCCATAGAAATTTGACTCTTCAATTTCAAAACTCGTGCCTAGGGAACTTCGTGAAAAGTTCCTCTGAAGGAAATGTTTCCATGGTTTTCTTCTTACTACGAGGGTAGATAAGTAAGTCATTACATGGAGAAATGACGAACTGATCCAAGTAAGAAAGACGTACCCTACTCATTTAGTTCATGAAAACTATGAGCGTATTGGTCCTATCCGAAGGGTATCACTACGGACTCGAAGTGTCCGCATCGAGTTCGGAAGATAGTGTTACGGATATCCTTCCCTAACATTCGAATTGGTGATATTAGGATCTCAGATCCATTTCTGAAAGTAATTCTTTCCTTGCGTTTTCTCAACCATTTCATCTATGTGAGGCAGAGATAACGATTTCTAATGAAAAATTTTGACGGAGTCCTCGATATCCGACTCACATACGATGCAATTTGTCGATCTCTGGAAGAATAAGACCGGGGTTCTCCAGGGTGTGAAGCCTAGTCTTCTTATTCTATCATTGTGGAGTTCACTAAGTTGTTTGTATTGTTTTTGTATCTCCGTAGGTGTTTAGGATGTAGGGCGATCGGTTCACAGAAGTCGTACTGGGTTCTAAGTTTGTTCACATGACGATGTGATTACTCATAGTATTGAGCAGTTCTCCATCCTGAAGTTCATATTAGAATTCATACATGGTTTCACAATCACAATTTCGTGTATAAGAGTCGTATATAATTAAGATTGAAAAGGTAGTGGAATAACTGATTCTTCTTTAAGCTCACATCCCATCGGGGAAAAAGAAGCTAAAGTGGAATCATCAATTCTAAACCTGTAGAACCTTGATTATATATCACTCTTATGTATACATTCCTCAGTGATAGATCAATCGCATGAATCCTTGGATTAAACTTGACGTACTGCACGAGTGGTACTTCGGGGATTTCTTCGGAAAGAAAATCACTAAGAGGTACTCCTGGCATGAGTAGTTAGGCGTTCTGATATGACAGTTTCGCTAAAAAGACGTTTACTGATAAGGAGACGTACGTATGAAGCTGTTTTTGTGAGGATCAAATTGAATCGAGTCGTATGATAATGTCGAAATCATAATGAAACTTTAAGACGTTAGATTTGAACATAAGACGTGTAGAGACAAAACGCAAACATTGTCACAACTAGAAATTTTGTGCCTTGTAACTACAACACTTAAGTCAAATTATGATACCAAAAACATAAGGGCATGTATAATGCTTACTCTGTGACAACAAAATTGCAATCAAATACACCATACAAGCATTACAAATAGTCAACAAGCAATTGAAAACCCTAGAAGTTCTTGTTTAGGTCCATTTTGGACTAGGACTTCCTTATTGGGCCTAATGGACCAATAAACTTCCAATTTGACTATCTTGGGCTTAGAACCCTTAAATGGGCTCTAATTGGACCCACTTTCATTTATTTCAACATTTTGGGCCATATTGGGCATAGAATGGAATAAATCAAATATTATGAACTATTTTGGACCATAATTAACCTAATCTAGCCCAATAAAGCATAAAAATCACACTTATATTTTATAGGGCTAACAATCATTCAACCTAACTCTAATATGGGCTTAGGGGCAAAAAGCCTAAAAATACCCTCTCTCCCCTCTCCATTTTCGGCCCAAGCCCAACCAAAGAAGGAGAGTTGACTTTCCTATGCCACCTCATAATTGTCCATAGGATTCCCCTGCACCATCTCATGTTTTCATGAAAATCAATTCAAGAACCTCACTTATCTCCTCTCTCTTCTTGCTCTCGGCCGAACACAACACACACACACTCACAAAAATTCACTCCACTCTCTCTAAGTCTTGAAGAACATCTCCTCACTTCTTCTTCAAAGATTTCGAGATTCAAGAGCTTTTCAAGAAGGTTCTTCCCACAAACACATCATCTAAGGTAAGTTTATACTTAAATCTATGATCTAGGTTCCTTGATTCATCAAACATCTCTTCTTAACTCATAAGAAATCATGATCTTGCATCTTAGAATTACCTCAAATTCGAGATCTTCATCAAGGTGTTGCTAAGGCCGAAAATCACCTTACTTTCTCTCTTTTTCTTCTTCAAACCGAAACTACAACTCAAGGTGAGTTTCATACCCCCTATTTTTCGGTTTTTATAAGTTTTTTTTTTTTTTTAGGGGGGGGGGGGGATACAAGCAAATGTGTAGATCTATGAGTATATGTATGCTTTGTGTGATTTCTATGTTTATATTTATGCTCTTATGTGATTGTGGTGTTGGATCTAGTCAAAAAGTCCTTAAAACCGAGATTTACATTAGGTTTTATGAAACTACTATTAGTTGCATTATTACACACAAATCATTTCTAGAAAAATAACCAAGTTGGTTAATATGAACATCTTTGGGCTAAAAACCCATTTTTTGACTCAAAATGTGAAAAATATAAAATTAAAGGGCCCAAAATGACAAGATACGAAGTTTGATTGTTGTAATGAGTCAAAACAGTTTCAACAATGTATTTTCTTGAAATATACTCTTTTGAAGGATCAAAATGTGAAATTTTAAGCATAATGGGCCAAAATGAACATTTTGGCCCAATAAGGCCCAATTTGCGAGATTTCCAAATTAGAGGGGCTGAAACTGTACTTTTCTGTAAAACAGGGGACTATTAGTGCTCCAAGTCCATTTTAAGGGTTAAAAATACTTTTCATATTTAAAAGGGACCAAAGATGCAAAAAATTTCTATTTTGGGCCAAAAGTGTAAAACTTGCGAAAATAGAGGGTTCAGCCGAGAAAACTTCATTTTGAGGGACTAAAACTATTTTTCAAATAAATTTGAGCTGAAAAATACCTTTTCAACAAGTTTTGATACTAAAATGTCAAGAAAAATGGTTTAAGGACTAAAATAGAAATTCTTTTATACAAAGGGTCAAAATTGTAAATTATCCAAAAGAAAGGGGCTGCAAAAAGAAAATCCTAATGTTGTAACCAATAAATCTGTTATGATAAAATACTAGTACCATGACTACCGATGAAACATAATACACCTTCAACACCAAATCGTTATCAAACGAATTGATTCGGTCTCGACTCAACAACGAATCAAAAATCAATACACGACGAAACATCAATACACACGCGGAAATTCACCAGAAGTCAATACACACGCGGAAATTCACCAGAAGTTAATACACACGTGAGAATTCACCAGACATCGATACACCATCTTGGGGCCCGAAAGTTTCAAATTGTGCTTGTTGGGCCTAACTAGTCCAATGACATGATCTTGAGGCCCAAAGGTAACTTGCTTACATGTCGTTGGATCTTGTATGACCTAATTTCTTGTAAAAGGACTTTCAATGGCTTTTGTGCTGTTGGGCCCCAAGGGTCCTTTGGTACTGCCAGTAAAGTCGAGAATTCACCAATGCGAGTCGGGCCAAGGGCCCTTCGCATTCACGATAGTCTTGAACAACCTATGGAAATATCGGGGGTTTCGCACCCTCTCTTCTCCTTGGTTGTGGGGCTATGAGAAGTTAGGGTGGTTGGATTAAGTGAATGATATGGACGACACCTAAGGGATCGTTTGTATAGTTGTAAACTAGTCGTTTTCATTAATGCGTGTTTATAACGATTCACAAACCATAATTAATCCAATGACACCTGGGATTATTGAATACACACGTCGTAACGGTATAACAAAATATATAACGCGTAATTCAAAGTATTAGGAAAACATCGGGTTTTCCTAGGGTTTTCAATACATACACCTGCGACATGCATACCAAGTCTAACAATTTTCTTACATTTATAGAAACAAGCAAGCATACTTACGGATCTTCACACTTTTTATACGATACTCTTTTCAGAAAATATCGGATTTTCTGGTGGTTTTCAAAACAATACAAAACGTTTTATTTCAAACATTACTTATGAACTCACCAACATTTCATATGTTGACGTTTTTCAAAATGCTTGTATTCTCAGGTAACAGGTAAATCGAAGGGAAAGATGTATTTAGTGATGTCATGTTGTTTGTTTAACTAGTATCGAACAATCTACTTTTGGGAATGTAATGTTTTGAAACAATGTACTAAATATAAACACTACTGGTTGTACTATTTCAATGCATGGTGATGAATGATGTTATGTTTCATGTATATTCACTGTGATGGTATTCAATTGAGTCACAACAGCCCTCAGACGTTTCCACCGTCTGGTTCGAGGGTGTGACAAACGTGCAACCATGAACAGAGTTATAGTACTTTAGATTTACCACAAGATTGATGTTGCAAATAAGATATACTACAAAAGACAAGTATACGCAGCACGAGAATCCCTATACAGATAGGATCTCGCAAAAGGTAAGACTCTAGTTGCACTAGTTCTGGATAGTTTATAAGTCTGTTACAACAACACGCCTAAGTTACATTAACGAGGGTTCCAGCGTAGGCTCTCCTGCAGCTGTGATCTTGAGAATCCTCCCATCTGCGTAAGAGTTCTTTGCTATAGGGCAATCCTTCTTGACGTGCCCTATCTCAACGCATTGGTGGCATGACTGGCTTGTACTTGCATTGGTGACGGGATTGCAGTGTTTAGCTAGTGTTATGTGGACACGAGTGCCTTCCTCATTACTCCAATTTGAAAATTGCTTCCTAAAGCGTTCGGCTTTATAACTACTCTCGTGTGTAGGGTTAGTCCCGATGAAAGGGACTTGAGTGATGGGTCGTGTCGGTGCTCCACAGCCACGAGCATGGTGCCCTATTTTTGGGCAATTGCAACATTTCATCTCATGGCAAGCCTCATGATGATGGAAATGTTGGGTTTTGAGCATTCTAACACTCCTAAGTGTACATGCAACCCTAAATACCTTGGATCTATGTTTTCTCTATTATACATGCAAATAAGAACATCCAAGGTATTATCCTAATCTAGCATACAAAACAATGAGTGTAACAAGATAGAATACATACCTCTTTGATGTAGAAAGTCTTCATGAAGCTTGAGTGCCTAGCCCCAATAGTGTGGAAGCCTCAAATGGAATCACAATCATCAAAACACTTAGAATAACTTGAGAGAGTTCTACACTTCATGAAATCGGCTAGCCCTCTCTAGAATAATACTAGTTGCCGATTTTTGTCAAGAATAATATATTTATATAGTGTTACAATTAGGGTAAATCCTTAATTGTCATGACTTTCCATTTCCTTGGATCCATGGGTTCAAATACACCATGGAGCATCCATGGACCATCCTATGGGTTTTAGCCCAACTTGATTATCCATGGAGCATTAGCCCACTATATAAGTATGGATGATTTACACAATCAACCCATATATTTAATTAGTCTTCTTTTGATCACTTAATTAATCCTAGATTAATTCTTGATCAATACTAATTAAATAATCTTATTATTCTTATTATTAATATACTAGAACTTATAATATATTAATAACCATAAGTGTCTTATTTCTCTCATTATAGTCTATCCAAGTGCATGATGGTATGCAACCCAAATGGACCATGCCGGGTCGGGTCAAGTCTTACCAATTATAGTTATGGACTTAGACATTAATCCAACAGTCTCCCACTTGGATAAGCCTAAAACTATTATTGCGTATGACTTCAAGAACCAACTGGCAATCGTAGCTCTCAAAAGCTTCTGTCGAACTCTGACCTTGTAGATGAACTCTAATCTTGTCAATGACTTGTCCATTAGATAAGGGATCATATAATCCTCTGTTCTCATGATATCAGCCGGAAAAATACATGGAACAACGTCGTACTTATTGTCCAACAGTTTGTTTCCCGATTTTCGATTTGTTTGACAAAGAACTTAATCGAACACATCAATTCAGTTCTGACCGGCCGGTACATAGGTCATAACAAAATCATCGAGGGGCCTAGATATCGCTTCTATTTTTAGAAGGAACAGATAAACTTCGACTCATATGCTTGTTCTACTACATGTTGAATTGTACACAAAGGCACGTTTTATAACATCAAGTTACTGATGCGTTTACGTGCAATCAATGCACAACCAACTCATAGGTAACAACTCATATCTCTAGGTTTGAAGATTTATATGATATTACCGTCTCACGATCACTCGAGATAAATTCCATGAAGTGATACCAGTGAGCGTGGGTTTATTCCAATACTCATAACTTATGAGCACTCATGAATGTTGTAGCAACCATTGCCATGACTAAACCCATTTAGCCATCTACAAACCCGATTCATGATAGTCTTGATTCATACCTACTTCCAACATATGAACGACTGTGGAGTGTTTAAATAACTTAGTCATTCGAAAGAATAACCTAGCTATTTTTGAAGTCAAAACATGCAAAGTGAAACACAATAATAATCGAATCTAATATGGTCTCAGAACCCTTTTGAATATAAATAAAACCACCTTTTATTTATCACCATATTGATTACACATTATTCAATGTTTCAAATAATCAACTTAAGACTTGAATAAAAACAATAGTCGTCCCATGATCCTAGCATGTACACTTTGTTTTTCTAAACAATAGTTATGCCATACCCCAAGTATGCACACTATGTTTGTCTATGATCCTTACATTGTGATGTAGATCAATTGAACATGATTCCAATGATACTCATTTCACAATCCCAAATCCTTATTGTAAACGCAAGAATTCCAAATTCATGTCATTTACTGAAATCTGTTAGATTCTAAACTTATATGCATTGATCCTCTTGTAATGATTATGCACGAAGTCAGAAAGACTTGACAACAACCATTATAGAGCATTCCAAAGGAGATCAGCTCCTTGGGAACATCCTTCTTGCATTAAGTTTCCTAATCTTACATAGATTGAATAACTTCCACCTATGGAGACATTTCCATAGTCCCATTTGACTATCACTTCCGAACAAGAGTTACCTCTTTTCAGAAAATGTCAATATGGTCCTACCAAAATTAACACTATACTTCCAAATGTCCCTGAGCAACCAATCTTTGGCGAACCTCAGATTGTCCTCGACAATTGCTTAATCACTTTAATCATATCCAGTTCTAGACTTTTCCCTTCTAAATGCCTTAAGCATTTGGAAAATTTAGAAAGGATGAATATTATAGCACATGAAATCGATCCTATATCTGAAGCATATGGGACACAATTCATGATGTTTGACATAAAGACATGATACTAGACCAGTCTTTTGCTACAATATTTTTTATTTGCCATGTTGTCAAAATTTAACTATGAAGAGGGATGCCGTAATCATAATCAAATTTTGAAAACGCAATATATATATAGAATTTCTTCAAGTTGAACCATTCCAACACAAAATTCATATATATTCTTGACTAAAGATGATTAAAATCTCAATCTAAGCTTTAGAATTGAAATGAAGTATAATTTCCTCTCCCTTAATTATAGCAAAACAAATTTTCAACCCCTGCAACTTCACGAATTGAAGCTTTGTTTTCTATAATTAACATTGCTAGCTTGCAATACTAATCATAATAATAATCATGCTCCCACTAACATGATGATTATTAGCATAACACTTATGCTCCCACTATCTCTGACATATTTTCAGAAATCTGCTGGACTTCTGAAATTTAGATTCATACATCCTTTCTTAGATAGCTCACATGTGTGTCTAAACAATTTTCAGAACTATGAAAAGGGATGCCGTAATCATAGTCTCAATTGCTTAGGCATTTTCCATTTCTCACAAGTCCATGTTAGCGTGCCGGTTAACCACACGCGCTCCACTAACGACTTTTGAAAATGCAAATAACACAATTGCTATCTACGTAAAATCTACTTAGTGAAAGCGTTTCCTCACCATCATTTTCATGAATCAGAGAGAAACCTTATGACACTTAGATTTTATAGTGTATGAGTTCCTATCCATGCGAATTTGTCAAAACCATAATCACAAGATAAGGTTAGTGACAAATTCAAACTCATATGGATTGAACTTGTTCAATCTTAATTTCTTGTCACCTTGGTAGCACAAGGCCCACCAATGCTTCCAAGTTGAACTCTGATAACTCACATGCAAATCCAACTTATTTGAAGTAGGTATAGAAATGAGAATTATGTCAACCGATAGGTTGCAAACCTTAAGTCGTGTGCTAGTGATAAATTACAGGTTTCATTCTTGATTAAATCTTGAAACTCTTTCAGGATCTTTAAGGCTCCCACTGTCCCCTTGACATATAAGTTTTCCTAGTCAAGAACCATTCCTTGACAAAACAAATATTCAAGGGATAATGCGGATTCTTATCAAGACTAACACTTCACACAATTGGTCTTAGTTGGTCTTTGTCTCATCCAAGACATCACAACTTACCAATCTCAAATGTACAAGAGTAGAAACATTTCACACTACATTTGATAAGTGTTTTAAACCTTACTTTATGTCACTCAATGTTACAATCTTGGAGTATGACTCTAAGAATTGTTTTGGAACGAAGTATGACTCATCTCCTTGATCTTAACCAATCCAACAATTCATGACCTCTCTTCTTAGCCATAATAATGCACTAAGACGTCCTTAGAGTATGAATTTGTGATATGGCTTCTATATCATTAAGATGATCATAAAACTGATACTAAAGTACTCTCCCATCTTTTCAGATTTGAGAAACTTTTATCCTTCTGCCTAATTTGATTCATCTTATTCGCTCTGCCATACATTGGAACCTTTTCAATGTTACAGAATTATACTTAACCTTATAAGTGTAATCATATTTACTAATCTTTAGTAAATCATGACAAATCAATCTTTGTGGTGGACCTTGACCAGCGCACACCCAGTGTACCTAATTCCTTAGTCCTTCAATTGACCCACATATACATGTGATCAAAGAATTAGTCTTAATTTTTCAAAGATGAAAATTTTCATTCATCATACAATACAACTTGTATGATTCCAAGTTTCTGTCCAATTGAAACTTGGGTGATGAAAAACTTTCTTCATTTGGTAAATTCAGACACTACCACAAATAAAAGAATCAAATCCACTTTCCAATATTGCTATTACTGGAAACATATAAGCAACAATTTTCCACAGATGCCATTGTAAGGATATTTTTAAAATAAACAAAATTAAAACCCCTTTTTTTTCTTTTATTTTAAAACTTTGCGGAAAAACTTATCCTTACAATCCACATGAAAACCTTGTTGTTATCTATTCACAAGCAATATATTATAACTCCTAAGCAACAGCTCAAAATTCTGATTACTGAACCATGCGATCGAAACCCATCTTCGCAATCAAAATCAGCATATACCTCTTTAAGCTTCCTATCTTTTCTTTGATTCTTAAAAGACATCAGCATGTGACCCACTCACATTATGTAATAAGAATCTCCAAATAGAAACTTAGCAGACTAGATAGTGGACTTTACCTGAAGTAGAGTCAATCTTATCGACTTTAACATCCTTAGGTAAATTATGGCAGCTTTGCAACCAATGCCCCTTTCTTTGGCAATATAAACATATGGACCCTTTGATAATGGTACACGGGACTATCACAGACTTAGTTTTTCTCTTTACCATTTGGTCAACCGAGTTGACTATGGCCGATCCCTTTCCATTGGGAAGAGAATGCTTTTCTGGATTTCCTGTGTCACTATTGTCAATGTCCATCAAGTTTTGAGGAAGTTGATCTTAACAAATAGATAAGATCATTAAGGGTTTTGTCATAGTCTGTTTCATAGGTGTTCCAAAAAAACTCACTATGTGACTTAGAAAGTGATTGAACCACCAACTTTCTCAAGACTTTGACACCCAACTCTCCCGGCTTGTCAATATGTGACTACATCTCCAAGATGTGACCACACCAAGACCTTTACTTGCCAATAGGGCTCGAGTAACCTTAAACTTTTCAAGAACTTGTAGGTGAGGGAGAATAATTGGAGGAGATAGAGGAAGTGAAGCATGATATTGAGGAACATCATCTTCAAGAGATTTGGGAAGATCATAAATGTCTAAACCAGACATGTTTTGGGAGATATTCAAGATACTTGATTTAAAGTCCTTAATATAACACCCAATATGAAATATTAAGGCTAGGACCCAACACAATATTTTATAATTTGGAAGAGGGATTCCGTAATCCAAGTTATAAAATATTTGAAGGTAGGCGAATGACGATTCACCAATTTCCACCATGAAAAACGAAATAATTTATTAGGTTTTAATTGGATTTGAAATTCCTAGATCTTTTGAGATTCATTGAACTTTTCAATGGCATGTTTCAATCTCGAGTGTGCCCTCTCAAATTTTGTGACTGGGATGCCGAGGATCACAAAACAAGGTGTGAATAACCATACCAATTCACTTGGTACCCTTAATATTATCACCTAATCAATGTGCAGGTTAACCACACACGCTCCATTGATCTATGACAAACATTAAGTCACCCTTCGTGGTCCTTACTAGTCCAAGTTAGTGTGTCGGTTAACCACACACGCTCCACCAACGACTTGGTAAGGTACAAAGTGTGAATTCCATGGGTTAGCACCAAATTCACATTTTTCCTAAGTAACTAAGATTGGGTATTTATAAAAGGTTTAGTTACTTAGTATTTATCATTAATACTTTTAATGAAGGGAGAATTTAAAGTCATTGTCCTACCCGTTCGGCTAACGACCCTCCACCGATCAAGCAAGCGGTGGGTGAGAGTGGACACCCATTAAGTCACCATTTTATAGGCAACAACCTTATACCCACCTTATAGACCGGTTTTGTGAATGAGGCCTACTAATGGTAAAACGACTTGTTCTTATACATATATATAATAATTAACCATTAATGTTATAAACAGTATAAGTGTTGAATTTTAACTCTTTTAAAATTCTAAGGGCTAACTTGGAATTAAAGTATTCATAAGAGAAAACTTTTCAAATTCCAAAACTTGAGGGCAAGTTTTGAAACTATTCAAAACTAATTAATTCCATAACTTATGTGTTTAAAGTAGCTTTAATCCAAAAACTCTTCAAGTTCCATAACTTATGGAAGACTTTAAACAAATAAAAGAATTAACTTTTCTTTATTTTTATAACTTATGGAATTAATTAAGGTTACACTTTATTTATTTATTTATTTATTAATGAAGTGACTCTTGAATTTCCATAACTTGAGGACAAGTTATGGAGTCATAAAAAAAAATTCAATGACACAAGACTCTTCATTTTGTAACCATTACCAACTTTTATGAGTTTTATGAGTCTTTAATGTGACTCTTCATGTAACTTGAGGACAAGTTACACAAACACATTTTATACTCAACTCTTAGATTAAAATGGATTGAAAACAACTATTTCAATTAACTTTTCTATTAATCTAAGCAACTCATAAGAACAAGATAATTCATATCAAACTTCTTCATGTAATTAGTCTAAACCTTAAACTAATACAAAACATGAATCTATTGACAATTATCTTTAAAAATGGATTAGCATGAACATTACCACATTAAAAAAACAAGTTTATAAGTTCAAAAAAAACGTAGGGTAATGTTCCTAGTCCATTTCTAGCCAGAAACCTCGAAAATATGCTGTTTGGGGTCCAACTCGTCGAGTGCATGAACAAAACTCGGCGAGTTGGATGCATTTTGCCTTGGACTCGTCGAGTCCCTTCATGGACTCGGCGAGTCTGCTGGGCTGACAGCATCAAAACTCGATTTTTCAGCTTCTGTTGCAAGTATAACAAGAAAACAAGCCTAGGCTCTGATACCACTATTGGGTTTTGAGCATTCTAACACTCCTAAGTGTACATGCAACCCTAAATACCTTGGATCTATGTTTTCTCTATTATACATGCAAATAAGAACATCCAAGGTATTATCCTAATCTAGCATACAAAACAATGAGTGTAACAAGATAGAATACATACCTCTTTGATGTAGAAACTCTTCATGAAGCTTGAGTGCCTAGCCCCAATAGTGTGGAAGCCTCAAATGGAATCACAATCATCAAAACACTTAGAATAACTTGAGAGAGTTCTACACTTCATGAAATCGGCTAGCCCTCTCTAGAATAATACTAGTGGCCGATTTTTGTCAAGAATAATATATTTATATAGTGTTACAAATAGGGTAAATCCTTAATTGTCATGACTTTCCATTTCCTTGGATCCATGGGTTCAAATACACCATGGAGCATCCATGGACCATCCTATGGGTTTTAGCCTAACTTGATTATCCATGGAGCATTAGCCCACTATATAAGTATGGATGATTTACCCAATCAACCCATATATTTAATTAGTCTTCTTTTGATCACTTAATTAATCCTAGATTAATTCTTGATCAATACTAATTAAATAATCTTATTATTCTTATTATTAATATACTAGAACTTATAATATATTAATAACCATAAGTGTCTTATTTCTCTCATTATAGTCTATCCAAGTGCATGATGGTATGCAACCCAAATGGACCATGCCGGGTCGGGTCAAGTCTTACCAATTATAGTTATGGACTTAGACATTAATCCAACAGGAAACTACCCTAATCACACTTCGGGAGTTTTCCCTCGTATGGCTTGCTTGGTACGGGAATGCTAGGGGTTTCCACCTGCTGTGATTGCATGGTAAATTTTTGGGACTTCTTGCGTTCTTTCTAGGCTTGATGTCTGCGTTTCTTGTTCTCTGTCTTTCGGCTTTGCGAGCCTGTTACTGTTACTGTTTGGCGATTTCTTGGATGGATACCATGATTGGAAACTTCAATCCCATCATCAGCATTGATTGTGCTGATAGTGCTACAGTGCGCAAGGACAGGGGTTACGGCAGCTGTAACTGTGGTTTGGAAGGTAGCAGCGTCCATAGGTAAGGCAAAGGTTTTTTTGTTCGACTGATTGCTTCCGGATGATGACATGATTCTGTAACATGAAAGATAAGGATTTTGTGAGCGATTTTTGTTGACCCTAGAGGTACTTCGATTGTTCAAGTAAAGAGTAAGACTATGTTCTCGAAAATTTAACCTACATCCCTATGATGCAGTCCTAGTACTGAGTGGAGGTAAGTTCGTAGAATGGTCTCAAGACGTTTGTCGTTCAAGCCGAGGAATTGTGGGTTGGTGAAAATACAAGATCCAACCACTGAAAGAGACTTGAAAATGTCTTCGGATCTAACTTGCTACAGTCCAATGACTTGACTGAAGCAGGTTTCAGATATATTCCAATGAAAGTATGATGAGAGTACTTGAATTAAGGAAATGGCACAGAAGTTAGCGGACTGTCAATATCTTTGATATTCATGACGTAAAAGTTCGGGAAAATGACCTTGTAAAGGTCTTACATCATATTCAGAGAAGATAGTTCTTGACAGCATAAAGACCTAACCAAAGTACTTACGGTACAAGATAATTTCATAGAAAATGCCACATCGGGCATAGACAGAAAAACGATTTCTTTTAATTGGGAAAATAAAGTAAAGCATCTAGTACTCGCGACGGTCATCCCTCTGGTGAACTCTCAGTTCAGCCAATTGACGTTCCATGTCAAGTAGGTGTCTTTCGTACACCCTCTGGCATACTCAGAGCTCTATGACTTCGGCTCGTGATTCAGCCAGTGCTTGAAGTAGGGTTTCATGGTTTCTCTCTGATCTCTCATGAGCATCTTCTAGACGAATGGTGCGGAGGGTATGCATTCTCGCATCAGCGACAACTTCGGTAATCTGATGTAGGGTTGTCCTGCCTTGAATCTCATTTCGGGCCACTCTACGGACCAAGATTGGCAAGGTTCTGTCTGCTGAGCCCCCATTGCTTAGGTCATAAAAGCTTCGGTCATCATCAAATGGCATGGGCTGATCTTGTCCTTGGCTCCATGTTTCCAAGCATTCCACCCATTCAGGCGTCGGGCCATGAAAAGCCGGACGACGGTTAGGAATTGGAAAGGGAGCTACTTCGGGTAGGTTCTCAACCTCTGGTTTGGATTTAGCATCATCCGAAAGATTTTCATCATGGTGATCATTCACATGGATAGGATGATCATTCTCTGGTTCTTCTTCAAACCAACCAACTATGACCTCATTCGGAAGATACTGGTTGCCGTGGGGATGGAGTCCAGCCATGTTATCTATGCGCGAATTGGGGTAAGAAAATAATTAGTAGACGAACTATCTAGATAATTATCTAGAAAATCTTCATTAGTTACATCGCTATTTGTGAAGTGCATACCAGTTATATGTAATCGAAACAGGATAGGCCTTTGAATATGTGACCTTAACTCCAAATTCACACAGAATAGGGGTGAAGTAAAATTTTCACAGATTCTAAGTCTATAACATCCTAATTACATATAGCCTTATTGTATCCACTTAGCAACTACCAACTTAGTAATGAAGATCCCGTTTTAGTTCTCAAGTATAAAGTACTTATAGTAACACCAAATACTCCTATAGTATTTTAAGTTTAATGTTATGTTCTACTGTTCTCATTGTGGTACGGTTGGTAAGATTTTAGATTTGTTGCAACCACCCAACTACACTTAGGCACATGCTAATCAACCCTCGAATAATATAGGTGATCAAGCTATATCTTCCCAGTTTTGACCATATGTCTCTAAGCCCACTTGTGTTGCCCAACAACCGTAATTCTTTTGTATTGTCCTAGTGACAGTGATTTTAGTAAGAATGCAGCACATATACTTAATTAAATATTTTAATATTTAAAGTATATAATCTTGGTCAGAGTATTTTTAATCCCTTATGTATTTATAGTTAGTATATCTTTTATGGGTTGATATACTTAATTCACTATAAACAATGCTCTGATACCAATCAGTCACACCCCAAAACCAAGAACGGAGGAAACGTTCTGTGGCGGAGGATGTCATGTACAGTATCACAACAATGACAAGTAGTAAACAAGCAACAACCTCATCCATTGCATTAATAATATAATTATTATACAAGTGTTCTATCAAATTTTGATAAACACTAAAGCATAAATCAAAATGAAAGATGAGTCTTGAACGAGCTCCATCTTCCTTTCTCCTTGCATCAGTACCTATCTATGATGACCTGAGGATACAAGTAATTTTGAAAGCGAGTATCAGCTTTGAAGCTGGTGAGATCATAAGTATTTTAGTGTCTTAATTTGTATGTAAGAATTTGTAAGTTTATGAACTGTAAGTATGGAAAATGTATATGAAGTCTAAGTATAAAAATGTTTGTAAAAACAACTGTAAACGTTTGAAAAACTCTAGAAATCCCTATGATTCCTACTATTATATAAGGGTGTCTTCTACCAAGACCTAACTATTCTCAATGTAGTCTTCTACCAAGACTTAACTGTTCTAAATGTTCGTTTCATGTAAAAGGGTGTAATTTTCCCAAGTGTAACTATCATTAAGAAAATATAGTTTTTACATTTATAGTTTAAGTGAAAAGATCACTAAATATATGTACAGGGAAAATTAATGTAGTACTAAAATGTAGGTGATCAAGCTATATCTTCCCAGTTTTGACCATATGTCTCTAAGCCCACTTGTGTTGCCCAACAACCGTAATTCTTTTGTATTGTCCTAGTGACAGTGATTTTAGTAAGAATGCAGCACATATACTTAATTAAATATTTTAATATTTAAAGTATATAATCTTGGTCAGAGTATTTTTAATCCCTTATGTATTTATAGTTAGTATATCTTTTATGGGTTGATATACTTAATTCACTATAAACAATGCTCTGATACCAATCAGTCACACCCCAAAACCAAGAACGGAGGAAACGTTCTGTGGCGGAGGATGTCATGTACAGTATCACAACAATGACAAGTAGTAAACAAGCAACAACCTCATCCATTGCATTAATAATATAATTATTATACAAGTGTCCTATCAAATTTTGATAAACACTAAAGCATAAATCAAAATGAAAGATGAGTCTTGAACGAGCTCCATCTTCCTTTCTCCTTGCATCAGTACCTATCTATGATGACCTGAGGATACAAGTAATTTTGAAAGCGAGTATCAACTTTGAAGCTGGTGAGATCATAAGTATTTTAGTGTCTTAATTTGTATGTAAGAATTTGTAAGTTTATGAACTGTAAGTATGGAAAATGTATATGAAGTCTAAGTATAAAAATGTTTGTAAAAACAACTGTAAACGTTTGAAAAACTCTAGAAATCCCTATGATTCCTACTATTATATAAGGGTGTCTTCTACCAAGACCTAACTGTTCTCAATGTAGTCTTCTACCAAGACTTAACTGTTCTAAATGTTCGTTTCATGTAAAAGGGTGTAATTTTCCCAAGTGTAACTATCATTAAGAAAATATAGTTTTTACATTTATAGTTTAAGTGAAAAGATCACTAAATATATGTACAGGGAAAATTAATGTAGTACTAAAATGTAGTGTTATAAGAACTACTGTTGTACTAACTACCTTAAACCGGATTTATATTAAGGCATCATGTGATTAATTGTACCATACTATGGACTGGTAACAACGACATACGAATGGTCGTAAAAAGAAATGGCGTTTGGCACCCGCAGACCTGCAAGTCCCGCTGTAGCTAGCAGCAAGGTGTAGGATAGTCAATCCAGTATAGATCTATACGCAAACTCACACTCTCCCTCCAAGAGACTCTGGGTACAACTCGGGCCATGACATTAAAGGCATGCTCCGATACAGTGGATCACAATTATTAACGTATTCATATATATGTAATGTAATGAACTGTTCTAGCTGTAATGTACGTGCTCTCTACCTAGCAAGTATAGTAATGTACTCGTTCTAGTATCGTTGTATATGTTCTCTTTCTAGTATAGTTATATATGTTATCTTTCTAGTATAGTTGTATATGTTCTCTCCTAGTATAGTTGTATATGTTCTCTTTCTATTATAGTTGTATATGATCTCTCCTAGTATAGTTGTATATGGTCTCTTTCTAGTATGTTTTGACTCATGAATGAACTGACTCATGGTATGATATCGCGTTCTAGTAATAGTTCTAGTATCTTCCTAAACTACCCATATGGTAGTTAATTAGTAATCTAACTGGTACGTATCGACATGAATGTATACCCTTGCTACCCAAGGGCATGGGATGAACTGGAAGGGACTTTATGACTATATATGTACATATGTTATATAACTAATATTTAAACGACCTTCGAACGAGTACCCGATATTCCACCAGACGACATCTCAAGCGCGAAAAGGAAATAGGGTGGATAGCCTTCCTAAGTCTTTTAAACATTTCTTATATAACTATACATATAGAGGCATGCAATTTATAATATAAAAGCATAAATAAGTTTTGTAAAACCTTTGAACATAATTATTATCTTAAGAAAAGATCGACTTGATGTCAATTTATAAAACGGTTTGAAGGCATGGGTTTGATAAAGCAATTTAGTATAAGGAAACATTTGTTTGAATCACAATTGTAAATAAGTTTGAAATAAAACATACAAAGTAATATGTACAGTGTAATAAGGAGTTTTAAACATATAAAATGTTTATAAAAATCATTTGAAGGAAACTGTTCAGTAAACGGCTAATGAATAACCAATCATTTGAATGCTACTTATTAATCACATATGATTGATATGATAATTAGCATAATTCTACTTGTATCCCCCCCCTAGAACATTTAAAATTTGTTAAAACATTGATTACGGGGTATGAATTCACCTCTTATGGGTGATACGGATAAACTGAAGAGGTAGGACTGCTAGGTGTCACGTGAAGTCTTGAACACACTCTATGATCCTAGTTAACATATAATTTCACATATATGTAACAAATTAGTCTATAAACAACTAATAAACAAGTCAAGACACCCTAGGACATGCTAAATCACCTTTATCAAGTGTTATTAGCCTCTAGGATTGCATCTAAGTGTTTGTAGGGAAGCTATTGTGTGTATGGCTCAAGGAAAACTTCACCATGAAGTTCACGGCCCTAATAACACTACCAAATGAGTTTACGGTCGTAAACTCATGGGTTTACGGTCGTAAGCTCATACTTAGGTTATCATGTTTTGTTTGATGCTCTACAAGACTCTAGGAAGCATCTCTACTTAATGGCTTGGTCTATGGAAGAGTTTAGGGCATAATATAACTCCTTCTAGGATTTTAAGACCCTAGGACCATATCCCTTGGAGATTATGGCCATAATCTCCCTTGGGAGGATGTTTATGGTGTTTTCAAGTCTCTAAATTAACTAGGAACTAAACTAGGCTTTTCTACTTGGCTTTAGAAGAGTTTATAGCACCATTTGGCACCATTTTATGGAGTTCACGGCCCTAGAACCTTTTGGGCTGTGAACAACTTACTCTTGGTGTTCTAAGTGTGTTAGCTAGTCCTAAACTCATTTAGGTACATGCCCAAATTAGTCTCTTAGCTTAATGAGGGTTTTTAAGGCATTTTGGCACATAAAAATGGAGTTCATGGCCTAAGAACCTCCTTGGCCGTGAATTCCCTTTCACCCTTGATTATTAATTGTTTTGGTGGTCTAAACATGTAATGGTAGTCCCTATGTTGAGTTCTAAGGCTTTGAGGGGCATTGGGACACTTTTAGCCCATAAAATGGAGTTTACTCCCCAAGTGTTCTTGGGGGGTAAACTCCCAAATCTTGGGGTTTTGGTCCGATTTTGATGTTTTCTAGTCATATACACACTAGCATACAAGCCTAAGGTAGTTACAAATCATGGGGGAAGGACTAGGCATCTGTTTAGGAGTTTACTCCCCAAGGTGTTCCTGGGCGGTAAACTCCCGAATCTAGTTGTTTTGTTATGAAATTGATGTTATTAAGCACATTATATGCCATATAATACAACTAGAGAAAGGTACTCACGATTTGGGATAAAAACCCGAAGATCCGTGAGAGAGAATTTGCCTTTTCTCTCATTGGAAATGTAACTAATGAATTATTTGGTTCAGATTTCTATATATAGTCCTCAGTTTTTTTGGGAGAAATATTTTTATTCCCGGAATGAACTCTAATATCCTAGAGTATTGGAATAATAGTGTTACACAAAACCCAAGTGCATCCACTCTCCTGATATCTCATTAAGTGCTAAACCTGAAATACTCAAAAGTCTGGAAATTCTTTGTAACTGTCCTAACTTCTATTGGCTTGACATGGTTTGTTCAGAATGGAAATTTCAAGTTGTCACATTTGGCTATGATCTTCTTCACTTCGAGACTATACGAGAATATCATCCATGAAAACGATTACGAATTTACCAAGGAATGGTCGGCAGACCTGGTTCATGAGGTCCATAAATGTAGTGGGTGAATTTTTTAGACCGAAGGGCATCACGAAGAATTGTTAATGACCATAACGAGTTCGGAAAGTAGTCTTAGGAATGTCCTCTTCTCGAACCTTGAGTTGATGACAACTGGATTTCAGATCTATCTTAGAAAAGTAACTCGCTCCTTGGATCCGATCGAAAAAGTTATCGATTCGTGGAAGTGGATACTGGTTTTTGATGGTGAGCTTATTTAACTCCCTGTAGTCGATCCACATCCTAAAGGATACATCATTCTTTTTAACGAAAATGATCGGAGCTCCCCGTGGTGTGAGGCTTGGTCTGATGAATCCTTTATTCAAGAGTTCGCTTAATTGGTTTGATAATTCTTGGATTTCCGTAGGAGCCAACCTTTAGGGTGTTTTGGAAATTTGAGTGGCTCCAGGCACTAGGTCGATTCGGAATTTGATTTGTTGTTCTGGGGGTATTCCAGGAAGTTCCTTTGGAATCACATCTGGGAAGTCACATGTCACTGGGAGTTTTTGAATGCTCGCTTACTCTTTGGTCTTATCCACCATGTGAGCAAGGAATGTGTAGTTCTTCTTTTGTAAGCACTTTTGTGCCTTGATACTCGAGATAAGGCAAAGGTTTGCGTCGGGTTTATCTCCATATATTATTAGGGTTTCGTGGTTAGGAAGATGAAGGCGAACGACCTTCTTGTGACACATAATATCAACATGATGGGGGCTCAAAAAATCCATGCCGATGATCACATCAAAACTCCTAATATTTACAGGCATTAAATTTATTTGGAAGGTGTGATTGTTTAGAGTTAGTGCACACCCTACATAGATATCCTTAGTTGATTCGGTCTTCCCATTAACCATTCCACCATGAAGGCTTCATTGAGCTTCTGGGGTTGTTGTTTTAGTAAATCCTTGAACTTATTACTCACAAAACTTCGCTCTACTCCTCTACCAAATAAAAAGCATTCATACGAGTTGTTAAGCAGGAACATACCGGTGAAAACGACTGGGTCCTATACTACTTCACCCTGACCCATAGTCAGTACTCTCCCTACTGCTCCTATCCCTTGATTATTCGCGTTGGAACAGTTTCGCCTGATATGCCCAGTTTTCCCACATTCGTAACAAGTATAACTAGCTCCCGTATTGTTGTTGTTGTTGGTTGGTTGTTATCATCTGGTTCTATTGAAGCTGAGTCCAACAATATTTTGCTGTATGGACCTTCCAATTGCACCTCGTTCAACTCATCACTCTGCACTCTCCGTGAGGGTGGAGGTTGCATTTCTTATACTTAAGGACATTTCCAGCGTACTGCCTGGAAGTATTTGATGTAGATGAGGCTGGAGCATGTGGTGTGGTAGTAGCTTGTGTTGTAGCACGGACAGACACCGTTTGTTGCTTCTTAGATGATTCCGAGTTTCGTTTTCCCTTTCTCTTGTTGTTTCTTCCCTTCTTACTCTCTCCCTCATTCTTGTCCTCCGCCTCCACCGTCATGCCGCCCTTCGTATTGCCATGAGCGTACAGTTTCTTCATGAATCTCTTGGCGTTATCAAACATATTAGGGTTTGCTGCAATGGCATTCCCTTGGATAGGTTCGGTCATTCCCCAGATAACCTTTTAATCTTTTTCTCTTCTAAGGTGATCATACTGGGACACGGAAGGGACAACTCACTAAACCGGGATATGTATGCGTCGATATTGGAATTTTGAACCATGAGCTTCCACAATTCTTGATCCATCTTCTGTATATCACCTATAGGATAATAATTTGCTAACTTTATCCCCTTCAGTTCTTCCTAGGGCATCCCATTCGCCACCGGGTGTGTCATTGCCTCTATGTGGCCATTCCACCAAGAGAGAGCTTGGTCAATGAACATGCATGCTGCGAACTTGACTTTACAAGTGTTGCAGTGACCGTAGCGGACACTGCTGCCTAGAATGCAACCAAGTTAATTTCTGGAGGCGATGGCTACTGGTGTCTCGTTCAGGAATCCTTCTGCCATGGAACGGAAAGATGTTGATTGCCTATGATTTTTGCGAGTTTGGGATCCTATAAACTAGGTGTATATCAAGTAGTAGAGCAAGTCCTAACGGTAGTGTTGACGATGGCACTCAGTCATCGAGCTGACGTATCAGAAGTTCAGCTAGTTCATTTGCCTCTTAGGTGATTACATTTACCCTTTTCTCGGCTCAAACAACCCTTGCTTCAGTTGTAAAGAGTTGACGCTTGAGATTTGTTATTTCTTCCTGAATAGAGCGTAAATGGTATGCATCACCATTCTACACCGTGCTTGGATCTGATGGGGCTATCGATAGGTAGAGTTCATTGCACGCCTCCTCAACGTCCTTGCCTTCATTTGACTCCTGGTCAGACTCGTCGTATTCATAATCAGTTACCACATACTCTTCGGTTCCACTTTGGGTCCCACCTGTTGACCGATGGCAGGGCCTTCTTCGGAGTTTTCTTCAGGATCCTCCTCAAGCACTCCTTGAGCCACTAGCGCTTGGTAGAAGTGTACCCCTTGCTGATCATTACTCATGGTGGCTTCATGGGGCGCGGGAACAAGTCATGTTTTGATTACTCTCATAGTATTTTCAATTATTAGTGTTTGGATTCCCTAGAGTTATTCGAGAGTGGGGTAGGATTTTGGATTCATTTCCCGCTATGGTTACTCCTGAACACATGTTGGTCATATTCCGAACAAATATAGTTGATCAGGCTATATTAATCCTTAATATGACTACATAACTACCAAGGTTTAATCATAGTGTCCAATTTCCTCCAGAAGCTTTTATTACATATTTTTAGGTTATTATCCTAATATGCGCACATAAGTTTGAAAATTTTGTTTCGTTTAGAGTTATTTATTCCCGTTATGTTTATAGTTGCATGTCATGTATGGTTGGATATGCTAGTTCACTATAAACATCGCTCTGATACCAACTTGTCACACCCCCAAACCAGATGGTGGAAACGTCCGGAGGTTCATGCGACTAACAACTGAATAATCATCACAATGAATATAAATGAAACATAACACATTCATTACCAACATTACATAATACAATCAGCATTGTTTACATCAAGTACATTGTTAAAATACATAAATTCTAATTGTTCAAAGTACGATAAGTGGCATTACGTAAACAAAACCAAACACAATCGCATATCTTACAGCTTAACGATTACATGAGAGTACAAGTTATTTTGAAAATGGTCAACATATATAATGTGGTGAGTTCATTAGTATGTCTGAGTAAAAGTTTTGTATCTTACATAAAAACCCAGAAAATCCGATATTTTCTATAAATTGTCTGAAAATGATGTGAAAATCCAGTATAAATGCATGTGTGAATTTGATAGCTATAACTTGTATAAAAGTAGTTTAGATTCATTGTATTTCAAATTATTGATAAATATGCACGAATAATTTCCCTAGAAAATCCGATATTTTCCGTTTTGTAGTAATGTTTAGATTTTTGTATCCTTAAATAAGAGTTTTGTATTGACACCCTCAAAGAGTTTATCTTTAAAACGTTTAACTTTTTGTATCGAATCCCTAAATGAGTCGTTATAACGATGCATGATAATGACTAGGTCGCCCGTCTTGGTATTTTTCCAAATACCGGTCTTGATAAGGATGTCGCCTTAGACTGGCCTAGTCTACCTGTAGTGAGCAGCTAAGGCATGGGGGTCACCCCGTATAGATCATACACAAACTCATGGTTTCCATCCAGGAAACTCTAATTATAACTATAGGCTACGATTGTACACTCATAGGTGCCTACCAACAAGTCTCACTAGATTCTCAACCCCTTTCCGTACTATGTTTAGTGTTTACGCATATGTTGTATGTTTTTGAGTTCAAAACGTACATATTAATATAAGTATACGACGTGAAAATGATTACACAATGGTATAGTTATGATTACAAGCACATAAATTCCATTCCAAGCCCAGTTAGCATGTAAATGGGCCACAAAGGCCCAGTAACATGTAAGAAGGTAACTTAGGCCCAATAGACATGTATATCGGCAACAGAAGCCCAATAAACATATAGTCCATAATTTAGGCTCAAATTAACATCTAAGTGGGTCGCAAGGCCTACTAAACACGTCATGGAACACATTGGGTTCAATATACACGTAGTTGGGCCCTTTCGGCCCAACTGCCAGGTATCATGAATATTAAGCCCAATAATTGATTATCGACGTATTTTGTTCGTTCGTTTTGTTTCGTTATGTATTTTAGCTCAAGGTTTACCAGATTGACGTTATGAAGCTTTCTTTTTGCAAAAATGACATTTTTGTCCAATGATTCTCAAATTTTAAATTAAGGCCCAAAGTTTTGTAAAAATCATTTTAATCCATAAGTTATAAAAAGATGCAGTATTGTCCCAAATGTCTAAAAACTTACGGTTTTAGCCCAAAAAGTTATATTTTCACATTTAGGAACCTGTTTTGCAGAAAAGTGCATTTTCAGCCCTTTTTAAAAGTTCACATTTTCGGCCTACCTTTGGAAAGTTTTACATTTTTGGTCCATTTTGAAAATAAACGTTATTTTCCCTCCAAATTTGGTATATTTACATTTTTGACCCCAAATTTGGCTAAATAACATTTTTAAAGCTTAAAACTTCATGTTTTTCCCAAAAGGTTGGCCCAATAAGCTTAAATTTGCATTTTAGACCCTTGTAAAAGTATGCTTAGCATAAAAATGTCTTTTTATACATATAGGACCTGTTTGGCCCCTTTTAAAACAAATTTTTTGCTTTTTACCCCTATCTTTTGTTTTCTTGACAACTTTGACCCTTAACATGATTTTTGTTGAATTCTTTTGTATCTTAAACATGTGTTCTTCTTTGGCTTAGTAATATGACATGTATAATGTAAGAGTTCATAGATCCTTGCTAGATAATACTTGAATTTAGAGATTTGCTAAGATGTAACCCATTATTACCAAATAAAAAAAGTATTCACATAAATCATGCATATAACACATAGATCTACATATCTTACTTGTATTCTCCCCCAAAAATCTTATGAAAACCGAAACCAAGGGGGTATGAACATACCTTTGCTTTGATGTTTCGATTTTGAAGAAGTAATGAAGAATATTTGGGTCCTAGCAAGCTTTCTTGAGTGGATTTCGAACTTACGAAGTTCTAGGAAGCAAAATCACTAGAACTTTGCTTAAAAGAGTGATCTAACAAGATAATGGAATTATAAAACTTGGAGGTGTAAAGACTTACCAAGAAATGATGATTATCTTATGAAAAACTCTTGAAACACAAGAAAAAGTCTTGAGAATTTTATATAAAGAAGATGAATAAGTCTTGAGAGAATTGGAGAGAGTTTGGTGTAATGTGTGTGTTTGTGGCTCTTGGCCGAGAGTAGAAGAGGAGAGGGGAGAGAGAGTTGCGAATGACTATCTTGGATATATCGAGGATCTTGCATGGATGTTTGATGGAAAAAATGGAGGTGGCACTCCAAAGTCAACCCTCCCTTAATCTATTTTCTTTTCCTTTTTTATTATTTTTTTACATGGGCTGAGATTTTGGGCCAAGAAGAAAGGATAGATTAGATTGGGCCCATTCACCTTAGCTAGGATGTTTGGGTTCTAAACGTAGAATTTTTCGGCCCATTGGGCCCTTAGAAGCATTCACGGCCCAATTAGAATAAAATAATGGCCTATGGCTCACTAATAGTTAATTGGATTTGTTATGGCCCAATAAGGCCCATTAGGATTAGAATGAATCATTCTAGACCCAAATGGTCCCAAAATGTTTTGGATTTGTGAATTAGGTCCAATTAGGATCCATTTAGTGCTTCTAAGTCCAATAATGTTTAATTGGGTGCTTATTGGTCCATTAGGCCCAATAAGGAACTCTTAGTCCAATATGGATTTAAACCGGGATTCTTAGATTTTTTAGATTCTTTTATGAATATAATTGATGAATCTAAATGATCCTTGAGTGAGATTTACTTAAGGTGCACGATTTACGACAGTTAAATGGTTACATAAGAATAGAATTCCCAAGCTAATTAGCTAGTTGTGACATGTGAAAGCTAGGATTGTGAAGGAAGGAATAGGTGAGGATACTTCTACTTCATCTGGTCTTCACGTTCCCACATGAATTCCGGTCCATGTTTTCCGCTACATTGTACCTACACGATTGGGATGCGACTTTGCTTTGTACGTTTCACCTCCCTATCCATAATCTCGACTGGTTCTTCGACGAACAGAAGATTCTCGTTTATCTCAATCTCTTCCAATGGGACGACAAGGGTTTCATCTGATAGACACTTTTTCAGATTCAAGACATGGAACACTGGATGTACGTTGCTGAGCTCGGAGGGTAGTTGTTTTCTGTATGCTACTGGACCAATGTACCGCGGGTTTATTTTTGCTTGTTTCCCAAAGAGAATCATCCCCTTCCATGGAGAGACCTTTAATAGCACGCGATCTCCGACTTAAAATCCTAGTGGCTTTTGCCGCTTGTCAGCATAGCTCTTCTGTCAGTTTTGCGATGCTTGAAGTCGTGCTTTGATTTGGGATATCTTCTCAGTTGTTTCACGAATGATGTCGGGTCCTGTAAGAGCAATGGCCAGCGGTTTCTCTTTTGCTAGTTAAATGTCACCCACCTCGGCCCAGCATAGCGGCGATCTACATTTACGACCACAGAGAGCCTCAAAGGGGTAAACTTTGATGCTTGTATGGTAGCTGTTGATATAAGATAATTCGATCAGAGGAAAATAGGCATCCCATGATTTTCCGAAGTCAATCACGCAAGCTCATAGCATATATTCGAGTGTATGGATGGTACGCTCACTCTGACCATCGGTCTGTGAGTGGTAGGCGGTGCTCATTTCTAGTTGTGTTCCCATTGCCTTTTGAAGAGATTGCCAGAATCTTGAAGTAAATCTGCTATCTCGATCTGTGATAATAGATACTAGTACTCCATGGAGTCTCACAACCTTCTTGAGGTAGATTCATGTTAGCTTTTCTATCTTGTAGAATTCTTTTATTGGTAGGAAACGAGAGGATTTTTTTTAGTCTATCAACGATTACCGAGATATCATCCAATTCGTCTGTTGTCTTTGGCAATTTTGTTATGAAGTCCATGGTAACCCTCTCCTATTTCCACTTGGGTATCACTCACTGGTTGCTGCAGCAGAGCCGAGGGCTTTTGGTATTCCACTTTCACCTTGGCACATGTAGGGCACTTGCCCACGAAAGTGGCTATCTCTGCCTTCATATTAGGCCACCAATATTGTTTCTTGATATCAAAGTACATTTTATCTTGCCCTGTATGAATAGAATACCGTGTCTTGTGGGCTTTATGCATGACTACTTCTATGAGTCCCCTAATTCTGGAACCCAGGTTCTATTCATGAAGTAGTGAGTTCCGTTGTCTTGAACTTCGATCTCCTTCTCCATTCCTCGTAGTGATTTACTAGCGATATTTTCTGGCTTCATGGCGTCTACTTGGGCTTCCTTGATCTGTGAGGCTAGGGGATTTTGGATGGCGATTGATAGGGTCTTCACACGACGACTTGAATACTCCTTTCGTCTCAGGGCATCAGCTACCATGTTAACCTTGTTTGGATGGTATTTAATCTCACACTCATAATCATTTAACAGTTCGATCCATCTCCGTTGCCTCATGTTTAGTTACTTTTGATTTAGAATGTGCTGGAGGCTCTTGTGGTCTGTAAAGATGGTGCACTTGGTACCGTATAGGTAATGCCTCCAAATTTTTAGGGCGAAGACCACCGCTCCCAATGCTAGGTCATGTGTGGCATAATTCACTTCTTGGGTTTTCAGTTTTCTGGATACATCGACAATTACCTTCCCGTGTTGAATAAAAACACAACCTAATCCCTGACTCGAAGTGTCACAGTAAACTATGAAGTCTTTGGTTCCCTTCGGTAAGGATAACACTAGAGCAATACAAAGGGCTTGCTTCAAGTTTTGGAAAGTGATCTCTTGCTTCTCCGTCCAGTTGAACGGTACACCTTTCTCTGTCAATGTGGTGAGCGGTTTGGCTATCTTAGAAAAGTTCTGAATGAATCTTTGATAGTAGCCTGCAAGGCCTAAGAATTAAGGAATTTCCATTGGTGTTGCCGGAGTTGCCCAGCTTTCGATTGCTTTAATCTTGGAGGGGTCCACATGTACTCCTTCTAGACTGACTACATGGCCCAGAAAGTTGACATTGCGGAGCCAGAATTCACACTTGAAGAGTTTCGTGTACAACGTTTCAGCCCATAGGGTTTCTAAAATCTGTCGGAGGTGTTAACTATGATTCTCTTCACTTAGAGAGTATACGAGAATATCATCAATGAAAACGATTATGAATTTATCAAGGAATGGTCGGCAGACTCAGTTCGTGAGGTCCATAAATGCAGCGGGGGCATTCGTTAGACCGAAGGGCATCATCACGAATTTGTAATGACCGTAACGAGTTCGGAAATCCGTCTTCGGAATGTCCTCTTCTCGGACCTTGAGTTGATGATAACTAGATCTCAGATCTATCTTAGAAAAGTAACTATCTCCTTGGAGCCGATCGAATAGATCATCGATTCGTGGAAGTGGATACTGGTTTTTGATTGTGAGCTAATTTATCTCCTTGTAGTCGATGGACACCCTAAAGGATACATCATTCTTTTTAATGAAAAGGACCGAAGCTCCCCGTGGTGAGAAGCTTGGTCTGATGAATCCTTTATTCAAGAGTTCGCTTAATTGGTTTGATAATTCCCACATTTCAGTAGGAGCAAACCTATAGGATGTTTTGGCAATTAGAGTGGCTCCAGGAACTAGGTCGATTTGGAATTCGATTTGTCGTTCTGGGGGTATTCCAGGAAGTTCCTTTGGAAACACATTCGGGAAGTCACAAGTCACTGCGATGTTTTGAATGCTCTCTTATTCTTTGGTCTTATCCACCACGTGAGCAAGGAATGTGTAGTTCTTCTTTTGTAAGAACTTTTGTGCCTTGATACTCGAGATAAGGCGAAGGTATGCATTAGCTTTATCTCCATAGATTATTAGGGTTTCGTGGTTAGGAAGATGAACGCGAACGGCCTTCTCGTGACATGTAATATCAGCATGATGGAGGCTCAACCAATCCATGTCGATGATCACATCAAAACTCCTAATATTTACAGGCATTAAGTTTATTTGGAATGTGTGATTGTTTAGAGTTAGTGCACACCCTACTTAGATATCCTTAGTTGATTCGGTCTCCCATTAGCCATTCCACCGTGAAGGCTTCATTAAGCTTCTGTGGTTGTTTTAGTAAATGCTTGAACTTATTACTCACAAAACTTCGCTCTGCTCCACTATCAAATAAAATGCATGCATACGAGTTGTTAAGCAGGAACGTACCGGTGACAACGGTTGGGTCTTGTACTGCATCACCTTGACCCATTGTCAGTACTCTCCCTACTACTCATGTCCCTTGATTTTTAATGTTCGTACAGTTTCGCCTGATATGCCTAGTTTTCGCACATCCGTAACAGGTATAACTAGCTCCCATATTGTTGTTGTTGTTGGATGTTGTCATCTGGTTTTGTTGAAGCTGAGTCCTACAATATTTCGCTGTATGACCCTTCAGATTGCACCTTATGCAACTCATCTCTCTGCACTCTCCGTGAGGGTGGAGGTTGCATTTGTTATAATTAGGGAGATTTCCCGTGTACTGCCTGGAATTATTTGATGTAGATGAGTTTGGAGCAAGTTGTGTGGTAGTAGCTTGTGTTGCAGCATGGACAGACACAATTTATTGCTTCTTAGATGATTCTGAGTTCCGTTTTCACTTTCTCTTGTTGTTTCTTCCCTTCTTACTTTCCTCCTCCTTCTTACCCTCCGCCTCCACCATCTTGGCACCCTTCTTATTGCCATGATCGTACAGTTTTTTGGTCAGTCTCTTGGCGTTATCAAATGTCTTAGGGTTTGCCGCAATGACATTCCCTTGGATATGTTCAGTCAGTTCCCAGATAAACCTTTCAATCTTTTTCTCTTCTGAGGTGATCATACTGGGACACAGAAGCGATAACTCAGTAAACCGGGATATGTATGCGTTGATATTGGAATTTTGAATTGTGAGGTTCCGTAATTCTTGCTCAATCTTCTGTATCTCACCTCTAGGACAGTATTCTACTAACATCATCCCCTTCAGTTCTTCCCAGGGCATTGCGTTCACCACTGGGAGTGTCATGGCCTCTATGTGGTCGTTCCACCAAGAGAGAGCTTGGTCAATGAAAGTGCATACTGCGAACTTGACTTTACACTCATCCGGACATCCATAGATTTCGAAAAGAGACTCTACCTTCTCCATCCATCTCTTCAGGGCTATGACGCCACCAGTCCCATTGAAGGTCCGAGGATTGGCGTTAGTGAAGTCCTTGTAGGTGCATGCTCGTGTGGCTCCATGACTTGTTCCTTGATTTGTACTTCCAGTTCCCTGTTCGTTGCCTTCTCTGTTGTTTCTATTGCGAATCTGTAAAAGTGTTGCAGTGACCGTAGCGGACACTGCTGCCTGGAATGCAACCGAGTTAATTTCTGGAGACGACGGCTCGGGGTTTCCACGAGTGGGTCGTTGAGGAATCCTTCTGTCATGGAATGGAAAGATGTTGAGTGCCTATGATTTTTGCAAGTTTGGGATCCTATAAACTAGGTGTATATCAAGTAGTAGAGCAAGTCCTAACGGTAGTGCTGACGATTGCACTTAGTCATCGAGCTGACGTATCAGAAGTTCAGCTAGTTCATTTGCCTCTTAGGTGATTACATTTACCCTTTGCTCGGCTCAAACAGCCCTTGCTTTAGTTGTAAAGAGTTGACGCTTGAGATTTGTTATTTCTTCCTGAATAGAGCGTAAATGGTATGCATCAGCGTTCTACACTGTGTGTGGATCTGATGGGGCTTTCAATAGGTGGAGTTCATTGCGCGCCTCCTCAACGTCCTTGCCTTCATTTGACTCCTGGTCAGACTCATCGTATTCATAATCAGTTACCATATACTCTTTGGTTCCACTTTGGGTCCCACCTGTTGACCGATGGCAGGGCCTCCTTCGGAGTTTTCTTCAAGATCCTCCTCAAGCACTACTTGATCCACTAGCGCTTGGTACAAGTGTACCCCTTGCTGATCATCATTCATGGTGGCTTCATGGGGCGCGGGAACAAGTCATGTTTTGATTACTCTCATAGTATTTTCAATTATTAGTGTTTGGATTCCCTATAGTTATTCGAGAGTGGGGTAGGATTTTGGATTCATTTCCCGCTATGGTTACTCCTGAACACATGTTGGTCATATTCCGAACAAATATAGTTGATCAGGCTATATTAATCCATAAGATGACTACATAATTGCCCAGGTTTAATCATAGTGTCCAATTTCCTCCAGAAGCTTTTATTACATATTTTTAGGTTATTATCCTAATATGCGCACATAAGTGTGAAAATTTTGTTTTGTTCAGAGTTATTTAGTCCCGTTATGTTTATAGTTGCATATCATGTATGGTTGGATATGCTAGTTCACTATAAACATCGCTCTGATACCAACTTGTCACACCCCCAAACCAGATGGTGGAAACGTTCAGGGGTTTGTCACTACTAGAAAAACAGCCTTTTACGACGCTCATTGCGCGTCGTAAAAGGCTCAGACGACGCGCAAATGCGCGTCAAGGAAGGCCCCGTCATAAAGAGAGACGACGCGCATTTACGACGCTCATTTACGACGCGCGTATACGACACGCAATGCGTATCAAGGAAGGCCCTGTCATAAAGGAAGACGACACGCATTCGCGTGTCGTAACCTTACGACGCGCGTGTTAATGACACGCAATACGTATCAAGAAAGCCCCTGTCAAGAAAGGCCATGTCATAAATGAAGATGACACACATTTTTGCGTATCATAATTTTAAATGTTTAAAAAAAATATTTTTTATAGATTTACTAATTTTCAAATTAAATAATACATTAAAAATCTCATAATACAAAATAAAATACCATAAATAACAAAGATAATTCATTTCACTAATATGTCAAATACAAATAATTATTCCAAAGGTGAGTAAATGTTATAGAAAATGAACTCATTTATATACAATTGCATCATCTAGCTTACTATGTGCCAACAACTCTCTGTGCGTTTACTTTTTCTTGAGTCTCGTTTCCTCCAAAGCTTTTAGCCATGCCAAAATATGATATCTTGAGTCTCGTATGAATAGATCGTGCGCAATAGGTCTAGCTTGTATCATTCCAAATAATTCCAATGCTAGTCTCTATACAAGCCAATAATTTGAGAACTTAATTTTACCATTATTATATAATTAATCAAATAAGAAAACAATAAATACCTTCTGCCATATATGAAAGAGAACAAGATAAACAAGATCAGTATCGCCACTTTCAGTTGCCTTAGTCGGGGCTGTATCTTCTTCCCCAATGCCTAGTAACAAAGGAACCTGGAAAGGTGCTAATTTCCTCCTGCTAGTCTGATCTACATGAGCAGCAACTGCAGCATAAGAAATGCTTCTGCACAATTTTAACTGAAAAATCCCAAAAAGTTAGCCATTGACATTTTTTAGTGTAAACAGGTTACAACAACAAAGATATCATGTAATCTAACACAACATTGATCTACATGCATTTACACACTAAAAGAGGAAGAAGATGACCAACCTGCCAAATAATTTTGTATAAAACATCAAGTGTTCCTTTGTACTCAAAGCAATCTGGAGGACAGATGGACACTGTACCAGGTACTCCAGCACGCATACATGATGGAGAACATCTTAGATCCGCGAACATCTAAAACAAACAATTACATGATTATCAACATTGCACAACATTCTAACAAATATTACAAAGCAAACATACCACGTTTGGTCCAAAAATGGCCATTCGACTCGTAAGATTAGTCATTGGATGCGAGTATGCTACACCAGCAGCCCGTGCTTGCAGCATTGTATGTCAAATCACAACCATACACAAAATGAAGAATCATTACCATGGTTATCAACACCCAATATGAAGTTAACGAGAATGAACAACAAGTTAGCAACATTAATAAGCAATACATAGTTTTCAAAGGAGAATGATATCTAAATTTGAGTTTGTATGTCAAAAACAGTTGCTTATCAACTTGAATATTTGGATACCCTTAATAAAAATTGATACAAAAGAATTATTTTTGGTGTATGTTTTGTAACAAAGCCCTTGTGCGAGACATACAAAAAAGGGTACCAAAGAGGCTTGAAAAAAAAATGAAGAGAAAAGTAAAGGTGGTGCAGAGGAAAAGGGGGAAACAGAGAAATTACGTACTTTAGCCAAATCAAGAGGGTTAACAATAATGGCGGAGGGGAAGGCGGCGCCAGCGATGGAGGTTTAATGGGTTCTGTCATTCTTGATATGCCCACATATATTTCTCTTCTATCTTCATTTTCTCGTCTTTTATGGCATTCTTTTCCTACAAAAATTAATTCTTGCATTAATACCCTCATACATTAGATAAATTACAAAACAAAGATGGCTAAATGTTCATTACTAATGAGGAAATAGGTTGAATCTTGAAGAAAAAAAACAATAAATAAATATTTATCATAGTTGCTGATAATACCAAAAAAAAGTAAGAAATTTGAAGTAACTTACTTCTGTTGTCATTAGCTTCTTCTTCTCTTTTTCAGCCTGATGTCACTCATATATTGGTTTGAAATCACAGTTTTCCAAATTCTAAATTGTGTGGTTTTTTCCGAATATCTTTCTCCAGTCACCCTAGAAATTGTCTTTGAACTGAGGTTTGGCCATGTAATCTGTGTCAAACATCACTGAAAACATTGTTGCAACCTGTAAATGTGTAAAATAAGAATATGATGATCATGTTTACATCCAACTAGTTTCTTTCTTCAAGGGACTAAACAGAAAACAAAAAAAGCAACACACTTTTATTTATTTGTTTAGTATAGCAATTTACTTTCATTTCATTCTATTACAGCATTGTAGTTTCAAGAAGACAATGTACTTCAAAGAATCTACATGATTACAACATTCTGCTTCAAAACTTTTTTTTATCAGAACATTGTACTTTGAAAGATCTACTCAAGGTACAATAATGTAATAGAAAGCAATGAAAGTATGAAGCTATAATAAACAAATAAATGAGAGCACATTAGTATTTCCTATTCATTTATTGTAAAGAAAAAGATGATGTGGAATCAGAAGCTATAATAAAAAAAATAAATGAGAGCACATTACTGGTTTGTGGTTGATAGGGGTTACAAAATCAGAAAGCTTTGGCTTTTTAACAGAAGCAGATCTTTCCTCATCTGGTGGTCTCTTATTCAACCCAATATTCCTCAGTTGATTATTATCCTTTGATGCAGAACCATTTTGATGAACTTTGGGAACCACTGGTTTATGATTATTAGATGATCCCACTTTGGACTTGGAATTATATTTTGAAGACAATGGTTTCTCATCATCATAATCTTCACCCATCCAAAAGCAGCTAATGGAACAAGTCCTGTTGCAATTAGAATCAAGAACATTAATCCTATTATTATTATTATTAGAAATATAAAATAGTATTATAAAAGATGATTTGTTATTCAGAGGAAAACCTGAAAAATTAAGATGTGTAGTGGCTCTTAAAGATTTCAGGCTACTTGATTTTGCCACCTTACCCGCATAAAAGATTATTTGACTTCCCTTCACCTCTGCAAACCGAGTAACAAGCAATCATTAGTCTATCAATATCAGATGATCAGATCATATCACACATAGTAATGTTCTACATCTCCATAAAGAAGATCCTACACTAAACTAATCACCTACATGATACATCACATGCTAAATTTTCGTATTGTTTATTATTTTAGATATGAAGATGAAATAGTACTAACTACGCAGCATATGATCATTGAAAATTCAAAAATTTTCCTCATCAAGCAGTCCCAAACTTTGAAGAAAAGAGAAAAAAGAGATTTTGGAACACAGTTTGGTTTTTGTGATTGAAGAGACTTATTTTGAATGTGATAAATTATACTAAAAGCTATGAGAAATACTGCAAACAGAAAATAATTGGTGCCATTGCATCAAAAAAATCCATTGCACGCTCCTGTGCACCTCCACCACGTGGGTCCCAACACTTCAAAGTTTCGTCCCAACTCCCTGTAATCACTTTCCCTAAAAACCACCAACAAGAAAAAGAATTGAAAACACAATGATGTAATAGAAGGAAACGAAAGTATCAATGTATGATGATATTAGCAAAATGAAAACAAATGATGAAATGAATGTGACACTAACCCGTTGCATAAGAGTACTCGATACAGCGAACAGGGGCATCATGGCGTCCCAAAAGATCCTCCTTTTCGTGGTCAAAAACAAGCCTGAGAGATGTAAAAGGAATGTAGCTTGAAACTTAGTCAAGAAAAAGATAAGTCAATAATCCAAGAAAGTATATGCATCATTTAGTCATACCTTGTGACAGTGTTATCTGCACTAGCACTAAAACCAGAGGTATAATCATGAAAGCAGCAATCAAGAACTGCACCTCCATGAAGGAACTCTCCTCTTAACAGGTTATGATCTTTATTCTTGAACGGACTTCGCGTTTCCCTTTGACGACCCCGCCAAAGTGAAGCGACTCCTCCTGCCAGCTAAGCTTTCCTGTAGTACCAATGATGGCAAGAAAATTGCCAAAACCGATGATTTCACCTAATCAAACATATTGTGTGTTTCTTTTTCATACCCTTTCCCGTTTCCATGTGTCTTTGTTCCTAGTTAACCCTAGTATATTATTTCACCTAATCACACATCATCGATTGTTAGTTTCACCAAATATCGGAAGTTTGTTCCTTGGATCGTAAATGAAATAGAGAGAAATTAAGCCGGAAAGAAAAGGAGATTTAGCAAGCTAGGGTTCTTATAGAAGAACGAAAACATTGAGAAGTTAGAATCAAGAAAAAATATCTTATTAAGACATAGGCTTGTAAATTTGAGCAATAGAAGCAGTGACCCTAAGGTCACCGGACCTAATGTTGCTAGCAAGGGCAGGCGAGGTAAGATTGATGGAGAGGAGGGGCTCCATCGGCTGGGTGTTGCTAGAAAGCGTAGTTAGGTGGGGCGGGGCTAGACCGAGGTCAGAGGTGGGAGGCGCCAACACCAAGAGAAACGTCGGAGGTGGGAGAAGCTATCGACGTCGAGAACTAAGAAAAAGAGAAAGGGTTTGTCGAACTGAGAAGGAGAGAAAGGGAAGTTGAAGAGAGAACGAGCAGTACAGGAGGGCGATTAGGGCAAGTTCTTGAAAAAAAAGCCCTAGCTACTAGGGAAACTAAAGTGGAGGGAGAAAAAAAAAAGGAAGGTGGGGATTTTAAGTTTTTGGGATTTCATTTTCCCGGGATGGAGCGCGCGCGTTCTATTAAAATTTATAAAGCGACGGTCTTAGACGATACGCAGGTGCCCTCCGTGTTTTTATTATTTTTGTTTAGACACTAATTTTAGGGCACGCAAAAATGCGCGTCTGAAATCCTTTAAATTTTGGAAGAGATAACATTATTTTTTGGACACTCACATTTACATATCATAAATCACTGCGTGTCATGGTTCGCGCGTCGTAAAAGGCTATTTTTCTAGTAGTGCGTGTGACTAACAATTGAATAATCATCACAATGAATATACATGAAACATAACACATTCGTCACCAACATTACATAATACAACCAACATTGTTTACATCAAGTACATTATTAAAATACATAAATTCTAATTGTTCAAAGTACGATAAGTGATATTACATAAACAAAACCAAACACAATCGCATATCTTCCAGCTTAATGATTACCTGAGAGTACAAGTTATTTTGAAAATGGTCAACATATATAATGTTGGTGAGTTCATAAGTATGTTTGAGTAAAAGTTTTGTATCTTACGTAAAAACCCAAAAAATCCGATATTTTCTATAAATTGTATGAAAATGATGTGAAAATCCAGTATAAATGCATGTGTGAATTTCATAGTTATACCTTGTATAAAAGTAGTTTAGATTCATTGTATTTCGAATTACTGATAAATATGCACGAATAATTTCCCTAGAAAATCTGATATTTTCCATTTTGTAGTTATGTTTAGATTTTTGTATCCTTAAATAAGAGTTTTGTATTGACACCCTTAAAGAGTTTATATTTAAAAGGTTTAACTTTTTGTAGCGAATCCCAAAACGACCAGTTATAACCATGCATGATAATGACTAGGTTGCCTGTCTTGGTATTTTTCCAAATACCGGTCTTGATAAGGATGTTGTCGCCCTAGACTGGCCTACTCTAGCTGTAGCGAGCAACTAAGGCGTGGGGGGATCACCCCATATAGATCTATACCCAAACTCCCACTTTCCATCCAGGAAACTTTGAATATAACTACAGGCTACGATTGTACACTCTGAGATGCCAACCGACAAGTCTCACTAGATTCTCAACCCTTTTTCATACTATGTTTAGTGTTTACGCATATGTTGTTTGTTTTTGAATTCAAATGGTACATATTTATATAAGTATATGACGTGAAAAAGATGACACAATGGTATAGTTAGGATCACAAGCACATGATGCACACCCCAAAACCAAGAACGGTGGAAACGTTCTGGAGCGGAGGACATCATGTATAGTATCTCAACACAGTATAATAGTAAACAACATCATCCATTGCATTAAATATATAATTTTAATACAAGTGTGTTATGTGGTTTATAAGACACCAAAAATATGAATCAATATAAAAGATGAGTTTTGTATGTGCTCCGTCTTCTCAAAAGCTGGCCTCGGTACCTGTCTACTTATGACCTGAGAATACAAGTTATTTTGAAAGAGTTTATCAGCATTAAAGCTGGTGAGTTCATATGTATTTAGTGTCAATGATTTGCATGAAAATGTTTGTAAGAGTTTGAGTGTAAAAGTATGTAAAATGTTTGTAGAAATCGTTTGTATCTCTTAGAAAAACCTATATTTTCCATTAAAAGAAGCCTCTACCCAGGCATCAAGTGTACTGTATGTTTGTTCTTTGTAAAACTAAGTATTTTCCGAAAACGTTACTATCATTAGTAAAAATATAGTTTTTACATTACTCTTTATTGTGAGGAGATCACAAAGTAGATGTAAAGGGAAAATGATGAAGTACTATAGTATAATAATATTATAACTACTATTGTACTAACTACCTTAATCCAATTGTTAATTAAGTATAATGTGATATAATTGTAACCATACTTGATCGACCTAGTGAACCACGACGATGTAAGATGTCGAAATGTTATGACATTCATCACTCGTAGACCTGCAGGTCCCACTGTAGCTAGCGTCAAGGTGTAGGATGATTAGTCCAGTATAGATCTATCTCTCCCTCCACGAGACTCTAGATACAAGACGAGCCATAACAGAGATGCCATGCCCCATAGTACTGCCAAACATGTATGTTATAGTGTGTATGTAGTGTATGTATTAGAGTAGCATATGTCATCCCTGATTCTCATCATAGTATGGTCCCTAGTATAGTATATAGTGTGTATGAATAATATGTACTTGTTTATGTTCTCTCTGATTCTCATAATAGTATGTTCATTTGTATAGTCTAATGTATGTATTGTTTATACTGTATAGTGACTCATGTATGAATTGACTCTTTGTATGATTCTCTGTACAAGCAAGAGTAAGTAGTATAACTCTAAACTATACCTATTATAGTTTAATAGTAATGTTGAATGTATATTTGACTGTACTGAAATAAGATAACAAGATTTTATGTCTACACATATACACATAATATATAACTAAGGATCAAACGATACTCGGACAAACAATAGGGTACTATAAATCCACAACCAAATAAGGAACAAGAAATAGAGTGTATTATCAATCCTAAGTCCTTCAAACCTTATTTATATAACTATATATATATATATATATATATATATATATATATATATATATATATATATCGGACATGATTTGACAATAAAATAGTTTAAAGAATTGAAAGTAAAGATTTGTAAACTAAAACCAAGTTTTATAAAGAGTTTATCGTGTAAAAGTGTTTGGTAAACATTTGCAAGTAGTTGTGTTGATCAAACAGTTTGATGTGTAGTAATTCCATTTGTATGCTAGTTATTAATCACATGTGATTGATATAATAAATAGTATGATTCAACTTGTACCCCCCCCCCCCCCATAAAAGCATTTAAAAACATTTAAAAGGTTGATTAAGGGGTATGAACTCACCTGTAGTGAGTGGATTGTATGGAAGTGTTGGACAAGGTGATAGGTGTCAAGTGAAGGCTTGAACACACACAATGATCCTAGATAACATATAATAAAACATATATGTATCCAATTGGTCATTTAACAACTAATTAACTAAGTTAATACACCCTAGGACATGGAAACACTTTGATTCAAGTGCTAGAGGTAACAAAGGGTTGCATCTCAAGGTTGCATGGCATGGCATTGGAGTTTATGGCCCAAGCACCACTCCTTATGGAGTTTACGGCCTAAGGTCATTTCCCGCATTGGGTGTTTTAACGTCTTATATGTCAAGAGTAACCATTATATGATCAAGTCTAAGCCTTAGGAAGCATTAGGGGTACAAGGAAACCATCTTATAGAGTTTACGGCAGACTGATGACTTACTTTACTTCTTGTTCCTTGTTTGGTTGTGGACTTAGAGTACCCGGTTGTTTGTCCAAGTGTTGTTGAATCTTTAGTTATGTATTATGTGTATATGTATAGATATAAATAATTTTATCTCATTTCAATACATTCAGTCTAACAAACAAGTCTACTAGTAAACTATAATAGGTATAGTTTAGGGTTATACTACTTACTACTTCTAGTCCAATGAAGCATACAAAGAGTCAGTTCATTCATGAGTCACTACTTACTATTATGAGAAACTATATAACTATACTATGATGAGAAACTATCCAACTATACTATGATGGGAAACTATACAACTATACTATGATGAAAAACTATACAACGATACTATTATGAGAAACTATACAACGATACTATTATGAGAAACTATACAAAGATACTATTATGAGAAACTATACAACTATACTATGATGAGAAACTACATAACGATACTATTATGAGAAACTATACAACTGTACTATGGTGAGAAACTATACAACGATACTATTATGAGAAACTATACAACTATACTATGATGAGAAACAGATAAAGAATACTATAATGAGAAATAATACATACTAAGATGCTATAGAATACAACAACTACATGATCTAATTATACCAATGAATCAATAACTCATTGTTCTAAACAAAAGGTGATAGTTAAATTGGGTATACATGATCATATAAATTTAATGTGGATGTTCACAATGCAACCACTGGTTTGCCAAGTCGTGTTTGGTTCCTAGAATCTTTTGACAGGGAGAACGTTTAGTACGGGAACTAGCCATCACATTATACCTTAAACAATCGATTTAAGACAATAAGTACAAAAGTGGTTACTTTAATACAGTACTACAGTACTTTAATATTTTCCCCATTGCATTCATCTAGTGATCTTCTCACATAATTTGTAATGTATAAACTATATTTTGTTAATGATATTCACACTTGGGAAGAATACACACTTTTACAACAAACAAACATACATAATTTTGATGCCTTGGTAGAAGGCTACTTTTAGTAGAAAATATATGATTTTCTAGGAGATACAATTGCTTATACAAACATTTTCTTCAAACTTATACAAACATTTACATTGTACATTTATAAACATTTTCTTCAAACTTATACAAACATTTACATTGTACATTTATAAACATTTTCTTCAAACTTATATGAACATTTACTGCCAACATTTACAAACTTATACATCAAACACTTACAAACATTTTCATACAAACAATAACATTAAATACTTATGAACTCACCAGCTTTTATGCTGATAAACTCTTTCAAAATAACTTGTATTCTCAGATCAACAGTAGACAGGTACGATGACCAGGTTTTGAGAAGACGGAGCAGTCAAGACTCATCTTTTATTTTAATTACTTATTTTCATGTCTTTTTCTATGAAAGAACACACATGTATTAAAATCTTACTATTAATGCAATGGATGATGTTGTTGCTTGTTTACTACTTTACACTGTTGTGATACTTTACATGACGTCCTCCGCTCCAGAATATTTCCGCCGTTCTTGGTTTTGGGGTGTGAAAGACACCCCAAAATCGGTTATCTCCCTTCTTAGAACACTTAGGGCCCCCGATTTTGGCTAAGGGATAACACATATATAGTGTAGGATTCCAAGAGTCATGGGTAAATCATAATCCATACACTTAGGTTATGATCCATATCTCATGTGGGCTAACTCTTCATGGATACTTACATAAACTTAGCCCATCATGGATCAATAGCTCAATCCATATGTATCACTAATTTACATAATTAACCCATGTTTATTTAATTAGTCTTTTTTATCACTAAATTAATTCTAAATTAATTCTTGATCAATAGTAATTAAATATTATGATTTCTCAATTAGTATATTATACTTATAATATTTAATAGATCATGAATAACCTCTTTCTTAAATATCCATCCTATCAGATTGTTCTAGTAAAGGCAACCCAAATGGACCATGCTAATCTTGGGTCAAGTATATATCAATTATAGTTATGGGCTTAGACACCTAATCCAACAGTCTCCCGCTTGGACAAGTCTAATAACTATTATTGCAAGTATGACTCCAAAATCCTGACTAGCAATCGTCGCTCTCAAAAGCCATTGTCGAACTCTGACCTAATCAATGATGCATCCATTAGATAAGGGATCATATATTCCTCCATTCTAAATATTGTATGAACTGAGACGTGGATTACAATCATTCTCTCTGTTCATGTGTTGTTTCCCGATTTCCGATTTATGACGACCGACTAATTAAACAAATCAAATCAGTCCAGGCTTGACCAAGCACTTATAGTTGTCATCACTAAATCATCGAGGGGCCCACAAAAATCACTTTTATCCCTCTTAGGGTAAAAGGAACAGATAAACTTTGACTCATATGTTTGCTCTATTTGCTCATCAAATCACACACAATGATACGTTTTATAACACCAAGTTACTGGTGCATTTTCATATCATCAATGTGCAACCGACTTGCAAACTACAACTATATGTCTCCGTTTCAAGAATATAAGATATTATCGTCTCAAAATCACTCGTGATAAAATCCATGAAGTGATTCAGATGAGCGTGAGTTTAATCCAATACTCAAATCTTATTACAGGGGGACTCATGAATATTGTAGCATACTTGTGCTATGTCTAACACTTAGACAATCTACAGATGGATTCATGATAGTCTTGCCTCAATACCTACTTCCAAAGTACGACCGAGTGTGGATGTTTAAATAATCTTATTATTCGGGAAGTCAAAACATGCAAAGTAAAACATAATAATAATCAAATCCAATATGGTCTCAAAAATTTTGAATATAAATAAAACACCTTTCATTTAATCACCATATTTATTACACATTATTCATTGTATAATGTTTCGATGTATCAACTAATACTTGAAGTAAAAAAAACAATTATCCCATGCACCAAGCATACACACTTTGTTTACCTATGGTCCTTACTTTGTGAAATAGATCAATTGTAAACATTTCCAATGACACTCATTTCATAATACCAAATCCTTATCGTAAGTGTGAGAATACCAAGTCCTTGCCACTTACTGTAATCTGTTAGATTCTAAGCTTATATGCAGTGATCCTTTTGTAATGATTATGTACGCAAGTCACGGAGACTTTGCCAATTACAAAATTTTCCATTGGAGATTGTTACAAGAAAATTCCAGATTGTCACAAGACAATTCCATAGATAAGAAGTCTCATGTTCAAAGCACATTCATTTTAACATCCTTTTTGCATAAAAGTTTCTAACTTACCCATAGATTCTTGACATCCAACTCCCATTATGGAAACTTTTCCATAATTGCCATATTACTATCCATGCTTAATAGAACCCTATCTATTCAGAATTATATCAATATAGTCTATTCATTACTATACTTCCAACTATCCACAAACAACCAAGCCTTAGTAAATCTGATATTGTCTGTCACACCCCGAAAACCGAAGGCGGAAACATTTCCGGGGTTGAATCCACATTGAGTATCAAATCCAATGTACATAGTAAGTAAAGTAAAACAACCATTACATTACATAAGAAAAGTTTTATAGTTGTTTCAAAAGTAAAGTTTGTACAGTTGTGTTACATAACATATATATGAACAAAATGAAACGGGTCTTCTGAGTACTCCGTCTTCTGACAAAAAGGATCTTCGGATACCTGTTCTAACGCTGACCTGAGAACACAAGCGGTTTGAAAATCAACATAACGTTGGTGAGTTCATAAGCGGTTTTTGTTTGTGAAAATGTTCAAGTTTCCTTTCTGTTTCTGAAATGTTATGCATACCAAGAAAATCCCATATTTTCTTAAAAAGGTTGGTTATCATTTGTTAACATGTAAAGTAAAGTTGTACACTGAAAAACATGTTTTCTCTTGTAAAGATGTATAGTTAGGTTATCTGGATTGACGTACTGTTCTGGTTATGTACCAATGTATTCCCAGGAAAGTCCCATACTTTCCTGATTGTTTTACCAATTGTAAAAGATGTAAACCAAGGTTATCTGATTTGTTACCCTTTCTGGTTATGTAAATTTTTTCCCCAGGAAAGTCCCGTACTTTCCTGAAAGTTGGTTATGTTCAATGTTTCCCCACGAAAGTCCCATACTTTCCTGAATTGTTGGTTATGTTCAATGTTTCCCCAGGAAAGTCCCATACTTTCCTGAATGTTGGTTATGTTCAATGTTTCCCCAGGACAGTCCCGTACTCTCCTGAATGTTGGTTACCTTATGTAAAGGATGTATTCATGTTAGACCTGGTTATGTACTAGGTTTCCCAGGAAAGTCCCATACTTTCCTGATTGTTGGTTACCGATGTGAAAGATGTATACCGAAACCTGGTTATCTTGTGAATTGTATAAAGTTGTTCATTATTACCATAAGTAAATCTCTGTTATCCTAATTGCGAGTTCGATAACCATACGATGGACTAAACCTGTGGAAATAAGTAGTCCACATCTTTATGACTTTCGTCACCCTTGAACCATTTCGGTTTGGCTGTAGCTAGCAGCCATGTGTGGGGTAGTCAGCCCCGTATAGATCTATACACTCAAGTCATGCTCTCTAAATCCCAGAGATTCTGGTTATGGGTGTAGTCCTCCACTCGCATATCTCTGTGGAGTGTTCACCGAGGACGTGTCTCCAATCATACAAGATTAACAAATTTACTAGTAATAATATGATAGTCCTCCACTCGCGTATATATGTGGAGTCTTACCGAGGACAAAACAGTGTACATGTATTATGTTCAAATGTCTAATGTCATGCTTTTAATTGATAAAATGTGGAAAGCCATTTGTGAAATATATGTAAAACATAACAGTTTAAAACCCATTTCACAAATATATGTTACGTGATTAGCATGTTCAAACGGTTATCAGTTGTAGTAATCAGTGTTAAAAGCATATAAAATGTGAAACACACATTTGAAAACATGTTTTGAGTACAAGTAATCCCTTGTACTTTGCTTGTGTTCCCCCTTGAAAATAGTGAAAGCAGTGAAAAAGGGTAGGGGTATGAACTTACCAGACTCGGAATTGCAACGGTTTCTGACACTAGACGTGGGTTTGGGGCTTGATTATTCGCGATGTCCCTATGTAAAATGAAATAATGTACATATATATTCAATTAGGGATACATTCACTAATTATATGGAACATTACACTCCAACGAGGTTAAACACCTCAAAACGAGCATTTGGAGTGACCCGGGTGACATCTACGGACGTGTATTGGTACTAGGAACTTAGGACTTGAGTTTACTCCCCAAGAGTAAACATTTAAGTGAGTTTACAACCACATATCACATACATACATGAGTTCACGGCCGTAAACTCATGTGGGTGTGGTTTTGAGGGTTTAATGGCTTATTTGGACTTGGGGATTGTTGGAATGACTTACTAAAATGCCTTGGAATAGTTTGAATGAAATAATATCATTTAAAAGGGAGTTCACAGCTGTAAACTTGGAGTTTACGGCCGTAAACTCTCCTAGGGTCAAGAAAAATTGATTTGAGGCACAAAGAGCAATCACATGTTATTCAAATTAATTTATCAAGGCTTGGTATCAATTTTGGGCACCATATAACATCAATTTAGGAGTTTACGACCCAAATGTATACTCTCTGTCCGTAAACTCTCATATGTTCATGAATAATTAATTTATGGCACTTACAACAATCACATGTGATTCTAGAAATTTTTCCAAGCCTTTAGGGTGAATTAGGGGCATCATTTGGCATGTTTTTATGGGTATGTGCCTAGACCATAAACTCTTATATGTGTCATTTTTGATATGTTACAAACCCCCAAACTATTTTTAGATGGATCTAGGATTTACCACAAGGCTATTGGTTAAGTTACAAGGCATTTTGACATGTTTTAAGGTGTTAAATCCCCATTTTTGAGGAGTTTACGGCCCAAGCACATGTCTTGGACGTAAACTCTCTTTTGTCCCTCAAAATGCAAGTTTTAATTGTTTCAAGTCCAAATTTGCAAGTCTCAAAGTCGTATCTAAGTCCTAACTATGATTTGGAAGGGTTAAATGGCTCTAAAACCCCATTTTTAGGTGTTTATGGCCCAAGAGTATGCTTTGGCCGTAAACACTTGTTCCAAGTCCTAAATCCTAATTTAAACATCAAATTGAAGGCTAAAGAGGTTAGATAACAAGTTAGGGATGTTACCTCTTTGATTTGGAGCCTTAAATCTTTGTTTTTGGATCTTTGATTTGGATGAGGAGAGAGGTTAGAGAAAGAGTAGTGAGATGAAGCCAAAAGCTTCAAATGAAGGCTTAGAACACATTATATAGTGTCTATGTTTTGGACACAGTGGAATTCTACCCGATACCGGCGTTAGGCGAGGCTTTTGGTCGTACCCTATTAGGTTGCCGTAACCCGATATTGTAAATTCTAGAAATATTCCGATCACTAATATGGGGTGTTAAAATGATTTCTAAATGTATTAAGACACCCATTAAGTCATTTTAGATACGTACAAGTTAATGACTTAATTAAACAAGAAAATCTGAATCGAATTTGGAAACGATGATTGGTTGCTTGAATTGAACTACGAAAGAGTTACAAGAAGTGGTACGGAATTTCGGGTTGTTACATTGTCCTTGACGGTTGTTTAATAACTTTAGTCATATCTGGTTCTAGTCCTTTATCCCTCTTAATGCCCTAGGCATTTGGAAAATTAGAACACATGAATATTATAGCATCTCCAATGGATCCTACATTCGAAGCATATGGGATACGATTCATAATGTTTTACATAAAGACATGATACCTGACCAGTCTTTTGGTATAATATTTCCATATGTAGAATTTCCAATGTTGAAATATTTCAACATGATATTCATATATCTATGACTAATTTTTATTAATACTTCAATCTAAACTTTTAGATTAAAAATATAGTATAAGTATCCTCTCCCTTATAATACCGAAACAACTTTCTAAATTTTGCAACTTTGCAAATTAGAACTTTGTTTCCTATAAATAGTGTTGCTAACTCGCAACACTCACCATAATTATTATGCTCCCACTAGCATAACAATTATTTGTTACTAGCATAACATTTATGCTCCCACTAGCTTTGACATGTATCCAAAATCAGCTGAACTTCTAGAAATCAATACTTTATAGACTTTCTTACCAAACTTCAAATTTCTGATACGAGATGCTTTGATAAGCCTTTATCTAAGCTCATACACCTTTTATTGGAAAGGCCATATGTGTGTCTAAACTATTTCAGAACTTACAATAATAATTTCTGAATTTTCAAACTATTTGCCTTTTCTCAAAATTCGATCTATGAAGATGGATGTCGTAATCATAATCCAATTTGAGAATGCAAATATCACAATTGTTAACTCTTTAAAATCTACTTTGTGAAGGCGTTTCCTCACAATCGTTTTCATGAATTGGAGAGAAACTTTGTGTCACTTACATTTTATGGTGTATGTGTTCCTATCCATGTAAATTTGTCATAATCATAATCATAAGACAAGGTTAGTGACAAATCTAAACTCATATGGATTGAACTTGTACAATCTTAATTTCTGGCCACGTAGCAGCACAAGGGCCTACCATTGCATCCAAGTTGTTATGCAAACAACTGAGAACTCATTAAATTCACATGAATAGTCAACTTTAACTGGAACAGGCATAGAAACAAGAATATGTGAACATGATAGGTTATAGACCTCAAGTCGTGAGGTAGTGATAAACAATAGGATTAGTATTGATCTTTTCTTGAAACGTTTCAAGATCTTTAAGACTTCCACTGACCTCTTGACATATAAGATTCTCCTGTCAAGAACCATTCCTTGACAAACAAATATTCAAGAATAGGTGTGGTTTCTTATCAAGATTAACACTTCACTCAATTGGTCTTAGTTGGTCTTTATCTTATCTAAACATCACAACTTACCAATTTCAAATGTACAAGAGCAAGAAACATTTTACTCTACATTTGATAAGTGTTATAAACCTTTCTTAAGATTATATCACTCAATGTACAACCTTGGAGTATGACTCTAAGACTTGATCTTGGAACGAAGTATGACTCATCTTCTTGATTTAACCATTTCAACAATTCCCGATTCCTCTTCTTAGCCATACAAATGCACTAAGGTGTCCTTAGAGGGTCAATTGTGATATGGTTTTCATAATCAGTAAGATGATCATAAAACATGATACTAAAGTACTTTCCTTTCCTTTTAGATTGGAGAAACTTTTATCTTTCTGCCAAATTAATTCTTCTTATTCGATCTACTATACATTGAAACTTCTCCAATGATCCAGAAGTATACTTAATCTTGTAAGCATAACCATATTTACTAAACTTTAGTAACTCATGATGAATAGTCTTATCGTTCTTTGTGGTGGACCTGACCAGTGCACAACTATGTGTACTAGATCCCCTAGTCCTTTACTTGACTCACATGTATATGAACAAGGATTTAGTCTTAATTTCTCAAAAATAAAACTTCTCATCATCATACAATACAAGTTGCATGATTCCAAGTTTTTGTCTAATTGAAACTTGGTGATGAGAATCTTTCCTTATTTGGTAAATTATGACACTGCCACAAACGAAAGAATCAATTCCATTTTCAATATTGCAAAGAATATATACACACCAATTTTCACAAATGTCATTGCAAGGAAATATAAAATAAGATAAAAATAAATTTTTCTTTATTTATAACATGCGGAAAACCTTTCCTTATGAAAGACCCCAACTTTCGTATTTATGAAAGACCCAAACTTTCTTACTATTTCAAAAGATTTCTTAAGTTACTTCCTCAAAACATGCTACATGCATATTTATAAAACAATATTTTATATTGATAAAGTGATTACAAAAGATTGGATACAAACCACCTAAGTTTTATTATATTTCATGTCTACCCAGGAATCTACTATTCATATACATACATGAACATTAAAATTACAGAGAAATACTATTAACTATTCTAAATCTTTCAGCAGTATAAAGCTATATTGGAATACTCATCACCTGCAATTGTTAAATATTGAGAGGAATAAGCGTTAACGCTTAGTGAATTCAATAAATAGATACAATATAATCTTATGCCTCATATATACTTCAATGTGGCAAAAGCAAAGAGGAACAACAAGACATATGTGAAATCATGTGAAAAGTATTCATATCAATCAATGACTTTATTCAAAGATATACTTTTCAATGAGACATAATGATTTCAATACTTGATATGCATCAATAAAGCTTTGGCCCAAATGACACAAAAGACATATAATTTCTGATTATCAATATGATAGATTTCAGGTTTTCACACCCTGTTTAGCATTTCAGTAGATTTTAGGTTTTCACGCCCTGTTTAACCATTTCAGTAGATTTCAGGTTTTCACGCCCTGTTTAACCATTTGCTAATACCATAGAATAAAGTTCAATTCCCTTACGGATTCATGCTCTACATGGTCGGAGGCTACATACCATTTCTATCTAACTTTCTGCCAATGCCATAGAATAGAAGTCATTCTCTTACGGAGACATGTTCTACATGGCCAGAGGCTACGTACCAGTACCAATGTGAATCTAAGTCCTTTCACTGATCACATGGTCAAAGGTATTATATTTGCTATAAACATAGCGAATAAAATAACACGGGAGAATAACTCAGAATAATAACAATAAGAAGCACATAGCACATATAACACATAACATACAATTGTTCCTATATATTGAACTCACCTTAAGTTAACCGGGGGTTAAAATAGTAATTTGGACAACATTTCGGCTTTAAATATGACTTTCTATGTTGAAAACCGGGAGCTTAATTGAAAACTGGGTTCTGCGAAGGTAGGGCTTCAAAACCGAAAAGATAAAATTTCTGGGCTTCTCGGGGCTTTCGGGACGTGTTTCGGGTGCTAAAATTGATACAGGGGCTTCGGGAAAAATCAAAATAGTGAAAATATGGAAAAAGGGGCCAAAAATGGCAATTTCTCAAAATTCACCAAGAAGGCTCGCAGGCCACATATTTATAGGCAAGGGTTCGGCCAAGAAGGTGACTCAGCGAAGACACGCGGCAGCTGCGTAGGGCTCCAGCAAGGCTCGGACGGAATGATAACGAAGCAGCTTGGTGGCTCAGCCCGCAGGTAAGCACGCATTAGATCCGGATTGGCTCGCACATCGGTCCACTCAGCATGTGACACGCGATGCTTCTTGGATTGGCCACGCCTTCGGTGATGCTGCTGCTTCGTGCGAAGTGACGTGGCAGCGACGAGGGTCTCCAATGGCTATACTGTTCATGCGAAATTCTCTGATTCCGAGCCCCGAACTTCTAAAATCCATAACTTTCGCATACGAGCTCCGTCTTTTACTTTGTTTATATGCATGCGTAGCTAAAATTACGCTCTACAACTTTCGTTTAGACTTCATCGGCTAATTTTGACTTTATTTTTAATATTATTATTTTTAACAGACCGGGATACGAAAATCCGTTAAAAATTCATAACTTCTTCATCCGACATCCGTTTTCATCAGACTTTTTACCATCGTACTACATATGATGAGACCTTCGATTCTCATTTAGGATGTATCGGTCAAATATCGCTCGATCTAAAATTCGAGTTTTTAGTTGTCTACTGCTAAGTTGAAACTTCGAAAAATCATAACTTCCTCATACGGAGTCAGATTTTTGCGTTCTTTTTATCGAATTTCTCGGTTTAACGAATACTACGACTTTCATTTAGATTACTAAGGCTAAAAAGTAGTTTATCAAAAACTCACTTTTTACGTCATTCGGTGTCGTGCCGGTTTTGTCGCGGATCTTTGGTTGGTCATAACTTCTTCGTTACAACTCGGATTTTTACGAGGTTTTCGCCTACAAGTTTCTAATGAGATTCTCTACAACATCAAATAATAAAATTTTACTTATTTAAAATTTTATATTTTCGCTAAATTTTCATTATTTGGCTATTAATTAGAATCTCATAAGACTTCCAATATTTTATGAGTAATTCTAAACATAGTTTTACTTCATTTCTAGTAAAAACTAGTTGTTAGAACTCAACACTCAATTTCACATAATATGATTCTCTTTTATAATTTACAATACACGATTTCAAAACGTGTATGTTACAAATATCTCCTCCTTTTGAGGATTTTGTCCCCGAAATCATAACGATTAAAACAATTAAGGATACTTCACTCTTATTTCATTCTTATTTTTCCCAAGTATAATTTGGTCCTCGATGGTGCTTCCACTTGACAATCACTAACTCCATTTCTTTATTACGTAAACTAGTCGTTCTTTTATTTACAATCTCTTCTACTTAACTTATTATCCAGTTTCACCTTGGATAATAGAACCATTTCATCATATATGCTTAACCTTTGCACAGATAGCTCACATGAAACAATTCATGAATATTTGTCAAATCTTCAGGCAATTCCAAGCAGTATGCTTGCTTACCAACCGTTCTTTCTTCCAAAGTAGTATAACGCCTATTTATGAAATACCTTCAGTATTACTAAATCATCCACCCGGAATTCTACAGGTCGTCTCCTCTTTTTTGCATAGGGAATTTATCGATCTTGGGTCGCTTTCATTCTTTCTCGGAAAATTTGTATCTTGTTAGTGATGTCTTGAATCATTTTAGATCCTCTAAATATCTTCCGTCTTACGTCACTCCAACATATTTGAGTATGACATTTATGCTCATACAGTACTTTATATACCTTCAGTATATTTTCTACTGTTTTGATTGCTATCTTCTTTTGACCATTTGTCTGAGGATGATAACTTGTACTAAGAGCAACTCGAGATCCTAATTCATGCTTCATTCTTGCCCAAAAGTGAGGAGTGAAACGAGTATTACAGTCGGAAATAATCTATAGTGGCGCACCATGACTTGCAATAATTTCGTCTAAGTAACTTACGCGTATTTCTCCAATGGAGTCGTTTCACGTGTGGCGAGAATATATGTACTCTTCATCAGCCGGTCGATAATTATCCAAATGTTATCATTCACAGTTTTCTTCTCCTCTTTCAAGGTATTAACTGTATAAGCCGGATAAGTAGAATATCCCTTCGACATAATTTACGAGTTTTTTTTAAGAGAGAAATTTATTACTTTCACTGTAGACATAAATAGGATCTTCCCTTCTGATAGGGATGCATATCATCTCCTTCTAGAACAAGAGTTTTGCGTGGTTCTTTAACAACCATTCCATGTCGAGAATAATATCAAAGATAGGAATTAGGTTAGGAGAAAGACTATAACTTTCAATTCCTATAACACTAACTCTGTAGGCTTTATCAGCAAGTAATGATATATATTTCCTATGTTATCTATGTGAAATTATTGGACAATTCCGTAACAAGCAATTTGAAAAGAATATGCGAATTTATAAGGTACGAAAGAATCTCAGGCATTAAAATCAAATAAGATGTGAGTAAATCTAGAGTTTACAAGAAAATTACTAGTCAGAACATTCGAGTGTTTACTTACTTCCTTTATGGTAATCTAAATGTACGATATTTAGCTTTTAGTTTGCCAAACGATTGTCAAATTCTTCAAACTTCCTAATTACTGGCGATGTTCAAATTTGCACCCGCTCTTCATTCTTTATTGAACATTCGATCCTAATCTTTGAGTTAAAACTCAATTCTCATTGCGGACTCCTGCTCTTTCTTGGTTTATAGACTAAACCCAAGATAAGGTCTTTACTTTTTCTATAACAGCAACTCGAATGGTTTTATTCTAATGACATTTGTATTTATAACACACAAGACAATGAACCAAACTCTTGTAATAAAATCAGATCGAATAAATCGAGCTGATAGAATAACAAAAACAAAAAGAGTTTGATCAACATGTGGATGCTTAAGAATAGAAAGAATAGCATCACGTATCTCTAATTCATGCTTTCGAACCTATACATCTTTTAGCTTTTGGCACCTCCTCCTTTTTAGTTGGAGTACTCTTTGATTATTGATCGGCAACTTGACTCCCCGCCATTTGACTAGTAAGAGTAGGGAGGATATATTTCTTGTGGCCAGTAACACCACATAGCAAGTCACATCTCTGGCTAATGATTGCTCAATTCTTTAATGAAAGTTGTTATATTTCTATCGACTATCTCGACCATTTACTTCTTCAGTATTCCTACTGATGTTTTGTCACTATATAAGACATGGTTCTCTGAACCAATTAACTCCTTTCGCAGATTTGTACTAATCGGACTCGATTCTTTAAGAGTTGAACAATACTTGTCTTCTTAGTCATTACCGAATCGAAGGTAACGACACACATGAATAAAATGGAATCATTTACTAGCTTCTTGGTAACCTTGTGACTTTTCCTTATCCAAGTGTGAGTCATGTGCTTCCAGTACTATAGGCCTCTACTACTATTCACACCTACTCATACTCGTCCCAAGTACTGTCTCGCAGTTCCCAAGTCACCATTCAAAAGTTTTCACAAAGCAACTTATTACACATGAATGTGTTCAAACAAATACGTACAACAGTTTCTCCTAGACTCAACTAGGGTTTTCAGGTTTCTATCAAACATATATTGGATTACCTATACTCGCCTTCTAGGATTCTTCTCATACATATGCTCGATTTAATATATCCTAATACTTTTCCATAGGTCGATAGAAATTTTACTTCCATTTCTTCATACTAATTCTCTCTTGAGTAGTGTCTACTCTACAAGACACACTATTCCAAAATTTACTTTAGCAGCATAGAGATAAACGGTCTTCTACTACCTGCATCATCTTTTAACTCATGTAATCCATCATGCACTTTGGTTCATTTCATTATTCTTCCTTGACATCGTTATTCTTGTATATGAGTAAGTCTAAGTCTATTTCATAAGAGTCTGTCCTAAGAAGTCTGCATCTTAGCAGCATCTCAACAAACTTTACTAGCTTCAACTTGGTTCTCTGTCATTCCTGACTACAACATCTCTTCTCATACGATACTATGGGTGTATTTCTTCTTCAATTAAGCATTCTACCTTACTTAAACAAGTAATTTGCTTAACCATTTACCACTAACTGACTCAATTCACCATCCCAATCTTGTATGTTAAAGTCGGCTTAACACACAATGGAACTTTATATCACAAAGTTTTAGCCTATTGAGTCTGAAAACTTCATTAGCCTTTCTTTTGATCTTCATTTAATTCTTCTAAATCTTTCACAATATTCATTGTGATACTGCCGAAGTACTGATCACTATCTTCGGTTCTTTTGACTCTATTAAACAATCACTTCTTCAATCTGAACAGTGGTAGAACAACTTTGTGGATTTGTACCAACACATTTATCTTGTCCAAACGTGTTTCAAACGCACATCTTTCTTCCAAAGATGTTATTATATACATACTTTAAATGTATATTACCGCTCTATTGGTAATTATACACTTATTACGATAACAATTCATATTTATTATTTTACAATATCTCACGATCGTTTATTTATAAACTTATCGATGTCAACTATCATAAGTCTCTTTATCACTCCGAAAAATTCTATTATGAAAATTCTTAAAATTTTCTAAACCATGGTCGGCAACAGAGCTTAAGCTTTCTCACATAATAGAATATAAGGCATATCTCTTCTCTATATTCATTTATCATTTAGCACATAATAGAATATAAGGCATATCTCCTCTTAATATTCTAGTGCTTGCCTTCATTAGGTATTCAACCTAAAATATATCGTATCATCTTTACTTAATAATTCTTGTTTAAGTTTAGAAATTCTTAAAATTTCTAGTTCACTTAAACTAATTTTCTTAAAATTCTGAAGTAACTTAATATCTTATAATACTAGGGTTTATCATTACCCAATCCCCCACTTAAATATTTCCCATGGTTTGTATCCATATACTTATTACGAATCTGCTCATATATTGAGCTTCCAACAGTTTAAGTCTAAATATCAATCCGTGATATTTAGTTCACTTAAACCATTGCTCTGATACCATGATTGAAAGACCCCAACTTTCGTATTTATGAAAGACCCAAACTTTCATACTATTTCAAAATATTTCTTAAGTTACTTCCTCAAAACATGCTACATGCATATTTATAAAACAATATTTTATATTGATAAAGTGATTACAAAAGATTGGATACAAACCGACTAAGTTCTATTACATTTCATGTCTACCCAGGAATCTACTATTCATATAATACATGAACATTAAAAATATAGAAAAATACTATTAACTATTCTAAATCGTTCAGCGGTATAAAGCTATATTGGAATACTCATCACTTGCAATAGTTAAATATTGAGAGGAATAAGCGATAACGCTTAGTGAATTCAATAAATAGATACAATATAATCTTATGCGTCATATATACTTCAATGTGGGAAAAGCAAAGAGGAACAACAAGACATATGAGAAATCATGTGGCAAGCGTTCATATCAATCAAAGACTTTATTCAAAGATATACTTTTCAATGAAACATAACGATTTCAATACTTGATATGCATCAATAAAGCTTTGGCCCAAATGGCACAAAAGACATATAAATTCTGATTATCAATATGATAGATTTCACGTTTTAACGCCCTGTTTAGCATTTCAGTAGATTTTAGGTTTTCACGCCCTATTTAACCAGTTCAGTAGATTTCAGGTTTTCACGCCCTGTTTAACCATTTGCTAATACCATAGAATAAAGTTCAATTCCATTACGGAGTCATGCTCTACATGGTCGGAGGCTACATACCATTTATATCTAACTTTCTGCCAATGCCATAGAATAAAAGTCATTCTCTTACGGAGATATGTTCTACATGGCTAGAGGCTACATACCAGTACCAATGTGAATCTAAGTCCTTTCACTGATCACATGGTCAAAGGTATTATATTTGCTATAAACATAGCGAATAAAATAACACGGGAGAATAACTCAGAATAATAACACTGAGAAGCACATAGCACATATAACACATAACATACAATTGTTCCTATATATTGAACTCACCTTAAGTTAACTGGGGGTTAAAATAGTAGTTTGGATAGCATTTTGGCTTTAAATATGACTTTCTATGTTGAAAACTGGGAGCTTAATTGAAAACTGGGTTCTACAAAGGTAGGGCTTCAAAACCGAAAAGATAAAATTTCCGGGCTTCTCGGGGGTCTCGGGACGTGTTTCGGGTGCTAAAATTGATACCGGGGCTTCGGGAAAAGTCAAAATAGTGAAAAAATGGAAAAAGTTTTGGATTAGTGTCTAAGTCCATAACTATTTTGGTATGTACTTGACCCGATGGTGCATGGTCCTTTTGGGTTGCCTTCACCAAAGCAACTTGATAGCATGAATTATGGAGAATAACGATTAAATATGATTTATTAATATATTATGGGAATAATATATTAAAGGAGAAATCATATTGTTTAATTAATATTAGTTAATAATTAATTGGTAATTAGTTTTGTGACTAAAAGAGATTAATTAAACTTAAGGGACTGGAATTGTAATTATAAGATAATTTCAATTTGGGCCATGGATTGTCTTGTATTAAGGGATGGACGAATTCTAATGGGAAACCCATAAGGAAATCGTCCATGGGCTTAATTAAAGGAGTCTATGGGTTGCTTAGGGCTTAAGCATACAAATTAGGGTTTCCTTGTTAGATAACCCTAATAGCCCAACTATATTAAGACCCCTTAAGGCTCAAAAACGTGGCTAAGGTTCTTGTAAGGGTTTACACACGTTTTTGGCAGCCTCCAACCTCTCTCCTCTTCATCCTCTTGCTTATGGTGTTTGTGAACCATTAGAAGAGTGACACTTGTGACTCTAAGCATTCCAAAGCCAATTCAATGAGGAATTGGGATTGTTATTGCTACATAACAACCAAGGTAACACTATAAACTTATTCTCATGTTAATATGATTATATGTATGCTAGAATTAGGGTTTATAGTCTTGGATTCAAAGCATGTACAATAGAGAAACCTAGATCCAAGCTTTAGGGTTTGTATGAGCACATAGGATGTCTTATGACCAAAACCCATCAGTGGTATCAGAGCCTTGATTGGTTTCTATTGTATTGATGCATATTTGATCGTAATAAGCATTGAAAATCGATTTTTTTGAGTTTTGAAGGTTTGACTCGCCGAGTCACTTGGTGAACTCGCCGAGTCAGCTGAACTCGATGAGTCCAAGCCCAGACTCGACGAGTCAAAGTGTCTGACAGCTCGTTTTCGCGATTTTCTTCCTGTTTTGGTTTTGGATAATTCCCATAAACTCGTTTTTGTGATAAAATCCGAATTTTTTCATTATTATGTGATTATCCTTACCTAAATAGAAGATAATTGTCAAAATTTAGATAATCACTTGTTTTATTAGATAAAGTTTGATTATTTGTAATTTAGATTTGTATTATCTTGTGAAATAGTTTCAATTTATCCCTTTAGGTTTTATAGTTTAAATTTGAACCCCAAAAGTTTTGTTGTTTTGAAATTTAAATAGTTAAAACCCTAATGTTTTGAAAAAGGTTTCAAAACTTGCCCTCAAGTTTTGGAATTTAAATTTTGATTGAATAGTTTAATTTTGATGCATATTTAAATTCTAAATCCTTATGGTTTGAAATGTTTCAAAACTTGCCCTCAAGTTTTGGAATTTAAAGGTTGATTAAAAGGTTAATTAGAAATGTTAAATTCTAAAACTCTTGTATTGTTTTGAAAAAGTTCAAATCACACCCTTATGGTTTTATTAATTAATTAAGGTGTATAATTAAAAGAGATTTAATAAATCCATAAAAGTTTAGGTTAACCTTTTAATTGAATTAAAAGTGTAATTGTTAAAGTTAACCATATAGTATTTTAAAAGTATAAAATACACCCTATACTATATATAACATTAAAAGTCTAACATTATATATATGTATGAGTAAAATTCAGTCTTACCGTTAGTAGGCCTCATTCACGAAGCTGGTCTATAAGGGGTGTTTAAGGAAATTGCCTATAAAATGGCGATTGAATGGGTATCTACTCTTACCCACCGCACTCTTGACTAGTGGAGGGTCGTTAGCCGAACGGGTAGGATAGGACGAAACCTTCCATTATAAGTATAATGAAATACAAAGTAACTAAATGTTTTTCAAATTCCCAATCTTAGTTACTTAGGCAAAAGTGAATTGATGCAATTCCATGAAATTACACTTTGTGCCCTTGCGAAGACGTTAGTGGAGCATGTGTGGTTTACCGGCACACTAAATGGTTCTAAGCAAAGGTAGCAAAGGGTGACTCAATGTTTGTCATAGTTCGGTGGAGCGTGTGTGGTTTACCGGCACATCGAATAGGTGATTGTAACATGTGAGGGCACCATGTTGTTTGCATGGTTATTCACACCCGCTTTGTGATCCTCGGCATCCCAGTCACAAACAAGAGGGGCATATCGAGATTTAAACATGCCATTGAAATGTTCAATGAATCTCAAAGGATCTAGGAGTTTTCATAGATTTAAAACTTAAATTTCCTTTTCGTTTTTCATGGTGGAAACTAGTGAATCGTCATTCACTTACCTTCAAATGTTCTGCGATTTGGGTTACGGCATCCCTTTCCCAAGTTGTAGAATATTGTGTTGGGTCCTAGCCTTAGTATTTCATTTGGGTGATTTACTAAGGACTTAATCAATCAACTAACTTGAATCCATTTTTCTCCCGATGTCAAAGTTCGACAACTATGGTCTTCTCAAATCCCGTGGAACAAGTATTCCACATGAAGATGATATTCCACGATTCGATCGAGGAACAAGAAATCATGCTTCACTTCCTCCTCCTCCTCCAATTATTCTCCCTAACCCACAAGATTGTAAAATTGAAAGGTTCAATATCACTCAAGCCCTTTTGGCGAGTAAACATAAAGAGGGCAAGTCGGTGTGTGCACACATCTTAGGGATGAAGCCACACATTGATAGATTAAGAATGATGGGATCCGTTGTCGGTGAAGCGATGGCTGGGTTCTTTAGTCTCTTCCTAACTCATATAGTGAGTTCGTAAGAGAGTACTAAATGATGAACCGCGACGTGACCCTTATAGATCTCACCTATATGCTTATTGCTGCTGAATCAGCAATGGTTTGGCGTAATAGAAAAGCAAAGTCGATTGGTGAATCTGCCTTCAAGACCTCTATGGATATAGACAATGGAAATGAAAGACATGCAATGATCGAAAAGTTTGATCGTAAGAGAAAGGCGATGTCTGAAGTAGTTCCATGTGTTGTTCCAAAGGAGTCAATTTGCTTTTATTGCAAAGAGAAGGGGCATTGGAGACGAAGTTGCCCTATTTACCTAAGAGATCTAAGAGATGGGAGAGTCAAAAGTATGACTACGCTTTAGGTAAGTATCCACTATCTAACTCCATTAAGTTCCTATTCATTGATTCTTAATACATGATGTGATAAGATTGCATTTGAATGTTTTGAAGGATCGGTGAAAAGAAAGGAAGCTTGATAAGAGAGCAAGATGAATCTAATCACAAGAGATGGATCTCGATCTCATGGACTTGAAGATTGGATTTTGAGCTTAGATAGTTATGATAGAGTTGTTAGAAATTTTCGTTTACATAGTTTTCAATAGATTTTGCATTGTAAGGACAAATGTTTTTTCCGCTGCTTTTATAAATAAAATAAATTTTGTTTAACTTATTTATTTATTTGTTTACTTCCTTGCAATGAAATCTTTATGTGAAAATTGATGTTTGAATATTTCTACAATGAATGGATATGATTCTTAGTTATGTTATTTATGGAAACGTCAAGAATTTACCAAATAGGGAGAGTTTCTCATCGCCCAAGTTTCAATTAGACAGAAACTTGGAATCATGCAACGTGGATGCACGATGAATGAGAAATTTCGTATTTGGAAATTGGACTAATTCATTGACAAAGTGTCAAGTGAAGGACTGGGAGATCGAGTACACAAAGTTGTGTGTTGATCAAGTTCACCATAAGAGTAACAAAGATATTCGTCATGATTTACTGAAGGCTTAGTAAATATAATTACAATTACAAGATTAAGTGTAATTTTGAATTGATTAAAGGTTCAGATCAATAGCAAAACGAATAAGAAGAATCAAGTAGGCAGAAAGATAAGAGTTTCTCCATTCTAAGAAGAAGTGAGAGTAGCTTTTATGCTTTATGATAGGTCTTAATGATTAAGAACCATATCTCAATTAATCCTCTAATGAGTCTTGGTACAATTGTATGTCCAAGAAGAGGAATCAAAGATTGAAGAAATGGTCAAATCAAGAAGTCAATCATACTTCGTTCCAAAATAAGTCTTAAAGTCAAGATTGTGACATTGAGTGAATAGTATTAAGAAGGTTTATAACATTCATCAATTGTGGAAAGTTGTGATGTCTTGGATAAGACAAAGACCAACTAAGACCAAAATTATGAAGTGTTTTGTTTTGATAAAAACTACACTAACTCTTGAATATTTGTTTGTCAAGAAATGTTTTGATAAGAGAATCGTATATGTCAAGGAGTCAGTGGGAGTCTTAATAGTCTTGAAAAGTTTCAAGAACAAATCAAATAAGCCTTATCGATCATCACTAGCACACGAGTTGAGGTTTACAACCTATCGTGAAGACATTATTTTGTTTCTGTGCCAATCGAATCGAGTTAATTATGCATATGAGTCCTATGAGTTCTCATTTGAATGCATAAAAGGCAAGGACCTTGATCAATGGAAAGTACATTGATAGGAAAAAGGTGAGCTGCTTAACTACTTGGAAGACATGGTGGGCAGCTGTGCTACCATAAGGCAAGAAATCAAGATTAAGGAAGTTCGATCCATATGAGTTTGAATTTGTCGTAAACTTTAGTTTTAACAAATTCACATGGATAGGAACACATACACCGTTTAAATCTAAGTGTCATAAGATTTCCTCGTTCATGAAAATTATTGTGAGGAAATGCTTTCACTAAGAAATATTTTAAAAGATAGTGATTGTAAAATTGCATTCTCGAATTCGATCATGGTTACGGCATCCCTTTCCATAATTTGAATTGTGAGGTTTGGCAATTATTCTTAATTGTTAAGACACACATATGAACTATCTAAGGAAAAAGTGTATAAGTTCAAGAAGCCTTGATAAAAGATTATCAAAGCACTAAGTATTAGAAACAGGAACTTAAGAAATTCAATAAGTATTGTTTTTCTGAAAGTTAAGATGTTTATTAATACATGTCGAAGCTAGTGGGAGCATAAGTGTTATGTTTTATAATAATCATCATGATAGTGGGAGCATAAATGTTATGATTGTATGATTATTAAGGCACGTATTGCATAGTTGGCAATATTAATTATAGAAAACAAGAGTCATACTTTGCAAAGTTGAATGGTTGTTTTGCTATAATTAAGGGAGAGAATATTATGCTTCATTTCAAATCTAAAGGATTAGGTTGTGGAATGTTAATAAATTTAGTCAAGGGTACATAGTGTGTTCTTAAAATTTCGATTATGATTACGGCATTCCTCTTCACAATTCGAGTTTTGAGAACATAGCAAATAAAACATTGTGCATCGTGTCCCATACGCTTCGGGTATAGGATGGATTGCAAATGCTTTAATGTTTGACCATTCTAAAATTTTCCAAATGTCTAGTGCATTTAGAGGGAAAAGGGACTAGAATCGGTTTTGACTAAAACAATTAAACAACTATCAAAGGATAATCCAAAGTTCGACGAGGATTGGTTGCTTGTGAGTAGTTGGAAGTATAGTAATGGAAATTATGGAAATGTTTCAATATTGGATGGACAATATCGACATCATTACGAATAGATAAGATTCTATTAAGAAATGAGTTGTCATATGGAAAGTATGGAAATGTATCTATATTGGGAAGTAAATATTGAAAAATCTATGTCTAGATTAGAAACTTTTGTGCAAAAGGATATTCAAAGGAATGTACTTTGAGTGAGAGACATCATATCTAAGGAATTGTCTTGTAACAATCTCCGATAGAGGACTTTGTAATATCATTGGCAATAGTCTTTGAGACTTTGGTGCAGTGACATTAAAAAAGGATCGTTGCATAAAGTGTTAGAATCTAAGTATATTCTATAAGTAACAAGAATTTGATATTCTTACACTTAAGAAAATGGATTTGGAGTTGTAAAATGAGAATGATTGGAAATGTGTTCAATTTGTCTATTTCACAAAAGTAAGAACCATAGGTAAACATTGTGTGCATGCTAGGAGCATGGGACAAGTGTTGGAATTCAAGTAAGAAGTTGATTACCCGAAACGACAAATAATGAGTAATCGATATGGTGATAAATAAAATGTGTTTTGTTTATACTCAAAGGTTTGAGGCCATATGGGATTAGTATTATTCTTGTGTTTCACCTTGCATGTTTTGACTTCCAGAATAATTGAGTTTATTAAGAATAATCGAATTATTCGAACGGGCCACAGTCGTTCATATGTTGGAAGTAGGTATGAATGAAGACTGTCGTGAATTGGTGTGTGGATTGTCTAAAAGAGTATTAGACATAAGCAAATGTTTGCTACAACGTTCATGAGTGCTTATGAATATGATTTGAGCATTGGATTAAACCCACGCTCACTTGGATCACTCCATGAATTGTATCACGAGTGATTAGTGAGACGATAATATCTTATATTCTTGAAACCGAGATGTGTGAGTTGTATCTTGCGAATCGGTTGCACATTGATAATATGTAAACGCACCAGTAACTTGGTGTTATAAAACATATTGTTGTGTGTAATTCGGTGAGTGAGTGCAAGCGAGCATTGTATCAAAGTTTATCCGTTCCTTTTATCCAAAGTAGGATAAAAGCAATATCTTTGGGCCCCTCGATGGTTTAGTGATGACATACGTAAATGCTTGGCCGGGCTAGAACTAATTTGATTTGTTCAATTAGTCTGTCATCATAAATCGGAAATCGAGATATAGTACAAAGAGAATGATTAGAAATCATATCTCAGACGATATCTAGAATGGAGGAATATATGATCCCTTATCTAAGGACACGCGTATCTGATATGATCAGAGTTGACAGCGGCTTTGGAAAGCTACGATTGCAGATCAGGATCTGAAGTCATACGCAGAATAGTTGTTAGACTTATCCAAGTGGGAGACTGTTGGATTAGTGTCTAAGTCCATAACTATTTTGGTATGTACTTGACCCGATGGTGCATGGTCCTTTTGGGTTGCCTTCACCAAAGCAACTTGATAGGATGAATTATGGAGAGTAAGGATTAAATATGATTTATTAATATATTATGGGAATAATATATTAAAGGAGAAATCATATTGTTTAATTAATATTAGTCAATAATTAATTGGTAACTAGTTTTGTGACTAAAAGAGATTAATTAAACTTAAGGGACTGGAATTGTAATTATAAGATAATTGCAATTTGGGCCATGGATTGTCTTGTATTAAGGGATGGACGAATTCTAATGGGAAACCCATAAGGAAATCGTCCATGGGCTTAATTAAAGGAGTCTATGGGTTGCTTAGGGCTTAAGCATCCAAATTAGGGTTTCCTTGTTAGATAACCCTAATAGCCCAACTATATTAAGACCCCTTAAAGCTCAAAAACGTGGCTAAGGTTCTTGTAAGGGTTTACACACGTTTTTGGCAGCCTCCAACCTCTCTCCTCTTCATCCTCTTGCTTATGGTGTTTGTGAACCATTAGAGGAGTGACACTTGTGACTCTAAGCATTCCAAAGCCAATTCAAGGAGGAATTGGGATTGTTATTGCTACATAACAACCAAGGTAACACTATAAACTTATTCTCATGTTAATATGATTATATGTATGCTAGAATTAGCGTTTATAGTCTTGGATTCAAAGCATGTACAATAGAGAAACCTAGATCCAAGCTTTAGGGTTTGTATGAGCACATAGGATGTCTTATGACCAAAACCCATCAAAAAGGGGCCAAAAATGGCAATTTATCAAAATTCACCAAGAAGGCTCGTAGGCCTCTTATTTATAGGAGAGGGTTTGGCTGAGAAGGTGACTCAGCGAAGACACGCGGCAGCTGCGCAGCGCTCCAGCGAGGCTGGGACGGAAGGGTGATGAAGCAGCTCGGTGGCTCGGCTCGCAGGTAAGCACGCGTCGGATCTGGATTGGCTCTCACATCGGTCCACTCAGCATGTGACACGCTATGCTTCTCGAATCGGCCACGTCTTCGGTGATGTTGCTGCTTCGTGAGAAGTGACGTGGCAGCGACGAGGGTCTCCGGTGGCTATACTGTTCATGCGATATTCTCAGATTTCGAGCCTCAAACTTCTAAAATCCATAACTTTCACATGCGAGCTCCATCTTTGACGTTCTTTATATACACGCATAGCTAAAATTACCCTCTACAACTTTTGTTTAGACTTCATCGACTAATTTTGATTTTATTTTTAACAGACCGGGACAGGAAAATCCGTTAAAATTTCATAACTTCTTCATCCTACATCCGTTTTCGTCAGACTTTTTACCGTTGTATTACATATGACGAGACCTTCGATTATCGTTTAGGATGTATTGGTCAAATATCGCTCGATCTAAAATTCGAGTTTTTAGTTGTCTACTGTTAAGTTGAAACTTCGAAAAATCATTACTTCCTCATACGAAGTCAGATTTTTGCGTTCTTTTTATCGAATTTCTCGGTTTAACGAATACTACGACTTTCATTTAGATTACTAAGGATAAAAAGTAGTTTATCAAAAACTCACTTTTTATATCATTCAGTGTCGTGCCGGTTTTGTCGCGGATCTTTGGTTGGTCATAACTTCTTCTTTACAACTCGGATATTGACGAGGTTTTCGCCTACAAGTTTCTAACGTGGTTCTCTACAACATCAAATAATAAAATTTTAATTATTTAAAATTTTATATTTTCGCTAAATTTTCATTATTTGGCTATTAATTGGAATCTCATAAGACTTCCAATATTTTATGAGTAATTCTAAACATAGTTTTACTTCATTTCTAGTAAAAACTAGTTGTTAGAACACAACACTCAATTTCACATAATATGATTCTCTTTTATAATTTACAATACACGATTTCAAAACATGTATGTTACACCTTACAATGCAAGTACATATGAAAAATATGTTTTTAAATATTCCTAAGCAATCTATCATAACTCCTAAGTAGCAGCTCAAAAATTCGATCATCGAACCATGCGATCAAAATCTATTTTTTCATGATCAGTATCAACATGTTATTCCTTTAAGCTTCCTTTCTCTTCTCCGATCCTTCAAAAAATTAAAATTTAATTTTATCCCATCATGTATTAAGAGTCAATAAATGGGAACTTAATAGAGTTAGATAAGGAACTTACCTGAAGTAGAACCATACGATTTATTCTACCATCTCTTAGATCTCTCAGGTAGTCAGGGCAGCTTTGCTTCCAATGTCCCTTTTCTTGGCAACAGAAACAAACGGATCTTTTGGAAAGGTACACTGGACAATCACATACTTAGTCTTTCACTTTGATTCTTTCCCATTGGGAGGAGAATGTAACTCCCATGTTTCTTAGCTAAGCTTTAGTGCAGTGATGTAATAGTCAGGTCACCCATTGTAATCTATTTTGAAGTAATAAAGATGAATTATTTGAGTATTATGTGAATTATGTGAATTTATGTGTTTTATACTTATTTATAAAGGTATAATAAATAATGGATAAAAATAAGCGTCAAAAATAAAGTGTCAGATTAACCCGATATCTATACATAAAGTTGTAGCGGTCGAAACAAGGATTTCAGATATATAAAGAACGCCGAAATCCGAATTATAACGAAGAAGTTATGACCCGTCGAAGTTTTACGGCAAACCGGTAAGGCACCGCGTAACGTAAAAAGCGGATTTTTGATAAACTGTTTTCAGCCTTAGAGATCTAAATAAAATTTGTAGTATACGTCAAACCAAGAACATGCATAAAAAGAACGCCCAAATCTGACTTCATATGAGGAAGTTAAGATTTTTTTAAGATTTGGCATAACAGTGCACAACCCGGAAATTCGAATTTTAGATCGATAAATTTTTGGCCAACGCAACCTAAGAATTGAAGATAACATTAAAAAGAGCTCAACGATAAAAAGACAGACGAAAATGGAGTCCGTATGAAGAATTTATGAATTTTACGCAATCATTTAACAGTATAATCTTCTCATACTATTAAATTTAAAATCGGACGAGAATTAGCCCATGATGTCAAAATAAAAGTTGTAGATCTTATCATTACCTACGTGTGGATATAAAGAACGTCAACAACGGAGCTCATATGCAAAAGTTATGATTCTTTTAAGATTGATTGTTTTAGTTGCGTCTAGTGCCGCATGTCAGCACCAGGCGAAGCCTTGGAGCCTATGCAAGTCCACGACGTGGAATAGCTCCATAAAACCTATAAATAGAGGCGTAAATCACCCCAAAAACTCACACCTTCACCCTTCTTTCTCTCTCAACACTCCCAATCTCTCCCTCCCAGTCCCTAGCAACTTCTAAGTGCTATAGGCGAGTCTCGGAGCGCCAGAAGGCTCGGAGAAGAAGAGCATTCGGTTGGGAAGTTCTACCCCCGCAAAGCCCAGTTCCTAGCCAAACCCCCGGTAAGTGAATTATGCTTACCCTACTTTAAGTATAACTTCTGTTTAAGTTCGTTATCATTATTATAAACTTATAAATAAGATTTATCAGTGATTCTAAGTCGTTATACTCATTGATCTACTTACAGGGATGATGTCTAGGCTGTGATTTAGTGAAGTGTTTAAAGTGGTATTTCCAAATAGTATACTTCTTATACCAAACGGACCCTACCTCCGATATGATCCTACCTGTTTGTTTCTTATTTCATAGATCATGAAGTAGACTCTGAGTTAATGACAAATCTAGACTAATAATTAGTCGCAATAAATATTAGGTTAAAATCTAGTGGTAATAATACTAGGTTTCGTTGAAGGAAATCATATTGTTAAGAAGCAAAGCGTTGCACGAATTTCGAGTCGTCACTTTAACAAGTGAGTGCATAGTTACTTTCATCTTACACATAGATATGAAATATTTTATATTAATTACGTGCTATGTGTGCATATTATATGTTTACTTGATATCTATGATGGATGAACATTTTTATATGACTTTTAAATGATTTGAACTATATATATATATATATATATATATATATATATATATATATATATATATATATATTATATGTACAAAAATATTGGGGTAAAACATGGGAATATGAAATAGACAATGTGCGATAAAATGATGAGAGGCCTAGATGTTGACGATGATCTAGTCATCTAGCGGAGTATAGATGATGACCACAGACTATTCTAGATAGTCCAGTGGAACTCTAGCAGGCTCCCAACTTGTAGGTGTTTGTGAACGACGTGTTCACCGGCGTACTCCATCCCCCTCATGGTTGCCTTACAGACATTTATTGCTGAGGAACCCCCTTAGTAGTAGTGTCCATCCCGATAACGATCCTTAGGCTAGGTCCTTTATGATAGGTGTTTTAGGGACATAAAGTGAGGATAACTGGAATAGGTAATCGGATTTATTGATGTGATAAAACTAATAAACTATTTATTATGGGTTGAAAACCCTATGCGCTCACCAGGCTCCCAAACCTGACCCACTCAGTTTCTTGTATTATAGGTAGTGGCACATGAGCATAGATGTGATGTTCGGATGAGGTATTATGGATTATAGGCCTGTGGATATGAATAAATGTTGTAAGGATTATATTGTACTGTTTATGCTTTTGTTCTGTATCGAACATGGGATCCTGAGGTTTTTAATGTAATACATTTCTTTGGAAATTCTTTGATAAATCTTTATCATATTTTCTTTTGGGAACAAATTCCGCAACACTTTTCTTTAAAATGTTACTCTGATTTTCGAATAAAGCATAAACAAGTCGGCCTTTTCTGGCTGCGAAAATGGGGATGACACAGAGAAGACTTTTTTGGACTTCCATTGTCGCCATTGTCAATGTCCATGGAAGTTTGAAAAGTAGATCTTCCAATCAAATTTGCATTAGTAGTAAGCCAAATCATTGCAGATTCAGCAGCAATAATCAAATAGGTAAGATCAATAAGGGTCACATCGCGGTTTGTCATATAGTAGTCTTTAACAATTTAACTATACAACTCAGGAAGTGGCTGAAGAACCAGGTCAGCAACCAACTTCCTTGACACTACGAATCCTAACATTCCCAGCCTGTCAATGTGTAGCTACATCTCCAAGACATGTGCACACACAAACCTTCCATCTTGGTGTTTAATTGCCAATAGTGCTTGAGTTGCCTTAAGCTTTTCAAGTCGACGGACATGTGGGTTAGGAAGAACTGTTGGAGGAGGTGGAGGAAGTGAAGTATGATTTCTGGGAACACCATCTTCATGAGGAAAGCTTTTTTCAAAAGATTCGGGAAGACCATAGTTGCCTGAACTAGACATCTACAAGGGAGAAATTCAAGTTAGTTGATTTAAGTCCTTAATATAACACCCAAATGAAATATTAAGGCTAGGACCCGACACCATATTCTACAATTTGGAAGATGGATTCCGTAATCCAATTATAAAATATTTGAAGGTAGATAAATGACGATTTACCAATTTCCACCATGAAAAACCAAAATGAATTTTAGGTTTTAAATGAATTGAAATTCCTAGATCTTTTGAGATTCATTGAACTTTTCAATGGCATGTTTAATCTCGATTATGCCCTTCAAATTAGCTTAATACTCTCAAAGTCATTTATCACCTAATCAATGTGTCAGTTACACACACACGCTCCATTGATTTATTACAAACTACGAGCTACCCATTGACCTCCTTCATTAGTCCAATATTAGTGTTTCGGTTAACCACACACGCTCTACTAACGACCAATAAGGTTCAATGTGAAATTTCATGGGTTAGCATCAAATTCACATTTTTCCTAAAGTAACTAAGATTGGGAATTTATAAAATGTTTAGTTACTTTATGTTTCATTATATTTTTAATGAGGATTTAAATGTCCTGTCAAACCCGTTCGGCCAACGACCCTCCACCAATCAAGTAAGCGGTGGGTGAGAGTGGACACCCATTAAACCATCATTTTATAGGTAGTAACCTTATAGACCGACTTCGTGAATGAGGCCAACTAATGGTAAGATTGGCATTTTACTTATACATAAATAATATATATTAAACTTTTAGTTTTATATAGTATAAGGGTTCATTTTAAACTTTTAAAACACTTGATGGTTTAATTTATTAATAAATTATACTCTTAATTTAATTAACCTTAAAACATGTTTTTAATTAATTTAATAAAGTCCATAAGGTGTAATTGAACTATTCAAAGCATCTAGGTTATTAAAATTCAAAATTAAAACTATTTAATTAATTTTATAAGTTATGAACCCAAGAGATGTTTCTATTGTAACTCAGATTTGCAAATATCATAATTGACCATTATGTCATGATATGTTTTGAGATCAGCTTCCAGACTAGTCTCAATTTTGGTTATGTGGGACTCAAAAATTGTTTTGGAAAAACCAAGTTCAGAGATCATAGACCATACCTGTTCTATGATGTTTGGAGCTCTTGAAGGTATTTCAACACCAGCTACGAAGCAGAAGTTTGATTGTGTTGGTTCGTGTTCAGCTTCGTCATCAGAAGTTGGCCAGTATTCCACACTTGGTTCATGGATTGCCACCAATGCTCTTTGCTTTTCTTGGTTTTCCAGTTTCTTCAATTCATCGGCTCTTTGAGCATAGTATGTTGAGTCTTTGATTTTGGTTTTGTTTTTGGCTCGACATTCACTGGTATAGTGATTTGTTCCTTTGCAGTTATGACAGATGATCACTTCTACATCACTATCATCCTTTTGACTTTTAATCAGAAGTCTTTCAGGTGTTTGACTTTGGGTTTGTTGGGAAGGTTGAGAATGGTTTTATTGGAATCCAAAATTTTGGTTGTTTTGAAAACCATTGTTTTGATTGTTGTAACCTTGATTTTGGAAACCTCTGTTTTGATTTTGAAAACTGTTGTTTGGATTGTGATTATGACCTGAGTTGGGATCGTTTTGAACTCCCTGGTTTTGAAAACCTTGGTTTGAGTTATTTTGGAAAGAATGTCTTTGAGAATTTTGTCCAAAGTAAGGTCTAGGTTGAAAACCTGAGTTGTTTTGACCAAAAGATGGTCTTGGTTGAAAAATTGAGTTATTTTGTCCAAAAGATGGTCTTGGTTGAAAATTTGGTCTAAAAATTGATTGACCATGATTTGGGATAAATCTCTGGAGATTTGTGTTTGCAACCAACGCACACAATTGTTGATAATCTGCTTCATCATTTGAATCAGACTGGAAGGCTTGGTTTTGAAAAGATGTAGTCTGATTTAAATGATTAAAGTTTTGATCATTGAAAGGTGTTTGGTTTTGAGAAGTTGTGGACACAAGTGCAAGTGGTCCTCCAAAAGCTGCAGTGGTTGGTGGGTCAATCGAGGATTCATACGATTGAAGTTCTCCATACAAGTTGTACAAAGTTTCAGTATGAATAGCTGGATTTCCATGAATAATGAGTTTAACCATTTTCCAGCTTTCGAAAAGATTGTTTAAAAACTTGAGATTTATCTCGTGTTGTGTCTTTTTGATACCCAAATTGTTCATTTTAACCATAATCAAATTGAACCTATCATGAGCATCATGGATGGTTTCTGATGAAAGCATTTTGAAATTATCGAATTCATTCAAAACAGATGTTCTTTTGTTTCCGATAATACTTTTATTTCCACAAAAACGATTTTTCAAATTCTCCCAAATTTGATTTGCGGTTAACAATATAATGTCATCCATTTGACTTAGAATACTGTGAGGTATTCCAGAAACAAGTTGCTTTTTGGCTTGGAGTTCCAACTTTTTTGTAATTTCAACTTGAGTGGCTTGATTTGTAGCAAGAGTAGCCATATTTTCTGGAGTAACAAATGTTCCTTCTACACACTTCCAGACATCTTCATTTATAGCATTAAGATGAAGATTCATACGGCCAACCCACGAATTATACTCTTCAGGAATAAGTATGGGTGCCCGTGAACCAGATCCTAAGCTATTTGCAATGGAGACAGAGTTCATGTTGGAGTAATTTGCCAAAAACATTTTTTTGAAAGGATTTTGAACAAGTGATATTAAAATGAAGTTTTTAAAGAAAAGCTTATGGAAGGTTTATAAACGCTATAACCAAAAGTTTTTCGACAAAAATTTCAAGGTAAATCACACAAGCTCTGATACCAATTGTTGGATATTATTCCTTTTATATATCAGCTTAGATACCGATTTGTTGGAAATATAACAATCTGATCACCACAACAAAAGGCTCGGTTACCAGTTACTGTCTGACAGATATATCAGTTTAAGATATAAGATATATATATATATATATATATATATATATATATATATATATATATATATATATATAAAGAATAATAATTGCGGAATAAGTATAAATATGAAAGTTGTAAATGACTGAAAGCTATAATAATATAAATGACTGTATTTAAATGACGTAAAGCTATAAATAATATAAATGACTGTATTTAAATGACATAAAGCTATAAATAATATAAATGACTATATTTAAATGACATAAAGCTATAATAAAGTATATAAATATATAAATATATATCAAGTAGGTTCGTCAATAAATTGACTGAACTGGACTTATGGAGCGACTGGTCGATATTTGTTCTTTGAATGGACTGGTTAATATTGGGACTCTTGGAGCGACTGGTCGATATTTGTTCTTTGAATGGACTGGTCGATATTGGGACTCTTGGAGCGACTGGTCGATATTTGTTCAAAGATCAATCCGGCATTGGATAAGTAACAAAAAGTTCATTTAAAGCTCGATTTTATGTAAAACAAGTGTTTACAAAAGGGTACAAAATACATGGGTTTATGTATTTGTAGTTGAAGTATTTTTGGGTAAAAACATGCACACGGGTCGTGTAAGATAAGGCACAAGTGACACGGCTCGTGTAGGAGGGTTTTGGAGGGTTTTCTTGAAGAATGATGCTGACACAGGGCGTGTTGATTTAGCCTTGCTGAACACGGGGCGTGTTCATGATGCTGATGCTGACACGGGGCGTGTTGATTTAGCCTTGCTGAACACAGAGCGTGTTGAGGTTCAAAAGTATGAAGAAGGCAATCAGAGGGCAACATGGGGCGTGTTGATTTTTCCTTGGTTTTTAACACGGGGCGTGTTCGTGTCAGAGTCCATTTCGGGATTTTTGTGATTTGAAGGTAAGTTTTGTTTATGATGTTTTGGCTAGGGTAATGGTGTTATGGTGTTTTGAGGATATTTTCAAGGTTGTTTAGAGGTTGGAAGGAGGTTGATATAAGGTGGTAAAGGTGGTGAAATTTCTTATGAAGATGATGATGAATAGTGATGGGTTTTGTGGTTGATCTTGATGCAGAAGGTTTTGGGTTGTTTCATGGTTGTGTTTTGGTGTTTTGATGAAAGGAAAGTGTTTGGTGGTGTATGATGTGATGATCAAAGGTGGTGAAGATGAAAAACCTTTAGTTTCAATGAAGAAGATGAAGATGGTTGATGGTGTTCTTCATTTAGCTTCTTGTTTGATCTTGGTGTTCTTCACTTGGCTTCTTGTTTGATCTTGGTGTTCTTCATTTAGCTCCAGGGATGAAGATTGAGAGGGCTTACTTTTACAAAGGAAAACTCACTATATCATATCTATCTCTCTTACTCTCTTCTATTATCTCTAACACTAAACACACACTACATACACATGTATATATATGAGAAACAAATATCTTGTAGTAGTGCACTTGAGTGTAAGTTGAAAGATGCAAGTTGATGTAGTAGTAGGAGCAAAAAACGTGGGAAGGGTTTTAGGCTTCTTCATCTTTGACTTTTGTTGACTTCCTTCTTTGTTTGACTATTCAACACATACACATATCTATATATATATATATAATACATATATATATAACACATACATATATATAATACATATATATATATATATACATACGTATATATATATATATGTATATATATATATATATATATGTATATTGGTGAAACTTTTTAGTCACACAGCTAATTTTCTCGTCTATGCGCGTGCTTTCGTATTTTCCGTTTTATCACGCATTCATGCAACCTGAAATAACTGATAATATTTGTTAGATTGTATAAAAACAGTTCATCTTATTTCAGTTATGGTCACATACAAGGTTACATAAGAACATTTTTCAACAATTTCCACCTATGTGATCATTGCTGAAATAAGGACAGGTATGATATAATCATATTGACAGTTTAACTTTTGAAGATTCGAGATAAAAGATTTGTCAATAGATAAGATATATATATATATATATATATATATATATATATATATATATATATATATATATAAAAATATAGCAATTTATATGAAAGTTTGTGACTTGGTTTAACATATCTTATGTAAAAGATTTTCAGAAATTTGTTTCCGAATCAAAGTCTCGGGTTCGGTTATCAAAGGGTAGCCATATATGTATCTAAAGAAATTTCTTAAGATTTTATAGCATTATTAATGACGACAAGTGGTTTAACAGGTCGATTCAGATGAACGCTCATAGGTATAGCTCACACTTCACTTGGGTGTTTGGTTGTTCTGGCAGCAAGACAAGTTAATGATCACTAAAAACGAGTGATATCTCTCTCTGACGACTCACACTCATATTGGAGGTGTTCAACTATGCTTTTCCTGAAAGGTCACTTAGTGTCATTATTAGATAATCAATCACATAAGACTGGTTTCGGCATTACTCAGCGTGTTTCTTCATTCATACCATTTAAGTTCACTCTCTCTCCGTCGGGAAATACATGTAGAGGGGTTTAGCAATTTTCATAGTGCAGTTTGCAACTAAGAATCTTCAGTGATGAAGGCTACAGTATCGCGGGAAATCCATTGTTGTTGCAGCTTTTTCTTTGATGGTATCCTTTTTGTTGATCAATATCTATTTGTTGTAAAAGGATATTTTGTTTTAGCATCGAGAATTTTCTACATTTGAGAAAATTGGGATTTTTGAGAGTATCTATCTTGCGGGATTAAGATATCCCTTTTTGTGAAAAATGGTTAAAAAAAGATCACGAGATCTTTTGCTGTTTGCTTTGAAATAACCATTTGGTTGAACTTTGTTTGAAAGTACCAAATGTAGAGTTTTTTTTGTTTTGTTTGGTATTTCTTCGGTGAATGATTTGGCTTTCTTGTTGATTCTTCTTTATCTTGTTTCGTCTTTTCTTGTTGATTCTTCTTTATCTTGTTTCGTCTTTTCTTGTTGATGGATCACGGGATCTCAATACATCATTTTTGGTTGGCTTATATCTAGGTAGGGATTAGTGGCATAAAAGACAGTTTGTCTAGTATGTAAGAAATGAATGTATCGTCCCTGGTCATTTTGATATCTAAGCGAAAATGAGACCGTGACAAGGTATAATCGGATATACCTTATAAGCGATAGTGACACACCTAAGCTCACAAGAAATGAATTCCACAATGATTCAGATTGATGAGGCACAAATTCTCACATGGGTTTTTGTTTTCAGCTGAACCTCCTAACCTTATGTCCCTTTTTAAAATCATCAATAATGAAATAAAATTGAAGGAAATAAAGTTATGTACATTATGAAAAGTAGGAGATTTGAACCTTCACTCCAATTGAGAATCAATATGACTTAAAATCTTCATCGAGCATAAGCATCTGAAAATTAAGTCAAAAGACGATTAATCACAAGGTTCTATAAAAGCTTATTACGGCAAGTCTTTTATTATATTTTTGAAGATTTGTTTTTCTGAATGTTTTTGGAAATATTGGTTATTTCAATGTTTTTGGTTTTTTTTTTTTTTGAAAAGAAAGCATTTTTCAAATGTTTTTGAATTTTCTTTTTGAGTGAAAGTAAACACACTTTTGTACAAACAAAAAGTAAAAGTTTAAGGATGGATGTTATCTGGATTTAACATTCCTAGACGGCCTAGGAAGTATTGAAACTTCGTTTCATCGAGAGCCTTAGTGAAGACATCGGCAATTTGATCTTCGGAGTTGATGAAGTGTAGTTCGATATGACCCTTTTGAATGTTGTCTTTGATAAAGTGATATCGAATGTTGATGTGCTTTGTCATGGAATGGTGAACGGGATTGTGAGAAATGGAAATTGCACTGGTTGAGTCACAAAATATGGGAATTTGTGAGATTTTGAAGCCATAGTCACGCAGTTGAGTTTGCATCCATATGACTTGTGAACAACAGCTGGCGGCAGCGACATATTCAGCTTCTGTTGTTGATGTGGATACACAAGTATGTTTCTTTGAAGTCCAACTCACTAGTCTACCTCCTAGGAATTGACAGCTACCAGATGTACTCTTCCTATCTAGCTTGCATCCTCCGTAGTTGGAGTCGGTGAAAGCGTTCAGCTGAAAATCGGATTTAGCTGGATACCAAAGGCCAAGTTTGGGAGTGCCTTTAAGGTATTTGAAGATGCGTTTCACAGCAACTACATGGGATTCCATAGGATTTGCTTGGTATCTAGCACAAACACATGTCGAAAACATGATGTCAGGTCTGCTGGAAATGAGGTACAAGAGTGATCCGATCATTCCACGATATCTTTTCTGGTCAATGGGTTTGCCATTTAAGTCTGCATCAATTTTGTATCCAAAAGCCATTGGGGTTTTTGCAGTATTGGATTTTTCCATTCAAAAACGAGTGAGTAGGTTTTTGACATAATTCTCTTGGTTGATGAAAATGCCATCAATTGACTGTTTGATTTGAAGTCCGAGAAAAGTAGTCATCTCCCCAATCATGCTCATTTCAAATTTGCTCTTCATTAGATCTGCAAACTTAACACTTAAAGATTCATCAGTAGAACCGAAAATAATGTCATCAACATATATTTGTACGATTAACATATGTTTATTAAAGATTTTACGAAAGAGGGTTTGATCAATTGAACCTCTTTTAAAACCTGATTCTTCGAGAAAGGTTGACAATGTGGCATACCAAGCTCGAGGTGCTTGTTTCAAGCTGTAGACGGCTTTCTGCAATTTAAAGCTGTGATCTGGAAATTTGGGATCTTCGAAACCTGGTGGTTGTTGGATGTATACTTCGCGATCTATCTCTCCATGTAGGAATGCACATTTAACATCCATTTGGAATACTTTGAAATTTTTATGTGCAGCATAAGTAAGAAAGATGCGAATTGCTTCAATTCGGGCAACTGGAGCATATGTTTCATCGTAGTCGATTCCCTCTTGTTGTGAATATCCTTTGACTACAAGACGTGCCTTGTTTCGACAAATGATTCCTTGATCGTCAGTCTTGTTTCTGTATACCCATCTTGAACCTATACCAGTAACATCGGGTGGAGTAGGAACAAGATTCCATACGTCGTTTCTTTCAAATTCTGCTAGCTCTTCTTGCATAGCTTTTACCCAATCTGGATCTTTTATAGCAGAATGTATGGTTTTGGGTTCAGTCGTGGATAAGAAGGCTCTAAATAAACAGTCATTTGTGGATGCGCCTCTAGTCTGAATGCCTATGTTGGGATCTCCGATGATTTGCTCTGTTGGATGATTTCTGGTCCACTTTATTAAGCGATTCTCTTCCGCTATAATAATTGGAGTTTCAGTATCCCATTGTTCTTCTCCGGGCGTTTCATCTTGGAATAGGTTTGAAGGTTCCCCCATAAATGATGCATCGGGATTGTTTTGGCTATTTAGGGATGGGGTGTTTAAAGGAGGATTTGGTGTTTGTTCCAAAGAGGAAGTATGTGTTGGTGGTTCCCCCTCGAATTGATTTGCATCATTTTTGTTTGTTTGTGGAATTACTTCACTGGGTGTTCCTGTAGGGTCAATTAAAGTAGTTAGAAGTTCAGAATTGTAAGCGGTTTTTGGTTGTTCAAAAAGCAAATCAAGATCGATTTCAATGTCTATGTCAGGAGAAGGTGTTTGTTGAATTGGATTTTGAAAACTATTTTCAATCATTTTTGAACCAAAATGTTCACGATCCAATTTCCTAACATAAAATTCATCGAAATGAACATCGGTACTTTCTTCAATTACTCTAGTACGTTTATTCAGTACTCGATAAGCAGCTGAAGAAAAAGAGTAACCAAGGAAAATTCCTTCATCCGACCTTGATTCAAATTTTGAAAGGTGATCTTTATTATTCTTTACGAAGCATCGACAACCGAAAATATGGAAAAATTTGATGTTTGGTTTTCGGTTGTTAATGACTTCATATGGTGTTTTATGAAGATGTTTATGGATTAAGGAACGATTTTGAGTATAGCAAGCTGTGGCTATTGCTTCTGCCCAGAAGTATTGTGGCAGATCAGCGAAGATAAGCATTGATCTTGCAGCTTCACATAGAGTTCGGTTCCTTCTTTCGACAACACCGTTCTGTTGTGGAGTGTATGGGGCTGAGAAGTTGTGTTCAATTCCTTTGTCTTTGAGGAATGAATCTAGAGTATTGTTTTTGAACTCTAAACCATTATCACTTCGGATTCTTCGAACAGGTCGTTTCAGCTTCAACTCGATTTGTTTGATGAAGTTGATCATCTCTTCAGGTGCTTCTGATTTTATTCTTAAGAAAAAGACCCAAGTAAAGCGCGAGAAACCATCAACGACAACAAGAATGTACTTCTTCCCTTGTATGGTTTGGGTTTTGGCAGAGCCACAAAGGTCTATGTGCAACAACTCTAGTGGTTCGGATACACTAGATTCTGAGATGCTTTTGTGAGTGGATTTGGAAAGTTTTCCTTTTTCACATGCAGCACAAAGAGTTTCGTTATCAAGCTTCAGAAGTAGTAGGCCTCGAACGAGATCATCGTCGATTAATTTGTTGATGTACCCAAAGTTTAGATGGGAAAGGCGGCGGTGCCATAACCAACTAATATCTGCTGGGGCTTTAGATAGAAGACATATATCGGGTTTACCATAGATAAGATCCATGTCAAGTGGATACATATTTCCGGCACGGTCAGAATCAACTATAACATCTTTGGTTTTGGCGTCCATGATCAAGCTTTGTTGTTTGGTGAAAAGAACTTCAAGATTGTTATCACATAGTTGAGAAACACTGATGAGGTTGTGTTTCAGGTCATCGACGAAGGCAACTTTCTTTATGGTAATATTACCATTTGTTATGTTTCCATAACCTTTGATTATTGCTTTCATGTTGTTGCCGAAGGTAACATCTTGATTGGTTTGTATAGGTTTGAAGTCACGTAAGTAGTTCCGGTTTCCTGTCATATGCTTGGAGCAGCCACTATCAATATACCATGTATCATCATTGGGTTCTCCAGCATTAAGTACCTGCAATCAGACAAGAAGTTTAGGTACCCAAATCTGAATGGGTCCTGGTTTGTCAGTTGTTATTTTGGGTGCTTTTCTTAATGAATTTCTTTTATCATTTGACTTCACATTATTGTAATGGTTTGGTTTATGATGATGGAATGGTTGAGGTTTGATTTGATCTATCAATTTTACCCAAAATGTGATTTGTTTTTGAAAACCTGTGGGTTGATAAGATCTGTGATTTGGTGATAGATATCCTAGATGTGAAGGTTTGTTTGAAAAGTTTTCTTCATATCTGGGATGTGATGGACGATTTTGAAAAGCTTTTTGATGATGATGGTTTGAAACTTTCGGATGTGATGGTTTTTGAAAGTTCCTTGAATGATTAAAAGTAATATCTTGAAAGCGGTTTTCAAAAGGTTTTTGAAAAGATTTTGGTTTTTGTTTAGAAACCTGATTATGAGGTACGACGTAGGGTTTAACTGGTTTCTTTGGTTGTTTTTCAAAAATGTTTGGCTTGATTAGTGGGGTTTTGGTGATTTGAATGGATTTTTTGCTTGTTTGTTGTTTCTTGGAGTATTTTTGTCCCAGACTAGTTTTTCCAACAATTGATGAAGTCATTGTAGGAAAAGCAGTTGTTATAGAAGTACTACCATCCTCATAAGAGGAATTTTCTCCATTCAAAAAGTTTTTGAGTTTAGTGGTTCCATCGGTATGTTTGATTTGGTGAGTTAAAGAACTTGCAGAGTCTGTTTCAGAATTTACAACTCTTTTGAAAGACTTTTTGGAAACACTGAAAGCAGTATCATCTGGACTACAGTTGATAACTGTTTCGTCATCTGAATCTTCCTCATTAACAGATGTGAAAAGATTAGGTAGAGTAGATTCAGAGTTTTCACAATTCATCATGTTTTCCTGTTTTGCTTGTTCAATTTCAAAGGATTCTCTTCTAATTCCTGGTCTATAATTCGTATCAATTTTGCCAGTTCCTAAGGCGTTTGCCTTGGTGTAAATATCATCACTTAGTTTTCTGGCAACTTTGATAGAATCCATATTCCATATCAATCTTTTATTCTCGGTTTCAATAGAATTGATTTGTTTTAAAGAATCAGTCAATTTTTCATTTAAAACATTGTATTTGTCAGTTGATTCTTGAAAGTCTTGTTTCAACTGAAGGATTTCCATTTCTAAAACATCTTTTATTTCAGAAGAAATGACTGACTGATTTTTTAGTTCCAAATCCCTTTTCTGAATTAAGGTCTGATTTAATTGTTCCAAGACGTAATTATAATCTTCTGATTTTCTTTCAACGTCTCTTTCCAATTTGCTTTTTGTTCTTGTTGATTCTCCAAATTTGAGTTGCAAGGTTTGTAACTCAGATTTGCAAATATCATAATTGACCATTGTGTCATGATATGTTTTGAGGTCAGCTTCCAGACTAGTCTCAATTTTGGTTATGTGGGACTCAAAAATTGTTTTGGAAAAACCAAATTCAGAGATCATAGACCATACCTTTTCTATGACGTTTGGAGCTCTTGAAGGTATTTCAACACCAAATACGAAGCAGAAGTTTGATTGTGTTGGTTCGTGTTCAGCTTCGTCATCAGAAGTTGGCCAGTATTCCACACTTGGTTCATGGATTGCCACCAATGCTCTTTGCTTTTCTTGGTTTTCCAGTTTCTTCAATTCATCGGCTCTTTGAGCATAGTATGTTGAGTCTTTGATTTTGGTTTTGTTTTTGGCTCGACATTCACTGGTATAGTGATTTGTTCCTTTGCAGTTATGACAGATGATCACTTCTACATCACTATCATCCTTTTGACTTTTAATCGGAAGTCTTTCAGGTGTTTGACTTTGGGTTTGTTGGGAAGGTTGAGAATGGTTTTATTGGAATCCAAAATTTTGGTTGTTTTGAAAACCATTGTTTTGATTGTTGTAACCTTGATTTTGGAAACCTCTGTTTTGATTTTGAAAACTGTTGTTTGGATTGTGATTATGACCTGAGTTGGGATCGTTTTGAACTCCCTGGTTTTGAAAACCTTGGTTTGAGTTATTTTGGAAAGAATGTCTTTGAGAATTTTGTCCAAAGTAAGGTCTAGGTTGAAAACCTGAGTTGTTTTGACCAAAAGATGGTCTTGGTTGAAAACTTGAGTTATTTTGTCCAAAAGATGGTCTTGGTTGAAAATTTGGTCTAAAAATTGATTGACCATGATTTGGGATAAATCTCTGGAGATTTGTGTTTGCAACCAACGCACACAGTTGTTGATAATCTGCTTCATCATTTGAATCAGACTGGAAGGCTTGGTTTTGAAAAGATGTAGTCTGATTTAAATGATTAAAGTTTTGATCATTGAAAGGTGTTTGGTTTTGAGAAGTTGTGGACACAAGTGCAAGTGGTCCTCCAAAAGCTGCAGTGGTTGGTGGGTTAATCGAGGATTCATACGATTGAAGTTCTCCATACAAGTTGTACAAAGTTTCAGTATGAATAGCTGGATTTCCATGAATAATGAGTTTAACCATTTTCCAGCTTTCGAAAAGATTGTTTAAAAACTTGAGATTTATCTCGTGTTGTGTCTTTTTGATACCCAAATTGTTCATTTTAACCATAATCAAATTGAACCTATCATGAGCATCATGGATGGTTTCTGATGAAAGCATTTTGAAATTATCGAATTCATTCAAAACAGATGTTCTTTTGTTTCCGATAATACTTTTATTTCCACAAAAACGATTTTTCAAATTCTCCCAAATTTGATTTGCGGTTAACAATATAATGTCATCCATTTGACTTAGAATACTGTGAGGTATTCCAGAAACAAGTTGCTTTTTGGCTTGGAGTTCCAACTTTTTTGTAATTTCAACTTAAGTGGCTTGATTTGTAGCAAGAGTAGCCATATTTTCTGGAGTAACAAATGTTCCTTCTACACACTTCCAGACATCTTCATTTATAGCATTAAGATGAAGATTCATACGGCCAACCCACGAATTATACTCTTCAGGAATAAGTATGGGTGCCCGTGAACCAGATCCTAAGCTATTTGCAATGGAGACAGAGTTCATGTTGGAGTAATTTGCCAAAGACATTTTTTTGAAAGGATTTTGAACAAGTGATATTAAAATGAAGTTTTTAAAGAAAAGCTTATGGAAGGTTTATAAACGCTATAACCAAAAGTTTTTCGACAAAAATTTCAAGGTAAATCACACAAGCTCTGATACCAATTGTTGGATATTATTCCTTTTATATATCAGCTCAGATACCGATTTGTCGGAAATATAACAATCTGATCACCACAACAAAAGGCTCGGTTACCAGTTACAGTCTGACAGATATATCAGTTTAAGATATAAGATATATATATATATATATATATATATATATATATATATATATATATATATATATATATATATATATATATGTATAAAGAATAATAATTGCGGAATAAGTATAAATATGAAAGTTGTAAATGACTGAAAGCTATAATAATATAAATGACTGTATTTAAATGACGTAAAGCTATAAATAATATAAATGACTGTATTTAAATGACATAAAGCTATAAATAATATAAATGACTATATTTAAATGACATAAAGCTATAATAAAGTATATAAATATATAAATATATATCAAGTAGGTTCGTCAATAAATTGACTGAACTGGACTTATGGAGCGACTGGTCGATATTTGTTCTTTGAATAGACTGGTTGATATTGGGACTCTTGGAGCGACTGGTCGATATTTGTTCTTTGAACACACTGGTCGATATTGGGACTCTTGGAGCGACTGGTCGATATTTGTTCAAAGATCAATCTGGCATTGGATAAGTAACAAAAAGTTCATTTAAAGCTCGATTTTATGTAAAACAAGTGTTTACAAAAGGGTACAAAATACATGGGTTTATGTATTTGTAGTTGAAGTATTTTTGGGTAAAAACATGCACACGGGTCGTGTAAGATAAGGCACAAGTGACACGACTCGTGTAGGAGGGTTTTGGAGGGTTTTCTTGAAGAATGATGCTGACACAGGGCGTGTTGATTTAGCCTTGCTGAACACGGGGCGTGTTCATGATGCTGATGCTGACACAGGGCGTGTTGATTTAGCCTTGCTGAACACAGGGCGTGTTGAGGTTCAGAAGTATGAAGAAGGCAATCAGAGGGCAACATGGGGCGTGTTGATTTTTCCTTGGTTTTTAACACGGGGCGTGTTCGTTTCAGAGTCCATTTCGGGATTTTTGTGATTTGAAGGTAAGTTTTGTTTATGATGTTTTGGCTAGGGTAATGGTGTTATGGTGTTTTGAGGATGTTTTCAAGGTTGTTTAGAGGTTGGAAGGAGGTTGATATAAGGTGGTAAAGGTGGTGAAATTTCTTATGAAGATGATGATGAATAGTGATGGGTTTTGTGGTTGATCTTGATGCAGAAGGTTTTGGGTTGTTTCATGGTTGTGTTTTGGTGTTTTGATGTAAGGAAAGTGTTTGGTGGTGTATGATGTGATGATCAAAGGTGGTGACAATGAAAAACCTTTAGTTTCAATGAAGAAGATGAAGATGGTTGATGGTGTTCTTCATTTAGCTTCTTGTTTGATCTTGGTGTTCTTCACTTTGCTTCTTGTTTGATCTTGGTGTTCTTCATTTAGCTCCAGGGATGATGATTGAGAGGGCTTAGTTTTACAAAGGAAAACTCACTATATCATAACTATCTCTCTTACTCTCTTCTATTATCTCCAACACTAAACACACACTACATACACATGTATATATATGAGAAACAAATATCTTCTAGTAGTGCACTTGAGTGTAAGTTGAAAGATGCAAGTTGATGTAGTAGTAGGAGCAAAAAACGTGGGAAGGGTTTTAGGCTTCTTCATCTTTGACTTTTGTTGACTTCCTTCTTTGTTTGACTATTCAACACATACACATATCTATATATATAATACATATATATATAACACATACATATATATAATACATATATATACATACGTATATATATATATATATATATGTATATTGGTGAAACTTTTTAGTCACACAGCTAATTTTCTCGTCTATGCGCGTGCTTTCGTATTTTCCGTTTTATCACGCATTCATGCAACCTGAAATAACTGATAATATTTGTTAAATTGTATAAAAACAGTTCATCTTATTTCAGTTATGGTCACATACAAGGTTACATAAGAACATTTTTCAACAATTTCCCCCTATGTGATCATTGCTGAAATAAGGACAGGTATGATATAATCATATTGACAGTTTAACTTTTGAAGATTCGAGATAAAAGATTTGTCAATAGATAAGATATATATATATATATATATATATATATATATATATATATATATATATATATATATATATATATATATATATATATATATATATATAAAACCATAGCAATTGATTTGAAAGTTTGTGACTTGGTTTAACATATCTTATGTAAAAGATTTTCAGAAATTTGTTTCCGAATCAAAGTCTCGGGTTCGGTTATCAAAGGGTAGCCATATATGTATCTAAAGAAATTTCTTAAGATTTTATAGCATTATTAATGACGACAAGTGGTTTAACAGGTCGATTCAGATGAACGCTCATAGGTATAGCTCACACTTCACTTGGGTGTTTGGTTGTTCTGGCAGCAGAACAAGTTAATGATCACTAAAAACGAGTGATATCTCTCTCTGACGACTCACACTCATATTGGAGGTGTTCAACTATGCTTTTCCTGAAAGGTCACTTAGTGTCATTATTAGATAATCAATCACATAAGACTGGTTTCGGCATTACTCAGCGGGTTTCTTCATTCATACCATTTAAGTTCACTCTCTCTCCGTCGGGAAATACATGTAGAGGGGTTTAGCAATTTTCATAGTGCAGTTTGCAACTAAGAATCTTCAGTGATGAAGGCTACAATATCCCAGGAAATCCATTGTTGTTGCAGCTTTTTCTTTGATGGTATCCTTTTTGTTGATCAATATCTATTTGTTGTAAAAGGATATTTTGTTTTAGCATCGAGAATTTGCTACATTTGAGAAAATTGGGATTTTTGAGAGTATCTATCTTGCGGGATTAAGATATCCCTTTTTGTGAAAAATGGTTAAAAAAAGATCACGAGATCTTTTGATGTTTGCTTTGAAATAACCATTTGGTTGAACTTTGTTTGAAAGTACCAAATGTAGAGTTTTTTTTGTTTTGTTTGGTATTTCTTCGGTGAATGATTTGGCTTTCTTGTTGATTCTTCTTTATCTTGTTTCGTCTTTTCTTGTTAATTCTTCTTTATCTTGTTTCGTCTTTTCTTGTTGATTCTTCTTTATCTTGTTTCGTCTTTTCTTGTTGATGGATCACGGGATCTCAAGACATCATTTTTGGTTGGCTTATATCTAGGTAGGGATTAGTGGCATAAAAGACAGTTTGTCTAGTATGTAAGAAATGAATGTATCGTACCTGGTCATTTTGATATCTAAGCAAAAATGAGACCGTGACAAGGTATAATCGAATATACCTTATAAGCAATAGTGACACACCTAAGCTCACAAGAAATGAATTCCATAATGATTTAGATTGATGAGGCACAAATTCTCACATGGGTTTTTGTTTTCATCTGAACCTCCTAACCTTATGTCCCTTTTTAAAATCATCAATAATGAAATAAAATTGAAGGAAATAAAGTTATGTAGATTATGAAAAGTTGGAGATTTGAACCTTCACTCCAATTGAGAATCAATATGACTTAAAATCTTCATCGAGCATAAGATGATCCAACTCATCGAGTCTGATAGGACTCGTCGAGTTCATCACCGATGAACATAGACTCATCGAGTCCAACAGTCGGAGGGTGGTTTTTTAGGTTTTTCAACTTTGAACAATTTACAAATGCAACTATATAAGAGAAAACTACCCATGGCTCTGATACCATAGTTCGTTGTAAGTACTATAGCACTCCTATTGTGCACATACAACCCTAATATCTTTGGATCTAAGTTTTCTCTAGTTACACATGCAAAGAAATATCCAAAGCATGAACCTATCAAGCATACAAATTTTGGTACACGAATCATAAAACTAGGTAGGATAATACCTATATATTGTAGCTTGTTGTTTTGGCCTTTCAAGAGCTTAGCACCTCAAGTGTGATGCCTCAAATGGTTCACAAACACCATGAACAAATGAAGACTTTAAGAGAGAGGCTATACACTCCAAAATTGGCTATCTCTCTTCCTAGAACACTTAAGTACCCCGATTTTGGCTAAGGATGACACATATATAGTGTAGGATTCCAAGAGTCATGGGTATACCCTAATCCATACACTTACGTTATGATCCATATCTTATGTGGGCTAACTCTTCATGGATACTTACATAAACTTATCCCATCATTGATCAATAGCCCAATCCATATGTATCACTAATTTACATAATTAGTCCCCGTTTATTTAATTAGTCTCTTTTGATCACTAAATTAATTCCAAATTAATTCTTGATCAATACTAATTAAATATTATGATTTCTCAATTAATATATTATACTTATAATATATTAATAAATCATGAAGAACATCTTTCTTAAATATACATCCTATCAGATTGTTCCAGTGAAGGCAATCCAAATGGACCATGCTACTCTCTGGTCAAGTACATACCAATTATAGTTGTGGGTTTAGACACCTAATCCAACAGAATGATGATTTGGGTTTCTTTCAGGGCTTGAGGGGTTGAGGGTGAACAAACCCTAGCCTCCACATTCCTTTAAATGGGGAGAAAAAACCCAGAAGGTTAGGGTTTCATTCCAGCCATCAACACATCGTGTTCCAAGAGGCAACACGTCATGTTGTCCTTGATAAAATCTACGCCTTTTCATCTATAGACATGTCATGTTAGTGCCTCCAACACACCGTGTCCAAACATCGAATAGGTGATTCATTCTTAAAATTGTTCCTCAAAATTCCTGGTGTTACATATATAGCCACTTATATTATCGTGTCACACCAATACGGGATACACTAACACTCCCCCACAGAGTCTGAGGCTCGATAAGGTTAAACTAGGATGTGCTGAACCACAGGGTGTAGGATGCCGGCTCCAATACCATGTAAATATAAGTGGAGCCTAAGATTCTCTCTCTAAAAGAGCCCTTGTGGAAGGAAGAGTGACTCCAACACCTATAGCTACTTATATTACCATGTCGCACTAATGTGGGATACACTAACAGTTGTTATATACATAAGCTTATATATAGAACCCTCCAATATATATATATATATATATATATATATATATATATATATATATCCAAATAAATCATGATATTTCGTTTACTATTCTTACTTAATCACATGAATTACCAAACAGCTCGAATTTATGTTCTCTTTCTTCATTGTATCTAAGATCTTAAAGCATTAAAAGTCATGACTATTTATTCAACCCTACCAAATTTTAACAAAATTTAAATGAAAAGTAATAGAATAAAGATAAATAAGACCATAGAGAACTCAATCAAGGTTTTCACAAATGATTGGATATAGATTTTCAATTGAAGGATGAAACATTCGAGTTATATTCGTTAAAAAAATATTGGATTTTACTTTTCTTATAAACTTCAATCAAGGTTTTCACAAATGGAGGAACCAACTCGGCGTGTTTAGGAGGGAAGAGTCGCAGGGATTAAATGAATCAACACGACAAGTTTAGGTGCCTCAACTAGGCGAGTTGGTGGTTGGAAAGGAAACCATAATTTCTAGGGTGTTGCACCTTATTTAAAGGCCTTAAATTCCTTTGGTTGGCCTCTTTATCAGCCTCCATTGTTATCAAAACCCTAAAACGAGTTGTAGCCTCCATTGTCAAAAAAATTAGCCTTGGAAGGAAATTTGGTGCCCATTTTGTGAATTGTGAAGGAGTCAGAAGATCTTGAAGTTTCTAGGCTTGAAGAATAGGTATTGGATCCTGAATCATTATCCATTTTGCAAGGAGTTTGAGGTATAAAGTTCTTATCTTGATGGCTAGATGTTTAGATCTTTCTTTTGGGTTAATTGTTATGTTTGAGTCATGGGTTGGATAGATGTTGGGATTAGGACATCCCAAAGCCTTATTCTTTCAGATGTGGGGTTTTCATGGACTCTTTTGGCATAAAGGTGCCAACTTTATGGATTTAAGGGCTTCATGCATTCTTTAATTCCCTTATTAATCCCTTTTTGAGCATTTGGTCCTCTTTTAGTCATGCATGAGCGTAAAGTTGGAAACTTTACGTGGTATTCCAGCTCTAGGGTATCAGATCTGTAATTACGGGCCTTGTCTTTGAATTCTAAGTGTTTAATGGTTAAGCCTTCATTCTTTAAGGCTGTGGTTTGTGTCTGGACCTATTTTGGTGATTCCTAGGGATAAAGTTGGAAACTTTACCCTTCTAGATCTCATATTGGTCGAGATCTGAGTTGTGAAGCTCTTGGAGTCAATAATATCGGCTTAATGGATTAAGATGTGGGTTTTTGGCGAACTCGGCAAGCTTATGGATAACCTCGGCAAGTTGGATCGGTTTTTTCCCGACCTTGCAGATAATGGAGAAACACGGCAAACTGATGAACAACTCGGCAAGATTGGTCAACTAGAGTCGTTGACCTTGACTTTTGACCCTGTCTTTGACCAAGTTGCTCTAAAGGGTACTTGAGGTAATTAGAATTGTAATTAAGAAAATTATGGGCTTAGGATGAGACCCATATGGAGTTGGGCCCAATTTGGAAAATTTGGCCATTAGTGGGCCTTTGTGGATCTTTTGGTTTTGGGCCTCACTTTTGGTTCATGTTGGGTCAGAGGTATAATGGTATTTTTACCCCAAGAAAGGATTACGGATTATATCTTGGAACCCAATTGTTAATTAGGTGTGTTGTTGGTATTGATACTTTGGGAAGTCATCAGGGCAACAATTAGGGATTTCTTTCAGTGAACTTCTGCATTCAAGGTAAGTCTCCTCACTGTTTTATGGGTCGAAGGCACCAATGTTAACCCATTTGGTTTATGTGATGTAGGAAGACCCGAGGGTGACCCTTGGCATTTGTATGAAAGACTAGTAGACAGCTCCTAACAATCTGTATGCAAGACCAGAGTCTGAACTATGGCAGTTAATTAGTTAGAAATGGTATATTGTATGCTAGTTGTCTTTGTGATGCTTACATGGAAGACCAGGAGGTGGCTCCACACACTTGTCTGTAAGACCCAGGTTTTTGGCCCCTAGCATGGCAAGAAAGACCATGAGGCGGCTCGTGGAATAATGAAAAGACTATGGATCAATCATAGCACTTTTATTGATTGTTATATATGTATGATATGTATGGCTAGATGTTATGAATGTTATTCATGGATCGATTAGTATGTATAGTATGTGGTATTAGGGGAACTCACTAAGATTTGTGCTTACAGTTTGTGGTTTATGGTTTCAGGTACTTCAGGATCGATAGGGAAGGGTTCAGCTTGATCGCATTGCATACACCCATGTTTTCCACAATATGTGATTTTGGGAATGAACTCTGATAAATGTGATGTATGGAAATGTTTTGCAATGTTTGGAAACTATTGATCTAGTGTTTTGAATATAATAAACATGAAATTTTTACCCTTGATTTTCGGGATGTTACACCTAACTCGCCATTAAGCACTTAATTGGTTAAGGCACTAAGTCTACTTCTCAGATATGATCCTAAATGATGTCTAAACACGTAAAGTTGGAAACTTTACTCATTTTCATGTCTTAATGCGACCCAATACTTTATTTTGACCAATAAGACCCATAATAATCACCCTAACTCATGCATGGTACAATATAATACATCAAGATTGCATTTTTATGCACCAGAAACCTCAAAAATGCTAAGATTTATCATCCTTGGCTTCTGGAGTAGCTCATACTCTCAAGCATGACTCAAGGCACCATAAAATGCACAAAAAAAAGCCCTAACTAGATCTATCATTATTAAGCATCAAGTTCAGAGCTTTATACCTCCAAAAGCTTTCCAAGTTGGTGATAATTCTGGATCCACAAACTCTGACCACACAAATGCAACTTCTAAGAGCTCTTCTTCCTTCTAGATCACCAAAAACACTACCAAAGATCACTTCTAAGCTCAAAACACTCAAATGGAAATTAGGGTTTCGTTCTTAGGGTTTATAGAGGTGGAGGCTAGTTATAAGAAGGTCTTAGAGTAACTTAAGGTGTTTAAATAGAGATCAAACCCTAAAAATTAGGGTTTGTCCCAAGCATCTGCACGCCTCGCATACTCCAAGTATGCCCAGCGTATGTGGGTGCCTCCACGATCTTCATTTTGACCCAGTACACCCAACATACTCCTATCGTACGCCCAACGCACTTGGCTAGGGGCCAAAATGGAAGATTTTGCAATTAAGGGAAAAAAAAAGAAAAATACTTGAAATGAAAATGTTACAATTCTCCCCCACTTGAATCAGACTTCGTCCTCGAAGTCTGTCATTGCGAACAAATCTGGATAATTCTCCCTCATATCGACCTCACTGTATCTTTACCAGATCCACCAACTTGTTCCACAAATCCTTCTTCTTCCTATCAAGGATGGCAATTTGTCTCTTAATATAATTCAGGCGATTATCCACCTAAATATCCTCCAATGAGACCACCGCAGAATCATCAACCAAACATTTCCACAGTTGAGAGACTCAAAACGTGCTATGGACCTGACTAAGCTCCTTGGGTAGATCAAAGCGATAAGGAACCTTGGCCACCCTAGCCAAAACCCTAAAAGGACCGGTATACATGGGGCCCTACTTGCCCCTTCTTCCTGAATCAGAACCTGGAAGTAAACCGGACACCCCTGTCTAAAACCAATAAAACTGGCACCCCATACCATGCCACAACTTTCCTGATGTAAATGTCAGCCAACCTCTCTGCAGAGATACTCTCCTAAATCATAATGAAATGCACGCTCTTGGTCAATCGATCCACAATGACCCATATCGAATCCACTTCGCACCTGTTCCGTTGAAACCTTGTGATGAACTCCATAGTAATATATTCCCATTTTCAAACGGGACTGTCTAACGGCTACAACTTTTCATGATGATGTTGATGTTCGACATTGACTTTCCTATAAGTCAAGCACCTCTCCACATACCAGACCAGATCTCGCTTCATACATTGCCACCAATAGTCGAGCTGGAGATCCCTATACATCTTTGTTGCTTCGGTATGAATACAGAACCTTGACTTATGCGCCTCCTACATCAAAACCTGGTGTGCACCACCCAAATATGGAACCCACACCCTTCAAGGAAGGTTCAATAATCCCTGACTATCATAATCGATGGAAGCCACCTGACCCACTATGCGCTCACTCTTTCGGTGCTCTTCCTTCATAGCCTCAACTTGAGCCTCTCGGGTCTGCTCTAGAAGTGGACTAATCACCATCATCCTCCAACACATATCCCTAATCCGATCCACGACTTCCTTGCAACTGAGAGCATCTACCACCACATTGGCCTTCCCTGGGTGATAAAGGATATCACAATCACAATCATTCACCGCATCCAACCATCTACATTGTCTCATGCTCATATTCGACTGATCCATCAAATACCTCAGACTCTTGTGATCCATGTATATAATGTTGGAAAGTGTGTCCAAGGTAATTAAGTATTGGTAATATTTCTAATAATGACATGGTCCTTTTGGGTTTCCCTCAAGACCCAAATTGAGTAGTATAAATAAAGGAGAAATTGGTTTATTAATTATTATGGTTAATAATTAATTAGAAACTAATTGGAAATATATTTTGGGAATTAATTAACATTTTAATTAATCAAAGGATTGGATATTCAATTAATCAATAGTTGGTTGATCAGGAATATTCTAGAGCCCTAAGAAGAAGGGTGGTGAAAAAAATTCTCTTATGATAAAGGGAATTTCGTTCTTAGGGTTATCCATATTCTACATGGGCTTGAGGATAGAACCTTGGAAGGCATCCAAGGCTATAATAGGGCCTTAGGGATTCATTCTTCCTTTCTCATTCTTGGCTTGAAGTTTTTCCTCTTATTCTTCCTCCCATAGGGATGATTTCTAACCCTCTTTGGGTTTGTGAAATTGGCCATTCTCCTAGTTATTTTATTCCACTCTTGGGTGATATTGGGTGTGATACCATTAGAGGGATTTTGGTTTGGGTCCTCTCATCCAAGCAACTTCATGGAGGATTAGAATCTCAAGCATGGAGATCAAGGGCAACATAAGAGGTATGTTTTTTTCTAGGGTAGATGTAATTAGTATGAAACCATAGATCCATAGGTTGCATGTACACTTAGGTATATCGTTGTTTTGATTTTTTTCTGCTACCTAGTTTAGAGTGTATTTGATGCGTAGAAATCCCAACAGAAAGTACAACCGACCCCATAGAGGTAATGTTGCCAAATATTGAGGGCAAACAACACATCCCCCAACATGTATAGGATAATTTGCCTCATGAGGATTCAGCTGCCTCGAAGCGTAAGCAATAATATGGCCCCGCTGCATCAACACTGGTCCTAAACCTGAGATCGACACATCATAATATTCCACAAAATCCTCAACACCCTCTGGCATGGTCAGAATCGGAGCTTCGCATAATTGTTGACTTAGATTCTCAAATGATGCCTATGCTGGGTCCCCCAATGAAATGTCACGGTCTTCTTCGTTAACCAAGTCAGAGGAACCGCTATCTTGAAGAAATTTTGAATGAATCTCTGATTGTAACCTGCCAATCCAAGGAAACTCTAAATCTCAGATGGAGACCTCAGAACCTCCCACCTCACCACCACCTCGACCTTGGCTAGATCGACCAAATTACCGTTTTGGTTGACAAGGTGCCCCAAAAACTACACCTCGCGTAACCAGAACTCACACTTAGAGAACTTTTCATATAGTCTCTACCTCCCAAGGTCTCCAATACCTCCCTTAGATGCTCAATATGTAGCTCCTAGGTCTTGGAATAGACCAGAATATCATCGATAAACACAATCAGAGACCGATACAACATGGGTCTACATACACGATTCATGAGATTCGTGAATGCGGTTGGAGCATTGGTGAGCCTGAACGGCATCACCACGAACTCGTAATGATCATAACGAGTCTAGAAGGCCATCTTTTGTGTATCTTCCTCTCTAAACCTCATCTGATGATAACCCAAACGCAGATCAATCTTGTAAAACCAAGATGCACCCTGAAGCTGGTCAAATAATTTCTCAATCCTCGGGAGTGGATAACAATTCTTCACTGTTAGCTTATTCAACGCTCAATAATCGATACACATCTTATGCGACCCATCCTTCTTCACGAACAAAATTGACACTCCCCATGGTGAGTTACCCGGCTGAATAAATCCCTTGTCTAACAGCTCCTACAGTTGTATAGACAACTCTTGCATCTCTGAAGGTGCTAACTCATAAGATGCCTTGGCTATCGAAGCTGCACCAGGAACCAAGTCGATCCAAAACTTCAACTGCCTCTCTGGAGGTTTGAACCGCTTTGTTGTAGGGTGTGACTGAACATGAGCCCACCTCAACTCCTTGTCTGAATCTCTATCTCAATCTCCCGCCTCCTTGCGGCATCCTAAAGCTCAGCGACGGTAGCATAATGTTGGGTGGAAACAAACTAGTGGATATCCATCTTAAGCATGCTCAAGTACCAAGTCATTTGAGCCTGCTCATAAGCATCAAACTCAGGGTAGAAAAGAGCCCTTTAAGTAAACATCTTGGTGATTGAAAGACCCCAACTTTCGTTTTTTTTTTTTTTTGAAAGCCCCAAACTTTCATATTTCACATTATCATTACTCCAAAACACGCTATTCGCATATTCATAAAAGCAATATTTTACATTGATATAAAGGATTTACAAACTATTGGATACAAACCTTCTAACACAAAGTGTTATATATATTACATAATTACCCATGATATTGTAATTTATACAAACATAAAAAGTAATACAAAAGTACTATTACAAACTATTCTACATCTTTCAATAGTGTGTAAACATACTAGTTATTTATCACCTGCAATTGTTAAACATTAATAGGGTAAGCGGTGACGCTTAGTGAGTTCAAAAATAGATACAATATAATGTTATGCCATATATATATATATATATATATATATATATATATATATATATATATATATACACTTCAATGTGGCAAAGCAAAGAGGAACAACAAGATGTATGTGAGATCATGTGACAAGCATTCATATCAATCAAAGACATTATTCAAAGATATTCTTTTCAATTCTTGATATACATCAATAAAGCTTTGGCCCAAATGGCATAGATGACATGCAATTTCTGATTAACATCTTGTTAGATTTCAGGCTTATAGTCCTGTCTAACCATTTTCCAATGCCACAGAATAGAAGTCATTCTCTTACGGAGACATGCTCTACATGGCCAGAGGCTACGTACCTGTACCAATGTGAATTTAAGTCCTTTCACTGATCACATGGTCAAAGGTATTACAATTGCTATAAACATAGCAAATAACATGAGAAAATAACTCAGAATGATAATACTGAAAAGCACATAGCACATATAACACATAACATACAATTCTTCCTATATATTGAACTCACCTTATGTTAACCGGGGGTTAAAATAGTAATTTGGACAGCACTTCAGCTTTACATATGCCTTTCAATGTTGAAAACCGGGAGCTTGATTGAAAACCGGGCTCTGCGAAGGTAGGGCTTCAAAACCGAAAAGATAAAACTTCCGAGCTTCTCGGGGGTCTCGGGACGTGTTTCGGGCTTTAAAAATGATACCTGGGCTTCGGGAAAAGTCAAAATAGTGAATATATGGATTTAGGGGTGAAAAATGGAAATTTTCTCATTTTAGCCGGGAGGGTTCGCACCCTCTTATTTATAGGGGTGAAGGTTCGGAATCTGGGGCTGGGAGGCGTCCACGTCGTAGGCTGTGAAGCTCGGTCCGGAAGAAGTGACGAAGTTGCTCGGTGGCTCGGACGTGGCTCCAGCGAAGTTTGGACGCGCGGCAGGAGGAGCGAAGGCCACGAAGACGCTTGCGAGGCTCGGACGTGGCTCGGCTGCGAGGGGCACGTCAGAGGCTCGTGGCTGCTTCGGATTTGAAAACGTGTCAGATCCGAACTTGGACACATCTCGGTGACGCAGCAGTTCCGGAATGCGAGGCGAGCGTAACGTGGCTGCTTCTCATCCATGCGAATTTTTCAAAATTGCACCCAAATCTTCTAAATTTCATAACGTTCTCATACGAGCTCCGTTTTTGACGTTCTTTATGTGCACGCGTAGCTAAAATTACGCTCTACAACTTTCGTTTAGACTTCGTTGGCTAATTTTGATTTTAATTTTTAATATTATTATTTTGAACAGACCGGGACATGAAAATCCGTTAAAAATTCATAACTTCTTCATCCGACATCCGTTTTTGTTAGACTTTTTACCGTTTTACTACAAATGACGAGACCTTCGATTCTCGTTTAGGATGTATCGGTAAAATATCGTTCGATCTAAAATTCAAGTTTTCAGCTGTCTACTGCTAAGTTGAAACTTCGAAAAATCATAATTTCCTCATACGAAGTCAGATTTTGGCGTTCTTTTTATCGAATTTCTCGGTTTAACGAATACTACGACTTTCATTTAGATTACTAAGGCTAAAAATTAGTTTATGAAAAACTCACTTTTTACATCATTTGGTGCTGTGTCGGTTTTGTCGCGGATCTTCAGTTGGTCATAACTTCTTCGTTATAAGCCGGATTTTGACGAGGTTTTCGCCTATAATTTTCTAACGAGATTCTCTACAACATCAATTAATAAAATTTTAATTATTTAAAATTTCATATTTTCACTAAATTTCACTATTTGGCTTTTAATTAGAATCTCATAAGACTTCCAATATTTTCTGAGTGATTCTAAACATAGTTTTACTTCATTTCTAGTAAAAACCATCTGTTAGAACTCAACACTCAATTTTACATAATATTTCACAATTTTATTCATTACAAAACATGATTTTAAAACGTGTATGTTACAAATACCTCCTCCTTTTGAGGATTTCATCCCCGAAATTACATCGATTAAAATAAATGGGGATATTTTGCTTTTATCTCATTCTTATTCTCCCAAGTATAGTTTGGGCCACGATGGTGTTTCCGCTTGACAAGCACCAATTCTACTTCTTTATTTCGTAGCTTAGTTGTTCTTTCATTCACGATTTCTTCAGGCTCTTCTACATATCTTAACTTATTATCCAATTTCACTTCGGATAATGGAACTGTCTCATCGTAGATGCTCAAGCATTTGCGCAGATAACTTGCGTGAAACACATCATGAATACCCACTAAATCTTCAGGCAATTCTAAGCGGTAAGCTTGCTTTCCAATTCTCTGGATGATTTTGAAAGGACCAACAAATCTAGGACTCAACTTTCCTTTCTTCCCAAATATCATAAGGCCTTTCAATGGGGATACCTTCAGCATCACGAAATCACCCACTTGAAATTCTATAGGTCGTCTTCTCTTTTCCGTATAGGACTTTTGTCGATCCTGGGCCGCTTTCATTCTTTCTCGTACGATTTGAATCTTGTCGGTGGTGTCTTGAATCATTTCAGGGCCTCCAAGGATCTTCTGTCCTGCATCACGCCAACATAACGGCGTACAGCATTTGCGACCATATAATGCTTCATATGGTGGCATTTTGATTGAAGTGTGATAACTGTTATTATACGAAAATTTGACAAGCGGTAAGTATTTATCCCAGTTACCACCGAACTCCAAAACACATGCATGAAGCATATCTTCTATTGTCTGGATTGTTCTCTCTGTCTAACCACCTGTCTGAGGATGATAAGCGGTGTTGAGAGCAACTCGAGATCCCAATTTGTGTTGCATACTCGCCTAAAAGTGAGAAGTGAAGCGAGTATCGCGATCGGAAATGATCTTTAGTGGCACACCATGCCTTGCAATAATTTCATCCAAGTATACATGTGCGTATTTCTACATTGGAGTCGTTTCACACATAGTGAGAAAATGTGCACTCTTAGTCAGACGGTCGACGATTAACCAAATGCTATCATTCTGTCTAGTAATCTTTGGCAATTTGGTAATAAAATCCATGGACAACTCTTCCCACTTCCATACAGGAACACCAAGGCTTTCTGGAGTTCCATAAGGCTTTTAGTGTTCTGTTTTGACTTGTAAGCATACTAAGCATTTCTGTACATATCTTTATATGTCTCTCTTTAATCCAGGCCACCAATAATCAGCTCTTACATCATAGTACATTTTACTTGTACCATGATGTATTGATAGTTTAGATTTATGAGCTTCATCTAAAATCTTCTATCTTAGTCCACCAATCTTTAGAATCCATATCCGATTCTTAAATACTTTTAATCCTCATGGATCATCAAGTAAAGCATCGACATAATGTATCATTCCTTCCTTCTTTACATTTTCTGGCTTTAAGGCTTCAACTTGCCACTTCTCTAGTTCATCAAGAATGGTGAACTTCACCGTAGTGTGAGTAATAGTATAACACATACTATTACGATAAACTTTCATGCTAAGTGCATCTGCAACCACATTAGCCTTTCCAGGATGGTACAACATTTCGCAATCATAGTCCTTGATCAGCTCCATGGCTCGTTGTTGTCTCGTATTCAGATTTTGCTGACTGAATATATACTTGAGACTCTTGTGGTTGGTAAATAATTGGCATTTGGTACGAAAAAGGTAACGTCTGCAAAGTTTTAGGGCAAATACTACTGCAGCGAGTTGAAGATCATGAGTGGGATAATTCTTTTCATAATCTTTCAGTTGTCTTGAGGCATAGGCTATCACTTTACCACGCTGCATCAACACACAACCGACTCCCAATCTTGAAGCATCATTATATACGGAGAAATCATCATCACCTTCTGGGAGTGATAAGATAGGAGCATGAGTCAAAAGATCTTTTAGAGTTGAGAAAGCTTTTTCTTGAGCTTCACCCCATTCGAACTTCACTTCCTTCCATGTAAGACTTGTGAGAGGTATGGCTATACGAGAAAAGTCTTTAATGAATCTCCGGTAATATCTCGCAAGACCTAAGAAACTTCGAATTTTGGAAGCATTACGGGGCACTTCCCAATTTTGAATGGCTTCGATTTTGATGGGATTTACAGATACACCATTACTAGAAATAATATGGCCGAGAAATTGAACTTGACGGAGCCAAAATTCACATTTCGAGAATTTAGCATAAAGTTTCTCTTTTAGAAGAAGTTCTAAGATTTCACGAATATGAACTGCGTGATCGGCTTCAGACTTGGAATAGATTAGAATATCGTCAATGAATACGATGACAGACTTATCGAGCATTGGGCGGCACACTCGATTCATCATATCCATGAATACAGCAGGAGCATTTGTCAAACCAAATGGCATGACAAGGAATTCGAAATGCCCATAACGAGTACGGAAAGCAGTCTTTGGTACATCTTGCTCTTGTACTTTCAACTGATGATATCCAGATCTCAAATCAATTTTTGAGAAATAGCTAACACCCTGAAGTTGATCGAATAAATCATCGATGCAAGGTAGTGGGTACTTGTTCTTGATAGTCACTTTATTCAACTCATGATAATCAATGCACATTCACATCGATCTGTCCTTCTTCTTGACAAACAATACTGGAGCACCCCAAGGAGAGGTACTCGGTCGAATAAAGCCTTTGTCAAGTAATTCTTGCAGTTGGATCATCATTTCTTTCATCTCGGCTGGTGCAAGACGATAAGGAGTCTTTGCGATCGGAGGAGCACCGGGCACAAGGTCAATTCGGAATTCTACTTGTCTGTCCGGAGGAAGTCCAGGCAGATCATCGGGGAAAACATCGGGATATTGTTTAACAATGGGAATATCATTTACAGTTTTATTCTCCTTTCTTGAGATGTCAACTGTATAGGCCAGATAAATAGGACAAACTTTCGATATGAATTTACGAGCTTTGAGGAAAGAGATTATTTGTAAGATTCTTTGTTCACCGTAGACATGAATAGGATTTTCCCTTTCAATAGGAATGCGTATCATATTTTCGTAACATAAGAGTTCTACATGGTTCTTTGACAACCAATCCATGCCGAGAATAATATTGAAATTGGGCAAGGAGATAGGGATTAGGTTAGCAAGAGAATTATAGCCTTCAATTTCTATGACACAATCCTTATAGATTTTATCAGCAAGTAATGATATACTTCCTACAGTATCTAAGTGAAATGGTTGCGCGAGTGCATAGCAAATAGTTTGAAAAGAATGTGCAAATTCATAAGATACGAAAGAATTCGAGGCACCAGAATCAAATAAGATGTGAGCAGGTCTAGATTTGACAATAAATGTACCCGTCACGACATTTGGGTCCTCACGTGCTTCCTCTGCGGTAATCTGGAATGCACGACCCTTAGCTTTTGGCACCTCCTCCTTTTTAGTTGGAGTATTCTTCGTTTGTTGGACAGGGACTTGACTTCTCGCTGGTTGCTGAACAGAAGCTTAACTTCCCGTCACTTGGCTGGTAAGAGTATGGCAAAAATGCTTCTTGTGGCCAGTAATACCACATGCATAACAAGTCACATCCTTCCTTGGGCAATCTGGCTTGATATGACCTGTTTCTCCACGCCCATAACAGACAATGGATTCCTTGTCTATTTTGCATTGACCCGGATGATTCCTTTCACAAACGCGACATGATGGTGATTAAATAGAAAAAGATTGTGACCTACCACGGCCACGAAAAGCACTCTGAGATTGTGCTTGCTTGCTAGGATCAGTTCGAATAGATTGAGCTCGTGGAATAGTGGAAGCAGGAGTAGTTCTTTCAGTACGTGGATGCTTTGGAATAGTAAGAGTGGCACCACGTATTTCTAAGTCATGCTCACGCCTTCGAGCATACTCAACGGCTTTATTGAATGACAGAACATCCTGGTTGACAACGAAATCATGGATTTCGTGTCGTAGTCCCTCCATGAATAACCGAATTTTCTCGTCTTCAGTTGGAATATACTTCGTCGCAAACCTTGATCTTTGATTAAATTGAGTTTCATACTCATTCACATTCATTCCTCCTTGTTTAAGCTCGAGGAATTCATTCTCTAATCTTCTCCTCATATCTATAGGACAATACTTCTCTAGCACACGAGTCTTGAACAACTCCCAGGATAAGTCATCCTGGTCACATCCATCGAGAGCTTCATATGTTGCTTCCTACCAGACTAAAGCTTCTCCAATGAGCATTGCAGAAGCATAGATAGCCTTGTCTTCATCATCCACATGAGAAACACGAAATACTTTCTCGGTGTTCTGAATCCAAGTTAGAACAATTATAGGATTAAGGACACCAGAAAACTCCATAGCACCACTACTCTTGAAATCATTGAACGAGGGACGCTTCACCTTTCCGCTTGAAGATTCTCCAGTGGCTTTCTCTTTTCCTTTATCATCATTTTTTTTGTGTTCTTCGAGAGTTTGTCGAATAACACTGGTAAGTTTACCTAGAAGTCGCTCCTCGCGAGGAGATACTGGAGTATTCACTTCCTCGAGTTGAGGATCTCTACCAACATCAGGGGTATGGCTACTTACTTGTTCAGCCATCGATCTGAAATACGGAGTAAGATAGTATTTTAGAATACTAGGGTTTACTATTACCTAGTACTTTTACTTATATATTTCCTATGGTTTGTATCCCTATACTTACAGTGATTAAGTTCATATATTGAACTTCCTATAGTTTAATTCTAAAAACCAATCCGTGGAATTTAGTTCGCTTAAACTACTGCTCTGATATCATGGTTGAAAGACCCCAAATTTCGTATTTCTTTTTTTGAAAGCCCTAAACTTTCATATTTCACATTATCATTACTCCAAAGCATGCTATTTTCATATTCATAAAAGCACTATTTTACATTGATATAAAGGATTTACAAACTATTGGATACAAACCTTCCATTACAAAGTGTTATATATATTACATAATTACCCAGAATATTGTAATTTATACAAACATAAAAAGTAATACAAAAGTACTATTACAAACTATTCTACATCTTTCAATAATATGTAAACATACTAGTTATTTATCACCTGCAATTGTTAAACATTAATAGGGTAAGCGGTGACGCTTAGTGAGTTCAAAAATAGATACAATATAATGTTATGCCATATATATATATATATATATATATATATATATATATATATATATATATATATATATATATATATATATATATACACTTCAATGTGGCAAAACAAAGAGGAACAACAAGATGTATGTGAGATCATGTGACAAGCGTTCATATCAATCAAAGACATTATTCAAAGATATTCTTTTCAATTCTTGACATACATCAATAAAGCTTTGGCCCAAATGGCATAGATGACATGCAATTTCTGATTAACATCTTGTTAGATTTCAGGCTTATAGTCCTGTCTAACCATTTTCCAATGCCACAGAATAGAATTAATTCTCTTACGGAGACATGCTCTACATGGCCAGAGGCTACGTACCTGTACCAATGTGAATTTAAGTCCTTTCACTGATCACATGGTCAAAGGTATTACAATTGCTATAAACATAGCAAATAACACGAGAAAATAACTCAGAATGATAATACTGAAAAGCACATAGCACATATAACACATAACATACAATTGTTCCTATATATTGAACTCACCTTATGTTAACCGGGGGTTAAAATAGTAATTTGGACAGCACTTCAGCTTTACATATGCCTTTCAATGTTGAAAACCGGGAGCTTGATTGAAAACCGGGCTCTGCGAAGGTAGGGCTTAAAAACCGAAAAGATAAAACTTCCGAGCTTCTCGGGGGTCTCGGGACGTGTTTCGGGCTTTAAAAATGATACCTGGGCTTCGGGAAAAGTCAAAATAGTGAATATATGGATTTAGGGGTGAAAAATGGAAATTTTCTCATTTTAGCCGGGAGGGTTCGCACCCTCTTATTTATAGGGGCGAAGGTTCGGAATCTGGGGCTGGGAGGCGTCCACGTCGTAGGCTGTGAAGCTCGGTCCGGAAGAAGTGACGAAGTTGCTCGGTGGCTCGGACGTGGCTCCAGCGAAGTTTGGACGCGCGGCAGGAGGAGCGAAGGCCACGAAGCCGCTTGCGAGGCTCGGACGTGGCTCGGCTGCGAGGGGCACGTCAGAGGCTCGTGGCTGCTTCGGATTTGAAAACGTGTCAGATCCGAACTTGGACACATCTCGGTGACGCAGCAGTTCCGGAATGCGAGGCGAGCGTAACGTGGCTGCTTCTCATCCATGCGAATTTTTCAAAATTGCACCCAAATCTTCTAAATTTCATAACGTTCTCATACGAGCTCCGTTTTTGACGTTCTTTATGTGCACGCATAGCTAAAATTACGCTCTACAACTTTCGTTTAGACTTCGTTGGCTAATTTTGATTTTAATTTTTAATATTATTATTTTGAACAGACCGGGACATGAAAATCCGTTAAAAATTCATAACTTCTTCATCCGACATCCGTTTTTGTTAGACTTTTTACCGTTTTACTACAAATGACGAGACCTTCGATTCTCGTTTAGGATGTATCGGTAAAATATCGTTCGATCTAAAATTCGAGTTTTTAGCTGTCTACTGCTAAGTTGAAACTTCGAAAAATCATAACTTCCTCATATGAAGTAAGATTTTGGCGTTCTTTTTATCGAATTTCTTGGTTTAACGAATACTACGACTTTCATTTAGATTACTAAGGCTAAAAAGTAGTTTATCAAAAACTCGCTTTTTACATCATTCGGTGTCGTGTCGGTTTTGTCGCGGATCTTCAGTTGGTCATAACTTCTTCGTTATAACTCGGATTTTGACGAGGTTTTCGCCTACAATTTTCTAACGAGATTATCTACAACATCAAATAATAAAATTTTACTTATTTAAAATTTCATATTTTCACTATTTGTCTTTTAATTGGAATCTTATAAGACTTCCAATATTTTCTGAGTGATTCTAAACATAGTTTTACTTCATTTATAGTAAAAACCATCTGCTAGAACTCAACACTCAATTTTACATAATATTTCACAATTTTATTCATTACAAAACACGATTTTAAAACGTGTATGTTACAGTGATCTCCATCACCGTCTTAGTAGTTTGCCTCAAATCTAAATACTCCTGAGCTAACCTCTCCCTCTTCACCAAGGGAATGTTCCTCGCATGGAACATCTTCAAGTACCACTCCCAAGTAATAACCATCTCTTTGCTTAGGAGTGTAAGCACAGGTCACCAATCTCCACTAGTCCTTCGCTTCCAACCTAAGAAGGTTCAGGGCACACTTGAACTTCTGGTTAGTAGGGCAAGAGCATGTAAAGAAACAAACCTCCACATTAGATAGCCACCTTATCGCTACAATCAGGTCACTAACTCCATCAAACTTTAGGGGCTTCGTATTGTCAAAACTGGAAAACTCCCTCCGCTCGAACCCTTACAGCAGAAACAACTGCAACAACACCAACATCAGAAGATCAGCGTACCGATCATCTCCTAGACAAAAACATCTCCTAGATATACCTCCATATAGCAGCAGCCACCTCAGTGGTGATGATCTCCCAAATCGGATCATCAGTAAACCCTAGGCTATATTAGCCACTTACTCCTAACCCGGAACCAAATCCTCTCATAAACACCATACTGAAAATAAACCAATATATATATATATATATATATATATATATATATATATATATATATATATATATATATATATATATATAACATATGCCACATTAAACTTTGCTACAATCACGAGACAAGATTAAATCATTGGGGCTTGTGACTTCCTTGCTACACGTACGGGTTCTGTGCATTCAGTAGTATGGGCCCATACTACCTTCCACACCTACCCGTATTTGTTTCAAGGATCATCATAACCGCCCAACACAAATACAACAACTAAGATACACATATATCCTATCCTCACTCTCTCTCTCTGGTAGCTAAAACTTCCTCATCAGGTCGGCTACTCACACATATACTCATCCATGAAACTTCCACCAACCCTGCAACACTCGCGTATGCTAATCATACATAACACTGGATCAATACTTTATTCTACCCTAAGCCCACAACAAAACAAGGAGCATGAAATAAGGCTAACACAAACATTCTCTGGCTATAAAATCCTAGTTATGTACAACTATGATGCATACACTAAGCACTTACAGTAATGATGTCAATTTCATTCAATAAGTAACCCTAGGCTATCAGGCATCATGTATCAAGAAATTCTATCATGCAATTCCTAAAGATCCCTTGCCTATCAATGGCATGTTTTTTTTATCATAAATATCATATCAAATAATAGTGGGGTAACTTGGAGTATACTTTCTTGCTCCGGCTAATTGTACACATCGCATCCTTCCTTGGTTACTTTTGAAAACCATTTTTAAAACTTTTAAAGCTCCCTAGTTTGAGTCTAGATTCACACGAATGTTCATCCAATTCTCTCAAACCAAGGCTCTAATGCCAACTTGTAACGTCTTAAAAATCAGCGTAAATTTAAACTTTTCAAAAACAACTCATTAACCATAAAGTGTGTACAAAACCAGTGTTTCAAAAGTATAATCATAATCAAAGTATCCCAATATCTAATATAATAAAAACAAGAATATGTGCACTATTAATCCTTCACTTTCCCGCGATCCTCTGAAGAACCTGAAACAATAAACTGAAACCATAAACCAACACTTAGTGAGTTCCCCCAAGGTACCACCACATAACATAACAAACAACAACATGTATATATGAGCCTTCCTCATAACTGGACTATGTAACATCCCGACTCCCAGGTATAACATTTAATTATATACATCCTTTATTTCATAGGAACTCGACGAGTTGGATGCCCCAACTCGCCGAGTAGAGGAGATAATGGCCGCGTGATTTTTAGAGTCTACTCGACGAGTTGGAGGACCCCAACTCGACGAGTTGGTGCTAAGTGAGAAAACCCTAATTTTAAGGGTTTGTATCCTATTTAAAGGAACTTAAGCCTCCATATTTGCCTCCCTTGTCACCTTAGAGCTCTATAAGAAACCCTAGATTAGTTCCACTCGTTGTGAGAGAGAATAAGTGAGTGAGTGAGTGAGTAAGAGAGAGACAGAGAGAGACTAATTTGAGTGTTCTTGTGAATTTTTGGAAGGAAAATTGCAGAGCAACACAGATTGGATCGAGGAGGAACTGTTGGATCGAATGTTCTTCAGTTATTAGCTTCTGTTTGGAGGTAAAAAGCTACCATCTTGATCATTTCTTTTGTTATATCTCATTCTAGGGAGTTTTTAGGGTTTTCTCTCATCCATCTTTTGGTTATTGAGTCACTTAAGCATGTCATGAGATTGAAACCTCAGATCTGGACTATAGGAGGTCTTATAAGCCCAAAGATCCAAGCTTTACTAAGCTAGAGGCAAGCTTTTATTCATCTAACCATATATATAGCTTATGTTGGAATTTGGATCCCTAGATGCCATGCATGGATGTAAAGCTTGTAGCTTTACGTGGTATTCAGCCTTGGGAGACTAGATCTAGAGTTTGCGACCATAATTCTTCTTAGAATCGTATGAATGAGAAGTTGGTGAGGGAGACTCGGCGAGTGCATGAGCCAACTTGACGAGTCAGTTAGGGTTTTTCCCAAAGGATTGTACGCGCTACAACTCGGCGAGTTGATGAGACAACTCGACGAGTTAAGATGGATTTTCCAGATATTCCGGAAAACGAAGGAACTCGACGAGTTGCATGGGTGCACTTGATGAGTCTAGTCAACATGGACTGTTGTCTGGAGCGTTGACTTTTGTTGACTTTTAGGGTTTGGTTAAAAATGGACCTTACAGACCATAGAGGGTTAAAATGGTCTTTTCACCCTTTGAGATTTGGTGGAGGAGTTAGCTTAGCATATCAAGTGGTTATTACAATTTGCTTATTATAGATAATTATATTATGTAGGCGGAGTCTAGACTATTTGTGGGGTGTTAGATCTACTCGCTTACTTCTGAAGTGAGTCTTCTCACTATACTTACCTGAGTCATAATACCAAGTGACCGTAGGGTCTTATTTGAGTTATGTGATATTATACATTTTGTATTTGTGATTTATGCTATGTTATTCTGTGTTTTATTGAGGTCGAATTGGAGGGTCCAAACCGAGTTGTGATACTGGAGGGTCTTCACTGAGATATAGGACTAGAGGGTCCAACTCGAGTTGTGAGACCGGAGGATCCTCACTGAGCGCTGAGATTAGAGGGTCTTCACCAAGACGCATGGGGCCGGAGGGTTCATGTCGAGTTATAGCCATGAGAGTCTTATTATTTGTGTATGTGGTATTTTGGGGAACTCACTATGATTCGTGCTTATCGTGTTGTGTGTTATGTGTTTCAGATACTTCTTATGATCGCAGGAAGGTCACGGCTTGATTGTACACATCTGTCGAGACTATGTTTGAGGATTCTAAGATACTATTATTTATTTTGTGGACTTGTGTTTGATATTTGAGACAATTGTGATTTTTGAGAAATATGACATGAGTTTTTAGGTGTTTTAAAAATGTAGAATTTTGTTTGAAATTTTACGGTGTTACAAGTTTGTATCAGAGCCTTGGTTTGAGGGATTAAGATGTACTCTCGGGTATGTTCAACTCAAACTGAGGATTTGAGAAGATTTTTCTAAAAAGAAATGATTTTTCTAAAACGATAAGAGTTTCAAAGAGAAAACGAGACGGAGCAGTTTGTACAATTAGCCAGAACAGTGATTTCCCAAAATACCATTATTTGTTTATATTATGAGTTATTATTGAGATATTAGAGCTGCATGCTAGAGAATAGGCTAGGTACTTCAGAAATAAGGGCTAGATTTGTCTGATTCATGATGCCTTAGCCTAGGGTATGCCATTGATTGATTTTATCTGGTATTTGCTCTGTATATGTATTGAGTAGGGAGAAACATAGCAGGAATGTTTAGAGAGAGTTTGAGTAATCTAGGAGAGATACTTAGATGAGCATTGAGGAATCTACCAAGAGAGTAGTTGAGATCCATGAGGGATAGAGTATTGTGAATTAGGATCGTAGGATGAGGACTTGAGACGACTACAGGTTGGTGTGGAAAGTAGTATTGGGCACATACTACTGAAAACACCAGATCTATATGCGACCCCAAGTAAGAATCATAGGATGCTAAGGAGTGTGTAGGGGTAGGTAATAAAGTGAGTATGTGTATTGAGCTAGTCTCTAATGATTTTGTGTTTATGTTTCAGAGACACTATGGTGATTACCCGCAACAACCCCGGGGGCAATGCTGCTAGTAGCAAGGAGATCCGCAGGATCATTCATGAGGAGGTGGTCGCAGCTATCTGAAAGGCCAAACCAAAGATGTTTGTGTCTATTAAGACCATGTTGATTGAGACATTTTATGAGCGATACACTGTTGTTATAGAGGCAGTTACTGTTGCAGCCACCACGACCATAGTTGCAGCCCAGCCACTGGGAGGTGACTCATTGCTGTTTTGTGAGTTCAACAACATAAAGCCACTAGATTTTGATGGGATGCAGGATCCGATAGCTACCATGAGATGGATCTCTGACATTGAGGGGTGTTTTTATACGTGTTCATGTCCAGAGCATCTAAGAGTCCGGTTCGCGCTAAACCAGCTTCGCTTGGGAGCAAAGGGCTGGTGGAAGTTTGTGACGACTGATTTTACCCCTGTAGATCATGCTGCAATGACTTGGGAGAGGTTCACCAAATTGTTCCGAGATGAGTATGTTCCCCAGGTAGAGAGGGAACGTTTGGCATAGGAGTTTCTATCTCTCGAGTAGAAGACAAAGTCAGTGACTAAGATTATGAGGATGTTCCATGAGAGGGTGTTGTTCTGCCCTGAGCACATGTCCACTGAGCGGGCATGTGTAAGTTAGTATTTGAGCATCTTGAGGAGAGATATTCGGGAGTTCATGGAGAATTCATCTTATCAGAAATTGGTTGAATTGCAGACCAATGCCAGGAGGAGAAAGATTGAGCTGTAGATTCAGACCAGGGAGGAGGGAGAACAGCAAATGAGAGATAGGAGATCGATATAGTCGCAGTCGGTGGCTAAGTGGGATAAGCCCGATGATTCGAGAGCTAGAGGCCATAAGGGCCACACTTGTAGCAAATACGGCAAGAGCCACGAGGGGTCTTGTCGAACAGGGATTTGCTACAAATGTGGCAAGGAAGGGCATATGGCGAGGGACTGCCCCAAGGGATTTTCTATTTGCTTTCACTGCAACCAGACGGCCCATCGGAAGGCTGAGTGTCCCCAGCTCACCCAGGGATTAGCCCCGATTGCTACTCATGTTGCTTTACATGTTACTGATGGCCAGTTGGGGAAGGTCGAGTCTCCAAGGGATCGTGGGAGATCATTTCAACTGATAATGGAGGATGTCCACGTTGCGCCTGGTGTTGTTGTTGGTATATATCTCCTTATTTTATGTTGTTTTGAGATTTGATTATGCTTATATTGTGTTGTGTATATGTACTTTTCTTGTGAGTTATGTGCCTGTTATGGTGTTATTTGACTCGGGTGCGAGTCGATCTTTTGTGTCCTTATCCTTTAGTCATCACATTAGTGTCAGAAGCGAGGCATTGAGTCGACCATTGAGGGTTTCTATAGCCGACGAGCATGCGGTTTTTGCCACTGATGTATTCCAGGGATGTGTATTAGAGATTTTTGGTGTTGAGTTCCCAATAGATCTCGTGTCGATAGCGATGGGTGACCATACGAGACCCTAGTAGGGGAGTGCATACTGTGTAAGGTGAAGATACTAGACCTGGATCAACAATCTATTCTATCTCCAGGGCGAAGCAGAGTTTACAGCAGGGATATATGGGATATTTAGCATATGAGATGGATATGAGAGTTACCACTGAGAGGTTATGTTCTATCTCCGATGTTCCGATTGTGTGTGAGTTCCTGAATGTTTTCCCCGAGGAGTTACCGGGTGTGCCTTAGGAGAGGTAGGTGGCGTTCTGGATCGATTTGGTTCCGGGTGCGGTGCCTATTGCTAAGGCACCTTATCCCCTTGTGCCTCCCAAGAAGCAAGAGTTTTCCTCGCAGCTCCAGGAGCTGCTAGGGAAGAGTTTTATTAGAGCGAGTAGCTCACCATGGGGAGCGCCGATCCTTTTCGTCATGAAGAAGGATGGTTTACACCGGATGTGTATCGACTACCGGGAGTTGAACAAGTTGACGGTCAAGAGCAGTTATCCAATACCGAGGATCAACGATTTGTTTGATCAGTTAGAGGGGTTATCTTCGTTTTCCAATATTGATTTGAGATCTAGGTATCATCAGATGAGAATTTATGAGGTGGATATCCAGAAGACGGACTTTAGAACTTGTTATGGGCACTACGAGTTTGTGGTGATGTCTTTCGGACTCACCAATGTACTGGTAGTGTTCATGGATCTCATAAACCGGGTGTGCAGGCCTATGTTGGATTGGTCGGTGATCGTGTTCATCGACGATATTCTGGTATACTCCATGTCCAAAGAGCGGCATGAGGAACATCTTCGAGAGATTCCTGGGGTATTGAGGACGGAGAGGCTTTACGCCAAATTCTCCAGGTGTGATTTCTGGTTGCAAGAGGTCTAATTCCTAGGGCACCTCGTTAATCAAAATGAGATTTTGGTTGACCCGGCCAAGATTAAGGGAATTATGCGATGGGAAGTGTCGAGGTCCCCATCCGAGATCAGAAGTTTTCTTGGCCTGGTAGGCTACTACCAGAGATTTATCAGAGATTTTTCCAAGATTGTTGTCTCTTACCAGATTGACCAGGAAGGGTGTTACTTTTTCCTGGGGGGGCGAGCAGCATGCCTCATTTGAGACTCGTCGCCAAAGATTGTATGAAGCTCCAGTGTTAGCCCTTCCCGAGGGAGTGGAGAACTTCGTAGTTTAATGTGATGCATCTATATCATGGATGGGTGCGGTGTTGATGCAGAGGGGGCACATGATAACATATGCATCGAGGCAGTTGAAGCCTCACGAGACGAGGTATCCCACCCACAATTTGGAGTTGGGTAGTGGAAAACTCTCATATATGATCGATTATCATCATGTATTAAAGTTTGGATGAATTATTGTCCAAAAAGATAATGTTGAGGTAACACAATCTCATAGGTTTTTCTTGTTTTCATGTTTTCGCAAATTATTTGCATTTTCGCATGAACCCTCCCATATATATATATATATATATATATATATATATATATATATATATATATATATATATATATATATATATATATATATATATATATATATATATATGCATTTAAAATTCAAATTCCCTACACATATATTTTTTCATATATATACACATATATACATACAATTTCAAATACTCCAAAAATCAAATATATTTAAAATTTTCAAAATCAACCATTAACCAACATTATTTACAAAAAGAGTAATTGTTCCAAAAGCATTACTTCAAAATCAGAGTTTTCTCCCATCCATCTTTTGGTTATTGAGTCACCTAAGCATGTCATGAGATTGAAACCTCAGATCTGGATTATAGGAGGTCTTATGAGCCCAAAGATCCAAGATTTACTAAGCTAGAGGCTTTTATGCATCTAACCATATATAGAGCTTATGTTGGCATTTCGAGCCCTAGATGCCATGTATGGACGTAAAGCTTGCAGCTTTATGTGGTATTTCAGCCTTGGGAGGCTAGATCTAGAGTTTGGGACCTTAATTCTTCTTAGAATTGTCTGAATGAGAAGTTGGTTAGGGGGTCTCGGCGAGTGCATGAGCCAACTCGATGAGTCGGTTAGGGTTTTTACTGATGGACTGCACGTACTACAACTTGGCGAGTTGATGAAATAACTCGACGAGTTGAGATGGACTTTCCAGATATTCTAGAGAAAATGAAGGAACTAGATGAGTTGCATGGGTGCACTCGACGAGTTTAATCAACATGGTCCGTTGACTGGAGCGTTGAATTTCGTTGACTTTTACGGTTTGGTCAACTATGGACCTTAGAGACCATGGAGGGGTAAAATGGTATTATCATCCTTTAAATTTAGTGGAGGAGTTAGCTTAGCATATCAATCGGTTATTACAATTTTATTATTAGAGATAATTATATTATGCAGGCAGAGTCTAGACTGTTCGTGGGGTGCTAGATCTACTCACTTACTTCTGAGGTGAGTCTTCTCACTATGCTTACCTGAGTGGTAATAACGAGTGACTGGAGGGCCTCATTTGAGTTATGTGATATTATGCATTTTGTCTTTGTGATATATGTTATGTTATTATGTGTTTTACTGAGGTCAGACCGGAGGGTCCAAACCGAGTTGTGAGACTGGAGGGGCTTCACTGAGATAAAAGACTGGAGGGTACAACACGAGCTGTGAGACCGGAGGGTCCACATGATCGGAGGGTCTACACCGAGCTGTGAGACTAGAGAGTCTTCACCAAGATGCATGAGGTCGGAGGGTCCATGCCGAATTATAGCCATGAGAGGCTTATTATTTGTATATGTGGTATTTTGGGGAACTCACTAAGCTTCGTGCTTATCGTGTTGTGTGTTATGTGTTTCAGGTACTTCTCAGGATCACAAGAAGATGCCAACTTGATTGTACACATCTGTTGAGACTATGTTTGAGGATTCTGGGATACTGTTATATATATTTTGTGGATTTGCGTTTGACATTTGAGACAATTTTGATTTTTGAGAAATATGACATGAGTTTTTATGTGTTTTTAAATGAAAATTTTGTTTGAAAATTTACGGTGTTATAGACTGCCTCCCAGGCCTATAGACTATCTAGGCCACTCTTCGGGCCTTCGGCCTAACTGGACTACCTCGCATGCCTTCGGTCTATCTGTGTGGCCCTAGGCGTCGTGGCCTTCAGCACCAGCTGGCCCGACTCAACCCATCAAGCCATAACATGTCAACATATACAATAATGAACAATGATCAACAAACACAAGTAGGCCTACAGATCTACCTGTCTAATCACATAACCAATGACCACATAAGTACAGTGAGGGAAAATCACCTCTCAGCCTAGAAAAATAGTTGAATAGGTCTCTGCTTCGAATATCAGCTCTACGTATGGCCTATTAATCAAATAGTGACCAATCTCAAACATAACTCCAAATACCCACAACACTCTTAGGTCAAACTTTTTCAAACCTCGGTCACAACTAAAAGTAAAAAAAGAAAACCAAGTCAACTTAGCTGAGTACGCTAGGTGTACTCAGACTATACGCGGGGCGTACTCGAGCATTGACCAAAAATGGGGGCTTAACCGTGAGTGTACCACTTGGTATGCCATGCGTACATGCTTGGCTCCTTTTCCATCTCATTAAGAGCTTAGTACTTAAGCCCTTACGACCAAATTACAGATCTGGACCCCAAATGTTGTCCTTGACCATAAAGTTTACAACTTTATTGTCTTGCACGACTATTAAGTGCTAAATACCAAAAAAATATATCCTCTTAACCAATTAAGACATGCATAGAAGGGAAATAATGACCAATACCACATTTTTATGCTTCTAGACACTCCAAAGCATCTAAAAGGACAACTTAAATGAATTGGAGTAGCTCATACTCAAAATACCAAACTAATGGGATCAAATGCACACAAACTTCATGGACAAACTAGATCGAAGCATAGCTTCATCAAGTCTATAGATTTTTACCTCCAAATAATACCAAATGATGTTCCCATTCTGGATCCAAAGAGTCCCACTCCTCCAAGATGATCTTCTATTCTTCCTCTCTCCTGCAAGATTGCTAAAACACACACAAAATGCTCAAGAATGCTCTAAAATGGGTTAGGGTTAGCTTGGGGACGAAAGTGGGTTGGATGTTGATGAAAGGAGGCGGGTTGGGGACTTAAGGATGCTTAAATAGGTCCATACCCTAAAAATTAGGGTTTGAGGTTCTGGCACGTACGCCCAATGTGCTCTATGTACATCCAGCGTATGTGAGCTCCGCCCAGATTTTGCAAAAATTCCATTATAGGCCATTTTATAACACATGTCATACACAAGGGCCAAAATGCAAGTACTCTTTATACTTAGGGTTAAAATTGGAAATACCTCATCATCGAGATGTTACATTATGCTTTACCCCTTTTCCTTGCCTTTTCACCTTTACACTCTTAATGTCGTCTTCTTTACAACCTACCTTCTCTAACTCCATTTTGACCATTATTGGCTCCTCTAAATCCCAACCTATGTCTTCATAAACTATCTCAACCTTTTCATATAAGTCATCGTCCACTTTATCAATTTCCTCTTCCACTTAATCCTTAGGAGTAGTAAATGCAATCACCTCTAATGTCATAGGAACTGAGGCTCTTTGTTTAAAACATTTGACTTTGTCCTAATAGGGCTTCTGCTAAACTTTCAACTCTTCTTCCATCATCTTTCAATTTCAACTAGCTCATCAAGATCTTCTTCCATATTATCCCTTTTTGACACTTCATCTTTTGGCTTTTCATGATTTACTTTTGGACTCATTTCAAAGGTAAATGCTTCATCTTCTACATGAAGTGTGATTTTTGGTTAGTGGATGTCAACTAGAGCTCTTGCGCTACTAATAAATGGTCTTTCTAAAATTATGGGAAGTTCTTCATCTTCCTTTATAACGAGAACCACAAAGTCAACTAGAAAAATATACTTTCCCATCTTCACTAAAAATTCTTCAATGATTCCACGTGGGTAAGTGATCGAGTAATTCACCATCTGTATTGTCATCCTTGTGTCTTGGAGCTTTGGTAATCCGAGCTTCTGGTAAAGAATAATGCAGAAGGTTAATGCTTGCCCCCGGATCGACTAAAGCATTAATAGAAGTGGAGTTGCCAAATTCACAAGGTAGAGATAGTTGGCCTGGATCTCCCATCTTTATTCACAATCCATTGATGATCATGGCTGAGCACAAATCATTAAGTACTATAGTTTAGGCCTTTTCCAACTCCTTCCTATTGGTCATCACATGAGGTTGCATTTTTGGGTCTTGATTTCTAGGTGGTAACCTCTCATTAACAGTTGTAGTAAGTTACCAAGTTGTGTCTCTATATTTTTGACGGAGGCTTGATGATTTATCACATTAACATCAGTAGCATCATGTCTTTTTTCAGATGCCTCCATAAACCTATGAAGTACCGATTAAAAATTCATATTCTTTTCAGGTGGTGGTTGCTGTTTTTGGTAAAAACCCCTACCAGTTTGTCTATATTTTTCATCTTTCTGCTTCCTGTACTCGTCATATGACAACCATTCCTTCTTGGGCTTCCTCCAATCTTCATCATACTTTTCACCACTATAGTAGAACACTTGTGCCTTCTTGTTCCCATTTTCATCTAAATCACAATCCTTGGTCAAATGTGGCCCATTACAATTATCATACACAACTCTTGTGGCATGAATGGATTATTCTACTTTTGTCATTTGCCTATCCATATTTTCTAACTTTGCAAAAACTACAGCCATGTTCTTGTTCCCTTAATCTCCTTTACCTCTAGTTACATCCTCTCGTGGGTTGTGGTACTCACGTGAGTGCTTTTCAAACTCTTCAATCATCTCTTTAATAGTTGTCAACTCCTTTTTCGTCATTGGTCCTTAAGAGTCAAAAAATCATCTTGTTGTTACATTTACTCCATCATAGAAGATGGAAATTTCTTGTTGGACATTAAGATCATGTTGAGGACAACTTCTAAGAAAGCCTCTGTACCTCTCCCATGCTTCCTACAATGACTCTCCAATATCTTGTTGAAAATTAACAATTTTCTTCTTAATCTTTGAGATCTTTAAAGGTGGACTAAATTGCTCAGTAAATGCATCACGAAGATTTGTTGAACTAGTAATATATTTGGGTGCAAGTGACTTCAACCAAACCTTGGCTTTACCGAAAAATTTCACCGGAAGCATCCTAAGTAACAGTGATTCACCTGGCACATTAGGAACACTGCAGTAGTTGGCAATGTCCTTTACTTCATCAATATGCTTCAAAGCATCCCCATACTCTTTCCCGACGAAAGTTATATCCTTGAGCCTTAATATAATGTGATCCTTGAGCTTGGAACTTCTTTCAACTGCTATATTGGGTAGAATTAGACTTGGTGCATGTTCTTAGTGTATCCTCTTCTTGTAATCTCCCATCGTCGTCCTTGTAATGTCCGCCATCTATTCAATGTCGCTTTGCATCTCTTCCTCATCTGAACTTTCTTCAGCAGATGATCCTGGTTCGTATCCTACATCCCCTTTACTTGGAGTCTTCTCAAAAAGATCAAAGATTTTCAATTTGAAAAGTGTTGCTAGAATCACTGTAACATCCCAAAATTCGAGCATGAAAATTTCATTTTTGAATTAATAATTTTTAAAACATTTTACCATAACATTGTCAATAAAACAACACATTACAAAATCATAATATTGTGTCCCAAACCATGACATCAAAATAATGAAAATCAGAGTGCAATCCCAGAAAATCCGATGCAGAATCATGTGTGTGTGTGTGATGCGATGCGATGCTACGCTGTCTACTCCTTCCGCTTAGACGAAGAGGTACCTGAAACCAAAACAGAAACCGTAAGCACAAAGCTTAGTGAGTTCCCCCATCATACCACATACCATACAATATCACCGGTATCTTTCAACCGGTAATCATCATCGGTATCTTTCAACCGGTATTCATCGTCAGTATCTTCCAACTGGTAACTTCTATCGGTATCTTTCAACCGGTAATCATCATCGGTATCTTTCAACCGGTAACCAATATCGGTATCTTTCAACCGGTAACTGGGGACTATTCCACCCCCTACCACTAGCATACAACATCAAGATATAAACATACAATCAGGCATATCCGGGTACTGACCTACCCTTCGGCCCTAAGGACCACTATCAGGGAAACTGATCCTTACTATACATATAGCATATCATAAAGATAAATCTCATAACCAAAGCACATAACCAGACCAAGATCATTATCACAAAGACAATCATATCCTAAATATTCCTCTTTGGTGGGTCGACATTGTGGCCTTAGACCCACCCATACCGGAAGGTAACTCACCTCGTACAAGTAGTTGCTGATAATCTGCACGGGAAACCAATATCTGCCACTGCTACGGAAATCCTCGGGATATAATCCCCACAAAACACTCAGTTAAAATCTGATATCTACTCTTAGGGTAACATGACTATTTTACCCCTAACCAAGTCCAAGTCAAAGTCAACTTCCAGTTGACCCGACTTGCCGAGTTGGACCGTCAACTGGTCGAGTCCCTACACTTTACTTGTCCTTATCCATGACTCAACTCGTCGAGTTTGGTAACGACTCGACGAATTCCCCTTCTTTATGAACATCAATGAACCTTCATCTGACTCACCGAGTTGTATGAACAACTCGTCGAGTTCTAGGGATGTCAAAAAGTCTCGTGGGACCCCGTTCCAGTGGGGCTCCGTCCCGTTTGGGGGATTTAAAAAAAAAATCGTGGGCAGGGACGGGGGTAGGGGCAAGGTCAACCCCTGTCTTAATTTCGGGGGCGGGGGCGGGGGTAGGCAATCCCGTCCCGAAATCCCCATGGGGACCCCCGTTAATAAATTACACATATATTTACATATATTAATTATATAAATATAATAAACTACAACATGATTTTGAGCTTCCAAAATTCATCAAAAAACATGTTTTTAAGTTGTTAGTATAATTTTTCAAAATGCCATAACTTTTTTATTTTTAACATATAAAATTTTGCTATATATAATTATTTGTTACCAAAAAATAGCTTATTTTAGCATAAATAACAACTTCTTTTAGCCCAAAAAAACTAGCCCAAAATCAATCGGGGGCGGAGGAACGGGGGTAATAAAGGGGATTCGGGGGCGGGGACGGGGGTAAGAACATTGGACATTCCGTGGGCGGGGGCGGGGGCGGGGGGATGGGGAAATTTCGGGGTCGGGGGTGGGATATGCACTCCTCGCCCCATTTTCCACCGTTGACATCCCTATCGAGTTCACCTTCATTTAATGAACAAGTCCTGACCTTGACTTGCCGAGTAGTATGAAAAACTCGTCAAGTTCATCTTCAAACATAAGAAGGTTGCCCTGGACTCGCTGAGTCCGTTCTAGCACTCGTCGAGTCCCATGAACTTTAGGTCTAAAACTAAGTCCAATGTGTTGGGTCACTCCTTCTATCCTGCTACAACCCTTCTAACACCCAACTAAGTTCTCTTGACCCTCAAAAAATATGAGACTCAAAGCCTTGGACTCGTCGAGTCCCAAGAACGGACTCGCCGATTCGATAACGTCCACACCGTAAATCCTCGATTTTTGATGTACAACACTTGTCCAAATGATAGATCCAAGCCCCTAAGCTCGATCTAGCACATAAAGTTACGACCTTTACGTGCATGCATGGGACTTTTGATCCAAAAAGGCTCTAAAATGGCTCTTTTGTTGCATGGGGCCTTCCTTGGGTGCAAAAGCAACCCAAATCTGCCTTGTGACTCTTCCCAAGTGCTAGATTCGAAGTCTCAACTCCCAACCATGTTTGCAAATCATGGTTGGTCACCTCATATGGCTTAAAAGCCCTAAATCTTCCCCAAAAATGGATCTAACAAACAAGCAAGCAAGGTACAAACTTTATACATTTCAAAGACTGCAAATGATGAACCAAACTCGAACCCATCAGCCTCCTCTTGATCCTTCTATGCTCTTCCTTCTTCCTTGAGGTCAAAACCCACAAAAGTCACTCAAAAGCCTTAGTTATTGCACCAAAACACTTAGGGTCTGGTATGGAGAGTCTTTGGGAGCATTAGGGACGAGTGGTGGCTGAAAGAGATGACTAAATAGGGTGCAAACCCTCATATTAGGGTTTTGTCCAGTCAGAGCCTACTCACCGAGTCTGGCCGTCGAATCGACGAGTCCATCACTTAAGTCCCGTGTCTAATCCCACTCCTACTCGATGATTTGGGCCTTCAAATCGCCGAGTCCCAGGCCAAACATGCAAAATATAACAAAATAAATTACATGCCAGGAACCGAGTGCTACAAATCTCCCCCACTTATTTCAAACTTCATCCTCGAAGTCTACTGCTCATTCCTAGATAGGTTATGGGTAATGCTCCATCATCTCATCCACTGGCTCCCAAGTCCACTCCGAGCCCTTCCAGTGTTGCCATTGCACCTTCACTAGCTCCACCTTCTTGTTCCTCAGATCCTTCGACTTCCGGTCGAGGATCACCACTGGCCGCTCAATATAATTCAGGTTGTCATCGATTTGAATATCCTCTAAGGGTACCACTTCTAAGTCGTCCACCAGGAACTTCCGCAGCTGGGAGACCTGGAAAGTGTTGTGGATCTGGCTAAGTTCGACTGGCAAATCCAACCTATACGCCACCTTGCCCGCTCTGGCTAAGACCCTGACTGGTCCAATGTACCTTGGGCCCAACTTTCCCCGTTTTCTGAATCAGATGACGTCGTTCCATGGCGACACCTTCAGGAGAACCATATCCCCGACCTAGAACTCCAGGTCTGATCAGCGCTTATCGGTATAACTTTTATGTCGGCTCCGAGCAGTCTGAAGCCTTCTCTGGACCTGTTAAGTCCTCTCTGTCTTCTCGAGCACTACTTCGGTGCTCCCCATTACCCTCTGGCCCACCTCTCCGTAACATATCGGGGTCCTGAACTTCCTCCCGTACAACATCACGAAGGGAGGACGATCGATACTCGCGTGATAACTATTGTTGTATGAGAATTCAGCCAAGGGAAGGTAAGTATCCCAACTACCTCTAAAGTATAAGACACACGCCCGCAACATGTCCTCCAAATTCTGGATGGTTCGCTCACTCTGACCATTTGTCTGCGAATGGAAGGCGGTGCTAAAATGCAGACGAGTACCCAACTCGTCATGAAACTTCTTCCAAAACCTGGAAGTGAACCGAACATCTCTATCTGAAATCATCGACACTGGCACCCCATGCCGCGCCACCACCTCCCTGATATAGATGTCGGCCAGCATCTCAGCTGAGATGCTCTCCTGAATCGGAATAAAATTAGCACTCTTGGTCAATCGAAAGACAATGACCCAAATCGAATCCACTCCCCGCGCGGTCCTGGGAAGGTTTGTGATAAAATCCATCGTAATGTCCTCCCATTTCCACAGCGGGATATCCAACGGATGCATCTTGTCGTGAGGTCTCTGATGCTCGGCCTTGACCTTCCTGCAGGTCAATCACCACTCCACGTACCATGCCACATCCCGCTTCATGCAGGGCCCCCAATAGTCAAAACGAAGATCCCTATACATCTTCTTCGCCCCGGGTTGAATGGAGAATCAAGACTTGTGCGCCTCCTCCATCAGAACCTGGCACACACCCCCGTGGTACGGCACCCACACCCTACGGTGTAGTGTTAGTAATCCTCGGCTGTCATAGTCGAAGGAGGAAACCTGTCCCATAATCCGCTCGCTCTTCCGATGTTCCTCCTTCATGGCCTCCTGCTGGGCCTCCCGAATACGCTCCAAAAGCGGAGTCACCACTGTCATCCTCAAATAGATATCCCTGATCGGTGCTGCCTTGTGGCTAAGCACGCTGGCCACCACATTGGCCTTTCCCGGGTGGTAGAGGATCTCACAGTCATAATCCTTTACCACATCAAGCCACTGAGGATGTCTCATATTTAGATTTGGTTGTTGCATGAGATACCTCAGGCTCTTGTGGTCCATGTAAATCGTACAACAAACCCCATAGAGGTAATGATGCCAAATCTTGAGGGAGAACTCAACAACCCCCAACTCCAAATCATGTGTCGGATAGTTCACCTTGTGAGGCTTCATATATCTCGAAGTGTAATCAATGACATGCCCTCTCTGCATCAATATTGCATCCAAACCCAAGATGGACGCATCAAAATACACGACAAAATCCTCCATGGTCTCTTGCAGGGCTAAGATTGGTGCCTCACAGAATCTCTATCTTAATGTCTCGAATGCAGACTGTTGCTCAGGTCCCCAACGAAAGACCACGACCTTCCTCGTTATCCTGGTCAAGGGTACAACTATCTTGGAGAAATCCTGAATGAATCTCCGATAGTAGCCGGCTAATCCTAGGAAACTTCGAATCTCGGATGGAGACCTCGGAACCTCCCACCTCATCACGGCCTCCAGTTACACCTCGCGCAACCAGAACTCACACTTGGAGAACTTAGCATAAAAGTTCTCCCTTCTCAAAATCTCCAAAACCTCTCGCAGATGCTCCTCGTGCTCCTCCTGCATCTTGGAATAGACAAAGATGTCATCGATGAAAACTATCACAGACCGATCCAGCATCGGCCCGCACACGGTTCATGAGATCCATGAACGCGGCAGGAGCATTGGTAAGCCCGAAAGGCATCACCAAAAACTCATAGTGACCATAACGGGTCTGAAAGGCAGTCTTCTACACATCCTCCTCTCTGACCCTCCTCTGGTGATACCCTGAACGCAAATCAATCTTGGAGAACCAAGATGCTCCCTGCAGCTGATCAAAGAGATCATCGATCCTCAGGAGTGGGTAACGGTTCTTTACCGTCACCTTATTCAGCTCCCGATAATCTATGCACATCCGATGCGACCCGTCCTTCTTCTTCACAAACAGAATCGAGGCTCCCCAGGGAGAACTGCTCAGTCTAATGAATCCCTTGTCTAACAGCTCCTGCAACTGTGTAGACAACTCCTGCATCTCAAGAGGATCCAACCGATATGGTGTCTTGGCTATCGGAGCCGCACCAGGGACCAGGTCGCTTATGAATTCCACCTGTCTTTCCGGAGGTACCCCGAGCAACTCCTCGGGGAATACATCCTCAAACTCCGGTACTACAGGCACATCGCCCACCATCGCCCTACCCGCCACCCGGGTATCCATAACATAGGAGACATAACCTGCGCAACCCTGCTGGAGGTAGTGCCTAGCCTTCGCTGCCGAACATAAAGCTGGTCCTCGTTGTGGCCTTTCGCCCTGAACCACCAGCTCTCCCCCACTAGGGGTCCTAATCCGTACTGACTGCTGCGTGCAGTCAATCACTGCCCCATTGGGGCTCAGCCAATCCATGCCAATAATAACCTTGTTCCTCCACAAAGGTATGGGAACCAAGTCCACCAGGTAACGTTCCTTGAACGGCCTCAAAACATAATCCCAGTAGACCTCTGACGCTCGTACCGACCAATCGTCCGCAATCTCGACCTCTAGAGGGCAATCCAACATACCCGAAGACTCCGGAAACTTCTTGCTAAGTGCAAGAGAGACAAATGATCGAGTGGCACCCGAATCAAACAACACCTGAATTGGGATACTATTCGCATGGAATGATCCTAAGCATGGCACATAATATATCGAAATCACAGCGACAAAACATAAAAGCATAAAATAAAAAATCATATTGGTCACTACATCGGGTGCAGCGCGTGCCTCCTTGGCTGTCAGCTAAAATGCTCGGCTCCGAACCACTGGAGCCTCCAACTTGACCTTCCGGCCATCCACAACCCATCCTGTCGCTGCTACTGCCAATCTAGGGCAATTAGCCTTTTTATGGCCCTTCTGATTGCAATGACAGCAAATCAGGTCTGACATCTGTATCACCAGAGTAGGGGCAGTACAATCCCTGCCAAAATGCCCAACATTGTCGCACTTATAGCAGCCTGAACCCGCCCAGTGCGACAAGCTCCCTCATGTGACCGACTGCATTTCGCACAATGGTCCCACCCTATCTGGCCTTTCGGCCTACCATCGGATCCCTTGGGCTTCTTCCCGAAGCCCTTGCCGTCTGCCCCTCCTCTGCCTTCCTCTTCCGGATGTGCTCCAGATCAATCTCCCTCTCCCTAGCCCTGGCAATCATGGAATCCAGGGTAGGGCAAGCTGAAAAACTGACATGCTCCCGAACATCAGCTCGTAGTATGTCATGGTAGCGAGGTCCTCATCATGTCCTCATCACCCGCATACCGGGGCACCAATAATTCCTTCTTCCAAAACTTGGCAGTGATCTCCGCCACAGTCTTCGTAGTCTGTCTCATGTCCAAGAACTCTTTGGCTAGCTGTTGAAAATCCACAGCTGGCGTAAACTCTACCCTGAATCTGGTCGCAAAGTCTAACTAGGTCATAGCCTCAACAGTCGAGGCTCCCAGAGAGTCGCTAACCGACTCCCACCAATCCCTGGCCCTGTCCCTTAAACACCCTGCAGCGAAACGGACCTTCAACCCTTCCAGGTAGAAGCTCATTAGCTGCGTAGACTCGATGTCTGCGATCCATCTCCTAGCTGCAATGGGGTCTTTCACCCTATGGAAATCTGACACACCACTCCCTCTGAAGTCCTTAAAGGATAATGTGCATGATCCTGATTGGCTGGCCGCCAAGTCACTCATGAACGCCCTGAGGCAATCCTCCATCAGCTCAATGATCCCTTCCTTGATTAACCCGAAGATAACCGGTGTCGCATCAAGGATACCTCTCATGATCTCGGACGCGATGAACTCGCGTAACCCATCATCCACATGCTCGGATCCTGCACCCGAACCCGATCCTGACCCAGATCCTGAACCTCTCGCTACATGTCGCATGACCACCATTTTGAAAATAAACATACAAATGCCAGGGTTATATATACTTTCTAGAGGTCTCACATACTTTCCAAGTATCCAGGTTCCATCTACCCGTACTTTCCTCAAGGATTGCTTCGACTTCACCAAGTCCCTTTTACCGATACCCTTTCCACTGACCTCATTCTAGGCTTCCCTAGGGTACACTCCGAGCTACCCTCCGCCATCAGCTACACTACGAGTACCCACCACCTCCCCCTAACTAGATTGCGGATACTGTTACATATCTGCTCCTTAGCTAGTTGAAGATGGCCATGACCCCATAACACAAAGCAAGCAGCATTCGTGCATTGGGTAACCAAACCAGGCATAACCTAGACAGACCATCCTACTGTTGACTAAACAGTCCTAGCATACAACTTATACAACATGCATATAAGGCACCCTCCCTAGGCCCTTAGCCCTAATTAGCATGCAATTCTCAAAATCATATATCAGGAACACAAGGCATCCTCCTAGTTCCTTAGTCCTATTCTAGCATGCAGTTTTTTGAATCAAAACCATATAACATAACATAGGAAGTACGGGTATCTTGGGGAAAACTTACTTGAGTCCGGTCGGTCGCATGCATCACACACTTCATCTTTCTTAAAATCCCTTCATTTAGATTTTAAAAACCATTTTCCTTGTAAAAATCTTTTAGTCCCTCGGTTTGAGTCCAGACACCCCCGAGGGTGTGTCCGAATCCCGCAAACCAGGGCTCTGATACCAACTTGTAGCATCCCAAAATTCGAGCCCGAAAATTTCATTTTTGAATTAATAATTTTTAAAACATTTTACCATAACATTGTCAATAAAACAACACATTACAAAATCATAATATTGTGTCCCAAACCATGACATCAAAATAATGAAAATCAGAGTGCAATCCCCGAAAATCCGATGCGGAATCATGTGTGTGTGTGTGATGCGATGCTACGTTGTCTACTCCTTCCGCTTAGACGAAGAGGTACCTGAAACCAAAACAGAAACCGTAAGCAAAAAGCTTAATGAGTTCCCCCAACATACCACATACCATACAATATCACCGGTATCTTTCAACCGGTAATCATCATCGGTATCTTTCAACCGGTAATCATCATCGGTATCTTCCAACCGGTAACTTCTATCGGTATCTTTCAACCGGTAATCATCATCGGTATCTTTCAACCGGTAACTATCATCGGTATCTTTCAACTGGTAACTGGGGACTATTCCACCCCCTACCACTAGCATACAACATCAAGATATAAACATACAATCAGGCATATCCGGGTACTGACCTACCCTTTGGCCCTAAGGACCACTATCAGGGAAACTGATCCTTACTATACATATAGCATATCATAAAGATAAATCTCATAACCAAGGCACATAACCAAACCAAGATCATTATCACAAAGACAATCATATCCTAAATATTCCTCTTTGGTGGGCCAGCATTGTGGCCTTAGACCCACCCATACCGGAAGGTAACTCACCTCGTACAAGTAGCTGCTGATAATCTGCACGGGAAACCTCTATCTGCCGCTGCTACGGAAATCCTCCGGCTATAATCCCCATAAAATACTCAGTTAAAATCTTATATCTACTCTTAGGGTAACATGACTATTTTACCCCTAACCAAGTCCAAGTCAAAGTCAACTTCCAGTTGACCCGACTTGCCGAGTTGGACCGTCAACTCATCGAGTCCCTACCCTTTACTCGTCCTTATCCATGACTCAACTCGTCGAGTTTGGCAACGAATCAACGAGTTCCCTTTCTTTACGAACGTTAATGAACCTTCATTCGACTCACCGAGTTGTATGAACAACTCGTTGAGTTCACCTTCATCCAATGAACAAAACCTGACCTTGACTCATCGAGTTGTATGAACAACTCGTCGTGTTCATCTTCAAACATTAGAAGATTGCCATGGAATCGCCGAGTCTGTTCTAGCACTCGTCGAGTTCCATGAATCCAGGTCTAAAACTAAGTCCAATGCGTTGGGTCACTTCTTCTGTCCTGCTACAACCCTTCTAACACCCAATTGAGTTCTCTTGACCCTCAACAAATATGGGACTCAAAGCCTTGGACTCGTGGAGTCCCAAGAACGGACTCACCGAGTCGATAACGTCCACACCGTAAATCCTCGATTTCTGATGTACAACACTTGTCCAAATGATATATCCAAGCCCTTAAGCTCGATCTAGCACGTAAAGTTACGACCTTTACGTGCATGCATGGGACTTTTGATCCAAAAAGGCTCTAAAATGGCTCTTTTGTTGCATGGGGCCTTCCTTGGGTGCAAAAGCAACCCAAATATGCCTTATGACTCTCCCCAAGTTCTACATTCGAAGTCTTAACTCCCAACCATGTTTGCAAATCATGGTTGGTCACCTCATATGGCTTAAAAGCCCTAAATCTTCCCCAAAAAGGGATCTAACAAACAAGCATGCAAGGTACAGACTTTATACCTTTCAAAGACTGCAAATGATGAACAAAACTCGAACCCTTCATCCTCCTCTTGATCCTTCTATGCTCTTCCTTCTTCCTTGAGGTCAAAACCCACGAAGTCACTCAAAAGCCTTAGTTACTGCACCAAAACACTTAGGGTCTGCTATGGAGAGTCTTTGAGAGCATTAGGGACGAGTTGTGGTTGAAAGAGATGATTAAATAGGGTGCAAACCCTCATATTAGGGTTTTGTCCAGTCAGAGCCTACCCGTCGAGTCTGGCCGCCGACTCAACGAGTCCATCACTTAAGTCCCGTGTCCAATCCCACTCCTACTCGACGAGTTGGGCCTTCAACTCACTGAGTCCCATGCGAAAAATGCAAAACACAACAAAATAAATTACATACCAGGAACCGAGTGCTACAATCACCCTTCTTACCTTTCTTTTTGTGAAAATCTGATTATGGATCTTCTAGTGGATGAACAATTGGAGTTTTAGATCCTCGAGTCATAAATTACTGAAACAAAAACAAAACAAAACAAAAATGCATAAAAGGAATAAAAATCATTAAACTAAAAATTAATTGAGACGAGATCACGATGTGGTTAAGATGACCACGAGGTGGTTGCACCTTAGGGAGAAAAATAAAATTAATGCAACCAAAGTAACTTTTTGTGGTTTTTACCCTACAAAAAGAATCGAAGAATTATAAACAATTAAATTATAAATCAAATAAGTCATTCCCCGGCAACGGTGCCAAAAACTTTGATGTGCACAAAAGTACCTACTAGTCTTTAATTTATAACCTAACGGACTGTTACTAACTATGCACCTATAGGCAGTGTACCTAGTTAGATTATAGTATAGCTTGGGTAAGATGGATGTCGATCACAAGGAATGAAATTCAATTAAATAAATTAACTACTTTTAATTAAATCAAGAAACAAAGTATGATTTGGGGTGTTTTTATTGATTTTTCAAGATTAGAAGAACTTAATATCAACTAACAATTAAGTAAGCAAAGAGAACAAATTAACTTCAAGAATTAAAATAATACTTCTACCTAGATCTGATTTCTCCTTCTCTTTTGGTTGATTTCTAATGGATGGATTATATTTATTACTAATTATTCAGTTATTATGATCAAATATATAGGCGTTACAAATTTATGAATTACAAAGCAATGATAATGCATAAGTTAAACACTAAAATGATATTAAGCACAATTGGACTATGAATTATACTAGTTACTTTCCTATGATCAAGTTAAGCAACCAAGCACAAATCTAGACTGATTTGCTCTCTAATACGGTTAAAGTTACTAGCTTTAATTACCTAATCTAAGATGTGATTAATCCTAGCTCTAACTATTTAATGATCATAAACAATTAGGGGACAAATTCATGTAATTAATAGGATCAATTAACACATAAAATTCTGATTTATAAGCAATATAAACTAGAACTAACTATGTTAGGGTTCATATATCAAACACAAGTAAAAATCAAATATAATCATCCAATAATCGAAATCAACACATATAGATCAAGTTCATATTCACCAAACAGAAGTAAAAGGTATTTAGCCTCTCATTGTAGCAGAAAAACACAATAGATCCATGTAAATTAAATTAGATATAAGTATGATAAGAAAATCAACTAGCTAAATGTGGAATTCTTCCAATTCTTCTTTAATCCTTGATCTTCACTTGAATTTCGATCTTCTTTCGGGTTTCTAGGGGGTTCTTAGTTGAAATTCTCCTCTAAAAAGCGATTGCATGCCTCTGGAGTCGGCCTAATGTTCGGGTTTTTATAATTGTCAAAATCTGATCACCACGTCGTGGTTGAGCGCCACCACGACGTAGTCCTCGTGTAAATCCTATATTCGCCAAGTCAGCCATTATGGTCGCGAATCTTCTATACACCACGTCGTATTGGAGACTGTGAAAACCGTTAATTTTGGTCAAACAAAGTCAAAAAGGTCAACCAGGTCAACTTAACTTGTATTAGAATTTTAGGTAAATTGTGATATTCCCTAATGCATCCAATGTACGATTGACAAGTTATAATATAAAGTACCACTCTTATTGGAAATTATCGAACATAAACCCTAAATAAGGTTAGTATCGTAACAATTCGGTAATTCATAATCCTAAATAATCCTTATACTACCCTAAATAAGGTTATATTATTTTACTATGAATAATATTCACAACACGATGTAATGGAATTCATAATCCTTATACTACATGACAAATTCATAACAAATGCTACAAATACGAATTTTAGTGAACTCGTCACCGAATACGACAAATTCCAAACCCGGCCTAAAACACCCAACTTTTAATGGAAAGAATTTAGAAATGAACCTAATTTTCATGTAACGTATTATCATTTTTTATATAAATAATACTTTTAAAACATTAGGCTATTATCCTTATTGATAGTGATCTTTTTTTTTAATTTTAATTTTTATGATTCAAATTAAGTAGTTATACATTTTTATGTCACACTTTTAATAAAAACTAACACTCTGTTATAAAAGTCCAACAATTTAAAAAAAATAAAAAATAAATAAATAAAAAAAAGAGAGAGAGAGTTGACCTTGATGAAACCTATCTCATCTTTTCCATCAAGAATTATTACCCAACATATATCAATACATTGTCCAACATATAACCAAGTTTTATCCACCAAACAATCCTCACCCCCAACCTACCCACCCCACCACCCTCCCTCCCCCTCCCTCATAAAACTACATCTAACCGACCTCTATCTCTCTCTCTCTCTCTCTCTATGTGTGTGTGTGTGTGTTCATCATCTTCATCTTCTTCATTCCTCCATTATTCTCTCAAGAACACTCAATTTTCTCTCAAGGTTATCCATCCTAAGTTGGTTCTTCAATTTTTGGTAAACTTTCCTCCATAGATCTAGTGATTTTACACACATACATACTAATTTTGTTACATTTACACACATTTATACATGTTATTGTCCATAGGGTAATACAATCTTCAAGTGTTCTTCAACCATCTTCAAGTGTTCTAAGCTTGAGGATCTTCATCTTCATCTCCTTATCCACTAAAAAATCCACTCAAGGTGAGCTCATACCCCTTTATTTTCAAGTTTTTCCAAGTTTTAGGGGGGGGGGATACAAGTAAATAAATCCTATTTGGATGATCTAAAGGATTTGCAAATTAAAAATACAAGTTATGTCACTAAAACATAACTAAGCTTAAAATAAGTTTTTTACAGAAAATGTAACGACCCAATTTTCAAGGCCAAAAATTTCATTTTTGAATTAATGCATTTAATAAACATTTTACCAAAACATTGTCAATAAAACATTCCATTACAAAATCATAATGTTGTATGTCAAACCATAACATCATAAGTATGGAAAATCAGAGTACAGTCCCAAAAACTTCTTGCGGAAACATGTGTGTGTGTGATGCACTGCTACACCGCCGGCTCCTTCCCCTTCGATGAAAAGGTACCTGAAACCAAAACCAAAATTGTAAGCACAAAGCTTAGTAAGTTCCCCCATCATACCACATACCATACAATATCGTCGGTATCTTTCGACCGGTAACCTTCATCAGTATCTTTCAACCGGTAACCTTCATCGGTATCTTTCAACCGGTAACCATCATTGGTATCTTTCAACCGATAATCAACATCGGTATTTTTCAACTGGTAACCGGGGACTATTTCACCCCCTACCACTAGCATACAATCATCAGATATAAGCATACAGTCAGGCATATCCGGGTACTGACCTACCCTTGGGTCCTAAGGACCACTGTCAGGGAAACTAATCCCTACCATACACATAACATACCATCCATATAAACCTCATAACCATCACATAACAGACAAAAATAATTATCACAAAGACCATTATCTTCTAAATACCCCTTTTTGGTGGGCCGGCATTGTGGCCTTAGACCCACCCCTACTGGAAGGTAACTCACCTCAATGTCTTGCAGTGTCTGACCATGTCATAGCCTCAACAACCGAGGCTCCCAGAGAGTCACCAACCGACTCCCACCAGTCCCTAGCTCGGTCCCTCAAACACCCGAGGCTCCCACAGAGTCACAAAATCTGACCATGTCATAGCCTCAACAGTCGAGGCTCCTAGAGAGTCACCAACCGACTCCCACCAGTCCCTAGTTCGGTCCCTCAAACACCCTGCTGCAAATTGTACCTTCGACCCCTCGAGGCAGAAGTTGGTCAGCTGTGCAGACTCAATGTCCGCAATCCATCATCTGGCAGCAACGGGATCCTTCGCCCCATGGAAATCTAGCGCACCACTCCCTCTGAAGTCCTTAAAGGACAATGTGTGTGGTCCTAACTGGCTGGTCGCCATGTCACTCCTGAACGCCCTGAGGCGATCCTCCATCAGCTCAATGATCCCTTCCTTGATCGACCCGAAGATAACCGGTGTCACATCAAGGATACCTCTCATGATCTTGGACGCGATGAACTCGAGTAACCCATCATCCACATGCTCGGATCCTGCCCCCGAACCCGATCCTGACCCGGATCTTGAACCTCCTGCTCCATGTCGCGTGACCACCATTCTGAAACAATAACATACGAATGCCAGGGTCACATATACTTTCTAGAGGTCACACACACTTTCCAAGTTTCCCGGTTCCATCTAGGCCCTCCTCGGTTCGAGTACGGATCCTCTACTTTCAGTAGTACGGGCCCACACTACCTTCCACATCTATCCTTACTTTCCTCAAGAATTGCTTTGACTTCACCAAGTCCCTTTTACCGATACCCTTTCCACTGACCTCATCCTAGGCTTCCCTAAGGCACTCTCCGACCTACTCTCCGCCATCAGCTGCACTAAGAGTCTCCACCACCTCTCCCTAACTAGCTCGCAGATGCTGTTACATATCCGCTCCTTAGTTAGCTGAAGCTGGTCAGAACCTGTTGGATTAGTGTCAAAGTCCATAACTATTTTGGTATGTACTTGACCCGATGGTGCATGGTCCTTTTGGGTTGCATTCACATAAGCAACTAGATAGGATGAATTATGGAGAGAAAGGATTAAATATGATTTATTAATATATTATGAGAATAATATATTAAAGGAGAAATCATATTGTTTAAATAAATATTAGTCAAGAATTAATTAGTAATTAGTTTTGTGACTAAAAGAGATTCATTAAACTTAAGGGACTGGAATTGTAATTATAAGATAATTGCAATTTGGGCTATCAATTGCCTTGTATTAAGGAGTGGACGAATTCTATGGGAAAGTCCATGAGGAAATCGTCCAAGGCATTAAGGAAAGGAATCTATGGGTTGCTTAGGGCTTAAGCATCCAATTTAGGGTTTCCTTGTTAGATAACCCTAATAGTCTCCTATATATATAGATCCCTTATGACCCAAAAACGTGGCTAAGCATCTTTCTAGGGTTTCACACATTTTAGGCAGCCTCCATCCTCTCTCCTCTTCATCCTCTTGCTCTTGGTGTTTCTGAACCATTAGAGGAGTGATATTTGTGACTCTAAGCTTTCTAAAGTCAATACAAGGAGGAATTGGATTATTATTGCTACATAACAATCAAGGTAATGTCTTAAACCCATTATTATGTTAATATGATTACTTGTATGCTAGAATTAGGGTTTATAGTCTTGGATAACTTGCATGTACAATAAAGAAACCTAGATCCAAGCATTAGGGTTTGTATGAGCACATAGGATGTTCTTATAACCAAAACCCATTAGTGGTATCAGAGACTTGATTGGTTTCTATTGTATTGATGCTTTGTTTGTTTGTTCAAGCTTAAAAATCGAAATCTTGGGTTTCTGGGGGCTGAACTCGCCGAGTCTATAGATGAACTTGCCGAGTCCATGCTGACTCGACGAGTCCATGCCTGACTCGACGAGTCAGTCGGTCAGAAAGAGGGAAAAACAGGATTTCTTGCTGTTTTTGCTTGAGGATACTTGCCTTATCATATTAGATCAATATAAATCCGTTTTTTTGATATATTTGAGTATATTCTTGATCTAATTGAAGATATTTATCAATTAATAAAATATTTGTTTCCTTATGTGATAATTGATTAATTATTTTGATTAAATTGGTAAATTGTTTTGCAAGAAATCATTAAATAAATCAAATATGGATAATTATGTGATTAAATGTTAATTAAGATTATTTGTTATTTGATCCTTGTTGTTATGAAAAGTTTCATATTTTCCCCTTTAGGTTTTATAGTTTAAATTTGAACCCAAAAGTTTTGTTGTTTTGAAATTTAAATAGTTGAAACCCTAATGTTTTGAAAAAGGTTTCAAAACTTGCCCTCAAGTTTTGGAATTTAAATTTTGATTAATAATTTAATTTTGATGTATATTTAAATTCTAAACCCTAATGTTTCAAAACTTGCCCTCAAGTTTTGGAATTTAAAAGTTGATTAAAAGGTTTAATTAGGAATGTTAAATTCTAAAACCCTAGTAATGTTTTGAAAAGTTCAAATCACACCCTTATGGTTTTATTAATTAATTATGGTGTATAATTAAAAGAGGTTTAATAAATCCATAAAAGTTTAGGTATACAATTTGATTGAATTAAAGGTATAATTATTAAATTTGACCACCTAGTATTTTCAAAGTGTAAAATACACCCTATACTATATATAACATTAAAAATCTAACATTATATATGTATGAGTAAAAGTCAGTCTTACCGTTAGTAGGCCTCATTCACGAAGCTGGTCTATAAGGGGTGTTTAAGGAAATTGCCTATAAAATGGCGATTGAATGGGTATCCACTCTTACCCACCGCACTCTTGACTAGTGGAGGGTCGTTAGCCGAATGGGTAGGATAGGACGAAACCTTCCATTATAAGTATAATGAAATACAAAAGTAATTAAATGTTTTTACAAATTCCCAATCTTAGTTACTTAGGCAAAGTGAATTGATGCAATACCATGAAATTACACTTTGTGCCCTTGCGAAGACGTTAGTGGAGCGTGTGTGGTTTACCGACACACTAAATGGTTCTAAGCAAAGGTAGCAAAGGGTGACTCAATGTTTGTCATAGTTCGGTGGAGCGTGTGTGGTTTACCGGCACATCGAATAGGTGACTGTAACATGTGAGGGCACCATGTAAGTTTGCATGGTTATTCACACACGCTTTATGATCCTCGGCATCCCAGTCACAAACAAGAGGGGCATATCGAGATTTAAACATGCCATTGAAATGTTCAATGAATCTCAAAGGATCTAAGAGTTTTCATAGGTTTAAAACTTAAATTTCTTTTTCGTTTTCATGGTGGAAATTAGTGAATCGTCAGTCACTTACCTTCAAATATTCTGCAATTAGGGTTACGGCATCCCTCTCCCGAGTTGTGGAATATTGTGTTGGGTCCTAACCTTAGTATCTCATTTGGGTGATTTACTAAGGACTCAATCAATCAACTAACTTGAATTTGTTTCTCCCAGTTTGTAGATGTCTAAGTTCGACAACTATGGTCTTCCCAAATCCCGTGGAACAAGCATTCCACATGAAGATGGTATTCCATGATTCGATCGAGGAACAAGAAATCATGCTTCACTTCCTCCACCTCCTCCAATTGTTCTCCCTAACCCACAAGATCGAAGAATTGAAAGGTTCAATATCACTAAAGCCCTATTTGAAATGAAACATGAAGATGGTAAACCCGTGTGTGCCCACGTTCTAGGAATGAAATCACAGATTGAGAGGTTGATAATGTTGGGTGTGTCATTCCCAGATGAGTTGGCTGTGAATTGGTTTTTGCAGTCACTTCCTGAATCATATAATGAGTTCAAAAGAAACTATTATATGATGGATCATAACGACATCCTCATTGACCTAACTTACATCCTCATTGCTGCTGAATCAGAAATGATTTGGCGAAGCAATGTAGCGTATTTGTTGGGAAAGTCGACCGACCATGCTTCCGAGGATGTTCTAGGAGAACCGACCTGCATTTGCTGCTAAAAGAAAGGGCATTGGATACAAGTCTGCCCAAAGAGCCTGAAGAGTCCAGAAGATGGGGGAGTCAAAGTGTATGGCTACGCTTCAGGTAAAATCCACTATCTAACTCTATTAAGTTCCTATTCATTGATTCTTAATACATGATGTGATAAGATTGCATTTGAATGTTTTGCAGGATCGGTGAAAAGAAAGGAAGCTTGGTGAAAGAGTAAGATGAATCTAATCACGAGGAATGGATCTTGATCGCATTGACTTGAAGATTAGATTTTGAGCTTAGATAGTTATGATAGAGTTGTTAGAAATTTTCCTTTTGAAATACATAGTTTTCAATGGATTTTGCATTGTAAGGCCAAATGTTTTCCGCTGCTTTTATTAATAAAATAAATTTTCGTTTGACTTATTTATTTATTTGTTTATTTCCTTGCAATGAAATCGTTATGAAAATTGGTGTTTGCATATTTCTACAACAAATGGATATGATTCTTATTTATGGTGTTTATGGAAAAGTCGAGAATTTACCAAATAGGGAGAGTTTCTCATCGCCCAAGTTTCAATTGGGCAGAAATTTGGAATCATGCAACTTGGTTGCACGAAGAATGAGAAATTTCATATTTGGAAATTAGACTAATTCATTGACAAAGTGTTAAGTGAGGGACTAGGAGATCGAGTACATAAAGTTGTGTGTTGGTCAAAGTCCACCATAAGAGTAACAAGATATTCATCATGGTTTACTAAAAGTTTAGTAAATATGATTATACTCATAAGATTAAGTGTAATTCTGAATTGATTGAAAAAGTTTAAATCAATAGCAAAACGAATAAGAAGAATCAAGTAGGCAGAAAGATAAAAGTTTCTCCATTCTAAGAAGAAGGGAGAGTACCTTTTATGCTTTATGATAGGTCTTAATGATTAAGAACCATATCTCAGTTGATCCTCTAAGTGAGTCTTAGTACAATTGTATGTCTAAGAAGAGGAATCAAGAATTGAAGAAATGGTTAAATCAAAAAGTCAATCATACTTCGTTCCAATAACAAGTCTTAAAGTTAAGATTGTGGCAATAAGTGACAAGTATTAAGAAGTTTTTTAACATTCATCAAATGTGGAAAGTTGTGATGTCTTGGATAAGACAAAGACCAACTAGGACCATTTTATGCAGTGTTATGATAAAAACTACACTAACTCTTGAATATTTGGTTGTCAATAAATGTTTATTGACAAGAGAATCTTATACGTCAAGGAGTCAATGGGAGTCTTAATGGTCTTGAAAGGTTTAAAGAACAAATCAAATAAACCTTATCGATCATCACTAGCACACGAGTTGAGGTTTACAACCTATCGTGTTGACACTATTTTGTTTTCTATGCCATTCCAATTGAGTTAATTGTGCATGAGTCCTATTAGTTCTCGTTTGAATGCATAAAAGGCAAGGAACTTGATCAATGGAAAGTATTTTGATAGGCAAAGGTGAACTGCTTAACTACTTGGAAGACATGGTGGGCAGATGTGCTACCATAAGGCAAGAAATTAAGATTAAGAAAGTTCGGTCCATATGAGTTTGAATTTGTCGTAAACTTTGGTTTTAACAAATTCACATGGATAGGAACACATACACCGTTTAAATCTAAGTTTCATAAGATTTCCTCCTTCACGAAAATGATTGTGAGGAAATGCTTTCACTAAGAAAGATTTTAAAAAAGATAGTGATTGTAAAATTGCATTCTCAAATTCGATTATGGTTACGGTATCCCTTTCCATGATTTGAGTTGTGAGGTTTGGCAATTAGTCTTAATTGTTTAGACACACATATGAACTATCTAAGGCAAATGTGTATAAGTTCAAGAAGATTTGATAAAAGATGATCAAAGCACTAAGTATTAGAAACATGGACTTAAGAAATTCAATTGGTATTGTTTTTCTGAAAGTTAAGATGTTTATGAATACATATCGAAGCTAGTGGGAGCATAAGTGTTATGTTTTATAATAATCATCATGATAGTGGGAGAATAAATGTTATGATTGTATGATTATTAAGGAAAGTATTGCAAGTTGGCAATATTAATTATAGAAAACAAGAGTCATTCTTTGCAAATTTGTAAGGATGGAATAGTTGTTTTGCTATAATTAAGGGAGAGAATATTATGCTTCGTTTTAAATCTAAAGGATTAGGTTGTGGAATATTAATAAATTTAGTCAAAAGTACATAGTGTGTTCTTAAAATTTCGATTATGATTACGGCATTCCTCTTCACAATTCGAATTTTGAGAACATAGCAAATAAAACATTATGGCAAAAGATTGATAAAGTATCAAATCTTTAAGTAAGACATTTTGCATCGTGTGTCATACGCTTCGGGTACAGGATCGATTGCAAATGCTATAATATTTGACCATTCTAAAATTTTCCAAATGTTTAGCGCATTTAGAGGGAAAAAGGACTAGAACCGGTTTTTGACAAAAATAATTAAACAACTATCAAAGGACAATCCAAAGTTCGCCGAGGATTGATCGCTTCTGAGTAGTTGGAAGTATAGTATTGGAAAATATGGAAATGTTTCCATCTTAGATGGACCATATCGACATTATTATAAATAGAAAAAGATTCTATTGAGAATGAGTTATCATATGTTAAGTATGGAAAGTTTTCCATCTTGGGAATTGAATATTGAAAATCTATGTCTAGATTAGAAACTCTTTTTTATGCAAAAGGATGTTCAAAGGAATGTACTTTGAGTGAGAGACATCACATCTATGGAATTGTCTTGTAACAATCTCCGATAGAGGACTTTGTAATTTCATTGGAAATAGTCTTTGTGACTTTGGTGCAGTGATCTTACAAAAGGATCGTTGCATAAAATGTTAGAATCTAGCATATTCTATAAGTGGCAAGAATTGATATTCTTACATTTATAAAATGGATTAGGAGTTATGAAATGAGAATGATTGGAAATGTGTTCAATTTGATCTATTTCACAAAGTAAGAACCATAGGTAAACATTGTGTGCATACTAAGAGCATGGGACAAGTGTAATAATTCAAGTAAGAAGTTGATTACCCAAAACAACAAATAATGAGTAATCGATATGGTGATAAATAAAAGGTGTTTTATTTATGCTCAAAGGTTGAGGCCATATGGGATTAGTATTATTCTTGTGTTTCACTTTGCATGTTTTGACTTCCTGAATAATTTAATTGGTTTAGAACAGTCAAATTATTCGAAAGGGCCACAGTCGTTCATATGTTGGAAGTAGGTATGAATGAAGATTGTCATGAATTGGTGTGTGGATTGTCTAAAGAGCATTAGACATAAGCAAATGTTTGCTGCAACGTTCATGAGTTCTTATGAATATGATTTGAGCATTGGATCAAACCCACGCTCACTTGGATCACTTCATGAATTGTATCACAAGTGATTGGTGAGACGATAACATCTTATATTCTTGAAACCGAGATGTGTGAGTTGTATCTTGCTAATCGGTTGCACATTGATAATATGAAAACGCACTAGTAACTTGGTGTCATAAAACATATTGTTGTGTGTGATTCGGTAAGTGAGTGCAAGCGAGCATTGAATCAAAGTTTATCCGTTCCTTTTATCCCAAGTAAGATAAAAGCGATATCTTTGGGCCCCTCGATGATTTAGTGATGACAAACGTAAATGCTCCGTCGGGCTAGGGCTAATTTGATTTGTTCAATTAGTCAGTCGTCATAAATTGGAAGTCAAGAAATAGTACATAAAGAATGATTTGAAATCATATCTCATACGATATCTAGAATGGAGGAATATATGATCCCTTATCTAAAGGACACGCATATCTGATAGGATCAGAGTTGACAGCGGCTTTGGAAAGCTACGATTGCAGATCAGGATCTGAAGTCATACACATAATAGTTATTAGACTTATCCAAGTGGGAGACATTTGGATTAGTGTCTAAGTCCATAACTATTTTGGTATGTACTTGACCCGATGGTGCATGGTCCTTTTGGGTTGCATTCACATAAGCAACTAGATAGGATGAATTATGGAGAGAAAGGATTAAATATGATTTATTAATATATTATGAGAATAATATATTAAAGGAGAAATCATATTGTTTAAATAAATATTAGTCAAGAATTAATTGGTAATTAGTTTTGTGACTAAAAGAGATTCATTAAACTTAAGGGACTGGAATTGTAATTATAAGATAATTGCAATTTAGGCTATCGATTGCCTTGTATTAAGGAGTGGACGAATTCTATGGGAAAGCCCATGAGGAAATCGTCCAAGGCATTAAGGAAAGGAATCTATGGGTTGCTTAGGGCTTAAGCATCCAATTTAGGGTTTCCTTGTTAGATAACCCTAATAGTCTCCTATATATATAGATCCCTTATGACCCAAAAACGTGGCTAAGCATCTTTCTAGGGTTTCACACGTTTTAGGGCAGCCTCCATCCTCTCTCCTCTTCATCCTCTTGCTCTTGGTGTTTCTGAACCATTAGAGGAGTGACATTTGTGACTCTAAGCTTTCTAAAGTCAATACAAGGAGGAATTGGATTATTATTGCTACATAACAATCAAGGTAATCTCTTAAACCCATTCTTATGTTAATATGATTACTTGTATGCTAGAATTAGGGTTTATAGTCTTGGATAACTTGCATGTACAATAAAGAAACCTAGATCCAAGCATTAGGGTTTGTATGAGCACATAGGATGTTCTTATGACCAAAACCCATCAGAACCCCCATAGCACAAAGCAAGTAGCATTCGTGCCTCAAGTAACCAAACCAGGCATAACCTACACATGTCATTCTACTGCTGACTAAACAGTCCTAGCATACAACTCATACAACAGGCACATAAGGCATCCTTCCTAGATCCTTAGCCCTAACTAGCATGCAATTCTAAGAATCATATATCAGGCACACAAGGCATCCTCTTAGATCCTTAGTCCTATTCTAGCATGCAGTTCTCTGAATCAAAACCATATAACATAACATAACAAGTATGGGTATCTTGGGGAAAACTTACTTGAGCCCGACCGGTCGCACGCATCACACACTTCGTCTTTCTTATAATTCCTCAGTTTAGACTTTAGAAAACCATTTTTCCTTGAAAGATCTTTTAGTCCCTCGGTTTGAGTCCAGACACCCCCGAGGGTGTGTCCGAATCCCTCAAACCAGGGCTCTGATACCAACTTGTAACGACCCAATTTTCAAGGCCAAAAATTTCATTTTTGAATTAACGCATTTAATAAACATTTTATCAAAACATTGTTAATAAAACATTCCATTACAAAATCATAATGTTGTATTTCAAACCATAATATCATAAGTATGGAAAATCAGAGTACAGTCCCAAAAACTTCTTGCGGAAACATGTGTGTGTGTGTATGTGTGATGCGCTGCTACACCACCGGCTCCTTCCCCTTCGACGAAGAGGTACCTGAAACCAAACCCAAAACTGTAATAGCAAAGCTTAGTGAGTTCCCCCATCATACCACATACCATACAATATCGTCGGTATCTTTCAACCGATAACCTTCATCGGTATCTTTCAACTGATAACCATCATCAGTATCTTTCAACCGGTAATCAACATCGGTATCTTTCAACCGGTAACTGGGGACTATTTCACCGCCTACCACTAGCATACAATCAACAAATATAAGCATACAGTCAGCCATATCCGGGTACTGACCTACCCTTGGGTCCTAAGGACCACTATCAAGGAAACTAATCCCTACCATACACATAACATACCATCCAGATAAACCTCATAATCATCACATAACCAGACCAAGATAATTATCACAAAGACCATTATCTTCTAAATACCCTTTTTTGTTGGGCCGGCATTGTGGCCTTAGACCCAGCCCTACTGGAAGGTAACTCACCTCAATGTCGTGCAGTGTCTGAATTATCCTCGGCGCACAAGTCAACTCCCTACGACTCCTCGATCCCTACACGATAACCTTCAAGTCAACACACATCACATACAACCCTAAACAGGGTCAGTCCAAGTTCAGTCAAAGTCAACATTGGTCAAAGTCAACATTCAATTGACCTGACTCCCCGAGTTGGCCTACCAACTCGTCGAGTCCATGCTTCTCTAATCCCGCACAAAACCCCGACTCCACTCATTGAGTCTAGCAAAAATTCGACGGGTTCTCCTTCAATCAAAACATCGGGATCATCTTCATCCGACTCGCCGAGTTTATCTCCAACTTAAGAACTTGTCCAGTCTATAACTCGCCGAGTTGTATGAACAACTCATCAAGTCCATCTTCAAAGATTGGGAGATTGCTATGGACTCGCCGAGTCTGCTCATACCACTCGCCGAGTCCCATGGCTCCCAGGTCCCTTTTCTCATCTAAACCCACAAGGGACTTCCTTCATAACACTTACCCATTCACATAAAGGGTTTGGTGCACAATGGTCACCGAATCGTCGAGTGCCAAGAACAACTCGCCAAGTCCAACCTTGACCAATTCCATACAGTCGATTTAAATGAGGTCTAACACACCAAAACCATAGATCGAGCCTCCTAATGTCCATTTTATACGTAAAGTTCCAAACTTGATGCACATGCATGGGGTTTTTAGCTCAAAAATCCATATAAAGTGTCCTATAATGTGCATGGGGCCCTCATGGCCCTAAAGTTGGCACCTTTATGCCATGAGACCCCTCTTAAGGCCCAGATCTGAAGTCAAAACCCACTCAACACTTCCAAATCCGAAAAATGACTTAGAAATCCATAGAGATCCCAAGTTAAAGATGAATAAACACATAGATGAGTTAAGACAGGGGCATTATATCTTGAAGCTGCTGAAAATAAAGTAAGATCTCCAGATCTACAAGCCCAACTCGATTTCCAAGCTCCTCTCTTCCTTCCAAGCTTTACAATCCACACAAAAACACCAAAAATGGCCTTAACTCACACACAAACAGCTAGGGTTCAATATGAAACTTTCAAGAGAGTGTTAGGGACAAGGGAGGCTGAGTTAAATTGTTTATATAGGGTGCAAACCCTTGGATTTAGGGTTTCACTTATCCAGCACCTACTCGCCGAGTCAGTCTCCCGACTCGTCGAGTCGGTCACTTAAAATGTCTGCAACCACGTCCCTACTCGATGAGTTGATCCTCCAACTCGTTGAGTCCCAGAGAAAAATACATATACTAAAGAAAACATACCAGGTGTTACAGAAAAATTATGGTCTGTTCACTGACTGTTTTGGTCTACTTAAGCTTCGTATATTTCAAAAATGTTCAACATATTAATAGTTCAGGTCTATACCTTTTTAAGGACTACTCGCATGCGTTCATACGATTTTTCTACAATTTATGGTGATTTTTACAAAACTGCCTATCATTTCAGAATATTTTCGGACCAGTCTATAAAAATGAACGTTTTCACTCAGGTTAGGAACCACTTAAGGTAAAGGAAAAATATTATTGACAAAATAGACTCATTTTCTAAGCTCTAAGAGTATGTGGATCCAAATTTGAACTTACGATGATTTTTCTATAATTTTTCTAAAAACTGCGACAGAAAAGTCAAAAAGTAGAAATTGTCTTTATTATACTAAATGTTTCGTACTTGTGTTTAGATGTAAGTTTATATATTATAATGTTTCAAAACATCTAGACATGATAATTTACATGTGTTTATATATTTGATTATATAAATGGACTTAACAAAACATTCATAAATTGTAATACCGTAAATTTCAAAACAAAATTTTAAAATTTTCATAAAACATAATTCATTTAATATTCATAAAACAACCATATTATATATCCAATTCAAGTAAATATAAAATCCCAAGTTCACAAATGTATAAACTCCGTGTGTGTGTATGGATCAAGCCGGCGCCTTCTCGCGATCGTCATTAGTACCTGAAACAATAACATCAAACACTGTAAGCACAAAGCTTAGTGAGTTTCCCCAAAATACCATATATAACCCATATTAGCCACTCGAGCCTATAACTCAGTGGGTCCGTGCACCCAAACTCTGTGAACCCTCAGGTTCTAACTCTGTAAACATGCACAGCATAAATCACATAGAAATAATGCAGTACAACACATAACATACATAGCATACAAACACTCTATCACATAACTCTGGTTACCTACTCAAGGTAAAGTATAGTGAGAAGACTCACCTCGCGTCTCGGTAAGTCGTGAATCCTGAAATCACTAGTGCTTGATCCCCCGAGCTAAAGTCCTCCTATATCACAATACATCTCTAATTAACACTTTCCCAACTAAGGTTGACTACTCTTTAAAAGGTCAACTTAGGTCAACGGTCAACGGTCAACTTTGACCAAACTCGGCGAGTGCACAATAGCGACTCGGCGAGTCTGAACGTATACACTGATTTCCCAGAAATCCTCCCTTGACACGTCGATTATCCTCCTAATTCGACGAGTTCCACCTGGCATGAGTTGTGGGGCCACCACGACTCAACTCGCCGAGTCTCAAGAACAACTCGGCAAGTCCAGCTTGACTCAGTCCACCTGTCCACTCAGACTTCCCCCCTGACTCACTGAGTCAACCCTCCCCAACTCGGCAAGACCACTCGATGTGTGGTCGGGCAACATTCATACTACTCGCCGAGTCTGTTCTTCGGACTCGGCGAGTCCGTGCCATGCAATGACTCAAACTTGCTCATAAGTTCAGATCCAGTCCATTAACCCATAGATCCTGTCCTTCCAAGCATATTTAGCACGTAAACTCACTATCTTGATGCACATAAAATCTCTATATGACCATAAATGATGTTTTTGTCTCAAATACTACAACCCAAGGTCATAAACTCCATTGCTATACATAAAGCTTGAAGAATGAGGCTCTCTGGACCTCTATGGATCCAGATCCAGAGCCTCAACACAAGAAGGGAACTATTTGGCATCAAATCATCCCATAAATGTCCATAAGAAACCCTAGATCCCATTATTCATAACAAAACAGAAAGTAATCCAAAATCATACCTCTAGATTGATGATCTAAGCTTCAAATCCACAGAATAGCAACCTTCTTTGCTTCCTCTTGCTTGGTATCTTCTCCTTCTTTGCTAAATGACACACACAAGGGTCAAGAATGCTTCCTTTCTCTCTCAAAACGTTCAAGCACACAAGGGTTTCTCTCTAAGGGTTGGGTGAGCACAAATGACGGCCATAAGGCCCTTTAAATAGGCTGCAAACCCCGAAAATTAGGATTTCACCACACAGCGTGGACTCACTGAGTCCACTCTTGGACTCGTTGAGTCCGGACGCGAACCCGTGCCCAAATCCGCGATCCTACTCGGCGAGTCTGGGCTCCAACTCGCTGAGTCCACTCACAATTTCCATAAATAAATCCAAAATAATTACCTGAAAATTCCATGTTGTTACAATTCTCCCCCACTAGAACTAGACTTCGCCCTCGAAGTCTCACTATGCTGCTCTCGCATCTCACGCTCCGGTTCCCACGTCATCTCGGACCCCTTCCGATGCTGCCACTGAACCAAGACCAAAGGTACCTCCTTGTTCCTCAGAACCTTGATTTTCCGATCTCTGATGGCCACTGGTCTCTCAACATAATTTAGGCTCGCATCCACCTGAATATCGTCTAATGGAACCACTGCCGACTCATCGGCTATACACTTCCGCAATTGCGACACATGGAAAGTGTCGTGAATCTACCCCAATTCTGCGGGCAAATCCAAGCGATAGGCTACCCTGCCTACCCTCGCGATTACCCGAAATGGTCCGATATATCGGGGCCCCAACTTGCCCCTCTTCCTGAATCGGATCACTCCCTTGCAAGGAGAGACCTTCAGGAGCACAAAATCATCGACCTGGAACTCAAGTTCGGACCGGTGTTTGTTCGCATAACTCTTCTGTCGACTCTGAGCAGTCAGTAACCTCTGTCTGACCTGCTGGATTTGCTCTGTCGTCTGAAGCACTATCTTCGTATTGCCCATAACACGCTGCCCGACTTCTCCCCAGCAAATGGGGGTTCAACACTTCCTCCCGTACAACAGCTCAAAGGGTGGCATACCGATGCTCGAATGATGGCTCTTGTTGTAAGAAAACTCGTCCAATGGAAAATACGTATCCCAACTTCCCCCAGAATCCAATACACATGCTCAGAGCATGTCCTCAAGGGTCTGAATCGTCCGCTCACTCTGTCCGTCTGTCTGGGGGTGATACGCGGAACTAAAATGCAGCCTAGTACCCAACTCCTCGTGGAACTTCTTCCAGAACTTGGAAGTGAAACGCACGTCCTGGTCGGAGACAATCGAGATCGGCACCCCATGCCGAGATACCACTTCCCTCACATATATCTCTGCTAACTTCTCTGCGGAAGAACGCTCACTGATGGCAAGGAAGTGAGCGCTCTTCGTCAGCCTATCCACAATCACCCAAATTGCATAAACTCCCCGAGCAGTCCTTGGCAGTTTAGTGATAAAATCCATGGTGATCTGTTCCCACTTCCATTCGGGAACCTCCAATGGCTGCAACTTACCATGCGGCCTCTCATGCTCGGCCTTAACCTTACGGCAGGTTAAGCACCTCTCGACGAACCACGCAACGTCTCTCTTCATACAGGGCCACCAATATTCCTTCCTCAAATCCAAATACATCTTAGTGGCCCCGGGATGGATTGAGAATTTCGACCGATGAGCCTCTTCCATCAAAATGGTACGCGTACCTCCCACGAACGGTACCCAAATACGCCCCTGAAAAGTCATAAGCCCCCGACCATCAGTAACGAACTCCGATACCAATCCAACAACTCGCTCTCTCTTCTGGTTTTTCGACCTCACTGCCTCAGCCTGTGCTCCTCGAATGGTGTCCAACACCGGAGTCATCACGGTCAAATGCAAACATGCACCTCGCAACGGGGCACTCTCTGCCCGACGACTCAGGGCGTCGGCTACCACATTAGCCTTGCCCGGATGGTACATGATCTCACAATCATAATCCTTGACCACATCCAACCACCTCCTCCGTCGCATATTTAGGTTGTGATGATCCATCAAATACTTCAGACTCTTATGGTCTGTGTATATCGTACACCGAACCCCATACAAATAATGGCGCCATATCTTGAGGGCGAACACCACTGCCCCCAACTCTAGGTCATGGGTGGGATACCTCGACTCGTGAGGCTTCAACTGCCTCGATGCATACGCTATCACATGCCCTCTCTGCATCAGTACTTCTCCCAATCCATAAATCCATGCATCGCAGTATACAAAAAAATCCTCCATTCCCTCCGGGATGGCTAACACCGGGGCCTCGCATAACCTTTGGCGAAGCGTCTCAAAGGAAGCCTGCTGCTCGGGACCCCATGAAAAAGCAACACCCTTCCGGGTCAACTTAGTGAGTGGCACTGCGATCTTGGAGAAATCCCTGATAAATCTACGATAATAACCGGCCAACCCTAGAAAACTCCTGATCTCGAAGGGTGACCTTGGCACTTCCCAACTCATAACTGCCTCCACTTTGGCCAGATCGACGAATATCCCATCCTGGTTAACAAGATGTACAAGGAACTGGACCTCTCGCAACCAGAAGTCACACTCGGAGAATTTGGCATAAAGCCTCTTCGATCTCAGAACTCCAAGGATCTCCCTCAAATGCTCCTCATGTTGCTCCCTAGATTTCGAATATACCAAAATGTCATCAATAAATACGATCACCGACTGATCCAACATTGGCCTGCATACCCGGTTCATCAGATCCATAAACACTGCCGGAGCATTGGTGAGCCTAAAAGGCATCACCACAAACTCATAATGCCCATAACGCGTCCTAAACGCTGTCTTCTGGATGTCCTCATCTCGTACCCTCACCTGATGGTATCCAGACCTCAAATTGATCTTGGAGAACCAAGATGCTCCCTGCAACTGGTCAAACAAATCGTTGATCCTCGGCAACGGGTAACGGTTCTTGACCGTCAGCTTGTTCAACTCTCGGTAATCAATACACATCCGATGTGAACCATCCTTCTTCTTTACAAACAGAATGGGCGCTCCCCACGGCGAGCTACTCGGCCGATAAACCCTTTCCCGAGCAGCTCCTGAAGCTACGAGGATAGCTCTTGCATCTCTGGAGGTGCAAGAAAATAAGGCACCTTAGCAATAGGCGCGGCCCCCGGGACCAAATCAATACCGAACTCTACTAGCCTCACGGGAGGCACCCCCGACAATTCCTCCGGAAAAACATCTGGAAACTCACGCACTATAGGAACCTCCTCCACCGACCTCGGCCTCCCGGAATCAACCCGCGTATCTGACACGTACGCCACAAAACCCTTACAGCCCTGCTGTAAACACTGCCTCACCCTAGTGGCCGAACAAAATGCTGATCCAGAACGGGTACCCTCGCCGTACACTGTAAGAACCCCCCCCACTAGGGTCTCGTATGGTCACTAGCTGTCGCTCGCAGTTGATAACGGCATCGAACTTGCTCAACCAGTCCATGCCCACGATGACACAAACATCCCCCATGGCAATAGGAACCAAATCAATCGGGAACTCAACACCGAAAATCTCGAGTACGCACCCACGGATCACCTCCGTGGCATATATCGCCTTCTCGTCAGCTATAGAAACTCTTAGAGGCTGACTCAGCGCCTCGCGACTAATACTGATGTGCTGACTAAAAGCCAAAGATACAAAGGACCGACTCGCACCCGAGTCAAATAATACCAAGGCAGGTACAGAATTCACAACAAAAGTACCTACACATAACATAATATAAGCATAATATTTCAACATTATAATAAATACACGAAAGAATACATACCAGCCACGACATCAGGCGCTGCGCGGACCTCCTCCGCGGTCAACTGAAATGCTCTCCCACGTGCTCTCGGTGCCTCGCCCTTCACTGGCCCACTCCTGGTAGCTCTGATGGCGGCAGGGGCAGATCCCTGAGGTGCTTCCTGAGCTGATCCCCGCAACTGCGGACACTCCGCCTTCCGGTGTTCGGTCTGGTTGCAGTGAAAACATACTGCAAACCCCTTGGGGTAGTCCTTGGCCATATGCCCCTCCTTGCCACATTTGTAGCAAGATCCCGCTCTACACACTCCATCATGACCCTTGCCGCACTTTCCACAAGTGCGGCCCTTCTGGCTCCCTGATTTGGGATCAGCGGGCTTGGCCCACTTGGCTGCCGGCTGGAATTGTACCGGTCGTCGATCCCTCCCCTGAGACTCAGCCTCCTCCCTAGCCTGGGTCTCCAACTCAATCTCCCTCTTCCGGGTATTTGCCTGAAGCTCGGCAAATGTCCGGTATGAGGAGTTCGCCACGAACTCCCGAATGTCCCTTCTCAAAATACTCAAATATCGACTCATACGTGCCTGCTCAGTGGACACGTGCTCAGGGAAGAACATCGCCCTCTCGTGAAACATCCTGGTGATCATTGTAATAGACTCAGTACCCTGCTTGAGGGTCAGAAACTCCTGAGCCAACTGCTCCCGCTCCACCTGAGGAACATACTCATCTCGGAACATGGCAGTGAACCTCTCCCAGGTCACTGCCGCAAGCTCAGCAGGCGAAAAGTGTGTTGTGACAAACTTCCACCAGTCCTTCGCTCCCAAGCGAAGCTGGTTCAGCGCGAACCGTACTCTCAGATGCTCAGGAGATGAGCAAGTGAAGAAACATCCCTCTATGTCAGAAATCCATCTCATGGCTGACACCGGGTCCTGGGTCCCATCAAACTCCGGTGGTTTCGTATTGCTGAACTCCCGGAACAGCAACGCGTCACCACCCTACGGCCTAGCAGCAACAGCAGCCTCAGAAAGAGCGGAATATCGCTCGTCGAAAGTCTTGATCAGCACGGTCTTAATAGACCCGAACATCTCTGGTATCTCTGCTCTGATGACCGCAGCCACCTCCTCATGAATGATCTGTCGGATCTCCTCATCACTAGCCCCGACACCCTCCGGCATATGACGTGTCCTCACCATGATCAACCTCTGAAATACAACATACGGTAAATTAGAATCCGCTCGAGCATACTCACACTCGACAACCCATCCCTCCTTGATTCTTGGTATTCCAAAGATTCTTATTTGGACTGTGCACCGTCCCGGTGCTTTCAATAGTACGGTCCCAATACTACTGTCCACACCGTCTCAGTACACACCCCAAATCCTCCTCTTTGGATCCCCAATTCCAAGTACTCTATCAATCTCTAGCAGATCTCTCATAAGCTCCTCGCTGCTACCTATTCGTTCTCAAGCATCTCATAGCAGCTCACATCTCCCTAGGCTAAGGCATCACAAATCAGGGCACTCTAGTCCTAATAAGAATACCTAGCCTACTCTAACAAGAGAATACACCATAAACATATAATATAAGGGTATTTTGGGAAATCACCGTTCGGGCGCTGACTGATCGTACACACGTTTCTTCCTTGAATTTCTCTAAAAATCTTTTACTCTTAGAAAAGTTAAATTTTCTTTTGAAAATATTTTTCCGAATCCTCAGTTTGAGTTCAAATACTCCCGAAAGTGTACCCAAATCCCTCAAACCAAGGCTCTGATACCACATTGTAACACCGTAAATTTCAAAACAAAATTTTCAAATTTTCGTAAAACATAATTCATTTAATATTCATAAAACAACCATATTAATTATCCAATTCAAGTAAATACAAAATCCCAAGATCACAAATGTATAAACTCCGTGTGTGTGTACGGATCAAGTCGGCGCCTTCCCGCGGTCGTCATTAGTACCTGAAACAATAATATCAAACACTGTAAGCACAAAGCTTAGTGAGTTTCCCCAAAATACCATATATAACCCATATTAGCCACTCGAGGCTATAACTCTGTGGGTCCGTGCACCCAAACTCTGTGAACCCTCAGGTTCTAACTCTGTAAACATGCACAACATAAATCACGTAGAAATAATGCAGTACAACACATAACATACATAGCATACAAACACTCTATCACATAACTTTGGTTACCTACTCAAGGTAAAGTATAGTGAGAAGACTCACCTCGCGTCTCGGTAAGTCGTGAATCCTGAAATCACTAGTGCTCGATCCCCCGAGCTAAAGTCCTCCTATATCTCTAATTAACACTTTCCCAACTAAGGTTGACTACTCTTTAAAAGGTCAACTTAGGTCAACGGTCAACGGTCAACTTTGACCGAACTCGGCGAGTGCACAATAGCGACTCGGCGAGTCTGAGCGTATACACTGATTTCCCTGAAATCCTCCCTTGACACGTCTATTATCCTCCTAATTCAACGAGTTCCACCTGGCATGAGTTGTGGGGCCACCACGACTCAACTTGTCGAGTCTCAAGAACAACTCGGCGAGTCTAGCTTGACTCAGTCCACCTGTCCACTCAGACTTCCCCCCTGACTCACTGAGTCAACCGTCCCCAACTCGGCAAGACCACTCGATGTGTGGTCGGGCAACATTCATACTACTCGCCGAGTCTGTTCTTCGGACTCGGCGAGTCCGTGCCATGCAATGACTCAAACTTGCTCATAAGTTCAGATCCAGTCCATTAACCCATAGATCCAGTCCTTCCAAGCATATTTAGCATGTAAAGTCACTATCTTGATGCACATACAATCTCTATATGACCATAAATGATGTTTTTGTCTCAAATACTACAACCCAAGGTCATAAACTCCATTGCTATACATAAAGCTTGAAGAATGAGGCTCTCTGGACCTCTATGGATCCAGATCCAAAGCCTCAACAAAAGAAGGGAAATATTTGGCATCAAATCATCCCATAAATGCCCATAAGAAACCCTAGATCCCATTATTCATAACAAAACAGAAAGTAATCCGAAATCATACCTCTAGATTGATGATCTAAGCTTCAAATCCACAGAATAGCAACCTTCTTTGCTTCCTCTTGCTTAGAATCTTCTCCTTCTTTGCTAAATGACACACACAAGGGTCAAGAATGCTTCCTTTTTCTCTCAAAACGTTCAAGCACACAAGGGTTTCTCTCTAAGGGTTGGGTGAGCACAAATGACGACCATAAGGCCCTTTAAATAGGCCGCAAACCCCGAAAATTAGGGTTTCACCACACAGCGTGGACTCGCCGAGTCCACTCTTGGACTCGTCGAGTCCGGACGCGAACCCATGCCCAAATCCGCGATCCTACTCGGCGAGTCTGGGCTCCAACTCGCCGAGTCCACTCACAATTTCCATAAATAAATCCAAAATAATTACCTGAAAATTCCGGGCTGTTACATAAATAAACTATAATTGGTATAGTTTATGGGTTACAAATACTACTTTATATTTTCGAACAAAACATATAATTATTTAAAGGTATAATTATTTCTACATTATGTAACCACTACGGAAGAGTAATGCTTTCATTTACAAGAAAATAAGTTTTCAGTACAATAGACGTAAACTGGTTGATACTTGTTGTGAGGCAGTTGGTTTCACCGTACCCACTAGAGTACACATACCAAGACCTGAATTATAACCAGAGTCTCTTGTAGGGAGAGGTAACACTTGTGTATAGATCTATATGAGATTGAAAACTCCACACCTAAACTGTTAGCTACAGTTAGACCGACAGGTCTGGGGTGACAAATGTCATAAACAATTTTGACGTCTGAAGAGCATCGTTCAGGAAACTAGTCGCATTAGTATGGTTATAATAACTCACATAGGGTATCAACAAAACATTTGATTTACGGGTTACCACACATTCAAGTAGTTTTATATAAAGATAAAACTTCACAACACTATTTTCCAGTACATCATTACTTACATTTATAGTCTTGGTATTTAAGAGTTATAGTTCATTTTTAAAGAAAATATTGGATTTTTTGAAAGTATACACTATCATTTTCAAGAAACAGTTACAAAATCCTTCCCATACAAAACGCTTATGAACTCACTAACTTAATTGTTGACACTTTTCAAAATCACTTGTATTATCAAGAAACCAGTAAACTGGTAAACGCAACAGTTTTTGGTGGATGAGACGTCATGCATCACGTTATTTATTTTGTCTTGTGCATTTGATATAATGTAAACAACGTTTTGAAACCATGTAAACTTATAAAAATATTCAATACAAAGGTTGTAATGCTTTGATCGCTACTATTCAATTGTTATGATACTGTACATGAAGTCATCCACCCCCAGACGTTTCTGCCGTTCTGGTTTGGGGGTGCGACAGAGATCACCACGACGTGGTATTAAGTCTTTTCTTCTTCTTCTTTTGGTTTAGCTCCCGTTTCCTGCTTCTAGCTCCTCGCATGCTTCCTTTTTATCCCGAGCAAGTCTTCGTTGCTACAAAACATATTTCAAACATAATAAGTATATATATTTTTTCCAAATTAAACATGATTATAGCTAAAAGTATTAGAAATATGCATTAAATACATAGTTAAATATGCATATATCGTCAAACAAGGTCTAACCTTAGTCTACACTTTATAACTAGCACTTTGACTAAAAGTCAACCTAAGTAAAAAAGTTAACTGTCAAAGTCAACTTCTGAGAGACACCACGTCGTGACCTCCTATTAGTCATGTTGTGGCATGATAAGGCCAAAATAATTGTGTATCCCTCCCCAACCAAGACGTTACATCGTGAAAACTGGGTCTTAATAGCCTAATGGATTAAGCCATTTTCCATCCATTCCATGAGCTCCAAAGCTTAGATTTGATTCTTCCTAAGGTCTTGATAGATAAAGTTTACAACATTATCCATTAAGACATCCCAATAAGCCAAGATCTCAAAACCTAGGTCCTTAATGGCACCTTAAGGCATAAAGTCAACCATTAAGCACTTAATCCCTAAAGTCTCAAGTCTAAAACTTCCAAAAGGGTTCTAAGGACCTTAATGATACCTAAAAATGTAAACTTTATGGACATACATGCTCCATGCATGTCCTTCCCCAAATCTAGGCCAAAAGATGAAATATGACCTAAAGTTCATGCAAAGTCCCCAAACCATAACCACATACTAGATCTATGAAATACAATGTTCTTAGGACTCAGAAAAATCATAAAGTTGCAACCTTTATCTCTTTTACTCATTCCAAATTCACTAATGAGGTAAAATATGACATACAAGCTAAATCCATGAAGCATACAACAACAAGATGAGAGTTTGAGGACTTACAAAAGTTGTACACAAGTACGACGATGGATTGCTTAGAGAAACTAAGCACCAGAACTTCTTCTTCTTCCTTCAAAACCACCAAAAGCTTGCAAAAATGAGATCAAAAGCTCCAAGAGGGTTAGGATTTGGCTAAAGGGTCATTTGGAGGTAATGAAGGCTGAGGGTGGAGGAAACCCTAGCCATCAATTCCTTTAAATAGGCCTAAAGCTCGAAAAATTAGGGTTTTGCCGCAAATCAGGTGTCACGTTGTGACACTTAAATGAGACCCCCAACTTTTGCGACCATGTCATGATGTGACGGTGCTTCCCTCACGTCGTGACCAACACACAACTCATATTTTATTCAAAATTTCATACATCAAGGATCTGGATGTTACATAACATTTCCTGATTATGGTTGGGGAAAAGGGTAAAAAGAGATAGGTTAGGGTGCTGGTGGGGGTTGGGGTTGGGGTGGACCCATACTTTCGTTTTACTTTTTTTTAATTATAAAATAATTATATTTAACATTAAAAAATGAAAAAAGAAATGAAATGGGTAAAATAGTATTTTCAGGTTTTTAGGGACAAAATGGAGCAAAATCACATGAATTTTATAATTTTAGACCTTCCATAGGTGAAAATATTTTAGACCTTATATATCGTTTTTGGTAAATCACGAGGACAAATTTTACAGTTTTATCAACAATAAAAATATTAAATATTAAAAATTATAATATCATGTGTAACATTTGAAAAATGGATAACAACTTAAAAGGGTAATATATTTTTCGATTTGAACACATTTGGTTACTAAGTTTTTTTTTTCATCCACATTTACCCATTAAACTTGTTAAATTGTATACATTCAATCATTATGACTGACTACCCCTGGTTAGCCAGTAAAGATAACTTAATATGATAATATATTTCATACTTTGTACACATTTAGTCCTTAAAGTTTTTATACACATTTAGTCCTTCATATTTTTTTGTTGCAAAATAAGTAATTTTTATTTTTGTACTAATTCAGTACTTATTAATGATTTATTTATGTTTTTCTCACGATATATTACGTAGTACAATCATTAATGAGATGTTTGAGGTTTTTGATGCTTAAGTATTGAACGAGTAAAAAACAAAAAAGACTTATTTTGAAACAAAAAATATTAAAGGCTAAATGTATACAAAAATATTAAGGATTAAATGTGTACAAAATGAGAAATATATTAACATATTAAATCATTTTTCTCGACTAACCTTAAGTAACTGATCATAAAGACTGAATGCATACTGTTTACCAAATTGAAAAAGTAATTATGAAAAAAAAAAAAAAAAAACTCAACCAAATATATACAAATCCAAAAACATATTATTTTATTTATTTATTTATTTATTTTTAGTCATTATCTTTTTAAAAAGACATAAATATGCATAATTTTTGTAGTGTGGGAATGGGATATGGTAGCCTTGTAGGCGCCAAGCATGATGGATTGGTTAAATTAATTGGGTGGTCGTGTCCCCATCGCGTCATCCTCACACCACATATACGTACACCCACGTGTATCTCTATATAAACGATGCCCATCTTTGACGACTATAATTAGGTTTTCTTCGTCACCAACAATAACATACGCATCAATAACATTGCTAATTTACTCAATAGGTTAATCGGTGGGTGGGGGGTCTCTTCTCATCTTTCTCCAATATCACGAGCTCTGGAGTTAGGCCTTTGCCCTCCTGTGGCTACCCTAAGGTTATGCCGTTTACCCTACAGGTATCTTCCACCGTTTCCCCCCTTTTTGGGTTTCGTATTCGATCATTTCGTTTTGTTTTTAATTTGTGGAAACCAGATCTGGATTGTTTGTGGTTGCTTTTCAATCGGGTTGATTAGATCTGGTTTTAGGGTTTTGTTTGTTTAATCTATTGGCGTTTTTATGGATCTTTTAATGGGGGTTTCCGCATATATACATCATATTTAGCGATTTTTTTTTTTCTGAGTTTGATATCCGGAAATTAGGTATTTTGGTTTACAGCTGGATTCGTTAGGAACAATGGAAATAAAAAATCTATCTACAAACGGATCTCTAAGATGGTCTTATTTTCGAACAATTATTCATGTTTGTATATGATTCAGGGTCTATTTGGTTTACATTCATCAAATGTTTCTCCCTAGTTCTGATAGTTGTAATTCACTAGAATTATCGCGATTGGGGATTTGCTTGTGATTGGGGGAGCTTGATTTTCATCTCGTTTATCTTGCAAGTTTTTATGTGTTATCTCTTTTCTTTCTCATCTTTCTTTAATCGTTGCACCCACTTGATCATCTTCTATATTCTTAAAATATACTTTACGTTGCTACCTTTATTCTCTACCTTTACAATAATACATCATATATATTATACACACATAAGCATATAATATGATTCAATAATGCAACTTTTGGTATCTATTCAAATTACAAGTTGCTTTCCACAACCAGATTACCAATAATGGGAAATCATGATTCTCTATTTTAGGTAAGAATCTTTAGGATGATTATTCAGGTTTCTATTACAATGATAATCCTGTGATTACTTTATAGTCTCCATCCTCATGATGAAACTGATAAATCTCATCTGCTGCATGATATGATTGATATCTCACTTACATTAAACTAATATCATTCTTTCTTTTCAGTTTGAAAAGGTTTTAATTTCCTCTGAGACATGGAGCAAACATGCCCTTGGTCAGATTGTTTCAAGAATCAGGCTTTCTCATTCCAAAAAGTGCTCGATTGGCGTTCTCTCATCCCTAGATGTTTTCTTCTTGTTTCCTTTGTTAACTGCACCTAGTGAGCATCCTCCTGTCTACAGGCGTAATGCAAGTTTGTTATGAGATAGGTGTTGGATCTTTAGTCAACATTGACAAGTAAGCTGGTCAACGTTTTGACAAATTGCAATTTATAAAAAAGTTTTCATCTTGTTTGTACTCATGTCCTTTTTCTGAACGAAACCAGTGCACTTCCAATACAGTAATCACTTTTAAATCTTCCAAGATCATCTACTGAGGTAAAGCTTCAAATAGAGCATCTACAGTGTATGCTGACTAAATTACCATTTTACCCCTGTGTGGTAGTTTCTAACACACTTGTCCATTCCATCCTTTCTCAATGCAGGGCTGAACTTTGTATGTACATGATGAATTTTGCATTCACTGTTAATTACTAGATGAGATACTGTTTAGCAACACTCCTCTTTTCTAATGGGTACCAACTAGATTTACAAAAAATTGGCTGAAGATTTTGCAACAGAATCCATAGGGGTAAAAAAGTCATCATCAAGATTTCTTTTTTGGGTACAAAATATAAGCTTAAGCATATCAAGATGCCCTTCACTTCTCACTTCTTATTGCTTTCTATGCCTTTTGAAAATCTGGGCATCATCGATCCGGTGTCCATAAATAAAACTTTCCATCAGAAGCTTTTCACTCTTCTTTTGCTCATGCATCAAGAAAGTTGATGTTGGATAGTTTATTATTATACTATTATCTAGTTTCTTCTTCTTCTTCTTCTTGTTCTTCTTCTATAGTTGTCTAGAGATTAAGTCCATTGTTTCTTCTTCTTCTTCTTCTTCATCTTCTTCTATGTTCGTGTCTGTTCTTCGTAAATAAAGGTGCTTCTAGCAGTTGCATACCCAAAAATGGAAAGGTGAGTTCATCTCTTGATTTCTTGATTGTGATTTTAGGGTTTAAATGATGTGAAATTGTAACTAATATGTTGGATTTGTTGTTGTTTAGGTACAAGGTAATCAAGGAAGTTGGTAATGGATCTTTTGGGGTTGTTTGGAGGGCGTTGAATAAACAAAATGGTGAAGTGGTGAGTCCTTTGTATAACTTCTTGTTAATTATAATGAAAATAAGACAAAATTACATAAATGGTCCCTGTGGTTTTCCAAAAGTCACAAACTCAGTCCTTGCTAATTTTTTTTGATGAAAATGTCCAAAACTTGCGTGAATGGTCCTTTTTGCTAACACCATTATTGTTCATCCATTATTGTGAGGGCAACTTTGTCTTTTCAAGTGGCAGAGACCGAGTGTGTAACCATGGATAAACCATAGGGACCATTTATGTTCTTTTGTCTATATTTATGTTTATGAGTTTGTGGCTTTTCCACCCCTTTGCTTTTTAAAATGTCACTTTGAACCCTTCACGTTTTTACTTCTAAAATCTATAAGTAATGATGTGATTATTAAAGTTTACTTATTATCTACACAGGTTGCGATTAAAAAAATGAAGAGGAAGTATTATTCATGGGAAGAATGCATAAATCTGAGAGAAGTAAAGGTAACAATTAACAGATCATGTAATTAACGAAAAAAATAACAAATCTTGTATTGCATTTTAATATAAACTTAATTTTTTTTTTGTAGTCACTTCGTAAAATGAATCATCCAAATATTGTGAAGCTGAAAGAAGTGATCAGAGAAAATGACATCTTATACTTTGTGTTTGAGTACATGGTATGTAGAACAGAAGAAGATTTCTTGTTATATCTTTTGTTGACTTTTCAACTCTTATATAATAATATAATTTTATTTATTTTTTCTCTTTGCAGGAATGCAGTCTTTATCAACTTATGAAAGATAGACTGAAGCTTTTTTCAGAAACTGATATTAGAAATTGGTGCTTCCAAGTTTTTCAAGGTCTTGCTTATATGCATCAACGTGGTTTCTTCCATCGTGATCTTAAGCCTGGTGAGATTTTTTTTTAAAAAAAAAGTTTACTTAAAATTACAATAGTGCCCTTGAGTAGAAAATTAATTAATTTTTTTTTTATTTTTATGTTGCAGAAAACTTTCTTGTTTCTAAGGATGTAATAAAGATAGCTGATTTTGGTCTTGCTCGTGAGATTGTTTCCCAACCACCATACACCGAGTATGTTTCAACCCGCTGGTGAGTCGAGGGTATTTTGGTCTTTTTGCATCAAACATGGAATTTGGTTTTTAGTTTTTTCAAATTTTGCTGAAAATGTGGATGGTTACAGGTATCGTGCCCCTGAGGTTCTTCTTCAGTCACCAACATATGGTTCTGCAGTTGGTGAGTAAAAACTTTATATAAAATACAAAATTTTTAAATTATATAAAAGTTTTTATAAAAAATACATTCTTGGAAAATGGAAATCATAATATAATAGATATGTGGGCAATGGGAGCAATCATGGCTGAACTATTTACTCTCAGACCACTTTTCCCAGGTTCAAGGTGTGTGGTGTCCACTTCTCTCATATAAATAATTTTTTTTTATTGCATAATGAGTTTATGAAATTTATAAAAAATGTAAAATTTTCAGTGAAGCGGATGAAATTTATAAAATCTGCAAAGTGATAGGAAGCCCAACAGAAAGCTCATGGGCTGAAGGACTTGAGCTTGCAACTACTGTCAATTATCAATTTCCAGAGGTTAGTTACTTTTTTTTTTTTTTTTTTTTTTTTTAATACTTTTTATATTTTTTTTAATAAAAAAATTAACTTTTTTATTTTTGTTAGCAGCTTGCAGGCGTAAATCTCTCTGCACTCGTACCATCTGCAAGCAAAGATGGAGTCAATCTGATTTCAGTAATAATTTGTTCCCATAAATTTTTTAAATTTTATTTTAAAAAAAAATGTCAACTAAAATATATTTTTATTGTTATGCTATTCAGTCACTATGTTCTTGGGATCCATGTAAGAGGCCAACAGCCATGGAAGCTCTTCAGCATCCTTTCTTTCAGGTAAAACCTCTCAATTTTTTTTTTTTAAATTATTAAGAAAATTTATATTTTTATTATTATTATGGGCAAAATTGTAATTTCTTCAAAAAATCTGCAGAATTGTTACTATGTTCCACCTTCTCTTCGCCCTAAATCCACCATTGCTAAAACACCTCCATCTGGTTTGTTCTCCCTCTCACAACTCACAATTCTTGAAGTTTAATGAGATTTTATTACTTTCAAGTAAATAAAAGAAGGGCAAAATTGTAATTAGTCAAGTTGTTTTTTGCAGCTGGCTTAACTACAAAAAGAGCTGTGGAACAGAAATGTGCCAAGAAATATCCTCTACCCAATTCCAAGCCAAATATTACTCCGTCTGCCAAAATGCATTCATCTCTAAATTCAGGTAATAATAATACTAATAATATTATTTAATTAATCTAATTTGTTTTTGTATATATATTTTTATGTTGTGATTAATTTAAAAGAAAAAACAGGTGTGCAACGAAGACTGGAATTGAATCGACAAGATGGAGTAAATGAAAAGACAAATAAGATCTCATCTTCCACCAAACAACAACCAAAATATCAGCCACCCATTAAAAACAATATTAATAATCCAAGTAAGAAACTATTTATTTACTTACATCTTTTTGATATATAAGATTAATTAATTGATAATAATTTCAGGAGTAGGAGGGGTGTATATGGGAAAAGGAAGAGTTGGTGAAAAATTTGGAAACATGACGATTGGAAGTGGAAGAGGGAAACCTTCACCACCACCAATGAAGGCTGGAATGGCAAATGGTAGATCCGATTTGTTTTCTGGAAGGTCACAGGGGTATAGTAGCAAGGTGGCAGGATAGCTATAAATAATATTGACATATTTACCCCTTTGGTCTTGTAATGTGTTTGGGGTTCAAAGGTCAACTCTGGAAATAAGTGGTTTGGTTTTTTATGTTTTAAAACTGTCATGTCGTGTCGTGTCGTGTTGGTTCTGTTTTTTCTATATGAAATTATGTTTGAATATGGTTTCAAAACAAGAGAATTTAAAGGTTTAGAAAATATTATTATATGAAGGGAATAATAATAATTAATCTTCACTCTTTACCAAATAAGTGAAGAAAGAGATTTATATGTTTGTCTACATTTCCTCTTATACAATGTTGTAACAATTTTCATGATTATCTGTTACTATTTTGCCACTATATTGGTCAACCAATCTTTGCTCCTCACAATAGACCTGGCAACAATTTGTGTTTGCTGTGTATACGTGTCAGAACACTGTATGAATTGTAAAATGTGTCTTTGGCATCAAACATGAGCACATGTAATTAATTCAGTGTGATGCGACATGTGACATGATATAAATAAACATGTTTTTTTTTTTTTTTTTATTTTTTATTTTTATTTTTTATTTTTTACTATGTTACATGAAAACACTGAAACATAAACTTACATGAATTTAAATTGTCGTAATTAATCCATTTTTACTATGTTACATGAAAACACTAAACATATACTTACATGAATTTAACTTGTCTATATTTTTTTATACATGTATATACTTGTAACATGCCGATACAAATTTAATTTGTGTCTATGTTTAAAAAGATAATTTATTTTTTAAACACATGCCGATACAAATTTAATTTGTGTCTATATGTTTAAAAAGATAATTTATTTTTTACATGTTTAAAAGGATAAATTTGTGTTTCACAATTGTAAAACACAACATGAATTTAAAATTTGTATCAATAGACATGAAAAACAAATTTTTAAATCCTATGCATAAAACTTGTGTTTGTCATATCAATCGTGTTGTGTATCAAATTATCGGTCTACCTCATCATAAAACTTGTGTATCAACTACTTACAATAGTTGTGGGTTGACTTGCTTGGAGGACATCTCCAAACCATAACAATCTCCTTTTTAGTATTTCTTTTAATGATTGACATAACCTCTAATATATTATTAAATATCATTTTTGATATCATATCCAACGATGTTCTACTGCAGGTCTAATGTAACATAATCTTAATACCAACTTCCACCTTCCTCTTAGGCTTCACTCGTTAAAAACTCGATTCGAGATCGATTTTAAGCAAGCAGAGCTCGAGCTTAATATTAGGCTTGTTTATTAAATGAGTTCAAATTGATGGGGTTGGTAGTAACCATTTTCAACCTTTTCTCTCTCAACTTTTACCACATGCATTAGTACCTATATATTAGGATTTAAGTTATTGTTTTAGGATTTTAGTTATCGTTTTAGTAAATGTTTTAATATTAAAAAAAACTTCGTAGGTGGGTGGTTTAAAAAAGATAGATTCGTTATGTTACTCTTTGATGGTTGGTAAAGATGGAAGTGAAAGGATAGAAAAATGTTCATGTGGCACATAGGTGGCAAGAGGGATGGAAAAGACGCACTCCTCCCACCATTAAACGACTGCTATTAGTTAGTTTAGACTAATCTTTTGATTGATTGTGGTTAGTCGGTTTGAACTAACCATTAGGCTTAGTCGGTTTTAGCATTTGGTTAGCTTGTAGTATGTTTGACTTATTTTTTTTTTTTTAAATTTAATAAAGTAAAAAAGACTTGCATGAATATCCAAGGCTTCATGGATTCTCTTGATGATATTATCCATATTGGGTCAATCGATCGGTTGGAATTTGGAAACTAATACACTGATATGCAACTTCTTTAAACGTATGTAAAGAACGACTATCAATGTGAGTTCTTATATATACTGTGCATATATGTGAATTTGAATATTCACAAATGTACGTATATACACAATGTATTTATATAGTTTTCATCATATATTTTTTACCTACAACTGGATTAACGTTGTTTGTTAAGTTATTTTTGGACAAATCAATGTTTCTTAATACACTTGGATTATTGATTTTTGTTATTCATATTTAACTGAGAACCAAACAAAATAACCTAAAAACCAATTTACGCAAACCTTATTTGGTGTGGTATTGTGTTTATTTATACACTAGTTTTTTATTTATGAAGTCTTACCTAATCTCAACCAGTCTTAAACACAAATAAGCAGTGTACCTAATCTTAAAGTAAGAATAGTTTAGATCAAATAATTCAAATGTTAATTAATAATAGAAAAGTAAAAGGTGTTTGTGTAAACAAAATTGAACTAACTTTAACGCTTAATTAAACAACGAAACTAAAGAACTAATTGGAAACAATAAATAAGAAGTACTTCCACTAGAATACGAATACACCATGTTTTTATGTTTTATTTATTAGAAGTATAATGGATTAATGAATTGATTACCGAATTGTAATATGACTTGTTATATTGATCGGATTTCCTTTTATTAATAATTAATGAACAACTAACACAATGATCATGCAATTAGTAAACACATAATTAATTAACTATATTCGAACTATGAACGATATGATCTAGTGATTTCGTGCCAATGATCATGCCAATCAATCTAAGCATAGCATGGATACCTAATGCTCTCTAACACAATCAAAGTCATCGATTAATATTATCTAACCTTAGGCTTATTGTAACACCCCTAATCCAGCAGACAAGAAAGGACAGGAAAACCCTAAGTCAAGGAGTCAACTCGTCGAGTCTAAGGAAGAACTCGACAAGTAGGAGCGAGTTCCGTGTCGGGGATTAAGTGGCCGACTCGGTGAGTCTGGTCTGGTTTGGGAAACCTTAATTTCGGGACTTGGTTCCCTATTTAAGCCTCATATTCTCATCCCCTCAGCCTCATCTTCAGGCCCCAGACCCCAAACCCTCACCCACGAAACCCTAGTGCCTTTCTTGTGAGTGTGAGCCATTTTTGGAGTGTGTGTGGTCTACTTGGAAGCTTGAAGAAGGAGAAAATCTTGTAGGAATCAAGAAGGGGATTGCAGATCCAGAAGTAGCTTCTCAATCCCATCACTTTCTGGTAATCAAGTCTTAACCTTGCTCATCAACCTCTTAGATCTCCTCATGTCCCTTTTGTTTGAGTTTTGGTTCAAAAGCTAGATCTATGAGACAAGGATGTCCCAAGCTTAGATCCATTCAGATATGGAGCCCCTAGGTGTGGCTAAGGCATAAAGGTGCAAACTTTATGCCATTAGGATGTCCCATGCAAGCTTAAAGAGATTATCAAGGCCTTTTGGAGCCCTAAAGGCCATGCAAGGAAGTAAAGTCCAGGACTTTATGAGGTTATTGGATGTCTAGAGCCTAGATCTTGATTTCCTTATTTTGGTTTGGAGTAATAAGGGTTTTGGATCATGGAGCTATGTCTTCCTAAGTATAAGGGCTTAATCCTTTAAGATTATCCATCAGGACGAGGAACTCGACGAGTCCAGGAAAGGACTCGACGAGTTTAAGCGAGTTGTCCCGTTTTCTGGTTATGGGTGAACTCGGCGAGTCAGGGGAATGACTCAGTGGGTTGACTCGGTTTGCCACGAGTTTGGATTAGCCAGGGAACTCGGCGAGTTAGGGGATGACTCGACGAGTTGGTTCGCGGTTGTAGGATTCTGAGCTTTTGACCAGCGAGTTGATGGAGCAACTCGGCGAGTCAAGTCAACCTGGAAGTGTTGACTTTGACCATGAACCGTTGACTTTGACCAAGTTTGGCTAGGGTAGAATTTTGGATTATCATGGTATAAATGTTGTTTGGGTATTGATAGTTTGGGAAGCCGAAGGGTCAACAGTTCAGAAGTGTCAGTTAGTAGTCAGAAGTGTTTAGCGAATCTTCAGCAGTGTGAGGTGAGTCCTCTTCCAGTAGGACCAGGTCTAAGGCCACAATGCCGGCCCGTTTAAGTAGTTGTAGTATATCGGGGTGAGCCCGATGCCCGGGTAAGCCCGATGCAGTTTATATGTTTCCAGAATTCGGTCCGATGCCTGGGCGGTCCCGAGAAGTAGTTATGTATGCTTGATGTCTTCATGATTCATGCATGTTTATGTGTTATGTGTTATATGTTCCAGACTCCGGTCCGATACCTGGCCAAGCTTGATGCAGTATATGTGATTATGTTATATGCTATGTGTTCCGGGGTAATCCCGATGCCAAGGCCAACCCAATGTATGTTAGTTATTATGCCATGTGTTATGTGTTCTGGGGCAAGCCGATGTATGCTAGTTTATATGTTATATATTATATGTTCTGGGTTTCGGTCCGATGCCAGGGCAACCCGATGCAGATTATGTGATTATGTTATGTGATATATGCTATGTTATGTATGTGCCGAGGTAAGCCCGATGCCGGGGTGAGCCTGATGCCTGATGCGGTCGGATACCGGGGTGAGCCCAATGTCGGGCAGGAGTCCGATGCCGGGTAAGCCGATGTTAGGATTCGTCCCGATGCAGTTGGGAGTAGTCCTGGAGTAATATTTATGTTATGTGTTTATGTTATATGCATTGTGTATATGTTTATATGTGTACCAGATTACGGTCCGATACAGGGTAGGGCCCGATGCAATGGGCTAGGCCCAAGTTATGTGATTATGTGTATGGTATGTGTTAGGTTGGGGAGACTCACTAAACTTCGTGCTTACAGTTTTAGTTTTGGTTTCAGGTACTCAGTTTTCAAAAGAGGAGCTCAGGAAGATTGCAGTGCACACACCATTTGTTCAGCCTGGGATGTTTATACTCTTGATATATTTGACAGATGTTATGTTATTCTTGAGATACACAATTTATGATTTTTATATGTTGAAAGATAGTTATGGTTTTATTAATGAGTTAAAAACGAAATTTTTGGCTTGTATTTTTGGGATGTTACACTTATGATTAAAGTCCTAGTCATACAAACCTAATCATCAAAGATTCATATTATTCGAGTACATCAAGATAAAATAATCATCAAATCGTAATAATACTTAGTAATAAACAATAAAATCATAACTTTAACACGCTAGGTAAAGCAATCAATCGAACACAAGTAATAACCAAATTGTTAATCCTATTAACGACATCAAAGCAAATCAACAATGGTTCAACAATATAGAGTGAAAGATAAGGTTTTATAATATATTCAGTAAACTAAAGCGGAAAAACATCACCAAAAGAATGTAAGACGTGATCATCAAGCAAAGCCGAAGCATAATCTCGATATAATGGGGCTTGAATCTTACAATCGTTGCTCCAATTGAATCTCTAACTTTAAAATCGACCCTTGGAGGGTTCTTCCTCATGAATAATCACAACCATAAGGTCTCAGCTCAACAATCCCGAAGTTTCCATTTACCACGTCGTGGTGGTTGGATTTCACATTTTGGCACAAACACAAAAGTCGTTCGAAATTTATTCTAATTTTTAGATCATTTGGAATTGCCTTAATTGGAGTTACGATTCATGCGATATGGACAAAAATACTGACAAAGGGTCAAGCTTTCCAGCAACATCTTTTCTTTGTTTTTTTTCCAGCTCCGTGTTCTTCATTTTGCATTCTAGTTCCCATTTTAATTGTAATTGAACATTTTCAAGCATATTAAGTATCATATATATGAAAATATAACATTTTGATCAAATATATTAAGATAATGACCTAAAGTATATAGTTAAATAAGATAATCTCAAAATACCCCACAATTATCTTTTGCTTGTCCTCAAACAAACTAGATTGTTATGATGCTATATCAAAACTTTGCCCACCAACATCACATAGAATAACTCAATTTGAATTCACAATTTATGTCTCGCCTCAATGCATATATTTAAGTCTAGACCCTAATTACTTCCCATATCCTAAATACTCACAATCCTTATAAACTTTCCCTATTTATTTTGAACAACATTCATTTTTGCATCCCTCTGAATATATCCTCATAAAACTTTATTAACCTCAAGGTAATTTTTCTTAAGTTCCCAAACATACATATGGTAAAATAACCTAGAAAAAAAATTAAAAATCAAATAATCCTTTGGCAATTTGCCTTATTCTTCAATTTTTCAAGATCTTCATACTTTGCAAACTTTTATTTACTCAACAACTTTTGACAATTTTTTTTTTCTTTTTCACAAGTTTCTTCACCTTCTTTTTCCTTTTTTTTTTTGTTTTTTTTTCTCTCAAACTAAAACCTAAAAGGAAAACTTATGCTTACGAAAGGGAGCTTAATCTCAACCCTTATTAGGTAAAGGTATTAGTCTAAATTGCAAAGACCACATAAGCTTTCCTGGATACATTTCAAGTACACGATGCAAAACGTATTATGTCCCTTAAACTACACAAATTCACGTTTTTGTCTCATGATTTCACTTGAACTGGGAAACTAAAAATATATTATAGCATATTTGTTAAAGAAAACCTTTAAATTCACATCAAATTATCCTACACATTACTAGCAAACTTAGTTATAACACAAGCATGGTTTTAAATATTCTATATTTTTCAAATTTAGATCATTTTTTCAAGTCTATGTTCTGTCAGTTTTATTAAATCTTGCATATATATTTTTATTTTAATCTAGCATGCTATTTTCCTTTAATTTGATCCCCTTCCCCACACTTACATTAAACAATGCCATCATTGTATAAAGACAATTAAAACATACAAAATAAAAGAGGGAGAAAACGAACTAACTCAACTTGGTTATGTAGTGGCGATACCGAATGACTGTTATTTATCGATACTAAACTTGACTTCGTCTACTAGAATACTCCAGAATCTGAACACCCTTTATGAAATTGGTGGACTCTTGGAAACAAAATAAGCAGTGTACATCTAAACTTCACAACTCAAAAATCTGCCTGGGGCGTTGCCACGTCGTGCAAAGTTTCTGGCCAGGGTGTGGTCACTATAAAAACTAGAACTTGTGTAAAATTATTGACACAAAGTGCAGTAAGAATTGGCACGTCGCGGTCTTTAAATGTCAGGAACATTGTTGCAATGCAATTATAAGTCGAGTCTCGAGGTAGTTAGAATCACTCAGCATCTTCATGAAAATCGAAATTCTTTATCGCTGAATAAATCGACAAATATGAAAGTAGCTAATTTCTTGACTGGTCCCTCGTATCTATTTATTCCCATATATAGCATTGATAGCATGAAAGACACCTTGGTTTTATCTCCACATCGATTGTATACCCTACACTTGTTTGTGTGTCATGCTTCTTGCATTCTTCACGTAATACTCCACTCCACTCTTGAACTTTTGCCCATCATCAATTTCTAAGCTGAATATTTCTTCCAACAGAAATAAAAATCATCAAAATCACTTTTATTCAAAATAAAATTAAAAACTAAAAATTAAAAATAAAAACTAAAACGAAAAGAAAATGCAAACTAATTTAAAAGCCGGGTTACCTCCCGATAAGCGCTTCGTTTCGTGCGAGTCTTGAGCTGGACTCTCAACTTAATAAACTTCTAATAAAATCTATGCAAATCCATCCGTTTCAATTAATTTTCTTTTTGTCCGATTTGTAAGATTTGACTTTTTGTTTTGAAAATCGGCTGGCCAAGCTTGAATCCATAAAATCCAAGAATGTTGACAAGGGTTGGAACTGGTTGGACACTCATCAGAAATGGATCGTACATCAGAACTTTCTCCATAGTTGGAATCGCCATCCCATGCTTTAAAACATAAACCGAAAAAGCAATGGTCGACATCGTGGTAATGATCACACCACGATGTGGTTCTTGCTTTCCAACTTGTTTGTTTTCTTAGACTGAGTTTTTAACTAGCAACCTCTCCAGCTCCTCCAAATCTTTTTTTTGATCGAATGGATCATCAATTGCCTGCAACTCACTCTCAAGAATAGCAACAATCATATCCATTTAAGTAAAAACTAAAAACTAAAAACAAAACTATAAAAAAAAATTTAATCAACAAATAAATAATACAAACTAAACGCAACCGTTCCCCGACAACAATGGCAAAAACTTGAGGTGTTTGTTTATATAGTTGTTTTTCATTTATAAAGTCCTGTCTAATCTCAACTAGTTTTAAATAAAAATAGGGAATATACCTAGTCGTGAAGTAACATAGTTTAAGATAAGAAAGAGTGTCAAACACAAGGAACGATAATGATTTATATCAAATAATTCGAATGTTAATTAAATTAATAACAAAAAAAGTAAATGTTAGTTTGGTGTAAACTAAATTAAACTAACTCTAACGCTTAATTAATTAACGAAACTAAAGAACTAAATGGAAACAATAAATAAGAAATACTTCCATTAGAATAAAAATCCCCCAAGTTTTTATGTTTGAGTTATTAGAAGTGCAATGGATTAATGAATTTATTACTAAATTGTAATGTGTAGTTATCTTGATTGTATTTCCTAGTACTAATAGTTAATGAACAATTAACACAATGATCATGCAATTAGTGAACACATAATTAATTAAATATATTTGAACTATGAACGATATGATCTAGTGATTTTGTGCCAATGATCATGACAATCAATCTAAGCATAGCATGGATACCTAATGCTCTCTAACACAATCAAAGTCACCGATTAATATTATCTAACCCTAGGCTTATGATCAAAGTCCAAGTCATACAAACCTAATGATCATAGATTCATATGATTCAAGTACATCAAGATAAAATAATCATCTAATCATAATGATACTCAGTAACAAACAATAAAATCATAACTTTAACATGCCAGGTAATGCAATTAATCGAACACAAATAATAGCCAAATTCAGTTAATCCTATTAACGAAATCAAAACATATCTGTCACAACTAGCAATTTAGGGTTTGAGATGTGAAGCTTGTTCACAACAAATTCCTCTATGTATGTCACACCCCAAAACCGTTAACGGTGGAATACGTTTCGGGGTGGATGACGTAGTGTACAGTATCATCACAATTGTATAATAGTAAAAGCAAGGAACATACAACCATTTCATTTACATAGTAAGTGTATTTACAAGTGTGTTTTGTAATGTTTGACAAACACCAAAAGTAAACAAAAATAAGAGATGGGTCTTGCATACTCCATCCTCTCCAAAAATGCTGCAGCTGTACCTGTCTATCTTTGACCTGAAGATACAAGTTATTTTGAAAAGAATATCAGCATAAAGCTGGTGAGTTCATAAGAGTTTAGTGTGAGTACTTGTATAAAAAGCATTAGAATCATTAGTATGAAAACTGAAGTTTGTAATCATAAGTAGTGGTAAAACCTAGAAAATCCTGTATTTTCCAGAACTGTATAGTAAATGAAAATCTTTAAGAAATATGTTGTTTCTATCTTTGAAAGCCATTTATCATAGAAGTGTAATAGTGACTCACCATTAAGTAAGGCAATATAGTGAGTTATTCTTGGAGTACATAATAGTGGTGTAGCATCCTTTAGTATTAGATACTTATTTGCTTCGGGATATTAATTCATCTTTCTTTTAGTATTCTAGTGCGGTTATAGTGTCTTTCTTGTATGTTACCAATAGTGTGAGTAATAGCGGACCCTCATGACCTTCCCAGTCATGCATAGTGTGGTAGAGTAAAGGCATCCCTGGACCTGAGCGGCTCGGACTAAAATTATCAGTCGGGATGTAATAGCGTCTGCCCTGTATAGATCTATACATATAGTGTCGTCTTCCTATCGGAAAACTTAGGGCGTAGTGTGTAGCGTATAGAGTATCTCGTAGTGGGATAATGAATTATTTCATGATTAGTACATTCTCTTGTATTATAGTGTAGTAGTCTTTTGAATAACTTGTGTTGTATTCTCTTATTAGTGTATTGCTTCGTAATAGAGAGAATTATAGTAGTGTAGAGTAGTAGTTAAAATAAGGGATAGAGTCCTTAACTATACCTATTATAGTAAAATTAGTGTGTGTGGTTCTAGTCAGGTTAGTGATTTAGGCATCTACTGAAATAAGAAGTACTCGTAATCCGCACTTATATACGAAATATATAACTAAGAAATCAATGACAGTCGGACGGATAGCCACTACCCTAAGCCCACAATCAAACAAGAAACAGGAAATAAGGTGAGCTATCGGTCCTAAGTCCTTCAAGTCTTACTTATATAAATATATTAGTGTGGTTACATTTTTATAAGGAGTTTCGTTAAACAAAAGTGTTGTACAAAAGAAACATATAAAGCTTGTTTGTTTATCCAAGATAGTTTTGAAAACAATTGATTTATTTATAAAGCATAGTGATAAATCACATGCGATTTGAACTACAGGTTGTGAATCACATGTGATTAAGTCTGTAATATGAAAAATTGTCTTGTATAACTTTTCATAAACATGTATATTCAACTTGTATCTCCCCCCTAAAACATCTAAAACATTTGAAAGGTTCATTAAAGGGGTATGGGCTCACCTGAAATCGCGGAAATCGGGTGAATCGGGTAAAAGTGTCGATTGAGCGTTTGGTACCAAATAACCACTTGAGCACCTCCTAGGACCCTAATGTCATATAAAATATGTATTTTACAAGAAGTTAATCATCTTATGCTTTTCATTATAGTATTTGGACATTCTAGCATCGTTTTCGGGGTTTTAAGGCCTAGATAGGGTTCCCGGGAGTGGTACAAGGTCATGAATGATTTACGGGAGGGTCCATGAGCTCACTCCCTTGGAGTTTATGGCCCAAAGGCGATCCTTTGGGAGTTTAAGGCCGTAAGCCCCCTAGGTTTGGCCGTAAACTCTTGTGACACTCCAAAATGTATGATTAGGGCCTTATTTCACTTCCTTAATTTAATGGTATGTGTCTTGGACTAATAGGGAGGGATTAAACATCATAATTTGTGACATTTTTGGGGAGTTTATGGCCAAGACTTGTTCTTGGGCCGTAAACTCAAATAAATCCTTCAAGATGTATGTTTTTATGGTACAACATGGTCTCATACACCTTAGATAAATCCTAGAAGGCCCTATAGTGAGTTTTGGGACAATTTGGCATGCACTTTTGGGGAGTTTACGGCCCAAGAACATCCTTGGCCGTAAACTCTTCATTTTGTATCCAAATGTGAAGTTAAATGGTACAACACACTCCCAAAGGCCTTAGCTAAATTCCTTACAAGCACTAGAGTAGTTTAGGGACTTGTTTGACACAAATTTTTGGGTGTTTACGGCCCAAGCTTAAGCTAGGCCGTAAACTCCTCAATTTGTCCTCAAATGGAGTTGTTTGATGCATTTAAGTGTTCCTTGGAGGCAAGTCCAATTTACCAAACATCTTAGAAGAGTTTTTGGGGCTTTAAACATAGATTTATGGGGTCTTTGAGGTGTTTACGGCCTAAGCACAAGCTTGGGCCGTAAACTCCTTTTTACATGTCAAATCCTTGTGTTTTAGTGTCCAAACTCTTCTAGATACATGCCTTAATTAGTATACTAGCTTAAAATAAGGAAAAACTTGATCTTTGGCATGATTTTGGGGGTTTACGACCTAAGGAGCTTCTTAGGCCGTAAACTCCTTTATGGTCCTTGATTTCTACGATTTTGGCCCCTAAATTCAATGAAGCATGACTAGATTAAGATAGAGGATGAGTACTTACGTTTGGAAGTTGGAAATTTGCGGATTCGGGGCCGATTTCGAGTCTAGAGAGAGAAAGTAGAGAGAGGAAGTGGGTGTGTGGTGAAAGAGTATTCAAATGTTGTGCACAACCATTTCATATGTCTCAGGTATCGCACCCGATACACGGCTACCCGATGTTTAAAGTTAACTGGGTTAAAACTTTTTACCCGGGTGAAGTGGTTGAAAAAGTAATACAACTCTATTAGGTTAAACTGGGTTAACACGTATGAGTTATATTGCTTATGATGAGATTAAGACATGCATATAATTAGATATTCGGATATTGACGATTCCAAATATTACATAAAATAACGTATGTTGACGCATTCCGTTTGTGAAAATAGGGTTTGTAACGGCAATATATTTGGGGTTGTCACATCATCCCCCCGTTAGGGGAATTTCGTCCCGAAATTTAGAATACAACAGACACGTTACTACAATATTACTAAGTAAAGAGATGAGGATATTTGAGTTTCATTTGATCCTCGCGCTCCCAAGTGAATTCCGGTCCTCGCTTGGCGTTCCACCGAACCTTCACAATTGGGATACGGCTTTGCTTCGTTCGTTTTACTTCTCGATCCAGAATCTCCACGGGCTCTTCCACGAAGTTGAGGCTCTCATTAACCTCAATCTCGTCAAGGGGAATTACGAGTGTCTTGTCTGACAGGCATTTCTTCAGGTTAGAGACGTGAAAGGTAGGGTGTATGTTGCTTAGTTCGTGAGGTAGGTTGAGTTTATAAGCTACGGGGACGATTCTGGAGAGAATCTCAAAAGGCCCTATGTACCTTGGGTTCAGCTTTCCACGCTTTCCAAAGCGTATCGTGCCCTTCCAGGGCGAAACCTTCAACAGGACTCGGTCTCCTACCTGGAATTCCAAGGGTTTTCTTCGTTTGTCGGCGTAGCTTTTCTGTCGATCCCTAGCGGCTTTTAGTCGTTCGCGTATCAGTACAATCTTCTCGGTCGTTTATCGAATGATCTCCGGACCAGTGAGAGAGCTATCAGGAACTCTTCCTTTAGCTAGTTGAGTGTCACCCACCTTAGCCCAGCACAGAGGGGATCTACATTTACGGCCGTAGAGGGCTTTGAATGGGGCTGCCTTGATGCTCGTATGATAACTATTATTATAAGAAAATTCCACAAGAGGTAAGTGTGTGTCCCATGACTTGCCGAAGTTAATCACACAAGCTCACAGCATATCCTCTAAGGTTTGAATCGTCCTCTCACTCTGTCCGTCGGTCTGCGGATGGTAGGCTGTACTCATGTCCAGCCTCGTCCCTAGTGCTTCTTGCAATGATTGCCAGAACCTAGAGGTGAATCTACTATCTCTGTCTGAGATAATAGATATTGGGACGCCATGTAGTCGTACTATTTCTTTAAGGTATATTCTAGTGAGTTTCTCCATCTTGTCCGTTTCTTTAATGGGTAGGAAGTGTGCGGACTTGGTCAACCTATCAACAATGACCCAAATAGTATCTAATCCACCCGCTGTCTTGGGAAGTTTGGTTATAAAGTCCATTGTGATCCGCTCCCACTTCCATTCTGGTATCTCAGGTTGTTGAAGGAGTCCTGAAGGCTTTTGATATTCAACCTTGACCTTCGCGCAAGTAAGGCACTTACTCACAAAAGTGGCGATCTCCGCTTTCATGTTTGGCCACCAGTATAGCTTTTTGAGATCCAGATACATCTTATCTAAACCTGGGTGGATGGAGTAGCGAGTGTTATGCGCTTCCCTCATAACCAAATCTCTAAAACCTCCATGGCGTGGAGTCCAGATTCGGTCCATGAAGTAGTAGGCTCCGTCACCCTTAACCTCCAGATTTTTATCCATTCCGCGCAGAGATTCTCCCAACACATTCTCGGGCTTTAAGGCTTCCAGTTGAGCCTCTTTGATCTGTGTGGAGAGGTGCGAATGGATAGTCATTGTCAACGATTTGGTCTGTCGACCAGTATACTCCTTCCTGCTCAGTGCATCTGCTACTACATTGGCTTTTCCCGGGTGATATCTAATTTCACAGTCGTAATCGTTAAGTAGTTCGACCCATCGACGCTGCCTCATGTTGAGTTCTTTTTGGTTCATTATGTGTTGAAGGCTTTTATGATCAGTGTACACCACACTCTTCGTCCCATATAAGTAGTGTCTCCAGATTTTTAGTGCAAAGACAACCGCTCCTAACTCAAGGTCGTGAGTAGTGTAGTTCGCCTCATGGGTCTTTAGCTGTCTCGAGGCATATGCGATAACCTTACCCCGTTGCATCAAGACACAACCAAGACCCTGATTGGATGCATCACAGTATACTACAAAATCTTCTATCCCTTCGGGAAGGGATAATACTGGTGCGGTGCATAAGGCTCGCTTCAGGGTTTGGAATGCCTTCTCCTGTCTTTCTTCCCAGTCGAACGGTACTCCTTTCTGTGTCAGCATAGTGAGAGGCTTCGCAATCCGAGAAAAGTTTTGAATGAATCTACGGCAGTAGCCAGCGAGGCCTAGAAATTGACGAATTTCTGTAGGCGTCTTCAGCGCTGACCAGTTCTCAATAGCTTTAATCTTGGAGGGATCCACATGAATTCCTTCTTCACTAACCACGTGACCTAAGAATTCAACTCTTCGGATCCAGAACTCGCACTTACAGAACTTTGCATATAACTTTTCGGATTGCAACGTTTCCAAGACTCGTCGTAAGTGATCCCTGTGTTCTTCCTCGCTCCGAGAGTAAACAAGGATATCGTCAATGAAGACGATGATGAACTGATCCAGGTATGGACGACACACTCTATTCATCAAGTCCATGAATACTGTGGGGCGTTGGTCAGTCCAAAGGGCATCACTATGAACTCAAAGTGTCCGTAGCGGGTTTGGAAAGCTGTCTTCGGAACATCTTCCTCAAGTACCCGTAACTGATGATACCCAGATCTAAGGTCAATCTTGGAGAAGTAACTTGCTCCTTGTAGTTGATCAAACAGATCGTCGATACGAGGGAGAGGGTAGTGATTTTTAACCGTGAGTTTATTGAGTTCCCTATAATCGATGCACATCCGAAATGATCCATCTTTCTTCTTCACGAACAAGACTGGAGCTCCCCAAGGTGAGAAACTCGGTCTTATAAATCCCTTGCTGAGCAATTCGTTGAGTTGACCAGATAGTTCTTGCATTTCGGCAGGCGCTAGACAGTAGGGCGACTTAGCTACGGGGGTAGCTCCTGGAATTAGGTCGATTCTGAACTCAATCTGACGTTTGGGAGGTAGGCCGGGAAGATCCTCTGGAAAGACATCAGGGAAATCGCATACTACGGGAATGTCTTTTGGATCTTTCGATTTCTGGTTAGTGTTGACGACATGGGCAAGAAAGGTGCGATATTCCTTGCGTAAGTATTTCTGAGCCTGAACACTGGAGATGATACGAAGGCTCGTACTCGGCTTATCTCGATATATCAAGAGGGTTTCGTGATTCGGAAGGTTCAGACGAATGGCTTTGTCGAAACATAGGATATCGGTGCGATGGAGACTCAACCAATCCATACCGACAATGACATCGAAATTTTTGATTGAGACTGGCATAAGATTGATTGGAAACGAGTGATCGTCTAACATGAGAGTGCAACCTATGTAGATTTCGCTAGAGCTTTCTGTTTTCCCATTAGCCATTTCTACGACGAATGTTTCTTTTAGTGGTTGAGGGGTTTGTTTGAGTAAGTATTTAAAGTTATGATTTACGAAGCTTCTTTCTGCACCACTATCAAATAAGACACAGGCATAGGAGTTGTTGAGAAGAAACGTACCCGTGACTACTGTGGGATCTGCTACCGCTTCATTGTGACCGATAGCGAGTAGCCTTCCAGTTCCTCCAGCATTTGTGGTCTTTGGACAGTTTCTCTTAAAATGACCCGCCTCTCCGCAACCATAACAAGTTGGGGTCACTCCCGTACCAGGAACCTGTGTGATAGGTTTGGGAGGGGCCTTACAAAACCGGACAGTATGGCCCTTTCGACCGCAGTTGGAACACTGCAGTTCACGGCAGGGGCCGTTGTGGTGGAAAGGACACTTGGGACACTTGGGCAAGTTTCCACTGTAAGCTTTCGGCGGGGCTGGAGCAGCTGGAGTAGTCAGGGTGGTGGCAGCATGGACCGCCACAATTTGCTGGTCCTTTGAGGAGTTTTGAGTTTTCTTGCCCTTCTTCTTATCCCAATGCTTCCTTTTTCTGTCAGATGAAGCGGGTGATGCAGCGGTTGTTATGGTTGCTGTTGCCGGAGTAGAGGGGATTTCGTGGTTGGTCAGACTCTGGGCCAATTCCTTGGCGCTGTCAAAAGTTGTAGGGCGTGAAGCTAGAACATTTCCTCGATACGGAGGCACTAAACCCCAGATGTACCGTTCAATCTTCTTGCTTTCCGAGGGGATCATGTTGGGGCACATAGCCGCCAAATCGCAAAACCTGGCCGTATAAGCCGTTATGTCAGTCCCCTTCATCTTGAGGTTCCAGAGTTCTTCCTCAAGTTTCTGAACTTCGCCCCTAGGGCAGTACTCTCCCCTCATAAGATCTTTCAGAGTGTCCCAGCCTATAGCATTGGCTGTGACCAAGGAGAGTGAACTAACATGACCGTTCCACCATGTCAAGGCCCTGTTAGTGAGGGTAGCAGTAGCGAACTTGATTTTGCTCTCTTCGGGACAAGAGCACATCTCGAACACCGCTTCGGTTCTTTCGAACCATTGGGATAATGCTAGAATTCCTCCGGTACCGTCGAAGAAGGTAGGTTTACAGTTCATGAAATCCTTATAAGTGCATCCCTGCACTCTATGATGGACTTCACCGAACCTGGAGTTACCACCGCTCGCATCCCCAGAATTCATTTGGGCCATGGCTGCTGTCACGGCCACAGTCACCGCTGTTTGGAATAGCACCGGATCGATCTGTGGAGGGGGAGGTGGTGGAGTAGGGGTTTGAGTTGCGGGCCTTCCTCTGGTGGGACGCTTTCGTGGAGGCATCCTTTACTGGAAGAATTATAGAAATGATAGCAATAGTAAGAGCCTATTGCGAATATAAATAGAGTGTTTCGTGGATTAAATCAACATAACCCAAGATCAAGATGAGAGTTATAACAATAGAGAAATCAACTGCCAATATATTGGTATTAATGATGCAACACAAGTTCATGAAAATTTGACCTAGCAATAGGTCTTACATCATACCATAGAGAAAATTTTGGCAGTTTAGAGGTTTAACTAGAGTGCTTTCAAGCTAGGAATGTTTACAGATAATAGATCTACGGAACATAGAGTGAAAAGGTTAATCCATTAACAAAAGATTGAGGTAACTAGACGTCTTCTACTAGCGACGGTTGCTTGTTGGGCGAATCCTCAGATTTGCTAGCTGACGCATAACTTCTTGAAGGTGTCGATCATGAATCCTTTGGCGTGCACGGAGTTCTCCAGCTTCGGCTCGGGATGCATCCAGCTGGTGCTGCAGAGCCTCATTGGTTCTCCTTGTCCTGTCCATGGCTTCTTTGAGTTGGTGGATGCGAACTGTGTTGAGATTTGAGTTGGCATCCACTTCTACAACTCGACCTATTGCAGCTTGACCTTGCTCGACATTCCTGGCAATTCTTTGGATCATGATGGGCAGAACCTGATCTGCTGATCCTCCTTCGTTTATGTTGTAGAAACTTCGGTCTCCATTGTATGGCATGGGATGACCCTGCTCTTCGCTCCATCTGTGCAAGGATATGGCCCACATAGGAGTGGGGCCCTGAAATGTCGGACGGGGGTTGGGGTTCGAAACTCCAGGTGGTAGGTTATTAACTTCTGGCTCGGAGTCGGAGTTATCCGGAAAGCCTTCTGCTCGGTGGTCATCCAAAGGGATTCGGTGATCATCATCCGACTCTTCACTGAGCCATCCCCCATTACCCTGGTTTGGGTAGTACGGGTCGCCAGGAGGGTGGAAGCCAGCCATGGTATCTATGCGAGAAAAGGGGAAAAGAAGGTTAATAGGCATACTAACCTAAATTATTTATAAGACGGTCGTCACGAGTTGGACCAATACTTGCATAATGCATACTAATTATATGTGATTGGGGCAGGATAGTCCGTCGAATAAGTGACCCTAACTCTAAATCCACAACCAAACAAGGAACAGGAAGTAAAGCAAAGATCACAGATTCTAAGTCTATAACGCCCTAGTCACATGTAACCGGAAAGTATCCATTTAGCAACTATTGCTCCATCAGTAACGACCCTTTTTAGTTCTCACAGATGTATGTTTTTAGAGGTACAGAATACTCTTATAGTATTCTAATGTTAACGTTATTGTGGTAGTGTTGGTAAGTTTTAGACTAGTTGTAACACCACAACCAAGCTTAGGCACATGCTAGTCACTCCCAGGAAAACGTAGTTGATCAGGCTACATCCCCCTAAATGTGACTATATGTCTCTAAGCTCAATTGTGCTATCCAACAATCTTAATACTTTTGTTTTGTTCTAGGACGATACTGACTTCTGTGTTTTATAGTGATGTGTGTATATATACTTAGTTAAATCTTTTAGATACTTAACAGTATATATTCTTGGTCAGAGTGCTTTAGTCCCGAAGTGTTTATAGTTCGTATATCTTTTATAGGTTGATATACTTGATTCACTATAAACAATGCTCTGATACCAATCGGTCACACCCCAAAACCGATAACGGCGAAATACATTTCGGGGTGGATGACGTAGTGTACAGTATCATCACAATTGTATAATAGTAAAAGCAAGGAACATACAACCATGTCATTTACATAGTAAGTGTATTTACAAGTGTGTTTTGTAATGTTTGACAAACACCAAAAGTAAACAAAAATAAGAGATGGGTCTTGCATACTCCATCCTCTCCAAAAATGCTGCAGCTGTACCTGTCTATCTTTGACCTGAAGATACAAGTTATTTTGAAAAGAATATCAGCATAAAGCTGGTGAGTTCATAAGAGTTTAGTGTGAGTACTTGTATAAAAAGCATTAGAATCATTAGTATGAAAACTGAAGTTTGTAATCATAAGTAGTGGTAAAACCTAGAAAATCCTGTATTTCCCAGAACTGTATAGTAAATGAAAATCTTTAAGAAATATGTTGTTTCTATCTTTGAAAGCCATTTATCATAGAAGTGTAATAGTGACTCACCATTAAGTAAGGCAATATAGTGAGTTATTCTTGGAGTACATAATAGTGGTGCAGCATCCTTTAGTATTAGATACTTATTTGCTTCGGGATATTACTTCATCTTTCTTTTAGTATTCTAGTGCGGTTATAGTGTCTTTCTTGTATGTTACCAATAGTGTGAGTAATAGCGGACCCTCATGACCTTCCCAGTCAAGCATAGTGTGGTAGAGTAAAGGCATCCCTGGACCTGAGCGGCTCAGACTAAAATTATCAGTTGGGATGTAATAGCGTCTGCCCCGTATAGATCTATACATATAGTGTCGTCTTCCTATCGGAAAACTTAGGGCGTAGTGTGTAGCGTATAGAGTATCTCGTAGTGGGATAATGAATTATTTCATGATTAGTACATTCTCTTGTATTATAGTGTAGTAGTCTTTTGAATAACTTGTGTTGTATTCTCTTATTAGTGTATTGCTTCGTAATAGAGAGAATTATAGTAGTGTAGAGTAGTAGTTAAAATAAGGGATAGAGTCCTTAACTATACCTATTATAGTTAAATTAGTGTGTGTGGTTCTAGTCAGGTTAGTGATTTAGGCATCTACTGAAATAAGAAGTACTCGTAATCCGCACTTATATACGAAATATATAACTAAGAAATCAATGACAGTCGGACGGATAGCCACTACCCTAAGCCCACAATCAAACAAGAAACAGGAAATAAGGTGAGCTATCGGTCCTAAGTCCTTCAAGTCTTACTTATATAAATATATTAGTGTGGTTACATTTTTATAAGGAGTTTTGTTAAACAAAAGTGTTGTACAAAAGAAACATATAAAGCTTGTTTGTTTATCCAAGATAGTTTTGAAAACAATTGATTTATTTATAAAGCATAGTGATAAATCACATGTGATTTGAACTACAGGTTGTGAATCACATGTGATTAAGTCTGTAATATGAAAAATTGTCTTGTATAACTTTTCATAAACATGTATATTCAACTTGTATCTCCCCCCCTAAAACATCTAAAACATTTGAAAGGTTCATTAAAGGGGTATGGACTCACCTGAAATCGCGGAAATCGGGTGAATCGGGTAAAAGTGTCGATTGAGCGTTTGGTACCAAATAACCACTTGAGCACCTCCTAGGACCCTAATGTCATATGAAATATGTATTTTACAAGAAGTTAATCATCTTATGCTTTTCATTATATTATTTGGACATTCTAGCATCGTTTTCGGGGTTTTAAGGCCTAGATAGGGTTCCCGGGAGTGGTACAAGGTCATGAATGATTTACGGGAGGGTCCATGAGCTCACTCCCTTGGAGTTTATGGCCCAAAGGCCATCCTTTGGGAGTTTACGGACGTAAGGCCCCTAGGTTTGGCCGTAAACTTTTGTGACACTCCAAAATGTATGATTAGGGCCTTATTTCACTTCCTTAATTTAATGGTATGTGTCTTGGACTAATAGGGAGGGATTAAACATCATAATTTGTGACATTTTTGGGGAGTTTACGGCCAAGACTTGTTCTTGGGCCGTAAACTCAAATAAATCCTTCAAGATGTATGTTTTTATGGTACAACATGGTCTCATACACCTTAGATAAATCCTAGAAGGCCCTATAGTGAGTTTTGGGACAATTTGGCATGCACTTTTGGGGAGTTTACGACCCAAGAACATCCTTGGCCGTAAACTCTTCATTTTGTATCCAAATGTGAAGTTAAATGGTACAACACACTCCCAAAGGCCTTAGCTAAATTCCTTACAAGCACTAGAGAAGTTTAGGGACTTGTTTGACACAAATTTTTGGGTGTTTACGGCCCAAGCTTAAGCTAGGCCGTAAACTCCTCAATTTGTCCTCAAATGGAGTTGTTTGATGCATTTAAGTGTTCCTTGGAGGCAAGTCCAATTTACCAAACATCTTAGAAGAGTTTTTGGGGCTTTAAACATAGATTTATGGGGTCTTTGAGGTGTTTACGGCCTAAGCACAAGCTTGGGCCGTAAACTCCTTTTTACATGTCAAATCCTTGTGTTTTAGTGTCCAAACTCTTCTAGATACATGCCTTAATTAGTATACTAGCTTAAAATAAGGAAAAACTTGATCTTTGGCATGATTTTGGGGGTTTACGACCTAAGGAGCTTCTTAGGCCGTAAACTCCTTTATGGTCCTTGATTTCTACGATTTTGGCCCCTAAATTCAATGAAGCATGACTAGATTAAGATAGAGGATGAGTACTTACGTTTGGAAGTTGGAAATTTGCAGATTCGGGGCCGATTTCGAGTCTAGAGAGAGAAAGTAGAGAGAGGAAGTGGGTGTGTGGTGAAAGAGTATTCAAATGTTGTGCACAACCATTTCATATGTCTCGGGTATCGCACCCGATACACGGCTACCCGATGTTTAAAGTTAACTGGGTTAAAACTTTTTACCCGGGTGAAGTGGTTGAAAAAGTAATACAACTCTATTAGGTTAAACTGGGTTAACACGTATGAGTTATATTGCTTATGATGAGATTAAGACATGCATATAATTAGATATTCGGATATTGACGATTCCAAATATTACATAAAATAACGTATGTTGACGCATTCCGTTACTGAAAATAGGGTTTGTAACGGCAATACATTTGGGGTTGTCACAATGTAACCCTATTGCATCTTATTAATAAAATTCAAACTACAATGTTATTTGAATTCATACGGGCATGCATTGTGATTCTAGTTAAAATAGCCTCATGTAAGCCCAAAACTGGATCCAATAGCTAAGCCCAATCAATTTTGGGCCTTGAACCAAGAATTCTCCGCCCAACACCCTATTAGGCCGAAAACTATTTCTTCGACCCTATTGGGCCGAAAACTCTTTCTTGGGCCCTATTGGACCAAAGACTTTTCCTTGGGCTTTGTTGGACCTAAAGCTTTTCTTTGGGCCTTAATGGGCCGGAAATTTTTTATTAGGCCTAATTGGGCCGATAACCCTTTTATTGAGCCTAGTAAAACCCAAAAAGCCCATTCATACTCCAAAACAAACACCCTTTTATCTTTGGGCTTTAATGGGCCGAAAAGCATCCTATTGGGCAAAGCCAAAACCGAAAACCATTTCCTTTGGATCGAGAACCCTATAGGCCCCCGTTAGGGTTGAACAAAAAAAAAAAAAAAGAAAGGAAAGGGGAAAAATGGGTGCCACCTTATTATTACAAACAAAGATGTTGCAAACCTTTTCTTACAAAAATGCTTATGAACTCACCAACATTCTATGTTGATGCTTTTTAAAACGACTTGTATTCTCAGGGACTTAGTGTGCAGGTATTTGGGCCATGGATCTTGGATATTTGCTGCATTTTGAAATTTCATACATTATGTCATTTTGGTGTAATTTCATGAACATATACAATATGTAAACAATGTAAGTGTGTTATCTCAATGTATGATGTTTGGTTGCTATGCTTCATTCATATTCAATTGTTGTGATACTATACAATGACGTTATCTGCCGTCCTGGTTTGGGGGTGTGATAGGTTGGTATCAGGGCATGGTTTATAGTTAACTACTATATCTAACCATACACACTACTAGAAAAATACCCTTTAATGACACGCGAACAATGACACGCAGTGATTTATGATACGCAAAAGTGTGTGCCCTAAACATAATGCCAGCTCTCCCAAAATTTGAAGGATTTAGGATGCGCATTTTTGCGTGCCCTAAAATTAGTGTCACAAAAAAATAAAAAAAACACGGAGCGCCCTAACCATAAAAGTGTGTCTTGAAATCATGTCGTTTTATATTTTTTTAGTGAAACGCACAAATCTTCATCTTTAGTTCTCTCCATCTTTAATAGCTATAGCAGCAGGAAAAGGAATTCCCAAAAAATTAGAAAAGTTGAAAGGCCCGCCATGGCGATTTAGGGTTGGTTTCGTCTCCATATCTCATTCACTTACATCTCCACATTCTCTTACATCTACAATACAATCTATCTTCCATCACCCACCTCGCCGGAGATGAAGGTTTCTCGTGATTTTTTGTTGCACTTACAAGCCCTAGGTCCGATTTCAACCAATATCTCGTTCGATTAACACAATTCATCAAACCCTAGAATAGTAAAGGAAACCTAGCCCACATTCATATGTCCTTAATTGATTAATTGTATGATTCAATAGGCCTCTTCATTTATGTGTGACATAATGGAATGTAGCTGCTGTTAAACGATGGATTGAAATTGCATCCTCTGAAGAAATTGTAGAAGCCATAAATGTACCTAGTCCTGTGGGGACCGCATTGAGTATGACAGTTGCTTTAAAGAAAGGCCATGAAGCTAGTAAATTTATCTATATTCAATTTGTTATAGCATAATCCTCATGCATCATTTAAAAGCATACAACATGAAATTTCTTAAATTTTTTTTCCACATTTCATTCAAGCATAAGCTTTTACAGGATTAGGTTATCTTTTAGATTAATATGCAAGTATGTAACCATTTTCATGTTGAGGATAATTTGGTCATTTCATCTCTTAAGATTAGCTTACAAGGTAAAACCCATTTTCAGGTTCACCAGGAGCGGGGTTCATGCCGCATATCCTCGATGTTAAAGCTGGAGAGGTGCAATCATGATCCTTTTATGTTTCTGAAAAGGTTTACCCATAATTTTTTATTTACCAAAATTCATAATTTTTTTATATAAATGCAGGATGTGTTGGGAAAATTAATGTGGTTTTCTCAGAATAGCACTCGAGCTGTGTGCATTCTATTAGCTAATGGAGCCATATCTATAATGTTACAAGTCAGCAGTCTGCAACATCTGCTGAAACTGTCACATATGAGGTTTTTTTCTAAACATTCATTATTATTATTATTATTTTGATGTATAAATTATAAAAATTATTTATTTATATTTTTTTAATAAAAATACAGGGACAATTTGAGATCTTATCTCTCTGTTGTTCATTTATGGTTTGTGAGAGTGATGGGCAAATAAGCAGATGGGCGTGCTTTAGGTGGTAATGTGGCTGGCCTTCTAACTGCTGCATCACCTATTCAGGTTTTTTTTATATTTCCATAAATACCCTTGGATGGACTGAAATGGAATGGAATGGAATCAACAATTCCATTCCTGATTCCTGATTCCTGATTCCAAACCCTAAGAAACTTATTTTTTTCTTGATCAATTTTTACAGATGATTGTTGGTAGCATTGTTCCTACAAGTCAGAAGCAAAGAAAAACAGAAGCAGAAGTAGTCAACATGGACATACACCTCTCCATACGACTGCTATGACTAATGATGTGGAGTTAGTTAAAGTAAGTTTATTTGTTTATTTATTTATTCTTCCATCAATTTCCTCAAACGTGTTGAAATTTTATGTACAGAAAGGCATGATTGAGTTGAATTGGTTGAGTCATCAACTGCTGTTATGTTTGAACAGATTATTCCTTATGCTGGAATTGATGTGAACATAAGGAATGTGCAAAACACCATTCGTTTACATGTGGCAGTGGTAAGAGGATCAAAATCATGTGTTGGAATGCTTCTTTCTGCAGGAGGTCTGGTAGAAAAAAAAAGAGTAAATTACACGAATGGTCCCTATGGTTTGGGGTAATTTGCGCACTGGATCCCTAACTTATTTTTTTAACTCGGAAGGTCCCTATTATTTGTTTTTATAACGCGCTTGGTCCCTACTGTTTGTTTTTGTTACACTTTTGGTCCCTGTCTTACTTAAAAAAACTATTATTTAAATAAAGAAAAATGGTGGGGAAGGTAAGGTAAAGTGAGAGGGGTGAGATTGGAGGCATGTTTATTTGAATAAACTAAAAAATCAAGTGCAAAATAGTCTTTTTAGGTAAGATAGGGACCAAGCACGTAACAAACACAAACAGTAGGGACCTTCCAAGTTAAAAAAATAAGTTAGAGACCAAACACGCAAATTACCGTAAACCATAGGGACCATTTGTGTAATTTACTCAAAAAAAAAAAACTCGAAACATTTATTTATAATTATATCATATCAATTATCTATTGCTTGTTGTATTTATGCATTGATTTGTACTTTGCAGCCAAGAATCTTATTCTTGTTGAGCTCAAGTCTGTGATATTCAACCATGTACATTATCACACTCAATCTTATCTCATCTGGGTTCATTTCGATAAGCTTTTAATTAATCTGTCTACATTTGTAGATTTCTATTTCAATTTTTTGGTTCGTTTTATTCACCTAATTTATACCTTATAATATCACCTCATGTACACAAGACTAAGTGATATGGTACTTGATCACACCTGGCTCTCGAATCCATACAGGGCAAGCTTGTATGGATTTTTTTTCTTCATAATTTGCTAGACTAAATGCGGTTGTTTGTTTTTGTGATTTTGGTTAATTGTACCCACGTTATTGATTGTTTCTAACAATTACATTATTGTTAATATTTATGTAGTCATCTTCTAGATCCATATAGTTTCATCTTCACGTGTTATGCTGCTCTACCCTTCATATTATGGTCATCTTTTTCACTTACTAAAGTCAAGTTGATGCCAATCTTTTTAAAAACATCTCACATTAGGCAGACTCACTGAAGGTAAGTTCACATTCTTTATAAATCAAAGTTTTCTCTTATTTTAATGCACAATTAGATTTCAAGAAACAAGTCATGAACATGTGGTATCATCTATAGATTTGAATATTTTTCCAATTTATTAAAATTATAAATTCTATAATTAGATCCCTCAAAGTTGTTGGTCAAATGTTAGCTCCCTCAAAGTTGAGGGACCTGTTTTGCATAATTTGATAAAAATTATAATTTAAAAGATTAAAATTATCGAATATAGGAGTAAATTACTGAGTTATATCACCAATAATGAACTTAATATGTAGTTAAGTATAGATACTTGTCAAGTTTTAACAGTGTGTTTGAATGATGAAGGATATGAAATGAAATGAATAATTAGATTTCTTGAACCTCATTATTCTGGAAAGAAAGAATGATTCTTGAAACTTCATAGTAAGAAAAAAGCCAACATGGGATATTTTTTTTATTAAAAGTCCTTTCAGTTTTTGTATAAAGGATCACACATATGTCATTGGTAATCAAATGCAAAAATTGAAGTTTGTATAAAGGATCACACATGGGATTTTTTTACTAAAAGTCCTTTCAATTATTTATTAGAAGTCCTGCCCCTGGTTGTCACTACGTGGTGGACTTCATTGTTGGTGGTGGAACATTTGATGTTACCTGTAGTTGCTCATATAGCTTTTGCTCGAATGTATGCCTCATGTTTTTTGTATTATTATTATTATATTTTTGTTTTTTAAATGAAAAACAAAAAAAATATTCATTACTTTTGACTGATATTAACAGTGTACTGAGGAGGCTCACAGACCAGTGGACCGTGAACTCAACAAGCTCACCGTCAAGAATCAATACCCTCTTCCTGGGATCGATGATCTATTTGACCAGTTACAAGGAGCCAATTACTTCTCAAAGATAGATCTAAGGCCCAAATACTACCAACTGCAAGTCCGAGAAGAAGATGTCCCCAAACCACCTTCCGAACTCGTTATGGGTATTATGAATTCGTGGTAATGCCCTTTGGTTTGACAAATGCACCCGCGAAATTTATGGACCTGATGAACCGAGTCTGCGGAACTTTCTGTGACAACTACGTGATAGTCTTTATCGACGACAGACTGGTTTATTCTTGAAGCAAGGAAGAGCACAACCAACATCTGCGGCAAGTTTTGGAAACACTCAGAGCGGAGAAACTGTATGCAAAATTCTCCAAGCACGAGTTTTGGATTCGTAGAGTGGATTTTCTGTGACACGTAGTTAGTGAAGAAAGGATACATGTGGACCATTCCAAGATCAAAGCGATTGAGGGTTGGGCAACCCCGAGAACCCCGAAAGAGATCAGACAATTCTTAGGCCTTGCTGGTTATTACAGGAGGTTCATTCAGAATTTCTCCAAGATCGCCAAGCCACTCACCACTCTAATCCAGAAGGGTGTATCCTTCACATGGGAGATGAAACAGGAGGTTGCCTTTCAAACCTTGACACAAGGCCTCTGCAATGCTCCAATGTTGTATCGTCCAGAGGGAACAGAAGATTTCGTAGTATATTACGATGCATCTAATCAGGGGTTAGGCTGTGTACTTATGCAACGCGGAAAAGTTATAGACTATGCATAAAGTAAACTAAAAACCCATGAAGTGAATTATACCACTCACGACCTTGAGTTGGGAGCTGTGGTCTTCGCTTTAAAGATTTGGAGGCACTACCTCTACGAGACGAAGTGCACCATTTTCACATACCACAAAAGCCTCCAACATATCCTAAACATGAGACAACGGAGATGGTTTGAACGGCTAAATGATTATGAATGTGAGATCTGGTATCATCCAGGCAACGCCAATGTGGTGGACGATGCCCTAAGTAGAAAAAATACTTGGGTTGCCAAGTGAGAACACTAACGATGACCATCCATTCCTACTTGTCTTCACAAATTAAGGAGGATCAACTGGAAGCCTTGAAACCAAAAAATGTCGCCAACGAAGCCATGCGTGGAATGGATAAGAACCTTACAATCAAGGATGACAGAGCCTACTACCTCATGGATCGGATCTGGACCCCTAAGTTCGGAGGTTTCAGAGATATGGTCATGAATGAAGCCCACAAGACAAAGTACTCCATCCATCCGGGTTCCAACAAAATGTATTTAGACCTCAAACAACATTATTGGTGGCCGAATATGAAAGCTGAAATTGCTACCTACGTGAGCAAGTGCCTGACTTGTGCTAAAGTAAAGGTGGAGTATCAGAAACCCTTGGGTCTACTGCAACAACCGGAGATACCTGAGTGGAAATGGGAGAGAATTACAATGGATTTTATAACCAAATTGCCCAAGACGGCAGACGGATTGGATGCCATATGGGTGATTGTCGACTGATTGACCAAATCCGCCCATTTCCTGCCAATAAAGGAGAAGTATAAAATGGAAAAGCTGACCCGAATCTACATAAAAGGAGGTTGTGAGGCTACATGGCGTGCCAAAATCCATTATCTCTGATTGAGATAGCAAATTTACATTGCGATTTTGGCAATCACTCCAGAGGTCGTTGGGAACCCAGCTCAAAATGAGTACTACCTACCATCCCCAAACAAATGGGCAGAGTGAGAGGACCATCCAAACCTTGATATGCTTCGAGCCTGTGTGATAGACTTCGGAAAAGCATGGGATACCCATTTGTACCTAATCAAATTCTCGTACAACAATAGCTATCACACAAGCATCAAGGTCGCCCTCTTCGAGGCCTTATACGGACAAAAATGCAGATCACCCCTCTGTTGGGTTGAGGTGGGGGATACTCAACTGGAAAAAGGGCAGGTACCAAACAACACTCTCAGTGGGGACGAGATTATCAGGGAAACAACTGAGAATATCATTCAGATCAGGGAGTGACTCCAAGCATCTCGAGATCGGCAGAAGAGCTTTGCTGACAAACGATGGAAGCCCCTAGAATTCCAAGTCGGTGATCGCGTACTACTAAAGGTCTCTCCATGGAAAGGGATGATACGCTTTGGAAGGCGGGGAAAGTTGAATCCAAGATACATCGGACCATTCGAAATCCTTGCTAGGATTAGTAAGTGTGTTATCTCAATATATGATGTTTGGTTTCTATGCTTCATTCATATTCAATTGTTGTGATACTGTACAATGATGTCATCCGCCCCCACACGTTTCTATTGTCCTGGTTCGGGGGATGTGACAATATCAACAAGGGCTCATAAATATCTAGTGAAAGATAAGGTTTTATACCATATTCAATAAACTAAAGCAGAAAAACATCACCAGAAGAATGCAAGACGTGATCATCAAGCAATGCCAAAGTGCAGTCTCGATATAATGACACTTGAATCTTCCAATCCTTTCTCCAATTGAATCTCTAACTATAAAATCGACCCTTGGAGTTTTCTTCCTCATGAATAATCACAACCATAAGGTATCCACCTCCTAGAAATGACCTAATGTATGAAATATATATATATATATATATATATATATATATATATATATATATATATATATATATATATATATATATATATATACTTGCCAAATTATGGCCACCACAATGTGGTTAAGAGGCACCACATCGCGGTCTTCATGGACATCCTGTATTCTCCAAGTCAGCTTAACGATCCCGAAGATACCATTTACCACGTCGTGGTGGTTGGATTTCACATTTTGGCACAAACACAAAAGTCTTCCGAAATTTTGTGTAATTTGCAGATCATTTTGAATTGCCTTAATTGGAGTTAAGATTCACGCGATATGGACAAAAATACCGACGAGAGGTCAAGATATCCAACAACATCCTTTTTTTTTTCTTTCAACTTTGTGTTCCTCCTATTGCATTCCAACTCCCATTTTAATTGTAATTTAACATTTTCAAACATATGAAGTATCATATATCTACAAATATAACATTTTAATCAAATATATTAACATAATGGCCTAAAGTATATAGTTAAATAAGATCATCTCAAATACCCCTCAATTATTTTTTGCTTGTCCTCAAGCAAACTAGATTGTTATGATGCTATATCAAAACTTTTCCCACCAACATCACATAAAATAACCCAATTTGAATTTACAAATTATGCCTCGCTTCATTGCATATATTTATGTCTAGACCCTAATTACTTCCCATGTCCAAAATACTCACAATCCTCATAAACGTTCCCCACATATTTTGAACAATATTCATTTTTGTATCCCTCTGAATGCATCTTCATAAAACTTTCTTAACCTCAAGGTAATTTTTGTTACGTTTGCAAGCATACATATGACAAAATAACCGAGAAAAAAACATTACAAATCAAATAATCCCTTGGCAATTTGCCTTATTCTTCACCTTTTCAAGATCTTCATACTTCGCAAACTTTTATTTACTCAACAACTTTTGGCAACTTTTTTTTTCTTTTTCTTTTTCCTTTTCTTTTTCACCTTTTTTTCCTTTCTTTTATATCTCACTTTTTTCTTTCAAACTAAAACCTAAAAGAAAAACATATGCTTACGAAAGGGAATTTAATTTCAACCCTTATTAGGTAAATGTGTTAGTCTAAATTGCAATGACCACATAAGCTTTCCTGGATACATGTCAAGTACACGATGCAAAAGATATTATGTCCCTAAAACTACACAAATTCGTGCTTTTGTCTCATGATTTCAGTAAAACTGGGAAGCCACAAATATATTATAACATATTTGTTATAGAAAACTTTTAAATTCACATCAAATTATCCCACACAATACTAGAAAACTTAGTTATAACATAAGCATGATTTTAAATATTCTACATTTTTCAAATTTGATCATTTTTCAAGTCTATGTTTTGTCAGTTTTATTAAATCTTGCACATATGTTTCTATTTTAATCTAGCATGCTATTTTCCTTTAATTCGATCCCATACCCCATACCTACATTATACAATGCCATAATTGGATAAAGACATTTAAAACATATAAAATAAAAGAGGGAGAAAACGAACTAATTCGCCTTGATTATGTAATCGCGATATCGAATGACTGTTATTTATCGATACTAAACTTAACTTCGTTTTCTGGAACACTCCCGAATCTGAACATCCTTGATGAAATTGGTGGACTCTTGGAAAAAAATTAGAAATGTACATCTATACTTCACAGCTTGAAAATCTGCCTGTGGCGTTGGCACATCGTGGAAAGTTATTGGATAGGGTGTGGTCACTATAAAATCTAGAACCTGTGTGAAAATCATTGATATGACGTGCAACAAGAATTGGCACGTCGCGGTTTTCAAATGTCAGGAACGTAATCACGATGCAATAAAAACTCGAGTCTCGAGGTTTCTAGAATTACACAACGTCTCCGTGAAAATCTAAACTCTTCATCGCTGAATAAATCTACCAATCTGGAAGTCGCTAATTTCTTGACCGGTCCCTCGTATCTATTTATTCCCATATATAGCATTGATAGCATGAAAGACTCCTTGGTTTTATTGCCACATCGATTGTATACCCTACACTTGTTTGTGTGTCATGCTTCTTGCCTTCTTTTCGTAATACTCCACCCCACCCTTGAACTTTTGCCCATCATCAATTTCTATGCTGAATATTTCTTCCAACAAAAATAAGAATCATCAAAAGCACTTTTTTGCAAAATAAAATTAAAACTGAAAATGAAAAATAAAAACTAAAACGAAAAGAAAATGCAAACGAATTTAAAAGTTGGGTTACCTCCCAATAAGTGCTTCGTTTCGTGCGAGTCTTGAGCTGGACTCTTAACTTAATAAACTTCAAATAAAATCGATGCCAATCCATCCGTTGCAATTAATTTTCTTTTGGTTCGATACGTAAGATTTGACTTTTTGTTTTGAAAATCGGCTAGCCAAGCTTGAATCCATAAAATCCAAGAATGATGACAAGGGTTGGAACTGGTTGGACACCCAGCAGAAATGGATCGTACATCAAAACTTTCTCAAAAGTTGGAATCATCACCCCATGCATTAAAACACATACCGGAAAAGAAGCGGTCGACGTTGTGGTAATGATCACATCACGATGTGGTTCCTGCTTTCCAATTTGTTCTTGTTCTTAGTCCGAGTCTTTAGCTAGCAACCTCTCCAGCTCCTCCAAATCTTTTTCTAGATCGAAGGGATAATCAATTGCTTGCAACTCACTCACAATAATAGCAACAATCATATCCAATTAAATAAAAACGAAAAACTAAAAACAAAACTATAAACAAAATTTAATCAACAAATAAATAATGCAAACTAAACACAACCGTTCCTCGACAACGGTGCCAGAAACTTGATATGTTTATATATAGTTGTTTTCTCAACTAGTTTTAAACAAAAATAGGCAATGTATCGTGATGTAACATAGTTTAAGATAAGAAAGAGTGTCGAATACAAGGAATGGGGATGATTTAGATGAAATAATTCAAATGTTAATTAAATTAATAACAAAAAAGTAAATGTTGGTTTTGTATAAACTAAATTAAACTAACTTTAACGCTAAAATAACTAACAAAACTAAAGAACTAAATGAAAACAATAAATAAGAAATAGTTCAACTAGAATACAAACCCCAAAGTTTTTATGTTTGAGTTATTAGAAGTGCAATAGATTAATGAATTTATTACTAAATTGTAATATGAGAAGTTATCTTGATTGTATTTCCTAGTACTAATAGTTAATGAACAATTAACACAATGATCATGAAATTAGTGAACACATAATTAATTAAATATATTCGAACTATGAACGATATGATCTAGTGATTTCGTGCCAATAATCATGACAATCAATCTAAGCATAACATGGATACCTAATGCTCTCTAACATAATCAAAGTCACTGATTAATATTATATAACCCTAGGCTTATGAATAGAGTCCCAATCATACAAACCTAATGATCATAGATTCATATGATTCAAGTACATCAAGATAAAATAATCGTAATAATACTCAGTAATAAACAATAAAATCATAACTTAATATGCCGGATAAAGCAATCAATGGAACACAAGTAATAACGAAATTTAATTAATCCTATTAACGAAATCAAAGCATATCAACAAGAGTTCATAAATATCTAGTGAAAGATAAGGTTTCATACAATATTCAGTAAACTAAAGCAGAAAAACATCACCAGAAGAATGCAAGACGTGATCATCAAGCAAAGCCGAAGTGCAATCTTTATATAATGGCGTTTGAATCTTCAAATACTTGCTCCAATTGAATATCTAACTTTAAAATCGACCCTTGGTGGGTTCTTCCTCTTGAATAATCACAACCATAAGGTCTCCACCTCCTGGAAACGAGCTAATGTACTATATATATATATATATATATATATATATATATATATATATATATATATATATATATATATATATACTCGCCAAATTCAGGCTACCACAACGTAGTTAAGAGGCACCACGTCGTGGTCTTCATGGATATCTCGTATTCTCCAAGTTATCATAACAATCCCGAGGCTTCCATTTACCACATCGTGCTGGTTGGATTTCACATTTTGGCATAAACACAAAAGTCGTTTGAAATTTTATCTAATTTTCAGATCATTTTGAATTGCGTTAATTGGAGTTGCGATTCATGCGATATGTAAAAAAATACCGACGAGAGGTGAAGCTATCCAACATCATCCTTTCTTTGATATTTCTTTCAGCTCCGTATTCCTGATTTTGCATTCCAGCTCCCATTTTAATTGTAATTGAACATTTTTAAGCATAATAAGTATCATATATCTAAAAATATAACATTTTAATGAAATATATTAACATAATGGCCTAAAATATATAGTTAAATAAGATCATCTCAAAATACCCCTCAATTATTTTTTTTGCTTGTCCTCAAGCAAACTAGATTGTTATGATGCTATATCAAAATTTGCCCACCAACATCACATAGAATAACCAAATTTGAATTGGCAAATTATGTTTCGCCTCAATGCATATATTTATGTCTAGATCCTAATTACTTCCCATGTTCTAAATACTCGCAATCCTCATAAACCTTCCCCACTTATTTTGAAAAATATTCATTTTTGCATTCCTCTGAATAAGTCCTCATAAAACTTTCTTAACGTCAATGTAATTTTTGTTAAGTTCCCAAGCATACATATGATAAAATAACTCAGAAAAAATATTAGAAATCAAATAATCCCTTGGCAATTTGCCTTATTCTTCACTTTTTCAAGATCTTCATACTTTGCAAACTTTTATTTACTCAACAACTTTTGACAACTGTTTTTTAATTTTTTTTTGCATATCTCACTTTTTTCTCTCAAACTAAAACCTAAAGGAAAAACATATACTTACGAAAGGGAACTTAATCTCAACCCTTATTAGATAAATTATTAGTCTAATTTGCAATGACCACATAAGTTTTCCTTGATACATCTCAAGTACACGATGCAAAACATATTATGTCCCTCAAACTACACAAATTCGTGTTTTTGTCTTTTGATTTCACTTGAACTGGGAAGCCACAAATATATGATAACATATTTGTTAAAGAAAAACTTTAAATTCACATAAAATTATGCCACACAATACTAGCAATGTTTGTTATAACTCAAGCATGCTTTTTAATATTCTATATTTTTCAAATTTAGATAATTTTTTTTCAAGTCTGTGTTTTGTCAGGTTTATTAAATCTACCATATATATTTTAATTTTAATTTCGCATGCTATTTTCCTTTAATTCGATCCCCTAACCCACACTTACATTATACAATGCCATCATTGTATAATTGTATAAAGACAACTAAAACATATAAAATAAAAGAGGGAGAAAACGAACTAACTCACCTTGGTTATGTTGTCGCTATATCGGATGACTATTATTTATCGATACTAAACTTCGTCTGCTGGAACAGTCCATAATATGAACATCCTTGATGAAATTGGTGGACTCTTGGAAACAAAATAAGAAGTGTACGTCTAAACTTCACAACTCGAAAATCTGCCTAGGGCGTTGCCACGTCGTGGAATGTTGTTGGCTTGAGTGTGGTCACTATAAAATCTAGAACTTGTGTGAAAATCATTGATATGACATGCAATAAGAATTGGCACATCATGGTCTTCAAATGTGTAGAGTCTAGTTTTTGTAAAAGTCGAAATGTCTGTTTTAAGTTTTGCATGTTAGTTATTTTACTAAGTCCGCGAAGCTTATAGTTCAGGAGATAGTGTATTTTTTGTACACTCATGTTTCCTATAAATAGGGACTGAGGTTAGAAGTAGAGACAATTTTTTCTCTGCTTAGTTTGTAATCAGTTTCTTCATCAATATAAGATCTGATTAATATTTACTCCTTGTGTTCATACTTTTCATTCATATAATCATAATTGCTTTCTAAATCTTGATTACGATTCTCTTCAATTGGTATCAGAGCAGGATTCAAACTGCATTGATTTGATTTTCATATTAGAATCATTTGTTTTTTGAGTAGTGTTTTTATTCAAAAAAATTTTTCTATGCATTTTGGTTCTGAAAATCACTCTTGATCTTCAGATTTGAATCGATTCTGCATTTGAATTGTTTAGTCGAGTGATCGATTAGCAATTAGTGATCAATTTATTCGATCAATTCACAAAATCATCAAGTTTTTCTGAAAAATTCTCGTGTTCATCAATGGGGAACTTCAACATGAATACCATGACTTCTTTCTCTCACTTGCTTGGTTCTTCAACCAAAATTCCAATGTTAATCCCTGAGTACTATGATCAGTGGGCTGATAGGATGGTGGATTACTTAAATGGAATTGATGAAGAACTCTGGAATTGTATCAGTGGAAAAGTTCTACCTCCTGAAAATGTTCAAGCAATCGGATCATCTGCTTCTTCAATAGACGTTGTTGAACAACAGAATCGCATGAAAAAGAATGAGAAAAGATGCATGAGGGAGCTAAGAGGTGCTTTGCCTCTTGTGGTTTACAATTACATTCGTAGTTGTAAAACAGACAAGGATATTTGGATCACACTGAAAGAGAAATGTCAAGGAAGTGAGAAGACAAAGATCAATTCCGTTAAGCAATGTCTTGTTGAACTTAAGGAATTCAGACAAAAGGATGCTGAAACAACTGAAAACTACTATGATCGTCTGAATGAGCTTGTTTATCGTTGCAACAAGTATGGAATCTCAAGATCTCTTATGGAATTCAATCTGACATTCATCATGGGTCTTCGCAAAGAATAGCGTAGTATGAGTACGATGATAAAGAACCAGCAAAGTTTTGATACAACCACCTTGATTGATCTCTACAACCAGTTGAAAACTCATGAAAGCGAAGTTACAAAATTGCTTGAAGAATCGAAACAGAGTCTAGGAGGACCTTTGGCTTTAGTTTCAAAGGTTACTGAAATTGATGCTGGTGAGAAAGAAGAATCAGACAATGAAGGTTTCTTAATGAATTCTGATGATGAAGCAGTTGCCTTTTATTCAAATAATAGAGTTAAGAAATTTTTCAAAAAGCCTTTTAATCCAAAAAGGAAGCAAACTGATGCGAAGAGTGGTTTCATAAAAGCTGGAGGTGAGGAAAAGAAGAAATTTGAGAAGGATGAAGAAAAGCAAAAAGATGCGAAAGCTGAGAAGAAACTAAAAGGAGATTCAAGAATTAGTTGTCATTACTGCAATGGTGCGAATCACTTCGCAACTGATTGCATGTTGCGAAAGAAAGAGGAGAAGAAGAGCAAAATTAAAGATGAAGCCTATTACTCAAAGAAGCTTGAGGAGGTGCGTGCGAAGGCGAAAGGCTTGTCTTTGGTTGCGAAAGGAGATTCTGATGAAGAAGAAAGTGGAATTTATCAGATCTGGTCTTCAGGATCTAATGATGAAGAGATGAGGCACCCAACTCATGGTGCAATGTTCGCAAGTTATGAAGATAATTGCGAAAAGAATGTTTCAGGCCGATGCTTTGTGTCCAAGTCCACTGATAAATCTCCAATGACCACTAAGGTACGTGCTATTCTTGAATCTTTTAATATTCCTTAATCTGCTTAGGATGCTGAAATAACTTCATTTGATGATACTGTTGCTTATTTTGATGCTGTTATTGTCTCTGCTAGTACTAAAGCACAAAATCTAAATTCGCAATTAGTTGAGACAAGAAGACAATTAGAAATAAAATGAAGCAGAGTAGATACACTAGAATTACAAATGAAAAATGTAAATTGTGATATGGACAAACTTAATAAAGAAGTTAAGTTGTTACTAGCACAAAGAAACATTTATTGTAACTCTGCTAAACGTTTGTATGCGAAGTTAACTGCTTTACATCATTCATCTGAGATAAGCAAAGAACAACATAGGAAACTACTACATTTTCTTGAATTTGAAGGCAAAAAAGTTGATGTTGTTTCTTATGACTGTGAGAATACTATTGCTCAGTTTTACAAAATACATGATGATAGGTTCGCATACGGTATTGTCAAAATTGATGAATTTTTGAATGCGAATGAATTGGTTAATATTGTTAATGAAAGCTTAACAATGAATGAACAAGTGAAAATACTAAAGAAAACTGAAACTTCAACTCTTGATTCTCAACACAATTATGCTGATGTTGATGACAACTCAGATAATATGAGTGAAATCAGTGAGATCGAAGAGGAAGAAGAGGTTGATTGTTCTCAATTTTCTATTATTAATATCACATCAAAGGTCAAAGGTAAAGAAATTATAGTTGATTCGATAGTAAAGGGTGAAAATGATAAACCCTCTACTTCGCAAACTTGTGACTTTGATAATGTGGAAGTTGAAAGTTGTAAGACAGATGACACTGATGAAGACGAAGAAGAGATGAACGGTTCTCATGAATCACCTTAACGTATTGTTGTTAATCAAGTGTTTGGTGATACAAAAGAATTTGACAAATTTCTTAATGACAAAGGTGCACATTATTTGGAAAGCAACACTGTGGTGTATCCAAATTTTACATGCACTGATAACACGATTTTTCCAAACCAAGTTTTCGTCACAACTGGAAATGTTGAGAAAATCAAGCTTGAATTCAATCAAATGGTTGAAAATGATAATAAAAGGTCAACTACCGAAGGTTTCTTTGCAAATCAAAATACGGTAGAAAACAATTTAACTCAAAACACTTATGTTTTTCAACATCAAAAATCATCACAAAAATGGGTGGTTAAAAGTGAAAAAGAAAACAAAGTTTTTGAAAAAGATGTAAAACCAAAGATGGAAGTGAAATTGAATTCTCATGAATTTAAGTTGATGGTTGGAAAGTATTCAAAAGAAAATAATGTTTCAAAGAGAAAAGCAAGAAAAGCAATCTTTTGGCAAGTTGTGTCTAATGATAAACCAAAAGTTGCGAAAGCACAAATTTCTAGCACAAAACCATCAAAATTTCAGGGAACAAATAAACACAAGGATACAAGTTTTCACAAACTGATATATTCTGCTGACAAAATTTCAATGAAAACTAAAGATGACTCTGTTCGAAAATTTAACAATATTAGAAAATTTGAGACTTCGCAAAACTTTGTGAATGATCATGAGTTTCAAAGTGTTAGAAAATTAACGAATAATTCACCAACTTTGAATGTTAAAACTCAAACAAAACCAAGATTTTCACCCAAACAACCAAAATTTCCAAATCCTTCAATCACTAAACATACCAAAGTTTCGTACACAAAAGGAAAATCTGATGTATATACGTTCAATAATTGGCTTGAAGGGCAAGGAAAACAATACCAAAATGGAAAGTTCTCAAAACAACAAATAAAGGTTGCATTTGACAAGTTTGTGAATGAGTCTTATATGGGTAGTTCCTCATCTCATGTTTTGCAAGTTCCAATACAAAAATGGAATCCAGTTGTGAGAGTTGCGAATGTTGTGAAGGATGAGGTGAAAGTCAATGGAAATCCAAAACTATCGAACAACTATATTTCAATATCTAGATTTGATGATGTTGAGTTAATTGATAATGTCACAGAAAAAGTGAAAACATGGTTTTCAAATTCAAAGAATTTGTTCAGTGATACTAATGAAGGACCCAACAAATCTTGAGTTCCTAAATTCTTTCCCTAAATGCAGGTGATATGGGACGAGCAATATGATGCGAAATGGTATATTGATAGTGGTTGCTCTCGTCACATGACTGGAAGAAAAGAAAACTTGCGAGATTATAGAAACTTGGAAAATGCAGGAGTAGTCAAATTTGGAAACAATCACAAGTGTCAAGCGAAAGGTTATGGAAAAGTCACAAATGGACAATTCACAGTTAACCGGGTTGCTTATGTTTAAGGTCTTCAATATAATTTGATTAGTGTTTCGCAACTCGTTGTGGGTACTGGAAATCAGGTTTTGTTCAATGAAGAAGGCAATATTATTTCAAAAGTAGCGACAAATGAAGTACTTCTCAAATCTAAAAGATATGGAGACATGTTCACTGTAACACCGAAAATTTAAACCAAATTTTTTTCAATTTTTATAAAACATAACTCCATCAATATTCATTATAACAGCCATTTTAATTGTCCAACAAAACAATACAAATCCCAAGATCATAACGTCAAGCTCCAAACGTGTGTGTGTGTACGGATCAAGCCGGCGCCTTCCCGCGGTCGTCACTAGTACCTGAAACAAATAACATCAACACTGTAAGCACAAGGCTTAGTGAGTTCCCCAAAATACCACATATAACACATATTAGCCACTCCAGGCTATAACTCTGTAGGTCCGTGCACCCAAACTCTGTGAACCCTCAGGTTCTAACTCTGATAAACATGCACCACATAAATCACATAGAAATCATGCAGTACAACACATAACATACATAGCATACAAATACACCATCAAATAGCTCTGGTTACCTACTCAAGGTAAAGTATAGTGAGAAGACTCACCTCGCGTATCTCGGTATCTCACGAATCCTGGAAATCCCTCGTGCTCGATCCTCCGAGCTCTAATCTTCCTATAAAATTATACGTTTCTAATTAACACTTTATATCTCTAAGGTTGACTATCTATAAGAAGTCAACACAGGTCAACTCTGGTCAACGGTCAATGGTCAACTCTGACCGGACTCAGCGAGTACCATGGCGACTCGGCGAGTCTAGACGTTTTCACCAACCCTCTGAAATCCTCTTACTACACGTCGAGTATCCCCCCCTTTACTCGACGAGTTTCACCTGAATGAATCGCGGGGCAACCCCGACTCAACTTGCCGAGTCTCAAGGACAACTCGGCGAGTCCAAGTTTGACTTAGTCCACTCGTCATCCCTCTCCAACTCACCCTGACTCACTGAGTCTACCCATGACTCGATTGGACCACTCGTTGAGCAGTCCCAAGGCAATCTTCAAGCTACTCGCCGAGTCGGATGAACAGACTCGGCGAGTCCATGCCATGCAACCACTCAAACTCGCTTCTAAGGTCAGATCTGCTTCCAAAAACTATAGATCTGGCCTCCCTCGACTGATTCATCACGTAAAGCTCCTATCTTGGTGCTCATAACACACCCTATAGCTCAATAATGGAGTTTTTGACCTAAGGCATGAGGATTCCAATCCAAAGCCTCCATTGATCCCCAAAAAGCTTGGGTAAAGGGACACTCTGGACCTCTAAGGGTCCAGATCTATGGTTCCAACATCATAAGGGACCAAAAGGACACCAAATCTTGCCATAAAAGGGTTCAACAAACCCTAAATCGCAACAAGCTTCACTAAACAGAAAATGGTCCGAGATAATACCTCTAGAGTGATGATCTAAGCTCCAAATCCACGAAATAGCAACCTCCTTTGCTTCCTCTTGCCTAGGGTCTCCTTCTCCTTGCTAAATAACACACACAAGATCAAGAATGGCTCCCTTCTCTTCACAAATCGCTCAAGAACACTAGGGACACTCACTGAGGGTTGGGTGAGCACAAATGACGGCCATAAGGCCCTTTAAATAGGCCTCAAACCCGGAGATTTAGGGTTTCATTACACAGCGCAGACTCGCCGAGTCCATATCCTGGACTCGCCGAGTCCAGGCGCGCACCAATGTTCCATCCCGCATCCCTACTCGGCGAGTCTGAGCTCCAACTCGCCGAGTCCCTCTCACAATATAACAAAAAAAATTAGATTACAAGCTACCTGGTAAAATCCGGATGTTACATTCACACTCGACATCAAACCGATTGTGGGCAAACTTGCAGTGTGTCTATGGTCAAAGGCCTCAAATGATATTAGATGGCTTTGGCATAGAAGATTGTCTCATTTGAACTTTCGCAATATTAACAAGCTTGTCACTGAAGATTTAGTTAGAGATTTACCTGTACTAAAATTTGACAATGATACTTTGTGTGCAGCTTGCGAACAAGTAAAACAACATAGAAAAGGTCATCCAATTGTGATAGATTCAAAAATCGTGGAACCGTTGGAACTTCTTCACATTGACTTATGTGTACCGTCGACTGTTGCTACAATCAATAAAAAGCGGTACATTTTAGTTATTGTTGATGATTTTTCTCAATTTACATGGGTATTCTTTCTCAGGTTAAAATCTGAAGTTGCTTAGACGATGATTGATTTTATCAAAATGATTGAGATGAGTCTTAAAAAGAATGTTCGTAGAATTAAAAGTGACAATGGTTCTGAGTTTAAAAATCAAACGCTGGATTCATTTCTCACAGCCAAAGGTATTTCGCATAATTTTTCATCCCCATACACTCCACAACAAAATGGTGTTGTTGAAAGAAGAAATAGATCTGTATGCGAACTTACCACAATATCGTTGGGCTGAAGCTGTGTCGACTGCTTGTTTTACTCAGAATCGTTCTTTCATTCATCGAAGATTTAATCTTACTCCATATGAAATACTCATTAATCGAAAACCTAATGTCAAATTTTTCCATGTTTTTGGTTGTAGGTGTTTTATAATGAATCTAAAAGATAATTTGACAAAATTCCAAGCAAAAGCTGATGAAGGCATATTCTTAGGATATTCCCAAAATTCAGTTGCATACAGGGTGTTAAACAAGCGGACAAGAAAAGTTGAAGAAACTTTCAACCTAACCTTTGATGATTACTATCTTAAACAAACGGATACTAAATTTTAAAATAAATCAATTCTTGTTGATTCATATACTCAAATTGAAAATTCAGATATCAATGATTTTGATTATGACTTAATTTTTGGAACTTCTGACAAGGTAATTGATGCGGAAGTTAATGCTCCTGATAATCAAACATCAAAATCTTCAAAACATAATAATGATTCAACAATTACAATAACGTCAATATCTTGTGAAAGTGTGCCTGAAGCTCGTATTGAGGGGGAGCATACGATCACAGATGTTCAGGGACAACAAAATTTTAAGGGGGAGATTGAGACTATGAATCATCAAGTTGAGGGGGAGCATTCACAATTTCAACAAGAACATCATTTTGAGGGGGAGCATCAAGATGAACATCATGTTGAGGGGGAGCATGATGAAACAGAGACAATTAATCTTGATGAAAATGATGAATTTCATGAATTAAATGATAACTTTTCTGTTGCAGGTTCTGAAAATGAAGATATGTATGAATATGCATCATTGGAATTCAATCCTGATTTTCTTCCACTTGAAAAATGGACAAGGAATCATCCCAAAGAACAGGTGATTGGGAATCCACAAGATGGTGTGTTGACAAGAGCTCAAATTCGTGCGAAAAATGAGGTACTGAATGCGAATCAAGAATTTTGTATGTTTAATGTTTTTATTTCGAAAATAGAGCCAAAGACAGTAAAGAATGCTATGGAACACTCAGATTGGGTTGTTGCTATGCAATCTGAACTGGCTGAATTTGAATGAAATAAAGTTTGGAGATTAATTCCTAAGCCTCCAGATGTTTCAATTGTCGGATTAAAATGGATTTTCAAAAATAAAACCGACAAAGAAGGTAATATTATTCGAAATAAAGCTAGATTAGTTGTTAAAGGCTATTCGCAACAAGAAGGAATAGACTATGAAGAAACATTTGCTCCTGTCGCAAGACTTGAAGCAGTTCGTATATTTTTAGCTTATGCTGCTCACAAAGACTTCGATGTTTTTCAAATGGATGTTAAGTGTGCATTCTTAAATGGAGAATTAGAAGAAATAGTTTATGTTGAACAACCACCAGGATTTATAATTCAGGAACATCCTGATCATGTCTACATATTAGACAAAGCAGTTTATGGGTTAAAACAAGGACCAAGAGCTTGGTATGCAACACTTACTAATTTTTTGAAACAATCTAAATTTAAACAAGGATCAGTTGACCCCACATTATTTCGCAAGAAAGTTGGGAATCATCTTATGCTTGTTCAAATTTATGTTGATGATATTATTTTTGGCTCAACTGACCCAACATTGTCTACTGAATTTGAAAATCTCATGAAAAGTCAATTTGAAATGAGCATGATGGGAAAAGTTAACAATTTTCTTGATTTAAATATAAGATAGAACATGGATGGAATTTTAATCAACCAAGAAAAATATACAAAGAATCTGCTTGAAAAGTTTGGAATGACAAACAACACGAAGCTTAGAGTACCAATGGCAGTGGGAACAAGACTAACTCCTTCGATAGATACTCCTGCTGTTGATTTAACACTTTATCAAAGCATGATAGGGTCTTTATTGTATTTAACTGCAAGTAGACCTGATATTATGTTTTCTGTGTGTAATTGTGCTAGGTATCAAGCTAATCCTAGAGAACCTCACTTAACTGCAGTGAAAAATATTTTTCGCTATCTTAAGGAAAAATTTCATTAGGACTTTGGTATCCTGCGAAATCGGGATTCTTCATTCAAACTTTTTCACATTCTGATCTAGGAGGATGTACTTTGGATAGGAAAAGTACAAGTGGTGGATGTCAACTATTGGATGGAAAATTGGTGAGTTGGCAGTGAAAGAAGCAAACTTGTGTTGCTATCTCAACTGCTGAAGCTGAATATATTTCAGCTGCTGCTTGTACTACGCAAAACATCTGGATTCAGAGTCAACTTCGCGATTATGCTATAAATACGAAAAAGATTCCATTGTATTGTGATTCTCAAAGTGCAATTCGCATTTGTCATAATCCAGTACAACACTCAAAGACAAAACATATTGCTCTTAGATATCACTTTATCAAAGATCATGTGGAAGATGGGAATATTGAAGTTCATTTTGTAAAAACCACTAAAGAACTTGCTGATATTTTTACTAAACCTCTTGATGAAAAATCATTTGTGAGAATTTTATCAGGTTTAGGGATGATCAATGCGAATTCAGTATCAAAATCCATCAATCAAGAATGAAAGGTCCATTCAGCAGCTCTGATTCAGAATCATTCAGAAGTTACTATGCGTTAAGCGGTTTCGCATTGCTTCGCATTCGCACATTTGGTAACTGAGGTTCAATTTAATATAGTTCTTCTATGCTTTGCGAAAAACGAAAAATCAAAAATATTTTCATTTATTTGTCTATTTTTGAAAAATTCAAAAACAACAAAAAGATTTTCTTTTATTTTGTCTTTAACTTTTGAAAAATACAAAATCACAAAAATATTTTTTTTCTTTAAGTTTTGTGTGTTTTCAGTTTTAGTCCAGAGCAAAATGCGAAAAGGTCATGCTTATGTGTCTATGCGAAGGTATCATTTCTTTAAACTATGTACTAGTTAGGATGTCCCTAGAAGCATGCTGCAACATGTTGACCCAAGCCTCATATGACTCTATGTGTGAGAAATTAAAGCCTTAATGAAATTATCTTATGAAAATTTATTCTCAATCAGGATTGTATTCACATTAGTCAAAAGAGCTACCTTACTCTTCTCAAATGAGTAAAGATTTTTCTTTTTGGTCCACAAATAACAGAGGTACAGTCGATCTTATAACCAATCCTTTTCATCACAAAATTTCTTAACACGATGCACACACAAAGACACATGTCCAAGAGTTCACTTGATCAAACCAATCGTGATTTAGACATGCCATCATTCTGTGTTAATGATCTTATTTCATGAGTCCGTGAATTAAGTGAAACCCACAAACTTCGCAAGTTAAGGAATTGACTGGGAACTATGTTCCAGATTTTTACGAAACAATTGTTTCTGTACCTAATATTTCATATACTCCAAGTTATATTCATTCTTATGAGTGATCCTAATCAAATTTTCGCAACACATGAAGTTTGTTTCCCACATAACTTATTTTTTTCCATGAATATAATTTCAGTGTGAGTATATATATATCTGAAATCCTTGTCACTTTTCAAAAACAATTCTATACAAATCTTGTCCGTAAACACAATGTTTAAACAAGAAATTTCGGTTACAATTACTCACCTTATGTTTAGGATGATATGTAACGAAATTTGCAAACCACCATCTTAAGCCTATAAAAGAAGCCCTTCGATACTTCTCTATAAGTATTCGATTGTATGTCACGGGAAAATGCGAAAGCAGTTGATTACCTCTCTTGGTAATTAATGAAGTAACCTTTGCCCGGGATTTTACTGCTTTATGTCAATAAATTTTGACATCACAAGATTCCAATTTTTTTTACTTGCTTCTTATCTCATTTCTTTGAATCACATGTACTCACGAAATCCTTGAGGTTCTAAGTAATACCAACTTAGGCTGAAGATTTCGCAAGTCTGGTAAATGACTTTGTTTAAAATCCCATAAACGAAAGAGCCCAACCTCAATACCGAAGGGTCTTCTATCACTCAACTGTACTCATGAACAGTTTCAAATAACTGTCAGCCCTGGTTTCAAGGCACTTTATGCAGCATGATCATCACAACGGCTATTGATTACACGTTTCACGACACATGTAGTCCACTCTATTTTTGAAACGGATCATCTTTGAGATCAAACTATAAAAGGGATAATCTTTTATGTGAATCGTTACGCGATTCAAAATTCTCAGATGAACAAAAAGCCCTAATCTTTCTCTCAAGAAATTTCTCAGATTAACAATGGCTGCCACTCAATCCAACAAAGAAGAAGTTCTTTCACAGTCTCTTATGAAGATTTAATGAACAAATTACCAAGTTGATTCCAAAGTTTCATCTTACCCAGACGAATTGAAGATGTTGATCGTTGCACTCAAAAGATCAGCACTGTCAACTGCTATGTTCAGTTCATTCCCTGTTCCTATGTCTTGGTTGTCAATGGCGGCATCAACTACGTCATACAACTATACAACTGACGTGATAACCTTTAACTTGGTGAATAACAAGACGGTTCGTCTTACCAAGAACATGTTCATCGACTTCTTGAACATTCCTAATAACCCACCGTTCTTTAAGCCAACCAATTCACAGATTATCTTCATGTTCAATGAGATGGGTCATCAACCCACTCTTGAAAAGATAAGTGATTTCAGAAAATCAAGCTTACCATGCATTTGAAACGTCTTATTTGGAATCTTTCTTAGATGTTTAACCGAAAGGAGTGTTGGTTTAGACAGGGGAAGAATGGAGGTCTATGCCATGGTCATGGGACTTTACTATGATCTCAGTGTTGATTATGGCACTAACCTTTGGAAGGAATTCAACAAAAGCCTAGAAAACACAAGTGTTGATAAGGGAATTTCTTGTGCAAGATACTGGAGTTTGATATTAGAAAAGGTCTATGTGAAAGAAGGAATTCAAGTTCTTGAAGGTGAAGATGTTGCAGAGTTCTCTTTGTATCAATTTCCCAAAGTTGTTGAAGATGATGAGAATATCTTCACAAGTGTTGCCAGAATTCCAGATGCAATGCTTCGCAAAGTGTCTTCTACACATAAGGTGTTAGTTAGATACATGAAAACTGTTGATCCAAATGTGCAAACTGGAGTACTACTTGAAGTCACCGGTGAATCATCTAAGAAGAAGAAACAAACTAAAAGGAGCACAAACAGGAATCTCCAAAAGTATCGAAGGCTGAAGAGGTTGCGAAGGTTGAGCCATCTTCCAAACCTACGAAGGAGAGTATACTAACTAAGTTAGGGGTTCTAAAAAAGATACAAAAGGTGTCACGAAAGAAGATCTCCTCTCCTACTATTCATAAAACTGAAGTTAGTAGTAAGGGGGCTATGTTTCAAGAAATTCCTACTCTGGTTTCTCCTATGTCAAAGAAAAGAAGAGCTAGAGAAGTTGTGAAGCATATCACAAAGAAGATGTACAAGAAACGAAAGATGATCATTCAAAATGAGTCCTCTGATGAGGAAGTGGTTTCTGCGAATCCATCTGTTTCAATGGTAAACATTTCTCTTGCCATTACTTCGCAAATTTCCACCACCACAACCATTCCACTCGAAGTAGTCACTACCAAATCAGTTCATGAGGAGGTACCTACTTCTGATATGGTTGTTAATGTATCTGATACGGGGACACCTATCAAGAGTGTTGATTCTTCACTGCCTATCATTTTATCTACTTCATTACCCATCTCATCTGATACTTTCTCTACTTCATTACCACCATACATTATTTCAAATACACATGTAACAACGTCATCCATTTTTGATAATCCTTTACAAAATCCCTTCACTACACTGTTTCTTTCACAATCCCCTGAACAAATACCACTTCCATCTTCGCAAGCTCAATCTGATGAAGATACTGAAGGAGGAGGTTTTGGAGGAACATTTGATGCTTTACATTTTGATTCAGAGGAGGAGGAAATTCCTGATCATATGCTTATGTAAGGAAAGTAATTTAAAATCATGAATCGGAAGTTGAATGCTATCATTCAATCACAAGCAGATTCTGATACAAAATCTTCTGTATCACGTTTGGAGGTTGAAACTTTGCTCAGATATGCTGAGAAAAGAATATCTGAGAAAGTTGATACTTCTGATAAGAATAATGAGCTTCACATTCAAGATCAAGGGAAGTCTTTTGACAATGCTGTACAAGAATTGAAAGCTGTTACAAAAGAACGTCATGTTCTTTTTATACAAGATGTGAAGAAAGTCCGGGAAGATGTGAACTTCAAAGTTTAGGAGTTAAAGAATGAAATTGCGAAAGAGCTTCAGCAGCTTAATTCACAAAATGTGGATGTGAAAAAGCGTGTTGATATTGTTGCTGCAACACTTACAAAAATTGCCACTGATTATCAATCTTCTGCTCCACTTATGGAAGCCAAACACAAAGAAGTTACAGAGTAGTTCGCAAAATTAATTCAGTTGGTAACTGAATTAAAAAGTTGTGTTTCCACATCTTCTCAACAATCAATTCTAACTCCAAAATTTTTAACCCTTAAAGTCAATACCTTGGAGCAATCTATACAGAAAGCCTTGGCACCGATCACCAATTTTACTTCTATATTGCCAAAGAATGCCCCACCTGCTTTCACAGGGGTGCAAGGGGGAGAAAGAAAAGGAAGTAAAGATGATGATGCGAAAAAAGTTGGAAAGATACATTCCACTCATCTCAAAACAACTCTGCCGGTACTCACGAAACCAATTCCTTCAACAATAGTAACAACAAAGCCATTCACAAAGCCAATTCTCAAGGGAATTATCATCGGTTCAACAGAAGGAGGGAGTTCAAGTGCGAAACCTCAACTAGTGAATACTGGAAAAGGAAAAGAGGTGGCTTACGAAAAGTCAAAAGAAGAAAGGAAAGCAGAGATTGAAGCAGAAATGGAAAAACAAAGGCAAATTCAAAGCATTTTAAGACAAAGGGCAAGTGATCCACCAAATTTGAACAAAGGTGATCCTGCGAAATTGTATTCATACAAAACAATTGAATCCAAAGTCTTGGGAAGTCATCTGTATGAGTTTGAGAAAAAGTCCAGAAGAAGTTATTATGTTGCAAATTCATACAGATGCCAACTTGACTTTCCGATCACTGAGATGATGTTTGTGACAGCGTAGTATAAGATCAGTGAAAAATTCAAAAATGCTGATGAATACACTTTAATGAAAATCAGATTTCATGTTGTACTTGCGAAGGATCAAGATGAGGTTTGGTCATTGATGAAGATTAAGAAAGTGCTTACTATTAAGAAGGATGAACTGTTCGAGAACATGCTTCAAAATTTTCGATACTTTGTGGTTCGAACAGATAACAAGCCTGTTGATTTTACCATTGCTGACTTTCCCTTGATGAATCTAAATGATCTCATTCAGGTGGCTCTGATATTGAAAGAAATGGAAGAAAGTAAATTCAACGGATATGATACAAATGTATTCAGATTTGGTTTCGCACATATCAAGATATTCATAGATAACTACTATGATCGCTTGGCGTTAGCTGATGAAGAACTTGCATCAGTTCGTGGAAGACAAGTCACAGTTCCTTGGGAATCTACTCTGCCTCAAACAGAATTGAAGAAATATGCAGATGGGGAAATATTCCTTAAACCTTTTGGCATGGTTTTTGCAGGCAAAGATACCAAGGGGAAGCCTAAAAGATTTTTGTTTCAATTCTTAGAGATTGAAAGATACACAACTTCGCAATATACGAATTTCATTGTTGGTATGAATAATTACTCAAAGAATAATGAAGGAGACAGAAAGGAGCTTAAAAAGATCACCACTTGGTATTTAGAAATTAGAAGAACGATGCACTCAACTGTTCAGAATTTAACAAACTGAATATATTCGACTGTTTACAAAGGGGGAGAATGTAGAGTCTAGTTTTTGTAAAAGTCGAAATGTTCTATTTTAAGTTTTGCATGTTAGTTATTTTACTAAGTCTTCATTTGTGCGAAGATTATAGTTCAGGACTTAATATATTTTTTGTACACTCATGTTTTCTATAAATAGGGACTGAGGTTAGAAGTAGAGATAAGTTTTTCTCTGCTTAGTTTGTAATCAGTTTCTTCATCAATAAAAGATATGATTAATATTTACTCCTTGTGTTCATACTTTTCATTCATATAATCATAATTGCTTTCTAAATCTCGATTATGATTCTCTTCAAAATGTCAGGAACGTAGTTGTGATGCAATAAAAAGTCGAGTATCTAGGTAGCTCGAATCACGCAACGTTTTTGTGAAAATCTAAATTCTTCATCGTTGAATAAATCAACCAATTTGAAAGTAGCTAATATCTCAACCGGTACCTCGTATCTATTTATTCCCATATATAGCAAAGACTCCTTGGTTCTAACTCCACATCGATTGTATACCCAACACTTGTTTGTGTGTCACGCTTCTTGCCTTCTTTTCGTAATACTCCACCCCACCCTTGAACTTTTGCCCATCATCAATTTCTAAGCTGAATATTTCTTCCTACAAAAATAAGAGTCATCAAAAGCACTATTTTTCAAAATAAAATTAAAACATAAAATGATAAATTAAAACTAAAACGAAAAGAAAATGCAAACAAATTTAAAAGTTGGGTTACAAAAGCACTTCGTTTCGATGCCAATGCATTCGTTGCAATTAATTTTCTTTTGGTTTGATTCGTAAGATTTGACTTTTTGTTTCGAAAATCGGCTGGCCAAGCTTGAATCCATAAAATCTAAGAATGTTGACAAGGGTTGGAACTGGTTGGACACTCATCAGAACTGGGTCGTACATCAGAGCTTTATCCAAAGTTGGAATCATCACCCCATGCTTTAAACACAAACCGGAAGAGCAGCGGACGACATCGTGGTATTGATCACATCATGATGAGGTTCCCGCTTTCCAACTTGTTCTTGTTCTTAGTCCGAGTCTTTAGCTAGCAACCTCTCTAGCTCCTCCAAATCTTTTTATAGATCGAATGGATCATCAATTGACTGCAACTCACTCTAAAGAATAGCAACAATCATATCCATCTAAATAAAAACTAAAAACTAAAAACTAAAAAGAAATCTAAAAAAAATTTAATCAACAAATAAATAATACAAACTAAACGCAACCGTTCCACGGCAACGGTGCTAAAAATTCGATGTGTTTATTTATATAGTTGTTTTTAATTTATAAAGCCCAATCTAATCTCAACTAGTGTTAAACAAAAATAGGCAATGTACCTCTCGTGAAGTAACATAGTTTAATATAAGAAAGAGTGTCGAAGACAAGGAACGAGAATGATTTAGATCAAATAATTCAAATGTTAATTAAATTAATAACAAAAAAGTAAATGTTGGTTTTGTATAAACTAAATTAAACTAACTTTGACACTTAATTAATTAACAAAACTAAAGAACTAAATGGACACAATAAATAAGAAATAGTTCCACTAGAATACAAATCCCCCAAGTTTTTATGTTTGAGTTATTAGAAGTGCAGTGGATAAATGAATTTATTACTAAATTGCAATATGAATAATTATCGTGATTGTATTTCCTAGTACTAATAGTTAATGAACAATTAGCACAATGATCATGCAATTATTGAACACATAATTAATTAAAAATATTTGAACTATGAACGATATGATCTAGTGATTTCGTGCCAATAGTCATGACAATCAATCTCAGCATAACATGGATCCCTAATGCTCTCTAACAAAATCAGTCACCGATTAATATTATCTAACCCTAGGATTTTGAATAGAGTCCTAATCATATAAACCTAATGATCATAGATTCATATGATTCAAGTACATCAAGATAAAATAATCATCTAATCGTAATAATACTCAGTAATAAACAATAAAATCATAACTTTAACATGCCAGATAAAGCAATCAATGGAACACAAGTAATAACCAAATTCAATTAATCATATTAACGAAATCAAAGCATATCAACAAGGGTTCATCAATATCTAGTGAAAGATAAGGTTTCATACCATATTCAGTAAACTAAAGCAGAAAAACATCATCAGAAGAATGCAAGACGTGATCATCAAGCAAAGCCGAAGTGCAATCTCTATATAATGGCGCTGAAATCTTCAAATCCTTGCTCCAATTGAATATCTAACTTTAAAATTGCCCCTTTGAGGGTTCTTTCTCATGAATAATCACAACCATAAGGTCTCCACCTCCTGGAAATGACCTAATGTACGAAATATATACACTTGCCAAATTTTGGCCACCACAACGTGGTTAAGAGGCACCACGTCGCTTCTTCATGGATATCCCATATTCTCCAAGTTAGGTTAACGATCTCGAAGTTTCCATTTAGCACGTCGTGGTGGTTGGATTCCACATTTTGGCACAATCACAAAAGTCGTTCGAAATTTTGTCTAATTTTCGGATCATTTTGAATTGCCTTAATTGGAGTTATGATTCTTGCGATATGGACAAAAATACCGACGAGAGGTCAAGTTATCCAGCAACATCCTTTCTTTGTTTTTCCTTTCAGCTCCATGTTCCTCATTTTGCTTTCCAGCTCCCATTTTAACTGTAATGGAACATTTTCAAGCATATTAAGTATCATATATTTAAAAATACAACATTTTAATCAAATATATTAAGATAATGGCCTAAAGTATATAGTTAAATAAGATCATCTCAAAATACCCCTCAATTGTCTTTTGCTTTTCCTCAAGCAAACTAGATTGTTGTGATGCTATATCAAAACTTTGCCCATCAACATCACATAGAATAACCGAATTTGAATTCGCAAGTTATGTCTCGCCTCAATGCATATATTTATGTGTAGACCCTAATTACTTCCATTGTCCGAAATACTCACAATCCTCATACACTTTCCCCATTTATTTTGAACAATATTTATTTTTGCATCCCTCTGAATAAATCCTCATGAAACTTTCTTAACCTCAAGGTAATTTTTATTAAGTTCCCAAGCATACATATGATAAAATTACCTAGAAAAAAAAATTACAAATCAAATAATCCCTTGGCAATTTTCCTTATTCTTCACTTTTTCAAGATCTTCATACTTTGCAAACTTTTATTTACTCAACAAATAATAACCACTTTTTTTTTTTTTTTTTTTTTTTTTTTTTTTTTTTTTCATATATCACTTTTTTCTCTCAAAGTAAATTCTAAAGGAAAAACATATACTTATGAAAGGGAACTTAATCTCAACCCTTATTAGGCAAAGTGTTAGTCTAAATTGCAATGACGACATAAATTTTCGTTGATACATCTCAAGTACACGATGCAAAACAGATTATGTCTCTCAAACTACACAAATTCGCGTTTTTGTCTTTTGAATTCACTAGAACTGGGAAGCCACAAATATATGATAACATATTTGTTAAAGAAAAGCTTTAAATTCACATCAAATTATCCCACACAATACTAGCAAAGTTTGTTATAACATAAGCATGATTTTTAATATTCTATATTTTTCAAATTTAGATCAGTTTGTCAAGTCTATGCTTTTTTAGTTTTATTAAATCTAGCATATATATTTTTATTTTAATCTAGCATGCTATTTTACTTTAATTCGATCGCCTACCCCACACTTACATTACAATGCCATGATTGTATAAAGATAACTAAAACATATAAAATAAAAGAGGGAGAAAACGAACTAACTCGCGTTGGTGATGTAGTCGCGATACCGAATGACTATTATTTATCTATACTAAACTTGACTTCGTCTGCTGGAACACTCCAGAATCTGAACATCCTTTATGAAATTGGTGGACTCTTGGAAACAAAATATGAAGTGTACATCTAAACTTCACAACTCGAAAATCTGCCTGGCGCATTGCCATGTCGTGCAAAGTTGTTGGCCAGGGTGTGGTCACTATAAAATCTAGAACTTGTGTGAAAATTATTGACACGAAGTGCAATAAGAACTGGCACGTCACGGTCTTTAAATGTCAGGAACATAGTTGCGATGCAATTAAAAGTTGAGTCTCGAGGGGTCAAAAATTAGAGATAATAGGGGTCAAAAATTACTTTTTGACAAAAGATTTATTTAGAATAAATAATCTTAACCAAGTTGTAGAATATGTCTCAAGGATTCAGTACATATAAAGAATGCCAAAATCTGAGTTATAACGAAGAAGTTATGGCCCGTCGAAATTTTACGGCAAAACCGGCACGGCACCGGGAGACGTAAATAGTGAATTTTTGATAAAGTAATTTTTAGCCTTAGTGATCTAAACAAAAGGTGTAGTATACATTAAACCGAGAACATAAAAAAAGAACCCACAAATCTGATTTCGTATGAGGAAGTTATGAATTTTCTAAGATTTGGCCTAGCATTGCACGCCCCGAAACTCGAATTTTAGTTCGAGTGGTTTTTGGCCTACATGACCTAAATGAGAGTTGAAGATCTCATTAATAGGAACTCAACGATAAAAACACAGATGAAAACGGAGTCCATATGTAGAAGTTATGAATTTTACGCGGACATTTAACAATATAATCTCCTCCTACTGTTTAATTTAAGATCGATCGAGAATTAGCCAACGGAGTCTAAATGAAAGTTGTAGATCTTGTTCTTACCTACGCGTGGATATAAAGAACTTCAAAACAGAGCTTGTATGAAAAAGTTACGGGGTTTAGAAGTCAGCGGGGTGCTGCTGCAAAAGGGGTGGTGTGGCTGATTATGGGCCAAGGCTTTCTCCCCAAGGCAAGCCACCAGAAGGTGACATGTGGCATGGACTCGATGAGTAGGAGGACCTACTCGACGAGTAGATCTATTTTCCAGCCTGTAAATAGCGGTGTCGGGTTCCCTTATTCTTCACACCATTCTAACCTTTTTTTTTTTCTCTCTCTCTCTCTCTCTAAACTCTCTCTAGCACCCAAACCCCACCCCCTAAGCCTAGGTGAACACCCTAGCACCCGAAGGAATCTCCGAGGCACCCTAAGCCCCGAGTAAAGAGCCTTTCGACTTGGGAACGCTGCTCCAGCGAAGCCCGGTTTTCGAGAAAACCCGCTATAAGTGAGCTATGACTACCTTATCATTAATATAGCTTATGTTTCAATATAGTAATGTTATTAGGACCTTATAAGGAGTATTTGGGCTATTATTATGGGTTATATAAGTATTGTTTAACGCTTATATAATACTAATAATAGTTAGACTATTAATTAGTCCCGTCAAACGTTAGACTAAACTCTAGTGGTAATGCCACTAGGTTTCATCAAGGGATAATTGTTTTAAGAGTAACGAAGTGCTGTCCGAGTGCCAAATCACCACCTTAACAGGTGAGTGCATAGTCCCTTTCATGAACGTGATTTTAATACAAGTATTGATTGAAGTATTAATTATATGCTTATGTGCGAGTTAGATGATGTTGCCTAAAAATACGTATTAAAGAACATACCTGATTATATATCATGATTTAGGATAATGAGTAAACCTAAATTAATTTTGAGGAATATTGGGTAGTATTTTCTTACGAGTACAAGTGAGTTACACTTAGAGTATAGAAATTTAGTATATGTCATTGATTCGGGAGCATGGATTAGACACAGTTATTGTCCCTAGTCCGAGAGTCTGGATTGGACATAGTTAACTGTCATTAATCCGGGAGTATGGATTAAGACATAGTTAGTTGTCCTTAGTCTGGGAGTATGGATTAAGATATATTCAATTATCCTCAGTCCGGGAGTATGGATAGGACATAGTTAATCATCGTTAATCCGGGAGTATGGATTTACACATAGACACTTGTCCCTAATCCGAGAGTATGGAATGGGTACAATTATTGATCCGAGAGCATGGATTGAATCCGAGAGTATGGATTAAGTAGGAGGTAAAATTTAAGGTCTGAGAATGTGGATAGTGTCATTGAGAGGATCAATGGGGTGGGGTAAGAGTTGCTTATATATATATATATATATATATATATATATATATATATATATATATATATATATATATATATATATATATATATATGGTGAAGTTGTATATTTTGTGAGTTCTAAATTATATATATGATATAACATTGTGGGATTGAAATCCCTATATACTCACCAGGTTTCCCAACCTGACCCACTGAGTTTATTTATATCACAGATGTTGATATGAAGTCATGTTACACTGAGAGTTTAAGGAGATATAGATCACTAGTGATGATGAATGTAAGTTCTGTTTATGCTTATGTTTCTGTATTGACGATGACATCTCAAATTTTTTAAAATGAATAAAAATACTTTTCATTGGAAATGCCTTTATAACGTATTAATCATGTTTTATTGGGAACAAATTCCGCAACATTTTTATTAAAAGAGGTACTTTTATTTTTATAAAGCATAAACAAAATCGGTCATTTCTGGCCGTGAAAATGGGGATGTCATAGTTGGTATCAGAACATTAGTTTAAGCAAGGTAGGAATATGGATTTATTTCTAGACTTAAACTTAGAATGCTAAGCGATGATTGTGAGGAGTGTGTCCAATATATTTTTGGTAGTACACCTGAATAGACACAAGCACTAGCTAATTTAGGGAAAATGCCTAACATGATTTTATGTGCTAAATGATTTATGATATGCATTATATGATCGAATCTATGGTCTGTTGCCGACCGGATCTGGAAACCTTATGTGTTAAGATTTCTAAACATTTAAATACGGTGTTAGAATTCGCATGTAACTTTTCAGAGTAATAAGGAGGAATACGCATCTAAATCTTCCTTTATCTATATTCTCGTCTCGATACACCGAACGCCTGCTCTGGTGTGCAGAACATCATGGTGAAGACTCGTAGTGAATTTAGTGAATGGAGGAAATGAGAAGGCTTACGATAGTGAATGATACCTATCGGAAGATATCGTAAGAGTGATATCTTGCCTTTAGAATGCATCTAATAAATAATACGTCAAGTACGGGAGAAGTACATGTTCAATTAGCAGAAAGAAAGATTTTTGGTATAATCCATGAAGTTATCCCATCATTTGAAGTTCCCATCACCAACCGAGTTGAAACAGAATTGATTATTGGAGATACACATGGAAAAAGTCATACTAGAGTCTAGGAAAAACTTATATGATTGTTTGGACACATTTGTATGTGTTAAAATTGTTTTTGTGATAATGGATTGGAGAACTGCAAGACAATACTTGGGATGGGTATGAGTAGGTGTGAAAGGTAGTAGAGGCCTATACTACCGGAAGCACAAGAATCACGCTTGGATCAGGGAAAGTCACAAGGTTACCAAGAAGCTAGTAAATGATACCGTTTTATTCAAGTATGTCATTACCATCGTTTCGGTAATAACTAAGAAGATGATTGTTATTCCGAACCTAGTGGTCATATCAAATCGAGACCGACTAAGATGAATATGCTACGTGGTTCAGAGAACCAATTTCGATGTAGCATTTGATTTAAGCCAGAAGACTGAAGTGAAAGATAACCGAAGCGATCAATAGAAGTATTGTGAATCACTGTTAAAGTAAGAAGCTTGTAGCTAGAAATTGTACATGTTAAAATGTTATTATATCACATTAGAACATGAAGGAAAACATATTCCAGTCTGGAATTTGACTCTAAGAGACCTGAGTCTGAGCTTTGCAACATACGATGAGAGTTCATTAGAACGTGACCCATCGGTCAGTCGTGGAAGTCAAATAAACTTATCTTAAGTTTGTTAAGAAGAAGAAGGAGTCTCTAATAAAGAGTGAGTTTGTGACATGAAGGTCATGATTGAAAGTTTAACAAGACATAAGGAACGTGCACAAGATCAAACACCGCTTGCAGTTTAGAAGACCAGGAGTTAGATAAGCATTCAAAAAAACATAGAAGTTACGATTATTACCTAGGATGAAGAGAAAACATATGGAGTAGGGATGGCAAAAAAACCCGAACCCGACAGGGAAACCCGAAACCCGATCATTTCGGGTCGGGTAACGAGTCGTTATCGGGTTTTTTATCGGGTTCGGGGCAGGGAGTGGGTTATCCTCGCCCCGACCCGATTATATATATATATATATATATATATATATATATATATATATATATATATATATATATATATAATATGTTCAAAAAATTTTGCTGTTAATTGTACACGTTCAAATATAAAATACTTATCGTGGACAATTTTTTTAGTTATTAACAATCTGGTGTTAATGATCATTTTTATGTGTTTTGACGTATTAAACAAAACTTAAATCAAATAATTTTTTATATAACGTCTAGTTTATTTTATTAAAGTGATGCATTATGTTTTTAATTTAAAAGAGTTGCTAGAACATGTATATTTTATAAGACATTGGGGTACCCTAAAAGAGAATAAAGATTTCGTTATCAGTTGTTGTAAACCTGATAAGATACCCGAAACCCAACGGGGAAACCCGAAACCCAATGGGGCGCCCCGATAAGATACCCGAAAGTTATCGGGGCGGGTTTGGGAATCCATGCCCCGCCCCGAACCCGCCCCATTGCCATTCCTAATATGGAGTCATTATACTGCCCTGCTTTGTTGATGTTTCCGGGACATAATCATCCTAAAGGGGAGATAATTGTAACACCCGCAGATCCGAGCAAGTCAAATTAGAGACAGTAGGGGTCGAAAATGAGTTTTTGAAAAAAGATTATTTAGAATAAATAATCTTAACAAATTTTTATAATATATCTCAAGGGTTCCGTACATATAAAGAACGCCAAAATCCGAGTTATAACGAAGAAGTTATGGACCGTCGAAGTTTTACGGCAAAACCGGCACGACACCGGGATACGTAAATGGTGAACTTTTGATAAGTACTTTTTAGCATTAATGATCTAAACAATAGTATACGTTAAACCGAGAACACACAAAAAAGAACCCACAAATCTGATTTCGTATGAGGAAGTTATGAATTTTCTAAGATTTGGCCTAGCATTGCACGCCGCGAAACTCGACTTTTAGTTCGAGCGGTTTTTGGCCTACGCAACCTAAATGAGAGTTGAAGATCTCATTAATAGGAACTCAACAATAAAAAGACAGACAAAAATGGAGTCCGTATGTAGAAGTTATGAATTTTACGTGGATATTTAACAATATAACCGCCTCATACTGTTTAATTTAAGATCGATCGAGAACTAGCCAACGGAGTCTAAATGAAAGTTGTAGATCTTGTTCTTACCTACGCGTGGATATAAAGAACATAAAAAACAAAGCTCCTATGTGAAAGTTACGGGGTTTAGAAGTCGGTGGGGTGCTGCTGCAAAAAGGGGTGACGTGGCTGATTATGGGCCAAGGCTTTCTCCCCAAGGCAAGCCACTAGAAGGTGACATGTGTTATGGACTCGATGAGTAGGAGGACCTAATCAACGAGTAGATCTGTTTTCCAGCATATAAATAGAGGTGTCGGATTCCCTCATTCTTCACACCATTCTAACCTCTTCTCTCTCTCTCTCTCTCTAAAATCTCTCTAGCCCCCAAAACCCCCCTAAGCCTAGGTGAACCCCCTAGCACCAGAAGGAATCCCCGAGGATCCTGAAACCCTGAGAAAAGAGCCTTTTGACTTGGGAATGCTGCTCCAGTGAAACCCAGTTTTGCAGTTTTCGAGAAAACCCGCTGTAAGTAAGCTATGACTAACTTATCTTTAATATAGCTTATGTTTCAATATAGTAATGTTATTAGGACCTTATAAGGATTATTTGGGCTATTATTATGGGTTATATAAGTATTTTTTAATGCTAGACTATTAATTAATCTCGTCAAATGTTAGACTAAACTCTAGTGGTAATGATACTAGGTTTCGTCAAGGGATAATTGTTTTAAGAGTAACGAATTGTTGTCCGATTGCCAATTGACCATCTTACCAGGTGAGTGCATAGTCCCTTTCATGAACATGATTTTAATACAAGTATTGATTGAAGTATTAATTATATGCTTATGTACGAGTTAAATGATGCCTAAAATACGTATTAAAGAACATACCTGATTATATATGATGATTTAGGATAAAGAGTAAACGTAAAATAATTATGAGGAATATTAGGTAGTATTTTCTTACGAGTACAAGTGAGTTATACTCAGAGAATAGAACTTTAGTATATGTCATTGATTCGGGAACATGGATTAGATACAATCATTGTCCCTGGTTCGAATGTATGGATTCGACATAGTCAACTGTCATTAATCTGGAGTATGGATTAAGACATAGTCAGTTGTCCTTAGTCCAGGAGTATGGATTAAGACATAGTCAGTCATCCTCAGTCCAAGAGTATGGATACGACATAGTTATTCGTCGTTAATCCGGGAGTATGGATTTACACAGACACTTGTGCCTAATCCGAGAGTATGGAATGGGCATAATTATTGATCCGAGAGCATGGATTAAATGCAAGAGTATGGATTAAGTAGGAGGTAAAATTTAAGGTCTGAGAGTATGAATAGTGTTGTTGAGAGGATCAACAAGGTGGGGTAATAGTGGCTTATATATATATATATATATATATATATATATATATATATATATATATATATATATGGTGAAATTGTATATTTTGTGAGTTCTAAATTATATATATGATATAACATTGTGGGATTGAAATCCATATGTACTCACCAGGTTTCCCAACCTGACCCACTCTGTTTATTTATATCACAGGTGTTGATATGAAGTTACATTACATTGAGAGTTTAAGGAGATATAAATGACTAGTGATAATGTATGTAAGTCCTGTTTATGCTTATGTTTCTATATTGACGGTGACATCCCAAATGTTTTAAAATGAATAAAAATACTTTTCATCGGAAATGCTTTGATAACGTATTTATCATTTTTTATTGGGAACATATTCCGCAACATTTTTATTAAAAGAGGTACTTTTATTTTTATAAAGCATAAAAAAATCGGTCTTTTCTGGCCATGAAAATGTGGATGTCACACCTACACTTGTTTGTGTGTCACGCTTCTTGCATTCTTCTTGTAATACTCCACCCCATTCATGAACTTTTGCCTATCATCAATTTCTAAGCTAAATATATCTTCCAACAAAGGTAAGAATCATCAAAAGGACTTTAATTCAAAATGTTGCGGAATATGTTCCCAATAAAAAATGATAAATACGTTATCAAGGCATTTCCGATGAAAAGTATTTTTATTCATTTTAAAACATTTGGGATGTCACCGTCAATACAGAAACATAAGCATAAACAGAACTTACATACATTATCACTAGTGATTTATATCTCCTTAAACTCTCAATGTAATGTAACTTCATATCAACACCTGTGATATAAATAAACAGAGTGGGTCAGGTTGGGAAACCTGGTGAGTACATATGGATTTCAATCCCACAATGTTATATCATATATATAATTTAGAACTCACAAAATATACAATTTCACCATATATATATAAGCCACTATTACCCCACCTTGTCGATCCTCTCAACAACACTATTCATACTCTCAGACCTTAAATTTTACCTCCTACTTAATCTATACTCTTGCATTTAATCCATGCTCTCGGATCAATAATTATGCCCATTCCATACTCTCGGATTAGGCACAACTGTCTATGTGTAAATCCATACTCCCGGATTAACGACGAATAACTATGTTGTATCCATACTCCTGGACTAAGGATGACTGACTATGTCTTAATCCATACTCCTGGACTAAGGACAACTGACTATGTCTTAATCCATACTCCAGATTAATGACAGTTGACTATGTCGAATCCATACACTTGAACCAGGGACAATGATTGTATCTAATCCATGTTCCCGAATCAATGACATATACTAAAGTTCTATTCTCTGAGTATAACTCACTTGTACTCGTAAGAAAATACTACCTAATATTCCTCATAATTATTTTACGTTTACTCTTTATCCTAAATCATCATATATAATCAGGTATGTTCTTTAATACGTATTTTAGGCATCATTTAACTCGCACAGAAGCATATAATTAATACTTCAATCAATACTTGTATTAAAATCATGTTCATGAAAGGGACTATGCACTCACCTGGTAAGATGGTGAATTGGCAATCGGACAACAATTCGTTACTCTTAAAACAATTATCCCTTGACGAAACCTAGTATCATTACCACTAGAGTTTAGTCTAACATTTGACGAGATTAATTAATAGTCTAGCTATTATTACTATTATATAACCCATAAAAAATACATTTATTTTTATAAAGCATAAAAAAATCGGTCTTTTCTGGCCATGAAAATGTGGATGTCACACCTACACTTGTTTGTGTGTCACGCTTCTTGCATTCTTCTTGTAATACTCCACCCCATTCATGAACTTTTGCCTATCATCAATTTCTAAGCTAAATATATCTTCCAACAAAGGTAAGAATCATCAAAAGCACTTTAATTCAAAATAAAATTAAAACTGAAAATTAAAAATAAAAACTAAAAAGAAAAGAAAATGCAAACTAATTTAAAAGTCAGGTTACCTCCCGATAAGTGTTCCATTTCGTGTGAGTTTTGAGCTGGACTTTTAACTTAATAAACTTCTAATAAAATCGATGTGAGTGAATTTGTTGGAATTAATTTTCGTTTGGTCCGATTTGAAAGATTTGACTTTTTGTTTCGAAAATCGGCCGGCGAAGCTTGAATCCATAAAATCCAAGAATGTTGACAAGGGTTGGAACCGGTTGGACACTCATCAGAAATGGATCGTACATCAGAACTTTCTCAAAATTTGGAATCGTCACTCCATGCATTAAAACAAAAACCGGAAAAGAAGCGGTCGACGTCGTGGTAATCATCACATCATGATGAGGGTCCTACTTTCCAACTTGTTCTTGTTCGTAGTCCGAGTCTTTAGCTAGCAACCTCTCTAGCTCCAAATCGTTTTTTGGATCGAATGGATCATCAATGAACCACAACTCTCTCTAAAGAATAACAATAATCATATCCATTTAAATAAAAACTAAAAACTAAAACTAAAATTTAATCAACAAATAAATAATACAAACTAAACGCAACAGTTCCCCAGCAACGGTGCCAAAAACTTGATGTGTTTATTTATATAGTTGTTTTTAATTTATAAAGCCCTGTCTAATCTCAACTAGTGTTAAACAAAATAGGCAATGTACCTAGTCGTGAAGTAACATAGTTTTAGATAAGAAAGAGTGTCGAACACAAGGAACGAGAATTATTTAGATCAAATAATTCAAATGTTAATTTAATTAATAACAAAAAAGTAAATGTTGGTTTTGTGTAAACTAAATTAAACTAACTTTAAGGCTTAATTAATTAATGGAACTAAAGAACTAAATGGAAACAATAAATAATAAATACTTCCATTAGAATACAAATCCCCCAAGCTTTTATGTTTGAGTTATTAGAAGTGCAATGAATTAATGAATTTATTATTAAATTTTAATGTGAGTAGTTATCTTTATTGTATTTCCTAGTACTAATACTTAATGAACAATTAACATAATGATCATGCAATTAGTGAACACATAATTAATTAAATATATTCGAACTATGAACGATATGATCTAGTGATTTCGTGCCAATGATTGTGACAATCAATCTAAGAATAACATGGATACCTAATGCTCTCTAACAAAATCAATGCCACCGATTAATATTATCTAAACCTAGGCTTATGATTAAAGTGCTAGTCATACAAACCTAATCATCATAGATTCATATGATTCAAGTATATCAAGATAAAATAATCATCTAATCGTAATAATACTTAGTAATAAACAATAAAATCATAACTTTAACATGCTAGGTAAAGCAATCAATCAAACACAAGTAATAACCAAATTCAGTTAATCCTATTAACGAAAAGAAAACATATCAACAACGGTTCATCAATATCTAGTGAAAGATAAGGTTTTATAACATATTCAGTAAACTAAAGTAGAAAAACATCACTAGAAGAATGCAAGACGTGATCATCAAGCAAAGCCGAAGCGTAATCTCGATATAATGGCGCTTGAATATTCAAATCCTTGCTCCAATTGAATCTCTAACTTTAAAATCGACCCTAGGAGGGTTCATCCTCATGAATAATCACAACCATAACGTCTCCACCTCCTAGAAATGAACTAATGTACGAAATATATATAATTGCCAAATTTTGGCCACCACAATGTGGTTAAGAGGCACTACTTCGTGGTCTTCATGGGTATCCCGTATTCTCCAAGTCAGCTTAATGATCCCGAAGTTACCATTTACCACGTGGTGGTGGTTGGATTTCACATTTTGGCACAAACACAAAAGTCGTCCGAAATTTTGCCTAATTTGCAATTCATTTGAATTGCATTAATTGGAGATAAGATTAATGCGATATGGACAAAAATACCGACGAGAGGTCAAGCTATCCAACAACATCCTTTCTTTTTTTTTTTCCTTTCAACTTCATGTTCCTCCTTTTGCATTCCAACTCCCATTTTAATTGTAATTTAATATTTTCAAACATATCAAGTATCATATATATTCAAATATAACATTTTAATCAAATATATTAAGATAATGGCCTAAAGTATATAGTTAAATAAGATCATCTCAAATTACCCCTAAATCTTTTGCTTGTCCTCAAGCAAACTAGATCGTTATGATTCTATATCAAAACTTTGTTCACCAATATCACATAGAATAACCCTATTTGAATTCGCAAGTTATGTCTCGCCTCAATGCATATATTTGTGTCTAGACCCTAATTACTTCCCATGTCCTAAATACTCATAATCCTCATCAATTTTCCTCATTTATTTTGAACAATATTCACTTTTGCATCACTCTAAATACATCCTTATAAAACTTTCTTAACCTCAAGGGGCAATTTGCCTTATTCTTCACTTTTTCAAGATCTTCATACTTTGCAAACTTTTATTTACTCAAAAACTTTTAACAATTTTTTTTCTTTTTTTTTCCTTTTCCTTTTCATAGCTTTTTTCACCTGTTTTTTTAAAATAATATTAAAATTGAAAGTTAAAAATAAAAATTAAAACAAAAAGAAAATGCAAACTAATTTAAAATGTTGGGTTGCCTCCCGATATGTGTTTCGTTTTGTGCGAGTCTTGAGATGGACAATCAACTTACTAAACTTGTAATAAAATCGAAGCCATTCCATCCGATGCAATTAATTTTCTTTTGGTCCAATTTGTAAGATTTGACTTTTTATTTTGAAAATCGGCTGGCCAAGATTGAATCCATAAAATCCAATAATGTTGACAAGGGTTAGAACTGGTTGGACATTCATCAGAAATGGATCGTACATAAGAACTTTCTCCAAAGTTGGAATCGTCACCCCGTGCTTTAAAACACAAACCATAAAAAGCAACAACGGTCGATGTCGTGGTAATGATCATACCACGGTGTGGTTCCTGCTTGTCAACTTGTTCTTAGTTTGAGTCTTTAGTTGGGAACCTCTCTAGCTCCTTCAAATCTTTTTCTGGATCGAAAAGATCGTCAATTGCCTGCAACTCACGCACAAGAGTAGCAACAATCATATCCATTTAAATAAAAACTAAAACCTAAAAACAAAACTAAAAACAAAGTTTAATCAACAAATAAATAATACAAACTAAACGCAACCTTTGCCCGACAACAACGCTAAAAACTTGATGGGTTTTGTTAGAACAAAGTTCTTTTAGGATCGTATGATTCTATGCAAGATATTAAATAAGAACGTAATCAAGAACACAAGTATGGCACTGAATATGACGAATGATTAATGCAATAACACCTCAGAAGAGCTCGATAAAGAACTTCAATCTGTAGAGGCGATTAGGGTTACAAGAATCAACGTAATAGACAACTTGTTAATATACGCATACATGCATGCATATATATATATATATATATATATATATATATATATATATATATATATATATATATATATATATACTATAACCCTAACAACTAATCTAGATAACAACGAAACTAATCTAGATAGACATGGATGGACAGGCCCAATCCGGATACAAAATACATAGCCGAAGACACAACACAAATAGACTCAACAATCTCCCCCTTTGCGTCCTTGGAGCAGTAACTTCATTCCTTTTTAACTGTAGAAGGTTTCTTCACTGTTTTAAACAACTTCGGTATAATGGCCAAAATATGATGTCGAAAGGTAATATACCACCGAAGCATGTCTGTAAAGTTCTTCTTGTCAGCCGCTAAGTTCTGCTTGCATCGGTGTATGATATTGATGATATGCTCTAAACAATCTGTTGAAAACAGATGCTTATCGACCAGAGCAAACAGAAACTTGTGTCTACCACCTTTAGTGAATATAACAGTCGGATTTGTTGAATCTATCTGTCCCAATTTCATTTTATTCACGTCACCAGGTTTAGATGTCGGCTTCACAGTTGGCTTCTTATTCATAACCTTTGCTATCTCCTGATCCGTGGTTGCAAGCTCATGAATATAGGAGGCCAACATTCTTTTAAGATGTTCAAGAATCGGCTCATACTCCCTAAGATTAGAGAGCAGAATGTTGTATAGCAAAATTCAGTCATGCGGATTGAGGTTAGGAAGATCTGCCAGAGAGATAAAAGACTCCGTGTTTGCTGAACCACAGTTGATCTTGAAATTGACATTTATAAATCTGCCTGCAGGTGAAGGTTTCAGTACCTTGACTTTTGTAATCTTCTGTGCACTCCAAGTCAAGTACTGCGGTTGACCATTCTTCAAGTAAAAATCAATTGATTCCCTATTAACCTTTGGATGTGGATATGAAACCTCAGCAGTTGCCTCAAAGCAGTGAAATGTAAAAGCTTTTCTGGTGATAGGCATGTCAAACTGCGAGTCTTTGGAGTTATCACAGTCAAATGAAGTAACTGGTTCCAACCAATAGACAGAAGGAAACTCAATCTCTTGATTGATAAGTGTATATCTGTTCCACACCAGAAATAAAGCTTTCTTGCATTGCAAGGCATCTTCATCTTCCTTATTCTTCCTCTCCCTTTCTTCAGCTTCTCTAGCCACTTGCATTATTTCATCAAGCTCTCTGTCTCTCTTCTTTCTCTTGAGAGCATTAGAAATTGTTTCTTCTTCTGTATGACTATCGCTGTCAATACGAACCTCTTTCTGTTTTAACTGAGAGCCAGAAACCGAAGCTAAATTAACATTCGGTTCTGTTTTGACTTGTTGTGCACTACCCTCTCCCCCTTGTTTTAGAGGTATGAAACCCTCCGAAACACCCTTCATTTCACTGAGAATTGCAATAGCAGGAAGGATTTTGGATTGAAGATGTTTCCGAATGGTCAAAGTTAAAATTGGATCATGTGCTTCAAGCAGATTGGTCAGCATATCCTTGACATCTCCTGCACAACTCTTATACACAGCCCTTTGAGTTTTTAACAACGAAATTTCTTTCTCTGCTTGGGCTAGCTGCACTTTCTGTACGTCAATAGTGGCTTGTTGTTTAACCAAATCTTCCTTCAAAGTACTCTCAGTGGCAAGATTAGCAGCAAGAGCATCAAAACGAGAATCCATAGATTTTAAGAAAGAAGTGGTTTCTGTTTTGAGCTCAGTGCGAACAGCCTCAAACTTGGCAGTTTCTTCATGAAGAGACTTAGAAAAGGAATCCACTGAAGATTGGTATTTTGTTGCATTGGTGTCAGCATGAGATTTCAAAGAATCAAGAAAAATATGAGTTGTATGAACAACCTCAGAAACTTCCTTGGTAGCCTTCTTACATGTAGAGGTAGACTCATTAATAACCTCTGTAGATTTATCAATTGCGTCAGTGTCTTGTTTAATGGCCGTGTCAAAAAATGCTTTGAGAACACCACCACCATAGGCTTTACTGTCTGTAAGCAATCGATCCAACTTTTCATGAATGTCCTCTATTTGTTGACTTGTAAAAGGAGCATCATCTTCATCTTCGGTTGGAAGTCTATAAGGACTATAGTAAATGGAGTCAAAATCCTCATCATCTCCCCCAAGAGTAGCACCAGAATTGGAGGATGGGGTTGGTGAAGGTGGTATGTTGATAACTGGAGGTTCAGTCACAGTAGTAGCCCCTGTATCAGATACATTGACTTCTACTGTGGGTTTGGGAATGGTAGTGGTTGTTGATTCGGTTACGAGTGGAGTAGAAAAGGGTACAGTAGAGATAGGAACTGAATTAATTGGTGATGAATTTGGCAGAGTTGTTTTTTCAGTGATAATAGGTGGAGTAACAGTAGGAACAAAAAGTTGAATTGTCTGTTTCAGTGATTGGGGTGGAGTTGGAACTTTGGTTGGTTTTGGAGATTCTGGTGGAGTAGGAGAACATGGAGGAGTGGGCTCTCGGGGCGAGACATGATGAACCTCTTCTTCCTCAGTTTGCTCATCAGCTGGATCTGTACTTGGAGGAGTGTTCTCCCTGGGTCGACGAGCCATCTTTTTTATCTTCTTCTGTTTCGGTTGAGAAGAGTCTCCTTCACCAGATTTGAGTTTAGGGGACTTGGGCTTGGTTTCCCCAGGATACTCTTTCTTTGTAACTCTCTTTCCTCTATTGACAGGCTTCTCCAATGCATCTAATGAAGCTTGCTGCTCAGGAGATAGAACTCTCGGTCCAATAGGAGGAAGTTTCCTATAGTCCGCCAAAACGTTGCTCTGTTCCGAAACACACCTATACATCGTTTCAGGAATCATTCTGTAATGAAGAAACTTACGTGGATCAGAGAGAATGATCTTCTTTGTATGGAATGTGGCAATAGTAGCAAGTAGAGCATCTTTAATGATTGGAATCTCTAAAGAATCAACGGCCTTTCTTGTAATCAAGGTCCAAAAACGCCCACATGAAATTTATGAATGGCATGTCGAAGTATTTAGACTCTGCACCACTTGAGACCAGATTATGGAGCCATAATCAAGATTGATCCCGTTGTAAAGGCCGTAAAGAATAACAAGAAAACCCTTGCTGGTAGTATCGGAACCACCACTGCGTTCTGCCAAACCCTTAATCAGCAAAGTGAGCAAGCCATTCCATTGAGATGGTATACAAGATTTCTTCACTTTTGTAATCATCGTGAGCACATCAGTATACCCCATCTCGTACATCATTGAGAAAAACTGTGATGTCGTGATAAAATCTGGCGAGATGATTGAAGAATCGACTGCAAGACCCAAAATCGAACAAAACTTCACTTTTGAAATCAAAGATTTCTTGCTCTGGATGGTAAAATAGATGCGATCTTTGTTCTTGTCATAAGTCGCTGTGGAATAAGCCTGTGATAAGAGCGACATTGGAACTGCTTCAACCTGGGTTAGGGCTAAAACCAGGGGGAATATTTTAAACATTCCACAACCTGTAGCATATATGAGTCATATATGAACGGAGTAAGTTCAATGATCATATTTTGGTTAGGTTTAATGGTGAGAAAAGAAGATGATGCCGTCTGATCATGCGCTGAAGAAGAAGTCGCCATTGATGAGTGAAGAAGAAGATGAACAATGCTTACTTGTTGTTTACGTTTGAGAGAATTGAGAGATGGTAAAATACAAATAAAACTTTCAACCCTTTATATACCATTGCCTGGAGAGAGAAAATCTTGATGATGTGGTTGCTAAAACGTCGCCTAAAAAAGCGCAATCTGACAGTGTGGTTACTCCCAGGAATACGTCAGCACGCATGGGTTTAGAAACCGATCAAATTCATGCGCCTAAATCTTATCTTTAATTGGCGTTTGAAATTCCAAATAGCCCCTTGTTTGGTTACAATGGATAACCAAAACTCATACCAAACACTAACTAGAATGTTGGAAAATAAAAGTTTCGTACATAAGTGTGACAAAGATAAAGAAATAAATCAAATGTGTATGGGATGTGAGTGATGTCTTATTTTTAGACAGAAAGCAGAGGATTCCGGGCAAGAATCACTTCCTTCAAAGTCAAGAGAGACTTGAAGTGCTTGTGTGGTTTCCCGAAAAATACAATCAACTGTTTGTTAATAAACATTGAAAGGCTTCTTTTAATCATAGGCTTAGGGTAGCTTGTCTTCAACCGAACTTCGATTTTCAACATAAAACCGATCGTTGGAAGAAGTACCTATGAGACCAATGTGGTCTGTTGAACAGGTAGGTGGGATATATTATCTTAGTGACTATATAGGAATCAGAAATCTCAAAAAAAATAAACTGGATCTCTTTGGGAAGAAATGCCTTGGCAGTAGACAATTTCATAAAAGATCACACAAAAATAAAAGGAGATTTCCTTTGGTAACCAGTAAGTTCTTGAATATATAATTCACCGTTAAATCATTTTTGGTGTTGGATATTGGGTTTCACTCAGCACGTGGTAAACATATCTAAGATCACAAACACAAATGTTGTGTAACCATAAACCTCAGTGGTAAAGACCGAGAGGCTCAAGGGTTACGTTGGTGAACCGAAAGTAGATGGAGAATATAAGGAGGTGGCTTAAGGACCGAATGTACCTTCTGCTATATAATCTTGACAGAGCAGAGAAACTCTTAACTCATATGAGAAGAGTAAGGTAGCTCTAGACCGAGTAGTGTAGATTAGCCTGATTTGGAAAAAACGGTAGGTATAGATCGAATCATTAAGGCCTACTCAAGATCGTAGAGGCTTAAGACAACATGCAACAGCATGCTTCTAGGGACCCTTAACTAGTTCATTTTGAAATTGAATCATACCTGCCTTAGATCCACAGTTGGCTATTCTTATATTCTTATCACCTAAGAAGCATAAAGAAATACACCAAACAAACCAAACAAACAATCGAGATAGATAAAACTTAGTGAAAGTAAAAAAAAAAATAGAAAGATAAAATATTTTTGGATTTTTGAAATTTTCTGAAAAAGAATAAAAACAGAAAGATAAAATAATTAATTTTAAATCAAAAGAAAAATATGCAAAAAATATACAACCGAAACCTTATCTTTTAATGAGTGAAGCGAAATAGACCGATCATTTGGTTCATTTATGTTCCAGAAAATTACGGAGCCGAGATAGACCGAGCGGTTTGTCCATTTCTGTTCCCTAAAATTCTAGAGCCGAAATAGACCGAGCGGTCTGTCCATTTCGGTTGTCTAATTTTTAATGAGAGATTTGAGGATTCGATACCGACTCTCCTTCCATCATGCCCAAGCCTTGTAAGATTTTGTTAAAGGTTGCTTCTGGTAAGGCTTTAGTAAAGATGTCAGCCAGTTGATCAGCAGATCGAACAAACTGTACTTCTACATTCCCCTCTTCTACATGATCCTTGATGAAATGATACCTAAGTGCAACGTGCTTGGTTTTTGAGTGTTGCATTGGATTATGACAAATCCTAATTGCACTTTCAGAGTCGCAATAGAGAGGAATCTTTTTCATAATAAGCCCGTAATCTCTTAATTTACTTTGAATCCAAACCACTTGAGAGGTACAAGATGTGGCAGCAATGGATTCAGCTTCGGCTGTGGATAAGGAAACGTAGGTTTGTTTCTTGGATTGCCAACTAACAAGTTTTCCATCAAGAAATTGGCATCCCCCTGTAGTACTCTTTCTGTCCAGTCCACATCCTCCTAGATCAGCATCAGAAAAGGCTTGAATGAAGAATCCACATCTTGCAGGATACCAGAGACCGAGAGATGAAGTTTGCTTCAGATATCGAAAAATGTTCTTCACAGCAAGCATGTGAGATTCTTTTGGATTGGCTTGAAACATGGCACAGTAACAAACAGAAAACATAATATCTGGTCTACTAGCTGTTAGATACATAAGGGACCCTATCATTTGATGATAAAATGTTATATACACAACATGTTTCTGCAGAGATGGGGTTAGCTTAGTGCCAAATGCCATAGGAACCTTCACTTTTGAATCACCCTTCATTCCAAATTTTGTCAGTAAGTTCTTGGTGTATGCCTCCCTGTCTAATATTCAAACCAAGGAAAAAGTTAATTGGACCCATTGTGCTCATTTCAAATTTAGTCTCCACCAACTTCCTGAATTCAGCTGTTAAGCTTGGATTCATGGAGCCAAAGATGATATCATCAACATAAATCTGAACAATCATCAAATGTTCTCCTTCCTTCTTACGAAAGAAGGTTGGGTCAACCGAACCTTGTTTAAAATTTGACATTTTTGAGAAGCGAGTTAGCGTTTCATACCAGGCTCTCGCTGCTTGTTTTAGCCCATAAACAGCTTTATCCAGCACATAACAGTGATCAGGGTATTTTTCATTCACAAAACCAGGCGGTTGCTCGACATAGATGGTTTTTTTCTAATTCTCCATTCAAGAAAGCGCATTTGACATCTATTTGGAAAACTTCGAAGTTCTTGTGTGCAGCATATGCAAGAAAGATTCTAACAGATTCCAACCTTGCTACTGGAGCAAAGGTTTCTTCATAATCTATCCCTTCTTCTTGACAATAAACTTTTACTACCAACCGATCCTTATTACGAATGACATTCCCCTCTTTGTCCAGCTTATTTCTAAACACCCGTTTCAGTCCGACAATAGAGGCATCTTTCAGTGTAGGAATCAACCTCCAAACTCTGTTTCGTTCGAACTCATGGATTTCATCCTGCATTGCTTGAACCCAATCAGCATGATTAAGTGCAGCATTTACAGTTTTCGGCTCAATTTTGGAGATAAATGAATTAAACATACAAAATTCCACTTTAGAGAATAATGCAATTGGTTTCGCCTTCAGTTGAGATCGAGTAAGAACACTTTCGGAAGTTTCCCCAATAATTTGCTCTTTGGGATGGTCCTTTGTCCATTTTGCTAATGGAGGATAGCTTGGATCATATTCTGGATTCAATTCAACTTCTACTTTTATTTCAACATCTGACTGATCACCTTCACCTTCATCAGTAGAACTATCACTTGCTTTCTCCTTCTCCCCCTCGACTGGCGAAGTGAAGTCTCTGTCAGCATCAGAGTCTGCATTGCTTGTGGAAGTGGGTGTCTTCTCTTCGATTGGACTTTCATTTGTTAGTTTTGGATCAGTTGTTTCTCTATCATCTGAACTTTTAGATGTTGGGTATGAACTTGGATTCTCCCCCTCAACAGAAACGTTGGTTGTCTTTGAAGTGGTAGAGCTCTCCCCCTGGAACGTTGAATCTTTTTTTTGGAGAGCCTGTTGTTGACTTAGGACTTGGTGGTTTGCTTTCCATTTCTTTAGTAGCTTCATCTGTGACCTTCTTGAGATTATCTACTTTGTTGTCTGCTGCTATTGCCTCTCAATGAATTGCTTTTTCGGGTTCATCGAATAGCCGAATGTATTCCTCAAACAGGTTGGATATTTGAACCGAGACCTGTCTAGATTCTGGGAATATGTCTCCTGAAGCACTTTCAGTCCTTTGAACCTTCTTCATATAATTGTCATCAAAGGTTACATAATAAGTCTCTTCAATTTTTCTGGAACGCTTATTCAACATCCTGTATGCTTTTGATGACAGAGAGTAACCCAGAATTATGCCTTCATCGGATTTAACATCAAACTTATTTTGGTTCTCTTTAGAATTAAAAATAAAGCACCTTGAACCGAAAATATGGATAAATTTGACGTTTGGTTTCCTATTGTTTAAGATCTCATACGGAGTTATGGAGAATCTCTTGTTGAGCAAGGACCGATTCTGAGTATAGCAAGCAACAGCAATGGCATCAGCCCAGAAGTATAAAGATAGGGAAGCGTAGCTAAGCATGGTTCTGGCTGCTTCACATAACGAGCGATTTCGTCTTTCAACAATGCCATTATGCTGTGGTGTATAAGGGGCCGAAAAATTGTGAGTTATCCCCTTATCAGTCAGAAAGTCTTCAAAATCCTTGTTCTTGAATTCCAGTCCATTGTCACTTCTGATGTTTCTGACCGTCTTCCTTAATTGCACTTCCACTTGCTTGATGAACACCTTCAGCTTGGGAGTTGCATCTGATTTCTGTTTAAGAAAGAAAACCCAAGTGAAGCGTGAAAAGTCATCTACAGTAACAAGAATGTACTTACTTCCACCGATACTCTCTATAGCAGAAGGTCCACACAAATCAATGTGTAATAGTTCAATTGCTTCCACTATCTTAGTATTGATGCGTGTAGGGTGGCTTCTTCTGCTCTACTTACCCATCTCACATGCTGCACATAAATGCTCCTTATCGAAATTGAGAAGAGGAAGGCCTCGAACGTGATCACCAATCACTAATTTGTTGATATCTTTGGAATTTAGGTGTGATAGACGTCGATGCCATAACCAACTTTCATCAGTGTTTGCCTTTGACAGCAGATAGATAGTTGGTGTCCCTCGAATTGGATTAAGATTCAGAGGGTACATCTCTCCCTTTCGTGCAGATTTCAGCAGAACCTTCTTGGATTGTTTTTCAATTATCTCAGACCCTTCATCATTGAATGATACCTTCAAACCTGTGCCCACAACTAATTGCGATACACTGATGAGATTGTGCTGCAATCCCTCTACATAAGCCACCTTTCTGATTGAGAAGTCTCCATTAGTTATCATGCCGTATCCTTTGATTGTTCCATAGGAATTGTTTCCAAACTTCATAGAAAAACCACCATTCAGGGACCAAAACTCCCTTAGCTCCTCCTTCCTCCCTGTCATGTGACGCGAGATGCCACTGTCTATATACCATTCGTTGTCAAACTGCTCGTCACTGATTATCTGCAAATTCAAGTAGATTTAGGAACCCAAAGTTTCTTGGGTCCTGGTGAGTTTTTCACAGAGAAAGGAATAACTATAGAAGCATCAACTAAATAAGTTCGTTTAATAAGAGTGGTTTGATCTTTTCTTTTAATGGTATACACCTTGATTTTTGTTTTATCTTCTTTAAATTTTAGTGTATCAGTTGGTGTTGCTTTTGATGGTTTAGTATTTTTCGTTTGATTCCTAGGTTTAGTTGAGGATTTCTTATTTTCCTTCTCAGAGTCTGATACCAGCTTTCCTTTTCCTTTGATGTCCTTTAAAGAATTTGTTTCATCTTGGGACTTAGAGGATCCGTAACTAGGATTGGAACCAAATCTAGGTTTAGGACCGAATCTGGATTGAGGACCGAATCTGGGTTTAGGACCGAAACTAGGTCTAGGACCGAAACTGGGTCGAGAACCGAATGTGTGTTCAGGACCGAGACTTGACTTTCGGTTCTGGGATTTGGAATAATAGGAATTTGGACTGAAATTTTCCTTCAACTTTTCCTTTCCCTTGTCCATGGATTCTTTCCTGGGAGGCTCATAGTTGGGGTTTTGAGAATTCCAATGCCTTTTCCGTTCATTCAGATTCGTGGCGTATCTTTGATTTCTCAGGCATTTCTTTTCAGCTAGCTCCTTCTGAGATTTGTGAACATTAAAGTTGGCCTTTGGTTTCTCCTTCTGAGTTACAGTTGTCTTACCTTCCATTTTAGATTATGTTCTCTTCTTAGTTTGCACTTTCGGTGCTTCCTCTCTCCTGAGTATAACTTTCGGTTCTTCCCTCTTGATTGGCACATCAGGTTCAACCATCGGTTCCTCAGGAACATATTTGGTTCCACTTGTGCTTGGAATATCAGAACTGGAGGGTTTGTTGATGGGTTCTGGTATGTATCTACCTTTGACTCTCCATGTGGTTTTCTCAGATAGTCCCACAGTCTCGTTTGCGTTATCAATAGGAGCAGACCAGAAATAGTCTTCGCATCCTTCAGCGTTGTCTTTGTCAACTATTGTTCTTAATTCTGCCGTTTGCCTTTGAGTGACCCCAGTCACAGCATAAACCTGATTTGGTACGGTCTGAACCTTTTGATTGACCAAGGCTTTTTCCTTGAGTTTTGGTTTCTGTTCTTTTGACAGACGAGCAAACTCAACCAAGTTTTCTAATATAAGAGGTTTTTCACTCTCGGTTTCACTTTTCATAAACTTAGAGCAATCAACTTCATCCTCTACTAAGATTTCACTCATCTCGCTTTCCGCATCAAATTCAGACGAATTATCTAAGTTTATTTTATTATCTTTAACAATTTTAGCATTTGATAGATCGAATGTTTGTATAGTTTCAGTTTTAATCTTTATCATATAATTTTTCATCTAAGATATTTTTTAACATACTTTTATGTTCCTTAGAATCGATGAAAGTTTCTATCTTATCCAAACCTAGCCTATACGACATTGATGTTTCTTCAGAGGACACTTTTGATTCACATTCTGCTATAACTTCGTCTTCCTTAAATTCAAGAAAGGGCAAAATCATTTTATGAATTTTCTTTCCAATTTCACAACTTAAATGTAATTGAGAAATATTAGCATCAAGACGCTTAGCAATTAAATAGAAAACATTTCTTTGTTTTAATAACTTTAAATTGTCTATTTGCAAATAAATACTTTCATCCCTAGCCCTAACTAACTCTGCTTTCTTCAGCTCAATCCAAATTCTCTTCTCCTTACTTTTTGAAGACACCCTACCGAGTTGGTCAGTTAGGTTAGAATTTGCTAAGCGGGTTTGCATGAGGCTACTACTTAGGTTAGAAAATTTAAAGTTTAATTCATTTAATTCTTCTTGATAATCAATTTTTGAAATTTTAAGAGAATCAAGAATAGAATGTACCTTTTTGATCAATCGATCGCAGTTTTTGATCTTCTCACTCACCGGCTTGGCCGCAAAACACTTGTTTTCTATCAGGTTCGGCTCCGTATCTACACTTTCGGTTGATGGACCAGCAGTGACGATAAAGCACTTTCCACCTGGACCTTCATTCTTTGCTACATACGCCTTTCCATGGGTGGGTCTTCTAACCTCTTTGTCTTCAGAGTCGGTTGACCAGACTTCTACGTCACCGAACTCATCTTCCCCAGCATTCTCCTGTACGATTAAGGCATTCATTGAGCTGTTGGACGCGTTTTTCTTCTTGACTATTTCTAATTTGCGCATATAATACGCCTCATCATCTTCACCCTCTCTTTTCTCAGCCATCTTTCTCAACATACAATCTCTGGCAAAGTGGTTCTTGTCGTGACAATAGTTGCAGTCGTATCCAGAGTCTCCTGCAAGCTTGTTCTCCTTTTTCTCTTCATCCTTTTGAGAGGATACTTTCGGTTTATCCTTCATCTTCTCAGAGCTATAACTTTCCTTCCAGTTTCGTTCTTGTTGACGGGAAATTTTCTCCTTGCAAACTTTTTTGGATTTGTGATCATCAAGGCATACTCCTCACTTGTAAGATCGCACTCCGACATGTCTGACTCTTCTTGTTCTTTAGTAGTACTTTTTCCTTTTGAAACAAGAGCCAACAATCCCACACCAGAGACCACTTTTGCTTCCTTAGTTACAACACTTTCATGGGACTTTAGTATCCCTACTAGTTTCGCCAACGAGTACGATTTGAACTGTTCCTGCGCCTTCACAGTGGAAACCACAGCCATCCATTCTAGTCTCAGCCAGGTCATGAACGTTACTTTCTGCTTGATTAGCTTCCTCTCTATCCCATGCTTGATCATCTTACTTAAGAGATGATTGAACCGATTAAAGGTCTGTACAAGCTTCTCTTCAGGTTTCTGTTCGAAAACTCCAAATTCTGATAGTAACAGAGTTTGAATGGAGTGTTCCAGATCTTCATCAATTGAGTAAAGTTCCTTCAGCCTATCCCAGATCTCTTTAGCAGCTGTGCATGAACCTACAAGCCGAAAGGTGTCAGATTGCAGGGCGAATCTTATCATTCGCATGGCTTTAACGTTACACAAGATCTTGTCCTTCTCATCTTGTGGCATCTTTTGAACATCTGTCACCAACTTGTTGTAATCCTTTTGCGTCTTAACAGTTGTGTTTGTCTATGAATGTACAAATGGTCCAAGAGTGATAGCTTCCCAGATGAGATAACCATTGTCTTCCGATCCAACCACGTAATCTTCAAAGTGATGAGCCCATACTTCGTAGTCTTGAGTATAGAGTATGGGTACTCTGGTTGTTGATCCGATGCTGTTTGAGATGTTAATGGGGTTTGTATGCGAATCATCGTGAGACATGGTGAGCTGCTAGAATCAAACCTGTAAACTTGAGATTAGGGTTTTATCAAAAACAGAGTTGTCATTGATATGAAGACGACGACTTCTATTTATACGATAAAAGTGGAAACCCTAAAGTATTACGATTACAGAAGGAATGTGTATTGATCACACAGTCTCCTGCTCTGATACCAATTGTTATAACAAAGTTCTTTTAGGATCATATGATTCTAGACAAGATATTAAATAAGAACGTAATCAAGAACACAAGTATGGCGCTGAATATGTCGAATGATTAATGCAATAACACCTCAGAAGAGCTCGATAAAGAACTTCAATCTGTAGAGGCGTTTAGAGATACAAGAATCAACGTAATAGACAACTTGTTAATATACGCATACATGCATATATATATATATATATATATATATATATATATATATATATATATATATATATATATATATATATATATGTTGTTGGGTATATGGTGTTGCATCTTGGGCTCGTCTCTTAGCCCTATTTTGTATCCGGTATGGGCCTGTCCAACCGTGACTTGTTTGTTAGGGTTTGTGTATTAATAGATGCTTGCATGCATCTTTTCAATGGCTGATAGATCATTTTTTTACGTGTGATTTAGAAGATCTCTTTTGTAACCCTAAAATCCTCTACAGCGGAAGTTCTTAATCGAGCTCTGCTGAGGATTGAGTGTTCTAATCATTCGACTCATTCAGATCCATACTTGTGTATTGTTTCATTGTTTTACGTTCATTATCTACCTGTTACAAAGATCTAATCGATCAAAGAGTTTATAAATCTCATCAATTGGTATCAGAGCAGGAGGCTGTGTAATTCATACACATCTCTTCTGTGAAAGAAGTTATTAGGGTTTATTCCGCATTAACTGATATTTATTGAGCCGTCACTCCATAATTGACGTATCTGATTACTTATTTGTTTTGCCCTAATATTATATATTACAAGTCTGATCTTTCAAACAGGTTAAACGATCAAGCATGGATGATTCTCAATCTAATCCTATCAACATCTCAAACAATATTGGATCAACAACAAAGATTCCTATTCTTTACGCTCAAGTTTACGAAGTTTGGGCACTTCACTTTGAAGAATACGTCATCGGATCTGAAGACAATGGGTATCTTGTATGGGAAGCTATTGTGTCAGGACCATTCTCTCACTCAGGAACATCCAGAATTATTAAAACTCAGAAAGAGTATAATGATTTGCTAAAAGATGTTAAAGATGTGGCACAAGACGATAAGGAAAAGTTTCAGTGCAACATTAAAGCTTTGAGACTGATTCGATTCGCTCTTCAATCTGATACATTTAGATTGGTAAGTTCTTGCAGTACCGCTAAAGAAATATGGGATAGGCTGCGAGAGCTATATTCCACAGATGAAGATTTGGAGCATTCTATTCAGAACTTGCTTTTGTCTGAGTTTGGTAAATTTAAGCAGAATTCTGATGAAACTGTAACTCAGACGTTCAATCGCTTCAATCATATTCTTAGCAAGATGATCAAACATGATATAGAAAGGAAGCTAATTGAATAGAAAGTCACCTTTCTGAATGGCTTAAGATCTGAATTGAGATCTGTTGTGTCTACAGTCAAAGCTCACGAGCAGTTCAAGTCTTATTCGCTGGCAAAGCTGGTGGGAATTTTGAAATCCCAAGAAAAGATTGTCATGCAAGAGAAGAATGTAGTCTCAAGTTTGGGATCCTTGGCCCTCCTATCTAAAAGAAAAAATCTGGTAGAAGATGAAGATCTGGACCTAGAAGACTATGATCTTACCTCTGAAGATTATGCAATGATGGTGTCTAATCCAAAGAGATTTATCAAGAAGAGATTAGCTACTAATAAGAACCGAAACTGACAGGGAAGCTATAGTTTTGAAAAGGTAAGGGAAGAGCCAAAGACAGAGGAACCAAAGGAAGAGGCGAAAGTTGAAGGAGATTCAGGTGTGAGTTGCTACTACTATGGAGGAAAGAACCTCTATGCTAAAGACTGCGTTCTAAAGAAAATGACAGACAAGGATGAGGAAAAAGATGAAGAGTCCTTGTTAATGAAAAAGATGGAAGAGATCAAGAGAAAGAAAGCTACTGCTAACCCTTCAATGAATGCTTTAATTGTGCAGGGTTCGGCAGCAGATGATGAGTTCGGTGGCGTGCAGGTCTGGTCATCCGACTCGGAAGATGATGAAGTCAGGAAACCATCTCATGGAGAGGCATACGTTGCAAGAGGTGAAGAAAGCAGTGGGAAGTGTTTGATGGTGACAGATGTATCTCAAATGAGGGGATACAATACAGATGTTGGGAATGAAGACTCCAAGGAGCGAGAGGATCTATGCTTCACAGCAAAACCTCTCAACGTGCAGATCAATGAGCTTGATGAATTGATCAAGAAGGTACAATCTATTTTTATTTCATTTAAAGTCTCACAAAATTCGTATGAAAAAGAATTAAAAAGCTTAAATTCAAGAATCTTAAATCTAGATAGTAGCTTAACTCAAACACGGGTCACCAATTCTAACCTAACTGACCAAATAAGCAGGGTGTCTTCCAAGAGTGAAGAACGGAGGATGTGGATAGAGCTGAAGGAGTTGGAGCTGATTAAATCCAAAGATGAAAACATTTATTTGCAAAGAGACAATTTAAAACTTTTGAAACAGACAAATGTTTTTTGTTTAATTGCTAAACGTCTTTATGCTAACATAACTCAACTTCATCTGAACTGTGAAATATGGCAGAAAATTCATCGCATGATTTTGCCCTTCCTTGAGTTTAAGGAAGATGAAATCGATGCTGAAGCATATAATTGCGAAAGTGTTTTATTGTCTGATGATGTGAATCCCACTTACATGTATGGCCTGGACAAAATAGAATCTTTTATAAAGTCCAAGGACTATAAGGACATGCTGAAAAATCTTTTGGATGAAAACGATAGGCTGAAACTAAGGACCGAAACCATACAAAAATTTGACTCATTGAATGCCAATTTAAGTTTGGAAAATAAAATTGATGTTGAAAATGCATCCGAACTTAATGAGGATGATGATATGAGTGTAATTTCTGTAGAAGATGAAGTCGATTGTTCCGAGTTTGTAAAAAGCGAACACGAAAACCACAAAAATCTTATTTCCGAAAATTCTGTGGAGTTCGCTCGTCTGTCACAAAATAAGTCCACGATTCTTAAGGAAAAGGCTGTTGTGTACCAGAAGGTGAGAACAACACCAAATCAGGTATATAAAGTCAAAGGAGTATCCGAACATCAAACAGCCGAACTCACTACCATTGTAAACGAAGATAACGCAGATGGCTACGATGAGTTCTTCTAGTCTGCTCCTATCGATAATGCCGATGAAACAGTTGGTTTATCAGAGCGAACGTCCTGGAAAACAAAAGGAAGATATGTACCAGCGCCGCTGAACAAGCCTGATAACTTTGACGTGCCAAGTACCAGTGGCACTAAAGAAATTCCAATAGAAGAAGTCACCTCCACAAACGAAACCTCATCTATAACAAGCGAACCTGTTATTCAAAAGCCAAAACAAAAGGCGAATATTCACAAGCAACCCAGACAGGTGAAAAACCAAAAGCAACAGAGGAATCTGAGATACAAGAAGAATCTCTCAGAGCGAAAACAGTTCTCGCAATCTCAAAATGCTCAATTTTCTGATCATGAGAGGAAGTCAGAGAAAAGGGAAGTTAGACCGCAAGAAGGTATTAGCTACTGAAAGTATAGGTTCGGTTCAGAGCACACAAGCTACCGAAAGCATAGGTTCGGTTCAGAGCACACAAGCTACCGAAAGCATAGGTTCGGTTCCGAGAGCAAAGGTTACCAAGGTTCAAGGTTTGGTCTCACTCATGACCACCAACAAAAGGGTCACCTAGAATCTCGAGTCAAGAAAACTTCTCAATCTAAATTCTCTCATTCTAATTCTTCTCAACCCCATTCTAAATCCAATTCTGTTCAAACTCAAAATCCAAAATCTTCAACAGATTTGAAAGGAAAATCAAAGGTTTCCTTGGTCAAGAGTGATCAAAAGCATTCCAAGGTCTAATCACCTGAACCTGAATTCAAACCAACTGTAACAAATCCCAATAAAATTAAAGTTTACACTATTAAGAAGAAAGATGAAACAACTTTAATAAAAAGAACATATCTCGTTGATATTTCTCTCACTATTCATGTTCCTGTTAAAGGCTCACGTGGACCCAAGAAACTTTGGGTTCCTAAATCTGCTTAATTTTTGCAGGTTATCAGTGACAAGCAGTTCGACGAAGAATGGTATATTGACAGTGGCTGCTCGTGTCACATGACAGGAAGGAAAGAAGAGCTGAGGGAATTTCGATCACTTCCAAATGCCGGGAATGTCAAGTTCGGGAACAACTCATATGGCACGGTTAAAGGTTATGAGTTGATAACGAATGGAGACTTCACGATTAGAAAGGTTGCATACGTTGAAGGACTACAACACAATCTCATCAGTATATCTCAGCTTGTTGGAGGTACCGATCTTAAAGTTTCGTTTGATGATGAGGGTTCGGAAATAATAGTGAAGAAAACAAAAAGGGTAATTCTCAAATCGGAGCACAAAGGCGAAATGTTTCCTCTCAATCTCAAACCTATCAAAGGAAACCCAGCTATCTGTCTGTTATCCAAAGCGCATTCTGATGAAAGCTGGCTGTGGCACCGAAGGCTCTCCCATCTCAATTTCAAGGATATTAATAAACTTGTCACAGGAGGTCATGTTAGGGGTCTTCCATTGCTCAAGTTTGATCGAGAACATTTGTGTGCTGCGTGTGAAATGGGGAAGCAAAGTCGTCAAAGTCACCCATCCATCATAAACACAAAAGTCGTTGAACCACTTGAGTTAATTCACATTGACTTATGTGGTCCATCCTCTATTGAAAGCATTGGCGGTAGCAAGTATATTCTTGTTATTGTCGATGACTTTTCACGTTTTACATGGGTGTTCTTTCTGAAGCACAAATCTGAGGCAACTCTCAAGCTGAAGCTGTTTATCAAGCAAGTTGAAGTGCAGCTGAGGAAAGTAGTACGCAACATCAGAAGCGACAATGGGCTGGAATTCAAAAATAAAGAATTTGAAGACTTTTTAGCGGAAAAAGGAACTAGTCACAACTTCTCAGCTCCCTACACCCCTCAACAAAACGGAATTGTCGAAAGACGAAACCGATTTTTGTGTGAGGCGGCAAGAACCATGTTAAGTTTCGCTTCTTTACCATTATATTTCTGGGCTGATGCTATTTCTGCAGCATGTTTTACGCAGAACAGGTCCTATCTCAATAAGTGTTTCACTCTCACCCCTTATGAGATCATCAACAACAAAAAACCAAATGTCAAATTCTTCCACGTGTTCGGCTCACGATGCTTTATCTTCAATTCTAAAGAACATCGGAACAAGTTCGATGTAAAAGCCGATGAAGGGATTTTTCTGGAAACTCTCTCACTTCAAAAGCATATCGGGTCTTAAATAAGCGTTCAAGGAAGATCGAAGAGACATATTATGTGACTTTCGATGACGGCTTCATCAAAAAGATAAAGGCTACTGAAGAAGCAATTGGAGAAATTTTCACTCAAACAGGTCATGTCATGGCCCCGATTGCTAATTTGTTTGAGCAGTTTGTGGAGTTATTCGATGAACCTGAGAAAGCTACTCTCTCGGAAGCCAAGGAAGCAGACAACAAAATCAACCATCTGAAGCAAATCGCCGATGAAGCTGCCAAACGACTGGGTAACGGAGAATCAGCTCTAAATAAACCTTCTCAGCACAATGCATCAGTTGAGGGGGAGGATCCATCATCTTCAAAACAGTCAAGCTTACCAGTTGAGGGGGAGCATTCTACTCCTATAGCACCCGAAGGTCCTATAGCACCCAAACGCTCCAATGCACCCGAAGGTACTGTAGCACCCGAACGCTCCACTGCACCCGAAGGTACTGTAGCACCCGAACGCTCCACTGCACCCGAAGGTAGTGTAGCAACCGAAAGCTCAACACTGTCAAAGAGCTTTTCACCGTCCGAGAGCACAACCACACCAAAAAGTCTTGTTGCACCAGAAACACCAGCCACACCGGAAAGCTCATCACTCGAGGGGGAGAATGCCGATATGTTTTATGATGAAGACAGTCAATCTGAATTGGAAGAGATGGTGAACGTTGAATTGGATCATTCCTATGATCCAAATTACCCTCCTCTTGTCAAATGGACTAGAGATCATCCTGTTTCACAGGTTGTGGGTAATGTCTCTGAAAAGGTGTTGACCCGATCTCAACTGAAGGCAAAGCAAACTTCTTTATTTTCTAAAGTAGAGTTCTGCATGTTTAACTCTTTCGTTTCAAAAGTTGAACCAAAGACAGTAAACACCGCTCTTGATCACTCTGATTGGGTTCAAGCTATGCAACACTAACTTAATGAGTTCGAAAGAAATAAAGTTTGGCGTCTCATTCCAACTCCTCAAGATGCCTCGGTTGTTGGTCTCAATTGGGTCTTTAGAAATAAAATGGACAAGGAAGGCAATGTAATAAGAAACAAAGCTCGTCTAGTGGTGAAAGGATACTGCCAGGAAGAAGGAATTGATTACGAAGAGACTTTCGCTCCAGTTGCAAGGCTGGAATCTGTTCGAATATTTTTTGCCTATGCTGCGCACAAAAACTTCGAAGTCTACCAAGTGGACGTCAAATGCGCTTTTCTGAATGGAGAACTTGAAGAAACGGTCTACGTGGAGCAACCTCCTGGTTTTGTCAATGAGAAATACGCAAATCACTTTTAGATTCTGGACAAGGTAGTTTACGGTCTAAAACAAGCACCTAGGGCCTGGTATGAAACGCTAACTAAGTTTTTTAAGATGTCCAAATCCAAAGAAGGTTCGGTTGACCCAACCTTCTTTCGTAAGAAGGAAGGTAACCACCTTATGATTGTACAAATCTATGTCGATGATATCATCTTTGGCTCAACGAATCCCAACTTAACAGCTGAATTCAGAAAGCTGATGGATACTAAATTTGAAATGAGCTCAATGGGTCTGATTAACTTTTTCCTTGGTTTGAATATTAGAAAGGGACCCGAAGGCATCTTTATCAACCAGGAAGCATAAACCAAAACTCTTCTTGCCAAATTTGGTATGATGGGAGACTCAAAGGTCAAAGTTCCAATGGCATTCGGCACCAAACTCACACCTTCCCTGGAAAAACCGGCAGTTGACATTACGCTATACCGCCAGATGATTGGCTTCTTAATGTATCTTACTGCTAGCAGGCCTGATATAATGTTTTCTGTATGTTATTGTGCTAGGTTTCAGGCGAATCCTCGTGAACCACATATGCTTGCAGTGAAAAATATACTCTGGTATCTGAAACGAACCACCTCTCTCGGTCTATGGTATCCATCAAACTTAGGCTTCTTCTTTCAAGCCTTCTCAGATGTAGACCTTGGAGGATGCGGTTTAGACAGGAAAAGCACCACAGGAGGTTGCCAATTTCTTGATGGGAAGTTGGTCAGTTGGCAGTCAAAGAAACAAACTTGCGTTTCTCTTTCTACAGCCGAAGCAGAGTACATCGCAGCCGCCTCTTGTACATCTCAAGTCATTTGGATCCAAAGCTAGCTCCGAGATTATGGACTCAACATGAAAAAGATCCCACTATATTGCGATTCAGAAAGTGCAATTAGGATCTGTCATAACCTAGTGCAACACTCTAAGACCAAGCATATAGCACTGAGGTATCAGTTCATTAAGGATCATGTGGAGGATGGAAATGTCGAAATTCACTTTGTTCGAACCACTGATCAACTGGCCGATATTTTCACCAAAGCCCTATGTGAAGCAAGTTTCAATAAAATCCTTCAAGGTCTAGGAATGATGGAATCAAAGTCGGTACCAAAAACAGCATCTCAAAGTTAAAAGTTGGAAGCGAAATGAACCGAATGCTCGGTCCATTTCGGGTTCGGTTCACATGGGAACCAAAATGAACCGAACGCTCGGTCTATTTCAGGTTCGGTCCCATTGCACATATTTTCGCTCAATCTCAAAAGGTGTTGTCTATGGTGGTATACATTTGTACAGTTGTTTTCCAAAAATCCAAATTTTTTTTTGCACCGAAATGAACCGAGCGTTCGGTCTATTTCGGGTTCGGTTCAAAATTTTTTTTTCTCTCTTTTCAAACACTTAAAATATCCAAAAATATTTTCTTGTTTTTTTTTCTCCATTCTTGTTTAAATATCGATGGGACAGGATTCGTTCTCACACTTTATACTAGTTAAGCGTCCCTAGAAGCATGCTGTTGCATGTAGTCTAAAGCCTCAACTGATTTTGAATAAAGCCTTAATGACTAGGTATAAACAAACCTTGTCTTCCCGATAAGGCTACTACATTTATTCTAATCCTGAGCTACCTTACTCTTTTCTCATATAGGTTAAGAGTTTACTGCTTGGTCACCATTTTCAGCAGAGGTACTTTAGTTTCTCTTCACCACCTCCATATTTTTCTCCATCATAATTCGGTTCCATATAATAACCCTTGAGACTCTCAGAAATAACCACTGAGGTTTATGGTTACACAATCTCTGTGTTTATGATCTTAGCCTCGTGTTACTACGTGCTAAGTGAAACCTTAAATTCAATACCTAACATGAATTGACGGTAAACATTTAAATTTGTAGTTGTATCATGAAATCTTTCCGTTGTGAGATTCTTATGAAATTGTTATTTACCATAACATTTCTTCCCTTAGAATCCAGTTTTAATCTTTTGAGATTTTACAAACAAACATCTTCAATGAGTCACCATATATATATTCCAACCTACTTGTTCAACAGACCACATCGGTCTCACAGGTACTTCATTTAGTCTCGATCTTATGTCAAGGTCCAGGATTCTAAACTGAAGCGAAAGCCGCCCTTTTAAGCCTTATCAAAAGATGCCTTTCAACACTTCTTAACAAGTGATTGATCGTAATTCAACGGGAATCCATACAGACACTTTAAGGTCTCTCTTGACTTTGAAGAAAGTGATTCGTGCCCGGGATCAATTTTTTTGTGTCTATATTGACGTCACAAATTCCCACATAAATATCGCTTTATTTCCTTATCTTTTACACTCTATGCACGAAAATCTTTGATTTTCCAAAAGTATAGTTCGGTTCCATCATTATCTTTTGTTTGGATGACAACTATTTAACAGATAAGGTGCTGACTCAGCCGACAGAGTAACAGCTTCAATAGTGAGTTGACGGGCACGCGTGCAATAAGGAACAATTTTTCTCTCTCATGCGTAATCATCGGGGTTGCCAACCGTCGCGATTCAGTCACATCCGAAACCGTTTCGTGTTTAAGAAGATTTGGGGGATGATTCTTCTCTCTCCTCTACCCACAGTATAAAAGCAACATTCCTGATTCATTCCACATTTACAGCAATCAAAAATTAAACGAGCAAAATCAGGCGATTTATTCTCTACTGTTCATCATCTTCAACATTGCATTCAATAATGGCGGAATCTTCCTCAATTCAGGAAACCTCTTCTCGCACCAACATTCTTCCCATTTGCGCTCAACAAAGCCTGGTGATCGATCTAAACCCTAAAGTCTACGAGAATTATATGTATCCCATTGTGGAGTGTCTCAAATACTCTCCACTGGTTATAGCCCTTTCGAAGGTCGAGATTGTGCCCATGGTATGTCTTTCCCAGGTCTTCTCCACTGCTCATTATGACAAATATGTGGATCGAATCTACTTCGACCTCCTTTCTCACAAGACCTCCATCTGCAAGCAACGATTCTGCTGGCTTCTAGGGTTTGAACCTGATGAATCTAGGGTTAATCTCGACTCCATAACTGTGGGACAATTATTCTCGATGTTCTACAACATGGGCTACATAGAAATTATCATGACTGTTACCAAGTTCAAAAAGTCGTGTCTTCCTCCTCCATGGAACGACTTCTTCACCATTCTGTTCAAGGGGCTATCTGAGCGAAGTTCTGGTTCTGATGGGGCCAGTAAATTGTTCATGACCATTATCTATGGTCTATACAATGGCATCAACCTCGACTACAGCTCGGTTCTTTGGCAACAACTCATTCAGAGCCTTGCCTCCTCCTCTCGCCATACTGAAGTGTCCTATGCCAGTTTTTGGACACTGATCACCAAGTAGGCAATGGATAAGCTTGATGTTCCTACCGTTGCCGATTCCCTCCTCTCCTCCGTCAGTGTCTTCCACACCACCAAGATCATCGTCATTGATCCAACCAAGTCCTCCTTCGTCGGATCCATTCTGGATTCCATGTCCACTGGTGTGTCCAAGGAGAGTGTTATCATGAAGGTCTACAAGGAATTTCATCCTTCGGGTCCACGGGAACTTTCTGCGGAAATGGTTCAGTCCATCAATGACGTAGATAAACCAGCTGCTAGAGGGAAGAAACCCGAGAAAGGTAAGATTAAGAAAGCAGCAAAGGGAGCAAAGGGTCCTTCTCCTAAGAAGCGAAAACCCTCAAAGACAAATCTTTCCCCCAGTGAAAAAGAAGAAAACTCAGCCGAAGAGGAAACTTATTTTCTCTTCTTCATCAAGCGATTCAGAGGATAACCAATCTGACTCAGACGAGTCAGCTAGAGGCAATACTCCTCCTCACTCGCCTGCACATGAGGTACCAGTTTCATCAAAACCTCCTTCTCCTTCTCCTATCACCATACCCTCCATTCCCACCATTACCTCCTCCATTTCCATTCCCTCCATATCTAACCCTATTTCCATTCCCACCATAACCTCCTCTATTTCTATTCCCCCCATAACTACCTCTACTACCATTCCACCCACAACTACTTCTATACTACCACCAACCTTCACTGAAGCCACCAAAACAACCACCAGTGAGATTCCAACCAACGTATCTGATACGGGGGTTCAAACTTCACAACCCGAATCTACTTCCATACCCGAACCCACTTCCCCTACCGAACCATCCGCTACACCCTTATCTCCCACTCACTCTGCTAAAACTGAACCTTTCTGGGAGGGGAGGATATGACCTTTGATTCCATCTACTACAGCCCCTACCAAGTCCAAAGTGATGATGATGATGATGCTCCAGTTACCAAAAAGCACATCAAGGAACTCCACGAGAAGATTGATAATTTTGTGGCTTCTTCCTCTACCTCAAAATCTCACATTTCGGAGGCCACCATTCAGGGGATGGTGGAATCTCTCACCAAAGCACATGAAGCCTCCATTAGCTCAGCTGCTACTACTATTGACAAATCTACAAAGGCTAGTGCTGCAGCGACCGAAAAAGTCGAAAAACTATTTCAAGATGCTCAGATTTGGCTGGAGTCTTTGCAGGTGGCATCCGAAACCAATACCAAGAAGATTTGCACGGTTGTGGAGAAGCTGGTCCATTCTCTTGAAACAGAAAAGACCACTTTGCCAGCTTCCGTCAGAACCTCAAAGAAGACAATCAGTCTTGCAGAGAATCTTGCTCCTGCCCTTGCGTTGCTTAGCCGCATTGAAGGGATTCCTGAGCAGGAGGAACATCTGAAACAATGGGGAGAAGGGAAGCCCACAGCTCAATCAAAACCCCCTCCGATTTCCAAAGCTCAATCACTCCCAGTTTCTTCACTTGTTCCTCCAAGAGCACCCAAACCAACAACTGTTCCAGCATCAGGTTTGAGTGCTCAAAGCAAAGACAAACAAATTATCGATGATAGTGATGATAGTGAGGACCAAGAACCGATTGCCAGCCTTCTGAAGAAACATGCCAGAGAGAAGGAGCTTGATGAAAATGCTCGTATTGCCAGAGAGGCTGAAGCCAAAGAGAGGAAGATAAAGGAGGCTCATGATCTCCTTGAAAGCAGAAAAACTCTATTTCCTCCTTGGACTCTTGAAGAGCTTGTTAAAGAAGCTATCGAGTCCCCCTGCACTCTTTGGCTTGAACCAGTGATCTCCTTGGACCGGGTTAATTCGGTGGATTCCTAATTTGACATGCCCTTAACCAGAAAAGCTTTTATCTTCCATGCATTCGCCCACATAGCTGAAGTTCCTCATCCTCACCCAAAGGTTGATAGGGAACTTGTAGACTTCTATCTGAGGACAGCTCAACCTCCGTATCAGACGTGGAGCACACAGAAGATCATCAACGTTCGGGTCCTCAAACCTGTTCGGGAGGGTAACTTCACCAATGTCAGATTCAAGGTCTTAAGGGGATCCGACAAAACCGAGCATTCCATCTCTCTAGACGATCTTCCCAACTTAAATCCTCATGACTGGATAATCTTCCACAACATTCTTCTCGTTAATGAAGTGAAATATGGTCCGATCATAGATCATTTCAAGAGAATGTTGGTGTGTTATATTTTGGAGGTTGCCAAGCTGGATCAAGAAGTTGCAAATGTTCTTAGGAAGAAGCCCACTATCACTCCAGTCGGTTCTGCAAGTGATTTAAACAGAATGCAGATGGGAAAGATTGATCCAAAACGAAACTCAGTCATGTTCACCAGGGCAGAAGGTCAGAAATGCTTATTTGCTTTGGCTGACAAACATCTTTACACCACTTCCTGCTTGGAGCATGTTCTAGGTATCATCAATCGATGCAAACAGAACTCGGAGAGTGATCAGAAATACTTCAACGATATGATCAATTGGTACATTCACTTCCGACAAACACTTCTTGCTATTATTCCCTGCCTATTCAAAACTGTGAAGAAAGCCGGTGCCGTAGGTGCAAGCAAGCCGAAGTGAGGTCTCGCCCCTATTGATGCAAAGGGGGAGATTGTTGCGTATATGGTGTTGCGTCTTGGGCTCGTCTCTTAGCCCTATTTTGTATCCGGTATGGGCCTGTCCATCCGTGACTTGTTTGTTAGGGTTTGTGTATTAATAGATGCTTGTATGCATCTTTTCAATGGCTGATAGATCGTTTTTTTACGTGTGATTTAGAAGATCTCTTTTGTAATCCTAAAATCCTCTACAACGAAAGTTCTTAATCGAGCTCTGCTGAGGATTGAGTGTTCTAATCATTTGAATCATTCAGATCCATACTTGTGTATTGTTTCATTGTTTTACATTCATTATCTACTTGTTACAAAGATCTAATCGATCAAAGAGTTTATAAATCCCATCATATATATATATATATATATATATATATATATATATATATATATATACACACTATAACCCTAACAACTAATCTAGATAACAACGAAACTAATTTAGATAGACACGGATGGACAGGCCCAATCCGGATACAAAATACATAGCCCAAGACGCAACATAAATAGACTCAACAAGTTTATTTATATACTTGTTTTTTATTTGTAAAGTCATGTCTAATCTCAAATAGTTTTAAATAAAAATAGGCAATGTACCTAGTCGTGAAGTAGCATAGTTTAAGATAAGAAAGAGTGTCGCACACAAGAAACGAGAGTGATTTAGATTAAATAATTCAAATGTTAATTAAACTAATAACAAAAAGGTAAAAGTTGGTTTTGTGTAAAATAAATTAAACTAACTTTAACGCTTAATTAATTAACGAAACTAAAGAACTAAATGGAAACAATAAATAAGAAATACTTCCACTTGAATACAAATCCCCAAAGTTTTTATGTTTGATTTATTAGAAGTGCAATGGATTAAGGAATTTATTACCAAATTGTAATATGACTAGTGATCTTGATTGTATTTCCTAATACTAATAGTTAATGAACAATTAACACAATGATCATGCAATTAGTGAACACATAATTAATTAAATATATTCGAACTATGAACGATATGATCTAGTGACATTGTGCCAATGATCATGACAATCAATTGAAGCATAGCATGGATACCTAATGCTCTCTAACACAATCAAAGTCACCAATTAATATTATCTAATCCTAGGCTTATGATCAAAGTCCCAGTCATAGAAACCTAATTATCATAGATTCATATGATTCAAGTACATCAAGATAGAATGATCATCTAATCCTAATAATACTTAGCAATAAACAATAAAAATCATAACTTTAACATTCTAGGTTGTAGTTCCGATTGAATCAAGTTATCAAAAAAAATTTAGAGTGTGAAATGGTCTAGAAGACAAGATCTAAATATAATATGTTTGGCATGTTATATTGCTTGATCAGTTGAATGTAAGAGGAAAAGAGAAATGATTACATTCAGGGAAGAGTTCTTAACCTCTAAAAGCATCCTCCCCACATATATAGGGAAAACTGAAAGCACAAAAAGCATAAGGACATTTGACATTTACGCTTCGATACAAAAATAGTCCATAAAATAAAATACAATCCAATATTCGATATTAGAATTAGAAAAGACAAATTCGACATCTCACAACTTGGAACCCCAACATTCTTCCCCTTTGTGAGAAGTGTCACATCTAAGTCATTAACATCTCTATTGCTTGATGCATTAAACGTCACATGGTTGGAATAAAAACTTTGTCTTCCTCCCCTTCATGCTTTTCCCAACGAAGATGATTCCAAGAGGCTTCAGACAAATTTCTCCATCATCATAAGGCTGCGAGTTAAGGCTAAACATTTGTCTTCCTCCCCTCCCCTTCATGCTTTACTCTTCAACAATGACTGTGGTACAATAATTTATTTACCAATAGTCAAAGAAAATTCGACATCAGTTAAGGCTAAACATTTGTAATAATTGTCGATGAACAGCTCGATATGAGCAAGACCCTACATATAATCTTCCTTGCTTGTTGCCTGAAGTTTTGTTTCATTATTGACCTTAAGAATCTTCACGACTGTGATCAAGTCATTCGGATTCGTAAGAGGAAAGTCAACAACAGTAAAGGTGAAGTTGGTATTATTTTCCCGGACCACATGATATCGAAAAGTTTGAAGTACACCCTCGAATAAAACATCTTTGGATATATTCAAAACTCGAACTATCTTGATGAGTGACCATACTTATTCTTCTTTCCCAAGTACTTCATGAAATCAAAATTTTAACTTCTTGAACTCTTCCATGTCATTAAACTTGTCAACAATCCGATATTTTAAAGTAAGATACATCATCTTGTTGATAGGAAAATCCAGCTGATTTATATCTGAGTTATCAGTCGCATAACTCTTCTTTGGTATCTTCTCAAAGCCATACATTTCTCCATGTGCTACCATAGCTTCAATATTCTCATAGCTATTTAGTTTCCTTAGATCGCCTTTGTTCAGAGATGGAGGATCATTTTGTCGAAGTCTGAAAATACTTTGAATATGGCGTTGTTTTTCCATTTCAGCTTCAATCGTTGCTTTTCTCTCTTCCTTCGATATTTCAACAACAACAACAACTTTTCCTTTACCTTTATATGCTTTAGTGGGTGTGGGATTTGAAGACAAACTTGAACCACCAATAACAATCCCTTTTGCCAAAGGTCTTGTTGTTGTAGCTATCGCAATTATTGGATCTGTTTTCTTTGGCAGAGTTGTCAGGAATTTTCCCACAACTTTCGTATCACCACTTGTATCTCCAATTGACTTCCCTGAAGCTATTTCGCCTTTACTTACACCAACCACCTTTCTTTATCTCCCTTGCACCTATGTAACAACAGGTGGGGCATCCGTTGGTAGTAAGTTCAATAGTTTCGGAAGTGGAGCCAATTTAGTTTGAATTGTTGAATCAAACAAACGAAACTTCCGAGTTAAAAACTCAAGAGTAAATAGAGAAGAAGAACTTGAATTGCCTTCAATTCAACAAGCAACGAATCAATATTTCCAAAATATTTTGTCTCCGAATCAGCCTGTGCATCCATCTTTGGAAGCATGGAATTGTAACATTGAGCTAATTTAGTTACAACACCAACAATAATATCTACCTTTTTGAGAATTGAAGAGTAGTTATTTTGCACTTCCTATAATTCTTTTGCCGTGTCTGATCTTAATTCTTCAATCTTTCGATTGACATCTTCTCGAACAGTTTTGGCATCCTGAACAAATAAAACATGTCTTTGTTTGGCAACTGCTTTTAGTTCCTTCAGTTCACCATTAAATGTCTCAGATTGAGCCTTGAACCTTAATTCGTTGTTTTTGTGTGACTGGTCAATCTTGTTGAGAAGATGAAGCTCTTGGGCTTTGAACATAACATCCACTTCAATACCCAAAACTGAATGTTTACCCCTACATCAGCTTGAAGTAGTAGTAGAGAATTGAGCTTGCAACTTAAGATTTTGAACTATTTCCCATACATGAGCATATTATCGGGAATATTCTCATCTCCAGTATCAAACTCGATGTCAGCAAAGGAACCAAAAAACCCTCTATCATCAGTTTCATTGTCATGAATTGTTCTAAATTCTTCGGTAGATTGTGATGGGGATACAAAAGTAATGGGTTGTTGCATAATTATATCAAAAGTAGGAGAATGAGTATAGGAAGGGATATGAGATTTATTGGAAAGAATGAATGGTGGTAACGAAACCGAAGTATCAATATTGGAGGTTTCGAAAGTAGATGATACAACAAGAGAAGGGTTACGTTGGGCTTCATTTGTCGAAACTCCATCACCCTTGTTGAAATTTTCACCCGTATCAGATACGTTTGAAGTGATGCCTGAGGTTCGAACCTCATCATGAAATGATTTGGTTAGGTGGTATGATTGTTGTCTGCTCAGGAGTTAAAATATTTGGTTGTTCACCGTGATTGATGGTTGTGTCCACTGTAGAAGCATTCACAATGCCATCAAGATTTCTAGTCTCCTCGAAAGTCGACTTAACTAGAGAATCTCTCACAGGTGAAGAATAGCGCATTGTTGTATCTGCAAGTGGTGTTTCAGGTTCCTCTGCTTCCTTTGTTTCTTTGAGATCTTCTTCGCCATATCTTCTACTCTCCTTTTCTTGGTTTGTGGAGAAACAGGGATGTGTATTTCACGAATGAGAACACCCTTTCGACCAATCTGTGGCTTTTCTTCGAAGCTTTTACTTTAGGAGTGACCTTCTTTAGAGATTTCGCCTCTTTTGCAACTGGACCAACTTTCGAAGGACTTGGCTGAGTTTCCTTGTTAGATCCTCTTTTCTTCTTGGAAGGGCCTTCAATTGCTTTGTGAGCAACACCACAGTTTCAACATCCAGATTGATCGTTGTTAAGTAATTCACCAAGACCGGATTCATAGGATCAAACTATTGAAGCATTACATATGGAATTCTATAAATACTTGGAAAAACTTCAACATCATCTTTAATAGTTTTAGGAAACTAATATAAAGCAAATCCATCAGTTTCTTTGTTTTCAGGCACTTGAATACCCTCTTTTTCATACACAAACTAAAGAATAAGACTCCAATACTTTCACACCCCGAAACCAGAGGCGGAAACGTTCCGGGGTGGACTCCACGTTGAGTATCAAATCTAATGTACATAGTAACACAGTAACACAAAACATTACATTACATAGAATTGTTTACATCAGTTTAAAAGAAAAGTTATACAAGTGTTATATACATATGTCATATGAACAAAAGTAGAGACGAGTCTTCTAATGCTTCGTATTCTCCAAAAGGTGGCGGTGTACCTGTCTAATGCTGACCTGAGGATGCAAGCAGTTTGAAAATTAGCATAAAGGTGGTGAGTTCATAAGCGGTTTAGTTTTGAAAAGAATGAGTTCCTTTTTGGTTTCTAAAAAAGTTGATATCCAAGAAAATCCCATATTTTCTTATGTAAAAACAGTTTAGTTATCATTTCGTTACTTAATTCGTTTACGAGTTGTTACGTTATTCCAGGAAAATCCCATATTTTCCTAAGTGTTTAGTTGTCCTTTTTATACTTAATTCGTAGTTTAGATTTCAATGTACTACTAACTACCTTACTTATAGTATTAGTTAAGTATTCTGATATCTTAGTTATCCTACATTCGATTGTTGATTATCTGCTATATACTTAGAGGTATTTTCGAATATTTGGATTCACTCAGAAGCGTACATTAACAGTGTTTTCGAAGTTCTGGTGATTTCCAAAAGGGTACCTTAGACGTACTTTCGAAGCTCTGTTGACAGTCGATGTCCAGAGGCGTACTGTCAAATAAATTTCGAAACTATGGTGACACCCAAGGGGTACACTAGTTGTATATTCGAAATCTTGGCGTCATCCAAAGGCGTGCATTCATATTCATATTCGTATACCTATTCGTATTCGTATTCGTATTCACATTCGTATTCGTATTCGTATTCGTTCTATCCTGTTAGTTATATTCGTATTCGTATTCGTATTCGTTTTCGTATTCGTTCTACCCTATTAGTTATATTCGTATTCGTATTTGTATTCGTTCTATCCTATTAGTTATATTCGTATTCGTATTCGTATATCTATTCTAATCCTATTCGTATTCGTATTCGTATTCACATTCGTATTCGTATTCGTTCTATCCTATTAGTATTGAACTTAGTTTATGATTAGTTTGATTCCTTATACAAAATATAATATGAAACTTAGGTTATAACATATATTAAAGGAATCTACTTTTAGTTTGACAATTCACTCTGCAATTCGAACAAATGGTTAATATGATTTTCGGTATGGAAAGTATACAAAATATGAAACATTTGAACATAAAATAATAAGTTTAAGTACAATATTTCCATGTACTTTTGCTTGTATTCCCACCTGAAAACATTTGAAAAAGGGTAGGGGTATGAACTCACCGGTTGAGGAACACGTCAGTTTGGATCCTAAACGTTAGTTCTGGGTTTGCAAATGCACAAGATTGCTATGTATTATGAAGAGATACACATTTGTATCTAATTAGGACTTGAATTATTTATTTGATATGGAAAAACACTTCTAATCGCGAAAACACTCCATTACAAGCGTTTGGAGTTTATGGCCCAAGACTCCACCTTAATTAATCACATGTGATTTCAAGCTATTTTACAAGTCTAGGAGTAAAAGTTAGGCACCATTTGACATGGTTTTAGGAGTTTATGGCCCAAGACTCCACCTTATGGCCGTGAACTCCTTAGGGGGTTGTTTTCCTCATGTTTTGGGCTCCTAATTCGTTTGTGATTGCTTCCAGATTTTTGTTCAAGGCTATTGGTGTGTTTAAATGGCAATTTAACACCTTAGAAGGAGTTTACTCTCCATGATAATGAGTTTACGGCCCAAGCATGTTCTTGGGCAGTAAACTCATGTTGACTCCTCTAAGTTGATGTTCAAGGTGTTCCAAGTCTAGTTCCATAAGTCTATACGTCATATCTAAGCCTCAATGGTGTTTTGGAAGGGTTTTAAGGCATAAAAACCCCTTTTATATGTGTTCACGGCCCAAGGGTGTTCCAGGGCCGTAAACACATGATTTGGGTCCTATTCCAAGATTTGAACTCGAATTTGAAGGTCTAAGATGCTATACTTGGAGTTAGGGTGGTTATCTTGAAGATTTGGGGCTTGAAATTGAAGTTTTTGGACCTTAATCTTGAGTTAGAGGAGAGAGGTTAAAGAGAGAGAGAGAGTAGTGAGAGAGAGGAAAGGCTTCAAATGAGGTCTTTTGAACTTTAAATAGGTCCTAAGTTCGGGACACGGTGGAATTCTACCCGATACCGACGTTAAACGGGGCTTTTGGTCGCACCCGATTAAGTTATCGTAATCTGACGGGATAGAATTTGGAGATTTTCAATTTAATGATTTTGGGCCATTTTCATAAGTTTCTAAGGGATTTGAGCACTTATAAGAGTAAAACAAACTTATAAGTTTAAATAATTAGCCCAAAAACGGAAATCGGGATGAACCGCTATAGCCGGGTTTTACGGACGAAATGGGTTTCAGCGGTGGAGAACTTCAGGTTGTCACAAATACCTAGCATATGAAATCCAATCCTTGGCATTCATATTCCCAATACTTTTAACAAATTCATCACACAGTTGAGTAGCATAATCAACTTGTACGTCATAGTAAATGCCAACAACCATTGCATATACTTCCAACCGTGCTTTATCTAATCCCACAATTCGACCTGTCAAGCATCAAAGATAGATTCCAAAGAGAAAGTTCCAAATACACGGCAACCCATATTTATTGAATGCAATAATCTTGGTGAGAGTAGTTTGATAACCCATCTCATTTAACATGTGAATCATTGTTCATTTGTAACTTTGTAAAATGGTTATGAATTAGGGATGTTCATAATTTGTGCGAATAACTTCTTGGACAATCTAAACTTCTTGTCATTCGTCAATTGGAAGGTAAATGCATCACGATTTTGCTGTATGTTGTAGTACAACCATCCAAAGATAACCAAGACATAGGAACAACAAAAGAGTTGAACATAGCAGTAGACAACACAGAACTCTTGAGAGCCATGATGAGCATCTGTAATCCCTCTAGATAAACACTTTCATCACCTTGAACTTGGTAATTTGTGCTTTGAATCTTCATTAGTGGTTGAGACGAGACATCATATGTGGTTTGCGATTGATGAGTAGCCATGATTAGGGTTTCGAAGGAACTTGGAAAAACAGAGAGAATAAAATCACAAATTTTTAGAGAATAATGTTGTGAGCGTAAAATTGGAATTAAAACCCCAATTTCCTTTTATATGTAATCACTATTTGAATGTGAAATGGTTAGCATTAATATCCTTGCCACATGTTCCTTGCACTAATATAAAAACAACCTTTTACAACGCGCAATGCATGTCGAAAACGCTCAGACGATGTGCAAATGTGTGTCATGGAAGGCCCTGTCATAATGAGAGACAACACGCTTTTGCGCGTCGTCTATAGAAGACACACATTTACAATGCTCATTTATGGCACACATTGCATATCTTTAAAGCCCCTATCAAGAAAGGCCATGTCATAAATGAAGACGACACACATTTTTGTGTATCGTAATTTTAAATGTTTTAAAAAAAATTATTTATAGATTTACTAATTTTCAAATTAAATTTGCATTTAATGTCTCATAATAGAAAATAAAATATCATATACAAAAAATACAATCCATTACATAAAATTTAATGTCATACAAATAATTGTTCCATGGAAAGATAAAACAAATCAATAGAAGTTGTAACAGAAATTTACAAACTAATAGTTCTAATAACCTATTGTGTGCCTCATTGTAAACAAGATTTGTGCTGATTGTTTTTTTAAATGTGTGCCTCACTTGTCTCCACTCTTCCTTAATAACACCACTAAAGGACTCTAAATCTATGAACTTGCTCATAGTATCTATATTGCCTGCAAAAAAAAACATAACTACAAAATAAGTGTGAAGATGGATTATTGCAGTGTAAGAGAAGTAAAGTCTTTCTTCAGCTGCAAAACCCTTCATCATATATACAGTTTCCTTCCAATGCTTCCATGGCTACAATAGCTATCTGAACATCTAATATATATATATATATATATATATATATATATATATATATATATATATATATATATATATATATATATATATATATATATATATATATATAACATTTTACAAAATTATATTACATATAATAAGCTTCTCAACACTTGTTCTTAAAAAAATTAATTAAATATCGCCAGGGTATTGAATTAGAGCTTGTACTCCACCATTTTTGTCAAACATTGCTATCTTCAAAACAGGCCTAAAAGTAGAAAAATACCTATTTACGTCATTTATGGTGACTACATACGACATGTTTTCCATAGAAGCAAGAAGAACATTACTCTCAGATTTAATCTTCTTTCCATCTAAACCTAAACTGAACTGCAAAAGTAACAAACTAGTAAGCATAATACAAGTATAAATATAAAATACAACAAAGAGTTGAGTAATTTTACAAAAAAATCCTTCAAGCTGTTATAAAGAATAATGACTTTACCTGACCAATAGCATCTATTGCTAAAGATGCAACAGGAAGCATAAGATTTGTATAGTCCTTGAATAAATATAAAGCTTATTAGGTTAGGGGCAAAACCATCATAAAAAGAAATCAAGACGACAAGATATAATATGCAACGAAATTATGTTAAAACCTCATCTTGTTTTTTGTGTCAATAAAGATCATCCTTCTTTTTAGGCTTGATCTTTCTAGAAAATTTCTTCCTGTAAGGAAAAATTTCATCCTGCCACCCCACCACATGAACATCAATCATTAAAACTATATAATATAAATATAAATATTACATAACACGGGTCCCACATGATGAATACAGACGTACATCTTTTAATGACTTCACAACATTATCATTTACAGGAAAGGATCCATCAGGTCGTGTAACCCTGGTGAAATTCATCATCAAATAATAGTTAAACTACAAGAACTTGTTGGCCACCTTCCTAGCATCCAAGCTACTTTTCTTGGAACGTCTCTTCAGCAGTTTGGTCTGGGATCCCGATTTCTTATAAAGTTGGACCTTCTCTTGGAGGCTCATAAATAAGATCCCCTAGATTAATATCACACCCTACAAAAAACTTCACTCGCATCATGTAAGTCAAACCATTTAATAACAACAAAATAAAATCACATCAAAATTCAATTAAAGAAATTAAAACATGAACAACAACAAAAAATCAACAATAAAAGCACAACAACAACAAAGAAAAAAAACTAAACAAAATGGGAAAACACAAGAACAAAATTAGAAAATACGCAATCATATAAACCATCTCAGCAAATCTCAACAAACATTAGTAGAAACTCAGAAAAAAATCCATAATCAGCCAGTTGAAAGAAGTAGAAATAAAATGGGAAGAAATACTTACCTGTTCATCAGAAGAAAGTGGTTATCTATACCATAGTTGTTATTTATTGTTTCATCAAGAACCTTTTTGTTCTTTCTAGGATCTCCAATACCATTGTTGACCATGTAAGACCCTAAATGAAAGATCAATGGACTCAGTAAGATATTATATCTAAAAGGTCAAATGAATTTGATTAAGTTTTCATAATTTAAGAAGATGGAAGTGACCTGTGATCCATACCTTGGTAGATAAGCCCTTTCTCATGAAGCATAATAAAGGCCTCTCAGATAGCTCCTTCAAAAGTCAAGAAGAAAGCAATTCAAGAAATGTTAGCTAATTAATGTTTTATATAGATACTAAGTAAACACGTAGAGTTCAATACACATTTAGACCAAATAATTTCATACTTAACATTCATAATTAACTATTTAAAGTTAAACATAGTTTATGAGATTATTAGGTTTATTATTTGGTTTTTGAGTAATGATTCCTCCATATTCTCCTTCCACTCCCAAACTCGTTTTGTGAATTCCTCTCTGCCCAATTCAACCCTCTTTATTCCTTCAGAAGCCAACATTCTTTCAACAATTAACTGAAAAACAATATTTGTTTGATATATAATATATTAACTAAGTATATTAAGAATACAATAAGCATACATCCATTTGTAGAAAAACTCAAACCTGAGTTGCAATTCCAGCATGATCAGTTCTAAGGAGCCAGCGTGTAGGTCTACCCTTCATTCTATTGTATCTGATCATAATATCCTGGACAACAATTATAGATATGAATGGCTTATAAATGAAGAAGAAATGACAAATTTTACAAAGATTTTATGTGCATCTATGTTATTAGTAAAAATTTACCAAACCTCAAGAGGCAAAAACATAGCATGTCGACCCATGTGCAATGAACTAGTCACGTTTTGAGTGGAATTCTCCCTAATTTCTGAAAACGATTTCATAAGTAAAATAGAATATATTTTCCAAAATGCATAATAGAAAGAGAAACATGAATAAGAAAACTTTGAATAGATTAACCATGCTATGAAACAAAGAAATGAGAATAGAAATTCAAATGATAAACCTGAAGAAAGTTAGTATGATTAAACTTCCGCAGGTCGAGCACCACCGGTCGATGATGAAGCTGGTGGAATCGTGGGAGCCAAAGGTGGAATAACCAGTACCACAGGTGGGATTCCAATGACAGGTGCATGTAATAAAGCAATTGGTGTAGAGATCAAACTCCGAGATGGAACATATATGGATGGAGACAAAGACTCTGGGGTTGGTGGTGGTGTAGCGGCGGGAGCTGCTAGTTTAGCAAATAACTTCACTGGAAGAAGAATGAAGGAGTTAAAAGAGCTTGGGGATGAGGGTATCAGGACGGTTATGTTTCCATATGTGAATACGTTTTCAGCTTGTAAATGATGCTCGTTGGTGGCGGACATGATAGGAGATTAGGGTTTCAAAGTGTGAGTTGATTGATGATGGCCACACAATCACATGCATACTCTGGATTAGATCTCTCAAAGATCTCACACTATCTCATCGTCGTCAGGATGTATTTGATCATGAAAGCAAGAGCAATTCTGCTATGAAGACGAAGGCCCTAGGGCTTTTTGTTGCTAATTGGAAGAGACAGGGGTTCTAATATCTGGGATCCAATAGGCACGTGAAATCCCGCTTAAAACGCATGTTTCATTAAAAAAATTATAAAGCGACACACTTAGATGACACAAATTTTATGAAAGACGCCCTCCGCATTTCGATTTTTTTTCTTTTCTGACACTATTTTTAGGGCAATCACAAATGTGTGTCCTCTATTATTCATATTTTGCAAAACAAACATTATTTTTTAGGGCACACACAAATACATGTCCTCTATCAGCGCTTGTCATTATTTGCGCATCATTAAAGGTCTGTTTTCTAGTAGTGTTGAAAGTTGTACGCGTAGCCGTGAAGCATGCCATGTCAGGAAAAAGTGATGAACACTTTACCCTAGAAAATCATGCAGTAACCAAATCGTCACATAAAACATCATTTTGAAAGTAACCAATGGATAAGTATTAAAAACCATCGACATGGAGGTTGGACTCTTTCACTTTTTGATTTTAAAAGCGAAGTCATATGCCAGACTTGCGAAATCAACAGCCTGAGTTGGTATTACTCAGAACCTCAAGGATTTTGTGAGTGCAATGTGTGCCAATGAAAAAGATAAGAAGCAAGATCAAAAAACTTGGATCTGTGATGTCGAATTTTTTTTTTCGACATAAAGATAGTTAGATCCGAGGCAAAGATCACTTCATTAATTATCAAGAGAGATAATCAACAACTTGTGTGGTTTCCCACAAAGTACAATCGAATACTTGTAGAGAAGTATCGAAGGGCATCTTGCTATATGGCTTCATGGGTTGGTTTGAGATTTCGTTACATATCCCATCTAAACATAAGAGTGATACATTGTAAACAAAATTACTTGTTTGACTAGTGTAATCAGGGACATGTATGGATTAGAAAAATATTTAAAGTAATGAAGAATAGGATAGATACTTACATAGAAATCATATTCAACAAAATAAAAATGTATTTCGGTCTTGTTTGGTAAAAATGCCTTGGGTTTCTAACATTTTAGCAAGACCACACAAATAGATAGAATATGATTTGAAGTATAGAAATTTGGTACTGAAACAAATGTTTCTTTAAAACCTGGAAAAAAGTTCTCTGTCAATTCCTTATGGTTCAAAAGTTTGGGTTTCACTTCCATCACGGTCACATGATGTTAGATCATAAACACAGAGTTTTGATATGTCTAGATCCTGATTGGTATTTACCAGAAATATCTTGGACATGTCATAGTATGTGATCGTGAAAGAACTTTAAGATGAAAAGGTTGGTTTAAGGATTCAAAAGTACCACTGGTATACATTGACAAAGCAGAAAACTCTAAACTCAGTTAAGTAGAGTATGGTAGTTCAAGGACTAAGGGGAATATAGCCTAGCTAGGAAGAATCCTCTGAATGAGAGATCCATTAAGACTTTGAAACCCATTGAGTCGTGGATGCTTGGGTTGACATGCTGCAACATGCTTCTAGAGACATCCTAACTAGGACATAGTTTCGAAAATATACCTTTCCCTCAAGCAGCAAGCATGAACCACCAAAAATCTTCGCTAATACCAAAAATCTTCTCTAATAATTTTGGATTTTTGAGTTTTTGAATGACAATAACAAAAATAACGAAAAAGCATTTTGGTATTTTTGATATTTGAAAAAGAAAGACAAGAATGAAAATCTTTTTGTTGTTTTTAAATTTTGAAAACGAAATACAAAAATGAAAATCTTTTTGGTTGTTTTTGTTTTTTTATAATGAAAATAATAGACAACAAAAGAATTGTACCTGACTAATGAAAATTTGAAACATAGCAAAAGTAAAGCATATTTTTGTCAAACCATTAATCATGATGTCGAAAGTGAAGCATGTCGAAGTGTTGACTACGAACAGTAACCGTTGAATCATTTAAAGTAACCGCTGAATCGGCATCCTTTCTCCACTTTGGCTTGTAATTCTAACGAAATTTGACTAGGAACAGAATTCACATCCATCTTTCTTAAGCCATTTAGAATTCTTTCAAAATATATTTCATCCAAGGATTTTGTAAAGATATCAACGATCTGATCAATGGTCTTTACAAAACACACTTCTATGTTTCCATCTTCAACGTGATCTTTTATAAAATGGTAACGAAGAGCAATATGTTTGGTTTTGGAATGTTGCACAGGGTTATGACAGATGCGAATGGCACTTTGTGAGTCACAATACAACGAAATTTTCTTTATGTTGATTGCATAATCCCGCATTTTGTGACAACCCGAAAAATTTTCCGTCACGATAACCTGTTCCCATCAGCGGAACCAGTCCATCTTTCAATTTTTCCGTTAACATTTTGGGTTAGGTCATTTAATTTGAGACTTTTATAATGAGCTCGTCAGTGTCCAAATCCATTAGTAATGCGTGAAAACACCCCAAATTATTAATTGGAAAACTTTTAATTTCGACCGCGTCGGTTTACGGTAACTTAATCGGGTACAACCAAAAGCCCCGTTTAACGTCAGTATCGAGTAGAATTCCACTGAGCCCCAAACCCAAACCATATATAAGGTTGAGTGGGCTTCATTTGAAGCTTTTCCACTCTCTCTCTCTCTCTCTAATATGTCTCTCTAAAAACTCAATCTTGGATCCAAAATCACCATTTCAAGCCCCAAATCAGTAAGTTATCCATCCTAACTCATAGATTAACAAGTTTAGCTTGCAAATTTGTGGTTAAATCATGAAATAGGACCAAGGACATGAGTTTACAGCCCTGGAACACCCTTGGGCCACAAACTCATATAGATGGGGTTTTTGAGCCTCAAAACCTTTCCAAACCACATTTGGAGCTCAGATATGACTTAGGGGCTTACAATACTGGACTTGGAACACCTAAAAATTATCATTTGAGGGGTAAACAAGAGTTTACAGCCCAAGCACATGATTGGACCGTAAACACCTTTTCATAGGCCGTAAACCCCTTTAAAGGTGTTAAAATGCCCCTTAAGCACCTCCTAAGCCTTGGAATAAATTCTAGAACCATCCAACAATGTGTTAGGGAACTTAAACATGTAAGAAACCACCCCCTAAGGAGTTCACAGCCGTAAACCCCCCAAGGAATGGTTCCTGTGCCGTAAACTCCTATAAGGTGGTCAATTGGTGCCCTAACTTCCTTCCATGGCTTGTATTTTGGACTAGAAACTCTTGCAATTGACCTAGGACCACCAAAACACATTAAGAATTGGTACATGAGAGTTTACGACTGTAAACTCCTAGTTTACTACTGTAAAATCCTCAAATGGTCCCTATGATGTCCAAATTCCATTCCAATGCCTTAAACCAAGCCTAGCATTACCTCACAAGAGTTGTAAGACCATTAGGCACACAAGAACACCCCCACCATGAGTTTATGGCTGTAAACTCATGGGGAGTTGGTCATTGGGCTAAAAAATCCATTAGGAGTTTACTCTTGAAGAGCAAACTCCATATCCACGTCATACACACCCTTAGATGCTACCCGGGTCACTCCTAACACTTGAAATGAAGTGTTTCGCGTCTCGGGGTGTACTGTCTTATCTAATTAGTAGTTCAAAGTATAATTAGGTACAATTATGTATATCCTCATATTACATAGGAATCTCGCGCGTTTTCAAGCCCCGAACTGACGTTTAGCATCCAAACCGAAACATTCCTCGATTGGTGAGTTCATACCCCTACTCCTTTTTCCGTGTTTTTCAAATGTTTTCAAGAGGGAATACAAGCAAAAGTACAAGGAAATCTTGTACTCAAATTTATTATTTCAGTTCAAATGTTCCTATTCTGTATGCTTTTAATATCGAAAACCATATTAACCAACAATTTGACTTGCAGAGTTAGCTTTAAAACCAATTGGAGATTTCCTTATAAAATGTTATAATGTATGTTTCATTTTATAATTTTACGAAAGATTCATGCTAATCATAAACTAAGGTTACTACTAATAAAATACGCCTCTGGATAGTACCAGAACTTTGAAAGTACAGCTAGGGCATGCCTTTGGATGACACTAAGACTTCGAAAATACAGCTAGTGTACGCCTTGAGTGTCACCAGAGTTTCAAAAATAATTCAAAAGTACGCCTTTGGATTTCAACAGAGTTTCGAAAACATACGCCTTTGAATGTCGACAGAGCTTCGGAAATACGTCTAAAACACGCCTTTGGATGTCACTAGAATTTCAAATATACAGGTAGTGTACGTCTCTGAGTGTCTCCAAAGATTCGAAATTTCGAATAAGTATAGTAGATATTCGCCATTCATGTATAGGATAACCATGATTTCATAATACTTAACTAATACTACAAGTATGATAGATACTGATACATTATACTCCAAACCAAGAACTAACCACGACTTTTAGGAAAATAAGGGTTTTTCCTGGGATAACAAACTGTTCATAACCAAACTGTAGAATAAATGAATAACCAAATTTACATATAAGAAAATATGGGATTTTCTTGGATTACAAACTGTTCCTAACTTGATTGTGTAATTAACGGATAACCAAACTTAACTTGACTGTGTAACAAACGGATAACTAAACTTTGCTTATAAGAAAATATAGGATTTTTTTGGATAACAACTTTTTCAGAAAAACCAAAGGAAACTTGTTCTTTTACGAAAATAAACCACTTATGAACTCACCAGCTTTATGCTGATTTTCAAACTGCTTGTATTCTCAGGTCCGCATTGGATAGGTACACAACTATCTTTTGGAGAAGATAGAGCGTATAGAAGAATCGTCTTAACTTTTTTTCATATGATATATATATATATATATATATATATATATATATATATATATATATATATATATATATATATATGTATAACTCTTGTAACACCTTGTTTTCAAACAATGTAAATATTTCTATGTAATTTAATGGTTGTGTTTACTACGCTTACTATGTACATTGGTTGCGATACTACATGACATCCTCTGCCCCAGAACGTTTCCGCCATCGGTTTCGGGGTGTAACAGATTGGTATCAGAGCCCTTGTTTATAGTGAACTAGTATACCAGACCTTACATGGTATAAGACTATAAACACAATGGGGCCAAAATGCTCTGAACTAAATGTATACTTTAAAATATAAGTATTTTCAAAAGTATACAAGTATACCTAATTGTCGGAATCCGTAACCTCGAGTAGAACAAAACATAAGTAATTGGGTGTTGTGCGCTGAGGTTAAATGTGGGCAGTTATGTAGTCATGTCTAGGGTCAATATAGCCTGATCAACTATATTAATTTGAGACATGGCCAACATGTGCTTGGAAGTGACTGTGGTGTGCAGCATGCCTAAAAGTTTCCCAATACCCAATCAATGAGTCGTCGTCAAAGCGAAATATAAAATACTATGGGAGTATTTTAGCCAAAGCCTAATACGTTGTAGAAATTCATTCCGAGTGCTGCTACTCATTCCTTCCTTAGAGATAGTTTATCTGCTTTGATAACTTTTTCCTGTTTTATCGCTTACTAGAACTTTATATCTGTCATACAGAGATATCTCTTGATTCAATTCAGAGGACTTATGATCCTCTCTTTCCTGACTATTATAGATCAAGATGCCTCCAAGGAAAAGACCCAACTCAAAGAACAACAATCTCCATCCACTACCACCTCCCCCTCCATTTGATACCATTATGTTTCAAGCAACTGTCAATGCTGCTGTGGCTACTACCATATCACAAATGAACCTCGGTGGTTCAGGTGGGCAAGGAGGTGGTACTAAGCCCCAAAATCAGGAAGGTAACCAGGGACACCAGAAGGAGTGCTCCTACAAGGACTTTATGAACACAAAACCCATGACCTTTGATGGTACAGGAGGTGTCATTGCCCTAACTCGGTGGTTAGAGAAAATCGAATCTATCTTCAAAATCTGTGCTTGTTCAGAATCTGACAAGGTGAAATTCGCCGCCTGCACATTCACCGATAAAGCTCTGACTTGGTGGAACGGCCGAGTCAAATCCTTAACCCTACCTGTAGCCAATGCTATGGGTTGGGAAGTCATGAAGGAGTTTCTACTTGTGGAGTACTACCCTCGGGGCGAAATGAAGAAGCTGGAGCATGAACTTTGGAACCTGAAGATGAAAGGTTCCGATATCGCCGCTTACACTTCGAGGTTTGATGACTTGGCACTTCTTTGTCCTGGAATGGTTACCCCAGAAAGCAAAAAGATTGAGAGGTTCATATGGGGGTTGACCCAGCCAACCAAGGGTAATGTATTAGCTGCAAAGCCAGACATATACGACAGCGCCAAATGCCTAGCGGAAATCCTGATCGACCATAGTGATGACCTAGAGGAAGCATCCACCACTCCTGAGCCGACAGAGAGAAGTGGTGAGAAAAGAAAGTTTTGGAAGAAGAAAAAGAGTCATTCTTCATAGGAGTTCTCGAAGAAGCAGCAAACAGTGGCAGTCCAGGCTGCTACTACCCCTGCTGCTGTTTCTGTCATCGGTTCCTCAGCTCAAGCACCTACCACTGATATATGTTGATATTCTTCCGTGGTGCAACAGGTGCAGTTACCACCATCGTATCCCTGGTCCCTGCCATGAAAAGTTTTGTAAAAACTGTGGCTAGGAGGGTCATATTGCGCGAAGCTGCAGAACACCAACCCAATCTACCAATCAAGCTTCCGGAGCGGGCATCAGTCAGACCTGCTATGGTTGCGGCGAAGTCGGGCATTACAAGAGAAACTACCCCAAGGCAGCAACGATTAGCAACACTGGGAGAGTCCTAGCTATGGAACAAGATGGAGAAGCCGCCGATCCCATCGTTGCCACATGTATCTTCCTTCTCGACAACTCTTATGCTTATAATCCTTTTCAATTCTAGTACTGAAAGAAAATTTGTTAGCTATTCATTCGAACATCTTCATAAACATAGTCCTCAACTAGTAACCGAAACGTTTACCATCGAGACGACTAACGGTGAGAAAGACAACACTAACGACATATTCATAGGATGCACCCTTACCCTGAACGATCATTCTTTTCCCATTGACCTAATGCCGGTTTCCATAGAGAGCTTTGATGTTATCATTGGCATGAATTTGTTGAATCCCAATCATGCTGATATCCTTTGATACGAGAAATCTATCCAACTCAACCGTCCTCCTGGTCAAACCCTCATAATCTATGGCGATAAACTTAGTTCCGATCTTCGCACCATTCCTACCTCAAAGCTCAAAAGCTTCTGTGAAAGGAGTGTCGCGCATTCCTAGCTCATGAAATCAATGAGAAACAGGAAGTTAAAGACCTCGAGAGCATTCCCGAAGTTCGCAATTTTCATGATGTCCTTTCCGAAGAGCTCCCGGGAATTTCTCACGAACGTCAAGTCAAGTTTCGTGTCGACCTAATTCCTAAAGCCAGTTACTTCTCGAAGATAGACCTTAGATCAGAGTACTGTCAGCTTCGAGTTCATGAGAATGATGTTTCCAAGACAACATTCAGAACTCTATATGGTCACTATGAGATCGTAGTGATGCCCATCGGTCTAACCACTTTCATTGGTCACGTGGTAAGCTAGGAAGACATACACGTGGACCCGTCCAAAATCCAGACGATAGAGAATTAGTCGGCACCGCAGACACCCACAGAAATCCGTCAATTCTTGGGTCTCGCTGGCTACTATCGCAGGTTCATCCAGAATTCATCCAGAATCATCTAACCCTTAACCACTTCGACATAGAAGGGAGTCCCCTTTTGTTGGAAATTGTGTCCTGTTGAAGGCCTTACCACCTGAAAAGGCTCAATACGTTTTGGAAAGCGTGGAAAACTTGACCCGAGGTACGTAGGACCTTTTGAAATCCTCGTTGGGATCGATCCCGTAACCAACAAACTCCAACTACCTTCAGAACTTAGCAACATTCACCCTATCTTCCACGTCTCTACTCTTGAGAAGTACCTATCTGATGAAACCCTAGTAATCCCTTTGGTGAGACCAAGATCAACGAAAGTCTGAGCCTCATGAAAGAACCAATTAAAATCATAGATCGAGAGATTAAAACGTACGAAACAAAGCCGTATCCCGATAAGTAAAGGTTCGCTGGAATACCATTGGAGAACCCGAATTCACTTGGATGCACGAAGACTCAATGAAACGGAAATAACCAAGTCTCTTTCCAAACCAATGATTGTGCCTTAAATCTAAATTTCGGGATCAAATTCCCTTTAACAGGGGGATAATGTGACATCCTGAAATTTTTCCGTCACGATAACCCGTTCCCATCAGCGGAACCCGTCTATCTTTCAATTTTTCCGCTAACATTTTGGGTTAGGTCATTTAATTTGAGAATTTTATAATGACCTCATGAGTGTCCAAATCCAATAGTAATGCGTGAAAACACCCCAAATTACTAATTGGAAAACTTTTAGTTTCGACCGGGTCGGTTTACTGTAATTTAATCGGGTACGACCAAAAGCCCCGTTTAACGTCAGTATCGGGTAGAATTCCATGTAGCCCCAAACCCGAACCATATATAAGGTTGAGTGGGCTTCATTTGAAGCTTTTCCACTATCTCTCTCTCTACTCTCTCTCTAAAAACTCAATCTTGGATCCAAAAACACCCATTTCAAGCCCAAATCAGTAAGTTATCCATCCTAACTCATAGACTAACAAGTTTAGCTTGCAAATTCGTGGTTAAATCATGAAATAGGACCAAGGACATGAGTTTATGGCCCTGGAACACCCTTGGGCTGCAAACTCATATAGATGGGGTTTTTGAGCCTCAAAACCCTTCCAAACCACATTTGGAGCTTAGATATCACTTAGGGGCTTACAATACTGGACTTGGAACACCTAAACCTTATCATTTGAGGGGTAAAAAAGAGTTTACAGCCCAAGCACATGCTTGGACCGTAAACACCTTTTCATAGGCCGTAAACCCCTTTAAAGGTGTTAAAATGCCCCTTAAGCACCTCCTAAGCCTTGGAATAAAGTCTACAACCATCCAACAATGTGTTAGGGAACTTAAACATGTAAGAAACCACCACCTAAGGAGTTCACAACTGTAAACCCCCCGAGGAATGGTTCCTGGGCCGTAAACTCCTATAAGGTGGTCAATTGGTGCCCTAACTTCATTCCATGGCTTCTATTTTGGACTAGAAACTCTTGCCATTGACCTAGGACCACCAAAACACATTAACAATTGGTACATGAGAGTTTACGACCGTAAACTCCTAGTTTACTACCGTAAACTCCTCAAATGGTCCCTATGATGTCCAAATTCCATTCCAATGCCTTAAAACCAAGCCTAGCATTACCTCACAAGAGTTGTAAGACCATTAGGGACACAAGAACACCTCCACCATGAGTTTACAGCTGTAAACTCATGGGGAGTTGGTCATTGCGCCGAAAAATCCATTAGGAGTTTACTCTTGAAGATCAAACTCCATATCCAAGTTATACACACTCTTAGATGCTACCCGGGTCACTCCTTACACTTGAAATGAAGTGTTTTCGCATCTCGGAGTGTACCGTCTTATCTAATTATTAGTTCAAAGTCTAATTAGGTACAATTATGTATTTCATCATATTACATAGGAACCTCGCACGTTTTCAAGCCCCGAACTGACGTTTAGCATCCAAACCGAAACATTCCTCGATTGGTGAGTTCATACCCCTACTCCTTTTTCCGTGTTTTTCAAATGTTTTCAGGGGGAATACAAGCAAAAGTACAAGGAAATCTTGTGCTCAAACTTCTTATTTCAGTTCAAATGTTTCTATTATGTATGCTTTTAATATCGAAAACCGTATTAACCAACAATTTGACTTGCAGAGTTAGCTTTAAGACGAATTGGAGATTTCTTTATAAAATGTTATAATCTATGTTTCTTTTTATAATTTTACGAAAGATTCATGCTAATCATAAAATAAGGTTACTACTAATAAAATATGCTTCTGGATAGTACCAGAACTTCGAAAGTATAGCTAGGGCACACCTTTGGATGACACCAAGACTTCTAAAATACAGCTAGTGTACGCCTTGAGTGTCACCAGAGTTTCGAAAATAATTCGAAAGTACGCCTTTGGATATCAATAGAGTTTTAAAAACATACGCCTTTGGATGTCGACAGAGCTTCGGAAATACATCTAAAACACATCTTTGGATGTCACTAGAACTTCAAATTTACAGGTAGTGTACATCTCTGAGTGTCTCCAAAGATTCAAAATTTTGAATAAGTATAGTAGATATTCGACATTCGTGTATAGGATAAACAGGCTTTCAGGATACTTAAATAATACTACAAGTATGATAGATACTGATACATTGTACTCCAAACCAAGAACTAACCACAACTTTTAGGAAAATAAGGGTTTTTCCTAAGATAACAAACTGTTCATAACCAAACTGTAGAATAAATGAATAACAAAACTTACATATAAGAAAATATGGGATTTTATTGGATTACGAACTGTTCCTAACTTGATTGTGTAATAAACAGATAACCAAACTTAAGTTGACTATGTAACAAACGGATAACTAAACTTTGCTTATAAGAAAATATGGGATTTTCTTGGATAACGACTTTTTCAGAAAAACCAAAGGAAACTTGTTCTTTGATGAAAATAAACCACTTATGAACTCACCAGCTTTATGTTGATTTTCAAACTGCTTGTATTCTCAGGTCCGCATTACACTGGTACACAACTATCTTTTGGAGAAGACGAAGATTATAGAAGACTCGTCTTAACTTTTGTTCATATGATATATATGTATAACTCTTGTAACACCTTGTTTTCAAACAATGTAAATATTTCTTTGTAATGTAATGGTTGTGTTTACTATGCTTACTATGTACATTGGTTGCGATACTACATGATGTCCTCCGCCCTAAAACGTTTCCGCCATCGGTTTCGGGGTGTGACACATTTGACTTTGTATCCATGTGATTTGTGAAGTGCAAGTTGTAGCAGCAACATATTCTGCTTCTACTATGGAAATCCACACACATGTTTGCTTTGTCGATTGCTAGCTTACTAACTTCCCATCCGATGGTTGACACCCACCACTTGTGCTTTTTCGATAAAGATTACAACCCCCTAAATCAGGATATGAGAATGCATGTATGAAAAAGCCTGACTTTGAAGGACACAACAATCCTAACGAAGTTGTTCCTTTAAGATAACAAAATATATTCCTGACAACAGTTACATGAGGTTCCCTAGGATTCGATTGGTACCTAGCACAATTGCACACAGAAAATATAATATCAGATTTACCTGCCGTTAGGTAAAGTAATGAACCTATCATGCTTCGATACAATGTGAGATCAACATGTGGTTGATCCAATGATGGACTAAGCCTTGTTCCAACAACCATTGGTACTCTCAGCTTTGTGTTATTCGTCATCCCAATTTTTCTAGCAAATTTCATGTATACTTCTCTTGATTGATAAATATGCCTTCTTTGCTTTGATATTAATCCTAGAAAATTGTTTATTTTCCCCATCATAGTCATCTCAAACTGGCTTTTCATCAAAATTTCAAATTCTATTGATAAAGCAGGGTCAGTACAGCCAAAAATAATATCATCATCACAAATTTGAACAAGCATTAGATAATCCCCAACTTTCTTTCGAAAGAGAGTAGGATCAACTGATCATTGTTTAAATTTCAATTGCTTTAGGAAATTGGTAAGAGTTGCATACAAGACTCTTGGTGCTTGTTTTAAACCATAAATAGCTTTGTCTAAGATATAACAATGATCATGGTATTTTTTCGTTAACAAAACCTAGAAGTTGTTCAACATACACCGTCTCTTCGAGTTCACCATTGAGAAACACACACTTGACATCCATTTGGTAGACATCAAAATCCTTGTGTGCTGCATTGGCTAAAAATATTCGAACTGCCTCGAGTCTTGCAACAGGGGCGAAGGTTTCCTCATAGTCTATTTCTACTTGTTGCGAATAACCTTTAACTACAAGCCTAGCTTTGTTTGAACAACGTTACCTTCTTTATCAGTTTTATTTTTAAAAATCCATTTTAATCCTATCACTGACATGTCTTTTGGTTTAGGAACTAGACGCCAAACTTGATTTCTTTTAAATTCAGCCAACTCAGATTACATAGAAACAATCCTATCTGGATCTTCGATTGCAATCTTGATTGTTTTCGGTTCAATTTTCAAAATAAAAACATTGAACATGCAAAGTTCCTGGTGAGTATTGAGCATCTCATTCTTTTCACGAATTTGAGCTCTTGTTAATACTCCAGGTTGTAGATCACTAAGAGTTTGTTCATGTGGATGATTTCGAGTCCATCTGTCCATCGGAGGATATGCTAGATCAAAGTCCAACGGTGCATCTTCGAATGTTTCTTCATTCTTTGAACCTGCAATTGACACATTATCAGTCGAATCCTCATAACTTTCATGTTGATTATTTGAAATATTTGTTTGATTATCATTTTGCTCCCCCTCGACAAAATTATCTTGCTGATGCTCCCCCTCGACATCAACATTCATTCTCCCATTGTCCCCTCGAAAGTATGCTCCCCCTCATCATGAGTAGTTAAATTCAAGTTCTCCCTCTCCACTTGATCAGTTTGTAAAACTGACAAACTTTCATCATTATTTTGAGAATTTCTTGTCGAGTGTAAATCAGCAATTGGTTGTATCACTGTGGAATCAGTAGAGTGTTTTGATGCTTCCAGAATTCGATTATCCTCATCATGAATTTCATCATCAATAGCTCTATCAGGAGTACTAAAGATTAAATCATAATCAACATCGACTGTATTAATACTTTCAGATTCATTATTTGTTTCATTAATGATTGGTTGTCGTGGAAAGCATCTTTCGACATTCTTTACATAACGATCATCGAATGTGAGATTAAAAGTTTTTTCGATCTTCCTTGTTCGCTTGTAGAGCACCCTATATGCCATAATGTTATGAGAATAACCTAACAATATTCCTTCATCAACCTTTGACTGAAATTTCGAAAGATTATCCTTAAGATTCGTAATGAAGCACCTGCAACCAAAAAACATGGAAAAAATTTACATTTGGTTTCCAATTGTTAATGAGTTCATAAGGAGTGATATCAAATCTTCTATGAATAAAAGACCAATTTTGAGTAAAGAAAGCGGTAGAAATAACTTCAGCCCAACGATATTGTGGAAGATTCGCATATGTCAACATCGTTCTTGCGACTTCACATAGTGAACGATTTCTCCTTTCGACAACACCATTCTGTTGAGGAGTATAAGGAGAAGAGAAGTTGTGCAAAATTTCTTTTTCAGCCAAAAATGAATCGAGAACCTTTTTCTTGAACTCGAATCCATTATCACTCTTGATTTTGCAAACGTTTTTCTTCAAACTTAATTCGATGTGTTTGATAAAATCGATCATCACTTGAGCTGCTTCTGATTTCAAACGAAGGTCAATATGAAGAAGTTCCAAAGGTGAATGTGAAGAAGTTCCAAAGTTTTGAAGATCTTTGAATCAATCACAATCGGATGACCTTGTCTATGCTGCTATCCTTGTTCGCAAGCGGCACAAAGAGAATCATTATCAAATTTTAAAACATGCAAACCTCGAACAAGATCTTTACCACCAATTTGTTCAGATTTTTAAATTTAAATGAGACAATCTTCGATGCCACAGCTAGCTTATATCAGAGTAAGCCTTCAAAAGTAAACAAACAGAAGGAACACCCACAATGGGTTTGATGTCAAGTGTTAACATATCTCCTTTTCGTTTTAATTTAAGAAAAACTTCTTTTGTTTCGATGTTAGATATAACACTTCCTTCTTCATTAAAAACAACTTGATTGCCAGTGCCCACAACAAGTTGCGAAACACTGATCAAATTGTGTTGAAGACCTTTGACATAAGTAACTCTGTTGATTGTAAACTTCCTATTGGTCACCTTCCCATAACCTTTGACTTGACACTTGTTATTATTTCAAAATGTCACAACACCATCATTTTCTAGACTTCAAAAATCTCTTAGGTTTTCCTTCTTCCCCGTCATGTGACGGGGAAGAAGTTAGTTCCTTCTTCCCCATCATTTTCTAGACTTCAAAAATCTCTTAGTAACCACTTTCGGTATACCATTTGTCATCGTATTGCTCGTCACAGAAAACCTGCAATAATTTAAAGAATTTAGTTCCCCAAGGCTGTTTGGGTCCTGGGTTATTAAAATAAAACGCTTGATGTATCGAAGATCCAGTTATCTAGTTTTGAACTTTTGTTTTGACACTATCAATTAAGTCCACATCATTATGTAAGGGTATCAAAATGTAATCATTTGATGATTTAAAGTCAACATCAACGTGCACCTCATTCTTCTTAGGTTTTTTCATACTGACTTTTTCTGTCGAAATTTCTCTCCATTTTTGAACAGAAGGATTTGATTCTTTTGAAGAAGAACTTCTATTTGATGATTCATTCAGATACTTCTCATATGCTTCCTTAATCTGTTCTTGAGAGAATTTCCCAAATTGAAAATGCTTTTCCTTTCCTTCCAACCAATGATTGATATTTTGCACATTTGTTTTTACTTTAACAAATGAAGCCTTTGCATATTATTTTGAATGTGGGTTTTGAAAATGAGGTTGATCTGGCTTGAAAGTTTCATTTCTTCACCCTTGAACTTTCAATTTCTGAAAGTGTCTTGTTGGCTTTCTTGTTGAAACTTGAGGATTATAACGATTATGAAATCGGGTTTGATAACCAACATTATTCTTTAGAAAAACTATTTGGGAATTTGAAAACTGATTTTGATATGGAACACAATGATAACTCTTTTGTTCGTTTTATTGACAATCACTTCTCTGAAAATTATTTTCTGAAAACCTTTGATTTTTAGAATTCTTAACAAAACCTTTTTGTTGACTTTTCACATAATTTTCATGATAATAAGTTTGAACATTATACTTTTGTTTTGTTTTCGAAACATGTTCCTTATCTTTAGAAAAATCATTTTGTGCTTTTGAAGGTTTTGACATCAATTTCTTTCATGAAAAAGATGGATTTTGGGATTCTGCCTTAACAGATTCAGAATTTTTCTTTTCAGACTTTTTGGAAGAAAAACTTTGTTGTTTCTGTTTAGACACATAAGTATTCCAATAATCCTTATTTCATGCTTAATTCATTGAAATCCCATTTTCTTGTGAAATCTTTTGAATATTTTCTTTTTCGCTTTGAACTTTTTCAATTGGGTTTTCAGAAACTTTAATGTTTGTTTATTTTTCAACCTTTGACGTTTTGCTTTTAACTACCCAAGTTCGACCTGGCTTTTGTCTTTGAAAAGTGTAGGAGTTTTTGGTAAGATTGTTCTTAATGGTGTTTTAATTTGAGAAAAATCCTTCCTTCGAAGCTTTCATATTATCCTCTTCAACCAATTTGTTGATCTCTGGATTCACACATTCTACCCTTTGTGATGAAAACTTGGTTTGGAAAGAGAACATTATCAATGCACTTGAAGTTTGGATAAACCACAAAATTAGGTTCAAGATAATGGGAACCTTTTGCTTTCATGATTGTGTCAAATTTATTTGATTCTTCATACACCTGATCTTCAACAATTCGAGGTATTTTTGTTTCTTTCGAAACATTTGAATCAATTGCTTCCTTCGAAACATCTTCATCATTGTCATTGTCAGTATGACTATCTTCGACAATCACATGGTCAGGGTAAAAAACTTTCGAAGTAGAGGGTTGTTCTTTGTCAACTTTAATATTCGAATCATGACATTTTTCTTTACCCTTAGCTAATGATTTGACATTAATGATAGATAACTGAAAACAAGCAACAACTTCCTCTACTTCAATTTCACTGATATTGTCATCTTCGATATCAACAAAGTTGTTTTGGGAGTCAGAAGTTGAATTCTCAGTCTTTTTCAAAATCTTGATTTGTTAATTTACAGTCAAAGTTTTAATAACTATATCAACAAGATCATTAGCATCTAGATGTTCATCAATTTTCAATATTCCATAGGAATATCTATTATTAGGATCTTTATCAAAGTCAGAAATAGTCATCTCACAATCATAAGAAGTTACATATACTTTTTCCCATTTGAAAGATAAGAATGGTAGAAGCTTCCTATGTTGTTCTTTACTTATGTTACTAGAGTGATGCAGTTTAATCGACTTACAATAGAGTCTTTTAGCAGAATTACAGTAAATATTCCTTTGTTTAAACAAAATCCTATTATTTGTATTCAACATGTCTCTATCAATCATGATGTCCATTATTTGCAACTCTAGATGATCTATCTTAGCCTTCTTCGCCTCCAACATGCTTTGGGTTTCTAGTAACTAAGTACTAGATTTTTTAGCCTCATTGCTAGCAGAGATCACTAGATTATTAACATAACTAACAACAACATCAAACTCAGTGAACACATAATTATAAGCACTTGAAGGAATATTAAAGGATTGAAGTAGAGAACGTACCTTCAAAGTCATTGGCGCATTGTCTCCTGATGTCAAAACAAATCAACTACCAGTGACTTTCTCTTTTTCATCATCCTCATACCTTGCAAACATGGCTCCATGTGTTGGATTCCTCATTTGTTCGTCATCCGAGCCTGAAGACCATATTTGGTATTTTACCTAATCCTCATCCTCTCCTCTCGCTACCAGTGACATCCCCTTCGACTTAGTCCTCACTTCTTCCCGCCTTACGGAATAGTAGGCCTCATCCTTAACCCTATTCTTCTTTTTCTTCTTTATTCTTCAACATGCATTCATTGGCCATGTGATTTGCTCCGTGACAATAGTGACAATCAATTCCCGAATCACCCTTTAGCTTTTTCTCTTGTTTCGAATCTTCACCCTTAACCTCTTTTGTATCAAACTTCTTCTCATCACTAACTTTTCCAGTGTTACTTCCCTTCATTTCACTAACTTTTTACTTTGCATTGAATGGCTTCTTATAAAACTTCTTTACTCTGTTGCTAGAGTAAAAATCCAACGCTTTGCCATTCGAGTTGACGATAAGACCTTCGTCTTCAGAGCTTTCCTTCTTAGTAGCTTCCATCTGACCTACTCTTTCCAATACCTTCAATACCAATGCTAATGGACCCCCAGATTGATCTTTGACTCTTCAACTATTTCATTCACTTCAGCTTCGTGAGCTTTTAGCAGGTTGTAAAGATCACAGAGAGTCAAAAAATCGAAGGTTTGTTGTGTCTTCTTCATTAAGCTTACATTCCTCCACTCCTTGCGAAGCCCCATAATGAAAGTAAGGTTATATTCCATAGCAGACCTAGTAATTCCATACCTATTACACTTATAGATGAGCTCATTCAGACGGTCATAGTATACTTCAATCGTTTCTGCATCTTTTTGCCTGAACTCCCTTAATTTAATCATACATTACTTGAATGAACTGATTTTGGTCTTCTCACTACCCTAGTACTTTTCCTTTAGTGTATTCTAGATCTCTTTAGAGGTTTTGAAGGTTCAAACGTAATTATACATAACAGGAGGAAGAGCACCATGAAGCTCTCTCATACATCTTTTCTCATTCTTCTGTAGCTTTTCAGTTTGTTCATTAACACTTTGAGTTGATGCAGAATTACCAATGCTTTGAACAGATAGAGGTGGATAAGCATCATCAGTAATGCACTTCCATAGCTCTTCATCGAGTCCGTTCAAGTAATCCTCCATTCGATCCGCCCATTCATCATAATATTCTTGAATAAGCATAGGAATCTTAGTTGAAGATCCTAGCAAATGAGATAAAGAAGTCATGGTATTCATGTCGAAGTTCGCCATTGATGTACAGACGGTTTCAGAATTGAGAAATTCGAGATTAACAAGATGAATCTGTAACACCCCAAAAATTACGAGCCAAAAATTTCATTTTTGAAAACATATACTTAGCAAAACACTCGAATTAAAACGTTTACTGATCATAACATTTTATAAAGATATCACATGTCTGGAAAACATTTCATAAAACATAATAATGTCAGAGTACAAATCCCCAGGAAGATCTCATGATGTGGAATACGAAACATGTGTGAGATGGGCCGCTACTGCGCCAGCTCTTTCCCCTTCGAAGAAGAGGTACCTGAAACCAAAACTGAAAACTATAAGCGCGAAGCTTAGTGAGTTCCCCCATCATACCACATACCATACAATTACATATCATAGATATTGCCAGGCATTTCTGGGGTGCCTGACCTACCCGGTACGACCATTCTGGGGTGCCGACCTACCCGTGTCAAGCCATTATGGGGTGCTGACTACCCATGTCAAGCCATTATGGGGTGCTGACTACCCTTCGGTCCTGACGACCGAACCTCGGGGACTATTTCACCCCCTACTGCTACTATCACATATATCATAACATAACATATTATCAGACATATCTGGGGTGCTTGAACTACCCTTCGATCCTAGTAACCGAACTCGGGGATTGGTCCCCTCATACTACCTCTATCGCATATAACATAACAAGCCAGCATGCAAACATATAATCACATACTGTCAGATGTATCCGGGGTGTCTGACTACCCTTCGGTCCTAACAACCGAACTCTACTACTATCACATATAACATATCATGCTAGCATATAACATATCAGGTAGAAGCAAACCTAGATGATATCACAAAGACAATCATCTATCATACATCTCCTACTGGTGAGCCGACATTGTGGCCTTAGACCCACCGCTACTGGAAGGTAACTCACCTCGTAGTAGCTGCTGATCTGTGTGGGAATAGTCTGTCTGCTACTGCTGCTGCTCCGGAAATCCTCCGGCTGTAATTCCCACCAAACACTTAGTCAAATACTGCTAACCGCCCTCAGGGTAAATTGCCCATTTACCCTTAACAAGTCATGAGTTAAGTCATAGTCAACTGCCAGTTGACCAGACTCGCCGAGTTGGCTTGCCGACTTGCCGAGTCCCTTTCTCTATACCCAAGTCTTAATAGTCCTGCATCCTACTCGCCGAGTTGTATGATCAACTCGCCTTCATCCGAAGAACACTCTACGCTGTGACTCGCCGATTTGTATGAACAACTCGCCGAGTCTGTTCTTGATCTAAGAAGATTATCTTGAACTCGCCGAGTCAGGGCATTGACTCGCCGAGTTTCTTAATGGATGAGTTCGGCTTCCAACTCATCGAGTCCACCACGGACTCACTACACTACTCGCCATAACGAAAGCGGGAAAAACTCAGGGACTCGCGTCTCGACTCGCCGAGTCCGATGAACGACTCGCTGAGTCGTTACCATGCAATTACTATATGGTCGATTCTGCTCGAATCCAACTCATGCCATACATAGATCTGTGATCCTAGAGCTTGATTTACACGTAAAGTTTCCAACTTTACGTGTAAATAGGCAACCATGAGGGCTTTAGGGTCCAAAATGCACCAAAAGGGTAGATCTAGGCCTTTCATGTAATATGGTTCGAAAAAGACACTAGATCCAAGCTCCTGGAGCTCAACCATGCCTAGATCTAAAGGTTAATCAGCTTATTACGAACCCTCAAACCTACCTAAGCTTGGAAATGGTTCAAGAAAGACTTTAATGGAGCTATAAAGGACAATAAGCATGAAAACAAGGGGGAAAACGAGTTATACCTTAGGGAACACACTGAGATAGCTCAAAGATGCTTGATCTCCTCTTCTTCTTCTTGATCTACTCTTCTTCCCACTCCAAAACTTCAAGAGGACACACCAAATGCTTCAAAGTCACAAGGAAACAAAGCTTGGACGGGATATAGGGCTCTGAGGGTGAATGGGGGCAAGCTTAGGTCGCACAAGCTAGCTTAAATAGGGGGCAAACCCTTGGAATCAGGGTTTCATCAAACAGCGATGACTCACCGAGTCCAGGATATAGACTCGCCGAGTCGACAACTTAAGCGTGCCCCCTGACCGCGTCCCTACTCGACGAGTCGGACCAACAACTCGCCGAGTCCAAGGCTAAAATGACAATTACTTAGATAAATTTTTACGTACCAGGAACCAGGTGCTACAGAATCAAACAACAAACAAATATCAAACTCACGATTTGTCGATCAAAATGTAGAATCACATTAGAACTAAATATCTACAATGATTTTCAGGATCAAAAGTGCGGAAACTTTTGAATCTAGAATGAGATTCAAAAATCTTTTGCAACAAAAGAAAATCAGATCAAAACAGTTCGACTCTTGCTCAAATACCAATTGTAGTTCCGATCGAATCGACTAATCAAACAAAATCATAGTATGAAATGATTTAGAACACAATATCTAAATATAATATGTTTGGCACGTTATCTTGCTTGATCAGTTGAATACAAGAGGAAAAGAGAAATGATTACAATCTAGGAAAAGTTCTTAACCTCTAAAAGTAGACTTCCCATATTTATAAGAAATCTGAAAGCACAAAAAGTATAAAGAAATTTGACATTTACACTTCGATACAAAAGTAGTCTTTAAAATAAAATACAATCAAATATTCGATATTACAAATAACAAAGACAATTTCGACATCTCACAACCTACGAACCCCAACATAGGTAAAGCAATCAATCGAACACAAGTAAAAACCAAATTCAATTAATCCTGCTAACGAAATCAAAGCATATCAATAAGGTTCATCAATATCTAGTGAAAGTAAAAGTTTTTACACCATTTTCAATAAATTAAAGTAGAATAACATAACCAAAAGAATGCAAGACGCGATCGTCAAGAAAACCTAAAGTTAAATCTTGATATAATATTGCTTGAATCTTTAAATCCTTGCTCCAATTGAATCTCTAACTTTAAAATCAACTCTTGGAGGGTTTTCATCGTAAACAATCTCAACCCTAAGGTCTCCACCTCCTAGAAGAGACCTAATGTTCGGAGTATATATACTTGCCAAATTTTGGCCACCACGATGCAGTTAAAAGGTAGCACGTTGCGGTATTCATGGATTACCGATATTCTCCAAGTCAGCTCAATGATTGCGAAGTTTTCATTTACCACTCTGTGGTGGTGATCACCATGTCGTGGTAGTTAGATTTCACATTTTGGCACAAACACAAAAGTCGTCCGAAATTTTTGTATAATTTTTAGATCATTTTGAATTGCATTAATGGGAGTTACGATTCATGAGATATGACCAAAGTACTGATGAGGGGTCAAGCTGTCCAACACCATCCTTTCTTTGTTGTTTTCAGCTCCATTTTCCTCATTCTGCATTGCAGCTCCCATTTTAACTGTAATTGAATGTTTTAAAACATATTAAGTATCATATATATTAAAATATAACATTTTAATCAAATATATTAAGATAATGGCCTAAAATATGTAGTTAAATAATGACATATCATCGGTTTAGTTAGTATTTTTGAAGTAAAAGAAGTAATTAAATCGAATTTAATAAACGACTACCGATTAAAATGACGAGTAAAACTCCTACAAATATTGATAACCTAGTCTAACTGTATGGAAATGAGCCCCAACTATAAACATACATATATACAAATTACAAAAAATGAATGCAATTTTTTATTATGGTGCAACTTGTTTAGACGATGCACTCAAGATGGTATGGTCGTCTTGGTTTTGAAAAAAATTGGTGGAAAAAAATCTCAAGTTCTCATGCAAATATTGATTCCCAAAAGACCTTTAAATTTTGGTAAATTTACTCTTTTTTTTTATATATATACACCACATACCAACTAACATGTTGTAACAGTTTATATTTTTGCCATTGGTAACCTGCAACACAAGTTTATAATGGTAAAATGCGAACAATTTCAATAAGTTTGATGTTATATGATATACAAAAAAAAAAGAATATAAATGTAAAGAAAATCAATAGTCTGTTATGGCCCTGAATCATTCTTTTTTAATTTCAATTTTGTCTGATAATTTAACAAATTGTAGATATCCCTTTATCAAAACTTGAATGAAAGAGCACAAATGTATTGCTCACAATACCTACACGACTATAGCAACTTCTCAATTAAATGTATATAGCTTCTTGACAATCTATGTTGGCAATTAATTTTTTTGGAAACGACAAATGATTCCGCAGTAACCTACTCGTATATTTCAACGAGCACCCTGAATTCGAACTTAGTTACAAGACAAACCTAGCCTTCATAGGGGTTTCTAAGAAAAATTTCCCCAAATGTGGCACAAGTTTAAAAGGCACCCATTTTTGGGTTTTGTAAGGATTGCTTCTTGACAATCTGTGTCGCCAATTAATTTTTCTTGGAAACGACAAATGATTCAAATGTAGCCTATACGCGCTACTCGCATATTTCAATGAGCACCGCGAGTTCAAGCTCATTTAAAAGGAAAACCCAACCCCCATAGAGGTTTCCAAAGAAAATTTCCCCACATGTGGCACAAGTTTAAGAGGTACCCATTTTTGGGTTTTATAGGGATTGCACTCCACACATATGACCTTACATGGGTATTAAACCCGGTACCTCTTCCTAGTTAGGTTGGAAGTCATTGGTATGTCGACAGTTAAATGGATACATAATTTGTCCCATTCTTTCACCGAAAGATGGCTTCCAAACTTGTTCATCCATCTCTTCGTTTCTTTAATTTCTACCCAACTACGCATAAAGAAATCAAAAGTAAACTATCTTGTTAATTTTGAGATGATCTTGACTTTCCTGATGAATACTTTTCAAACAAATCATCTGATTTGTATATTTCTATTATTGAGTCTAAAGATAATTATTTTGTATAATACATATAATTATTTAATATTAAAGGAAGTTATCCCGTTTTATAGCCCATCCTACTTTTCATTCTTTCTTTTGAAAGTATAAGATTGATACCTTTAAAATATTTAAATAAGACAACTTACTTGAACATCGATTGCATCCTCAATCCTCTCGATGATGGTTTCCATCGTAGGGCGTTCCTTGAAATTGTAGCTAATGCATTGGTATGCAAGTTCATTAAATATATGAAAACACCGACTATCAATTTGATCTCTAATATGGGGATCAATTAATTCCTCAAGTCCGTTGTTATAGTAGCGTCGTACAAGATTTATCAGAGGTTGTGGGTTACCATCTCCAAAACTCCTTCGATGGTAAGCCAACATCCCACTAAAGATTTCGAATAATACCACGCCAAACGAGTACACATCTGACTCTTTATGGAGGATTCCACTTTCTTGGTAAATGGGATCCAAGTAAAAAATAGTACCAGCAGCTTTTGTATAGATTTCCGTACCTTGTGTATTTCTAGGGGATTGTTTCGATAAACCAAAATCACAAATTTTGGCTTCCATATTTTCATCTAGCAATATGTTTCCACTCTTGATGTCTCTATGAATGACTCTAATTTCTTCACCTACACTTGAGTGGATGTAGTTGAGTCCTCTTGCTACCCCTAAGCAAATCTTGAGGCGTTGTGACCATGTTAGATGACCCCTCTTCTTTGAGTCTTGGAGATGATGATCAAGGCTATGATTGCTTGCATACTCGTAAACTAAGATCATTTCATTTTCTTCATCACAGTAACCAACAAAAGAGATGATGTTGTCATGATGAAAACTGGAAATGAACTTTAGCTCGGTAAGGAATTCATCTTTTCCTTGGTGGCTTTTGACATCAAGGCGTTTGATAGCCACTATGCAATTTTTCCAGTGTTCAGAGAGATTTCCTCTATAGACCACACCAAATCCACCATCTCCAATCTGAGTTTCAGCACTAAAGTCTCTGGTTGCCAATTTGATTTCCTCCAGTGGAATTAGAAAACTTTCTAGGTTTTGACATTGGTGGCTTGGTGTAGCAATGGTGGAAGCTACTCCATGGTTCTGTGAAGATAAATCCATTACGTAAGATGTTACATTTATTGTTTATATTTTTTTAACTAGGCGTCAATGTGATGCAAGAATAGAAATTCATTTCACACTTTTCATTTTTAAATAGCAAAAAAACAACTTACTTGAATGTATTGTGCTTCTTCAATCCTCTTGATGATCCTGTTCATAGTAGGGCGATCTCTTAACTTCAAACTAATGCATTGATATGCAAGTTCCTTGAATGCATGGAAAGAGTGAATATTAATTTGATCTCTTATATGAGGATCAATTAAGTTTTTCAATCCGTCATGATAGTAACGTCGTACCAAATTTATGAGTGTTTGTGGCTCATCTTCACCAATGGTCCTTTGATTATAAGCTAACATACCACTCAACATCTCAAATAATACCACCCCAAATGAGTAAACGTCTGATTCTACGCTAACGATGCCACTTTCATTGTAAATTGGATCCATGTAAAATGGGGTACCCACAGCAGGTTCATAGACTTCTCGTTGATTTCCATCGACTAATATTGCCAGAACAAAACAACAAAATTTTGCTTCAAGATTTCCATCTAACAATATGTTTGAACTTGTGACGCCTCTATGTATTACTTTGTTCTGCTCCCCCAAACCCGTGTGAAGGTACTTGAGTCCTCTTGCTGCTCCTAGGCAAATCTTAAGGCGTTGTTCCCATGTTAAGCATCGGATTTTATTAGGGTCTTTTAGATGTTGATCAAGACTTCCATTGATAGCATATTCGGAAACTATAATCCTCTCATTACCCTCGTCACAATAGCCAATAAAAGGGATGATATTTTCATGGTTTAAGCTTGACAGCATCTCAACTTCATTTCGGAACTCTTGCTCTCTTCGTGAACGAGTGGGATATATGCATTTGAATGCAGCTGTGCGATTCTGCCAACGTTTAGAGAGTTGACCTTTGTAGACCACACCAGATCCACCGACTCCTACACGAGTTTCTTGACTCTTGTATCCTGTGGCCAAGTTGACCGCCTTCAGTGGGATTAGACACCTCTCCAGGTTTTCATATCGGTTCATTCCTACGGTAATCGTTAAAGCAGCTTCGTGTTTCTGTGACTATATATAGACACAAAAGAGTTTATTTAGAAGTGCCAAACTATTATAGGCTTATAGCATTCAACTACAAAAATCCCTAAGAAATGAAATTTACTATTTAATGTTTATGTGGTTGACAATCAACTTAGCAAGTAAGAATTCATTTGAACTAAGTGGCCATAGATATGAGGCATTTATATCCCGTTCAAGGAAACAATACCTCTTGTCAAAATTAGTAACCAGAGCAATATAATTAAGAGAAATTAAATTGTTTTCTACTTTTTATGTCTACAAATGTTTCTACCCAATAAAATTATAACAAGTGTAAACATTCTAATTTTTTTTTAACTCACTCATTAGAGCTATATTATGAATATATTAAATAAAATTAAATTAAATGGTGATTTGTCATAATTCTAATGACAAATTAAATTAATTAATTAATTTAAATTAAATTAATTAATTAATAACAAAATAAATGGTGATTTGTCATAATTTTAATGGGTAAGAATAACTGTAGGCATAAAAGGTAAGCCGTAATTTAATTTGTCATTAATTAATTAATTAATGACAAATTAAATGGTGATTTGTCATAATTTTAATGGGTATGAATAATTGTAGGTATGAAAGGTAAGCGGTAATTTAATTTGTCATTAATTAATTAAAAAAACTTACCTGGATATCCAATGCTTCCTTGATCCTCTGGATGATGGTATCCATCTTAGGTCGATCCTTTGATTTGAAACTAATGCATTGATATGCAATTTTCTTAAACGTATTGAAAGAACGACTATCAATTTGAGTTCTTATAAATGGATCAATTATCTGGTCCAACCCATCCTCATAGTGGCGCCGGACCAAATTCATGAGAGTTTGTGGCTTACGATCTCCAATGCTCCTTGTATCATTAGCCAGCATCCCACTCAGTGTTTCAAAAAGCAGCACGCCAAACGAGTATACGTCTGATTGTTTCGTGAGGTTTCCAATTTCAAAATAATTGGGGTCCATGTAAAAGCTGTTACCGACATAAGTTGTATGTATGGTAATTAGCCTTGATCTAAAACCAAAATCACATATTTTGGCTTCCAAATTATCACCCAACAATATGTTTGTTGCTTTGATGTTTTTGTGTATTATTCTTCGGCTCTCTCCAGCACCCGAGTGCAGGTACTCGAGCCCTTTTGCTGCCCCTATGCAGATCTTTAGGCGTTGTTCCCATGTTAGGCAACGTCTTTTATTGGGGTCTTGGAGATGATCTTGAAGGCTTCCATTCATAGCGTATCCAAAAGCTATAACCATCTCATTATCTTCATCACAGTAGCCAATGAAAGGAATAATGTTTTCATGGTTGAAGCTTGAAATCATCTCAAGGTCATTACGGAATCCATCATGTCCTCTGAAATTACTTGGATATAAGCGTCTGAAGGCAGCTGTTTGGTTTTGCCAGCGTTTAGAAAGTTGTCCTCTATAGACATCAGCAAATTCACCATGTCCGATCACAGTTTCTGAACTAAAGTCTTGGGTGGCCAAGCGGATCTCCTTCAGTGGAATAAGTGACTTTGCTAGGTTTACACGTGAATTCGAAGAAGACATTCTCTTCTGATAATGGTGAGTATGTTTATTGATTATGGTTTGAGAATATAAGAAGAAACGAGTTGCTTAGAGATAATTATATCCGCCCCTTGCGCGTTATATTGGTCTATGGCGTAAAAATAAATAAATAAATATAAATAGTTGATTTATAGCTGGAATCAAGTTCGTATGCTATCAGTAGTTAGTCTTGTTTCTTTTAATACGACAATATACATCCACCTAACCTCGAAAATAATAGGAAACCAGATCCACCTAATATGACAATAGTCAACTAGAATCAAAGGCGTACAATACCCTACCACGTCTCAGTCTATGGAAAGGTCTACTACTTTAAACCTAGATTTACTAGTTTGACCATTTCATTTTTTTTTTTTTTTTGAGAAAATTGCAAAAATCGCCCACCATAATAGAAACTATATTCTTACTTTAATAAAATGACAAACTTCGTCCTTGTGTTATTTGGATATTATAAGGATCGTCCCTAAGTCTAATTACATTTTTACCTTTACATAAGTAAAATTACATTTTTACTTTTACCTATAGTTACATAAGTGGCCCTCTCACCCACATTCACCCCACCGTCTCTAGTTCAAATATTCGGAAACCACCATCATCTCCAACACTGCAACCACCATCATTTTCATTGGCTTAACTCGTATGTTTATTGTTAATTATCATCTTGATTGGCTTAACTTGCCTGTTTATTGTTAATTATAAAATCTAAATCAAGCCCTTCTAATTTAATTTTTCTGCATCTCTTTCTCTCTCATAATCATGTCAGCAAATTCGATAAGAGTTTCGGGTACCACATGAAGTTTGAAGATGAATGCAGGAAAGGGAAAAGGGAACATGGCGACGATAGGGAGGATACATGAAGATGAATTCACAGAGGGAGAACAAGTGTTAGATAAGAGTTCCAGGCAGGGCCGGTCCAAACGTATATGGGGCCCGGGGCGAAAATAAAAAAAAGGGCCCCTTACAAAAAAATATAATAAATATTCAAAAAAATATCATTTATTCTTCACTATAAACGCGTTCAATTAGCAATAACAAGCAAACCAAATTGTTTATCTTTTGAGCTAGTTTGAGTTTGAACCAATTTTAAGTCCTAAAAATCATTTAGGTAATAATTTTTTTATATATATATACACTATATAGCCAAGAAATTTTGGGCCCCCGGAGACGTGGGCCCTGGGTGGTCGCCCGGGTTGCCCACCGTCTGGACCGGCCCTGGTTCCAGGTGCCAGAGGAATTTTGAGTCAAAGTATGAGTTGGGGATGAAGATCGAAACAGGGCACTTTGGCCATACTTGTTGGGCAAGGGGAAAAAGGGATCTCTTACTAGGATCATCCTAGATTCTCCGCGGCAGCTTTCATTACTATTGATTCTAAATTTGTCGTTGAATATGTTGAGAGGATCTATACCCTCTTCTTTTTCATCTCTTGCCAATCTCACAACTCTTGATTTATCATTAAATTTCTTATTTGGCCCAATCCTTATGAACTTTGGTTCATTTTCTCATTTGCAGTCCTTACATCTTTCTAATAACAGTCTCGTTTCTTTTCTCCTTTTACAACTTGGAAACCATTCTCAGTTAATTGACTTTGATCTTGGATTCAATTCATTCTCTAGATCATTTCCAAGTGAACTAGGTCATTTAACAAATTTGAGGAGATTACTACTTAAAAACAATAATTTGGGCGATAATCTTTCTTCCAAATTCATACCGAATATCATCATTCTTGATGTATCAAGCAACAACTTATTTGGCAATCTTCCAGACCTCTCAACATTTCCAAACATTTCTGGTGTCACCTAAAACTTCTCAAACAGTCAATTCTCACTAGTACAAAATGACCTACAGACACACCAAAAAAGTGTGATCATATGCGTATAGTGACATTTTATTTTTTCACTGAAAGTATGACTGAAGGTGAAGCCATCGTATGGTCTTATGGTCACTTTAAAATATAGTGTCAGTATTATATGAAAACATGTGGTCGTATTATAAAAGTGTGGCAAATGTGTACGGAATTTTGTTCCCTCAACATCCAATATTGCATCTTTAAACCGCCAATAGACACATTTATTTAGTAATTATGGTGACTGTATATCACCAACTTGCGACATTCATGATATTTTAATGTAGTTGTTTTCTTTTATATTGTCACACGGTTTAAGTTTTGTTAAGACTATTGTGTATTTTTTATAAACATGTAATTACGGTGATCATGACCATGTTTGCTTAATGGCCACATGTAATTAATTCCATAAGTGGCGACTTGCTAATAATTAGTCAGAAAAAACAATCAATTTTTGTAGCCTATCGTATAGAGACACACAATTAAGTGCAATACAATCATAAGTATTATCAAGACACATATTTTGTTAAAATTAAGGACTATTCAGTATCATATTAAGACTATTGGGTATATTTTAGATACATATAATTACGATGAACATGACCATGTTCGGTAAATGGACACGTATAATTTTTTTTGTAAGTGACGATTTGATTGTATTTACTCACAACAAAAATCAATTATCGTATTTATTTGCCGCATAAATTGTTTTTAATGTTGTTAATGTTTAACTTAGTCACAAAAACTTTAGAATAAACATCATTTTAAAACAACTGTAGACTCATAATTCTTGTATATTATAACTATTGTTAACCATTTAGCCACACATTAAAAAATGATGTAAAGTAACCATTGTATAATTTTAGAGACATCGAAAACCTATAAAATATGGCCAAATTTATATTAAAGCCACTTTAATTTAATATTTATTGTTACTTATTCTACATTGTAGACATATAAAAATAATTTAAATTAAAGTAACCAAACCCAACAATATGAAACAAAAGCAAAATTCATAATTTGATATTGGTAATAATTGAAATCCAAATCCATACATTAAATTCGTAATTAAAATACCAAAAAAAAATGTCCTAATTTCAAGAATTTAAATAATGGTAAAAAAATCAAACACATCATAAACCAAAACCTAAACATAACTAGGCATTCTTCTTATTTGTATTGTTCCTTATCTTGTTGAGAAGATCATCAAATGATATGTAAGTTGGTTTCCTTTTCTTTGAGTTTTGATATTGATGTTCTTGATGTGATATAATTTCTAGTACATATAACAACATTGAAACAAAAAACAAGTTCATCAAAAACTTAGTATACTACTTTATGAAGAAAATAAAATGTAATGCACAAAGTAGTGAACATAATTAAACAAACCTTTGACTCGGTTTGCAGAAGGTATTTTAGCCATGGAACAAAACTTTTATATGCATCCTCAACTAATGTGAATTCTCCAGTTTTATGGGGGTAGAAATGCATGTTTTATTACCACTTCATCAGCGGAAACTTTATTGCAATCATCTTGTAGAGGAACTGAATGAATTGTCTTTCTGATGATAAGTGAACAGTACCATAAGCAACGATGTTCCTTTTATACAAATATGATAGACTACACTTGATTAGCTACAATGATTAGTAATATTAGAATCAGAGAAAAGAAGACAGAGATATATATTCAACATGTACAAAACACTGACCTGGTGAAGGGGTTTATTTGGTAAAATTGTTGGTATGTCAGGATTGATAGTGGCAGTCTTAGACTCAACAACTTTTATGGTGGGTTTTGTATTTGCCTAATATAAAGATTTAAGACATATATGTAAAATTATATTTTAATGTAAAAGATAAATTAAAAGTATTGAAAACTGTAAAGTTAGTATATACTATTGTTGTAGATTTCATGGAAATCAATTGTGTATCCGGAGTTGCAGTTGTAGAGTTGGTTTCAGCTTGTTTCTTGGTGGGTTTTGCAATAATCTAAATAAGTTAAAGTCCCAAGTGAAAAAACAGAAATTAGTACCAAAAAAATTATATCAATGATGATCTTATGAGATGATAACATACTGGTGTTATAGATTTTGATGGTTCCTTGGTTTTGAGACTAACACGAGTCGTTTCACTACTTTCAAAAATCTTGTCACTTGAAATACCCTAGAAAATATAAAGAAACAAGGAAAATATCTAAAAGAAATGCAATTTACAAGTAACATTGACAATAGAAGTTGTTAATAAGATTACTTACAACTGTATGAGACAGATTTGGAAAGTCAGCTCCTTTTGCATTAAAATGAGTCAAAACTAGATTTAGTGATTGATCTTGTTCATTAAGATTTGTAGACAAAGCCTTGAGTTCATCATCTTTTTTCTCAAGCTCAAGTTTTCCATTATGCAGTGCAACTTTAAGATCTTTTATTTCTTCCTTAGATGATCCTTTGCGATGAGGAACATTGAAATATTTGTTGTAAGTGACATCCGTGCCGACACCCTTTAAAAATCCGCCCTTTTCCTTGCCAAAAACTAAGGTCATGGCATTTGTGCCTGGTTCAACATTTACTTATCCTTATTTTATCTGCTTTTCTTGTTCCATCTAGCACACAAAATATTAATAATTATTCTCATAATAAAACTGATTAAAATCTTTAAAGTAATAGTAATAAAAAAGTTTATTGAAGTTACTAGTTTATTCGCCACGAGTTTAACATCTTCATCCTTAAATTCTCATTTACTTTCACGTCCTTTACACCACATAATTGACCTTGGGGGCATTTCTTCATTTGAAGTCACCTTCTCTTCAGTCTTTATAAAGAAATTTAAATTGTAAACAATATAAAGTAAAATTATGTTAAGTACAATGCTATGAAGGTAATATAATATGGTCACATAGCTAAAAAAAGCTTACCAACTTCTGCCTAAGAGTAGTATACCCCCACTCGTCCCATCCGATGAGCATACTTTGACATCTTTCGCGCTTTGATAGTTTTTTGTGACACAACCTGTTAAAAAAAAGACTTTTTCAAGAACTTTTTGGTAATTCTATGATAAATAAATGAAGAGTTTTAGGGAAAAATGTGACATCCCCAAAATCACGGCCAGAAAAGACCGATTTTGTTTATGCTTTATAAAAATCAAAGTACTTCTTTCCATAAAAATGCTGCGGAATTTGTTCCCAGAAAAACACGATAAATACGTTATGAAAACAGTTTTGAAGAAATGTATTTTATTTATGTTAAAATGTTTGGGATGTCATCGTCAATACAAAAAAATAAGCATAAACAGAACTTACATTTATTTACACTAGTGATCTACATCTCTTTAATCTCTCAGTGTAATGTGACTTCAAATCAACACCTGTGATGTAAATAAGCTGAGTGGGTCAGGTTGGGAAACTGGTGAGTACATAGGGTTTTCAACCCACAATAATATAATTATTATGTTTAAACAACCAAACAATCAACCCAATTACCTATCCCCATTATCTTCTTTTAGTCTTCCCTAGAGATATTATCTCAAGGGTCATCTCCTATATCATATTTACTTCTCATCTCCTTACATCGTATTTCCTTATATGATTGTTCCTACGAACATTACCTAAGGATCATCGCCTACATTGCATAGACAATACTAATTCGGGGATTACTCCGTCAGTATGTGTCTAGCAAGGGTTTGGGTATCATCGTATGATTACGGAGCCACAACATCGCCTGGACTTGTAAATCATGATAAGGGTTAGTCTATCATCACATGAATACATAGCCACAACATCGCCTGGACTCGTAGATCATAATAAGGGTTAGACTATCATCGCATGAATACATAGCCACAACATCGCCTGGACTTGTACTTCATAATAAGGTTTAGACTATCATCGCATGAATACGTAGTTACAACATCGCCTGAAATCGTAATTCATCACCTACAGGTTATGAGCCTGCTGGTGTTTCCACGGGGTTGTCTATAATAGTCCGTGGTCACCATCTATACTCTGGTAGATAACTACATCTCCAAATTATTAGACAAGGTTTTCGTATCCTACATCACCGATTCATAATCACCTATTTATCCTCACCTAATTATCATCACCTATCTCTCATTATTTTATTTCATCACTCACCAACTATTTCATTGTAACAACCCGAAATTTGTATCACTGCTTGTAAGCCCTTTTCATAACTCATTTCGATAATCCAATCGTCGTTTCCAATTTCGTTTCCGATTCCGTCATTTAATTAAGTCATTAATGTGTATTTTATTTTATGACTCAATGGGTGTCCTAATGCCTTTAGAACTCATTCTAACATCTCATATTAGTGATTGGAACATTTCTAGAATCAACCACATCGAGTTACGGCTACTTAATCGGGTGCGACCAAAAGCCACGTCTAACGCCGATATCGGGTAGAATTCCACCGTGTCCCGAACTTGGACACTATTTAAAGGAAGCTAAGCTTCCATTTGAAGCTTTTTCCCTCTCTCACAACTCTCTCTCTCTCTCTCTCTAACTTCTCTCCTCAAACAAGATTCATGGTCCAAAAACATAGAATTAAGGCCCCATATCTTTGAGGTAACTTCCCTAACTTGTTATACAACCCCTCTAGCCTTCAAATTCGAGTTTAAACCATGGATTAGGACCATCATCATGAGTTTACGGCCCTAGAACAGTCCTAGGCCGTGAAATCATATAGATGGGGTTTTTGAGCAACAAAACGCTTCCAAACCACAATTAGACCTTAGATATGGCTAGATGACTTCATGGAATGGACTTGGAATGCCTTAAACATGGTTTTTGAAGAGTAAAAATGAGTTTACTGCCCAAGAGCATGCTTGGGTCCTAAACTCCTCATTCATGGGGAGTAAACTCTTTTTCTTGTGTTATAAAGTCATATAAACACACCAATAGCCTTTGAATAAATCCTAGAATCATGTAAAAATAGTTTGGGGACCTTAAACATGTCAAACACCCTCCAATTAGGTGTTTACGGCCATGACACCCCAAAAATATGTTCCAGGGTCGTAAACTCCTAAAGATGAGTCATTTGGTGCCCTAAATTCATACCAAGGCTTGTAAAAATTATTGGAATCACATATGATTAAGCTAAGACCATTAAATCATCAATCTAAGGGGTATAGGAGTTTACAGCTGTAAACTCCCTTTTGTGATGTTATTGGTGATTTAATTCCCATCCCATGCCTTAGATAAAATTGTACCAACTCTTCCCAAGTGTTATTGACCAATTTAGCACCATAAAACCCCCGAACCATGAGTTCACGGCTGTGAACTCATGTGTGTATATTGTATAGGGCAATAAACTCCCTAAAGACTGTACTCTTGAAGAGTAAACTCAATTCCCAAGTCCCACACATCAATACACGTCCATAGATGTCACCCGGGTCACTCCAAACACTCGTTTTGAAGTGTTTTCGCTCATTGGAGTGTAATATCATATATAATTAGAGTTTATAAATATAATTAGATATATTTGTATATCATTTCATAATCCATAGGAATCTTGCACGTTCGCGAACCCAGAATTGACATTTAGGAACCAAACCGACGCGTTTCTCAATCGGTGAGTTCATACCCCTACCCTTTTTCAATGGTTTTTAAATGTTTTCAGGGGACGGGGGGGGGGGGGGGGGGAATACAAGCAAAAGTACAATAATATCTTGTACTTAAATTCGTTATTTCATTTAAATGGTTTCATAATTCGCACACTTTTAAGAATTGAAAACCTACTAACAAACTGTTTTAACTTGTAGAATTGTTTGTTCAAACGATTTCAATTCTTATTATTTACTGTTCTGTTTCACAATCGATTGTTCACACTTGTATTGATAGAGATCATAAAACATTGTAATGTCTGTAATAGAACACCCTAGGCTCGAGTATAAAAGATAGACACCATAAGAAAACATAAAACATTTGTAATGTCTTTAATAAAACACCTAGGCTCGAGTGTAAAGGACAGGCTCCATTAGAACTTAGTTAGTCATAGATACTACTTGCCCTAGGCACGAAAAGTAAAGAGTAATCTTAAAGATTGGAGACATGTCCTTTGTAACACGTCCCGTGGCACGAGAGTGGAGGACTACCCCTGTAACCAGAATCTCCGAGCAGAGGAGAGCGTGACTTGAGTGTATAGATCTATACGGGACTTACAATCCCGCACCTGGCTGCTAGCTACAGCTGAACCGAAAGGTTCAAGGGTGATGAAAGTTATAAAAAGGATACTGGCCACGACCCGAGTCATATCTAGTCTGAAGTATGGTTAAGGACTCGCAATCAAGATTATGAACACGTTATACTTAATTATTAGTTTTATATATGTGTTAAAACTAATGTACATAATCATAATCGGTAACAATTCACACACACACACACAGGTAGGAAAATATGGAATTTTCCTTGGGATAACATTGAACATAATCAGAATCCGTAACAACTGACACACACACAGGTAGGAAAATATGGGATTTTCCTGTGGATAACATTGAACATAATCAGAATCGGTAACAATTCACACACACACACAGGTAGGAAAATATGGGATTTTCCTGGGGATAACATTGAACATAATTAGAATCGGTAGCAATTCACACACATACACACACAGGTAGGAAAATATAGGATTTTCCTGGGTAACAGTAGTACGTAGCTAGAAAGTGTAACAATTTGAATAACTAAACTTTACAATTCACAAGAGCAATTATGATTTCAGTGTACATCTTTTACATTAAAATTTGGAATTGGTAAACATTACTTTTAAGAAAATATGGGATTTTCTTGGATAACCGCTTTTTCAGGAAATCAAAGGAACTCGTGCATTTTCAGAAAACTAACCGCTTATGAACTCACCACCTTTATGCTAATTTTCAAACCACTTGTATTCTCAGGTCCGCATTAGACAGGTACCCGACGATCTCTTTTGGCGAAGACGGAGTGTGTAGAAGAATCGTCTCATTTTGTTCATATATACTATGTATCATACTTGTACAATTTGCTTTTGAAACAAATGTAAACTTTTATATATGTAATGTAATGGTTTTCTACTTTGCTTACTATGTGCATTGGATTTGATACTCAACGTGGAGTCCGCCCCGGAAATGTTTCCGCCTTTGGTTTTCGGGGTGTCACATGTATCTACCCATGTTTTATCCCAACATATTTGTAGATATAAAATAAATATATAGTTTAAATCATTTAAAACATGTATAAATCATTCATCCAGCATAGACAACAAGTATTCAGATAATATGCACACATAGCACGTAATGTATGTAAAATACTTCATATCTATGTGTATGATGAAGGTAACTATGCACTCACTTGATTAGGTGGTGACTCAGCACTCGGACAGCAGTTCGATACTCTCAAAACAACTTTCCTTTGATAAAACCTAGTATCAATATGACTAGGGTTTAGTCTAACTTTAACCGCGACTAATTAATAGTCTAGGTATTATTATTATTATATAAGCGTGAAATAACACTCAATATAACTCATAATAATAGCCCAAACAATTATTTTAAGGTCCTAATAATGTTACTATAATTAATTAGAAGCTATATTAAAACTAGCGTAGGCGTAGCTCACTTACAACGGTTTTTTCGCAAAACCGGGCTTCCCTGGAGCAGCGTTTCCCGACCCGAAAGGCTCTTTTCTCGGAGCCGTCGGGCGCTCCGGGGCTTCCGCCTTGTTCTAGGGAGTTACCCTAGGCTTTGGGGGGTTAGGGAGGCTTAGAGAGAGAAAGAGAGTTTAGAGAGAGAAAGAAGAGGGTTGAGGGGTGAGGAAATGAGGGAACCCGACACCTCTATTTATAGGGTGAAATCCTGATGGACTCGCCGAGTCAGTTTACTAACTCGCCGAGTCAGTGCCACGTGTCATCACCTGATGGCGTTCCTTGGGGAGAAATCCTTGGCCCATATTCAGCCACGTCACCCTTTTTGCAGCAGCACCCTGCTGACTTCTAAACCCCGTAACTTTCGCATACGAGCTCCGTTTTTGACGTTATTTATATCCACGCGTAGGTAAAATCAAGATCTACCACTTTTGTTTAGACTCTGTCGGCTAATTCTCGACCGATCTCAAATTTAACAGTAGGAGGCGTTTAGACTATTAAATGACCGCGAAGAATCCATAACTCCTTCATACGGACTCCGTTTTCGTCCATTTTTTACTGTTGAGTTCCTATTAATGAGATCTTCAACTCTCATTTAGGTCACGTCAGCCAGAAACCGCTCGAACTAAAATTCGAGTTTCGGGTTGTACACTTCTAAGCCGAATCTTAGAAAAATCATAACTTCTTCATACGAAGTCAAATTTGGGCGTTCTTTTTATGGATTTTCTCAGTTTAACATATTCTACGACTTGGTTAAGATTATTTATTCTCAATAATCCTTTGTTGAAAAGTCATTTTCGACACTTATTGTCTCTAAATTGACTAGCCCGGATTTACGGGCGTTACAATTATCTCCCCATTAGGATGATTACTTCCCGGAATCATCAATGAAACATGATTGTATAATGACTCCATACATTATCTCTTCATCCTAGGTATTAACTGTAACTTCTATGTTGCTTTGAACGACTATCTAACTCTTGGACTCCTTGACTGCAGGCGGTGCACGGTCTTGCACCTGTCCTTAGACTTTCAATCGCGACCTTCTTTCTTTATCAGAGAATCGTTCTTCTTCTTAACAAACTTAGGATAAGTGAATTTGATTACTACAATTGACCGATGCATCATATTCTAATGACCTATCATCGTATGTAGCAATGCTTAGACTCAGGTCTCTTAGAGTCAAATTCCGTAATGGAATATGCCTTCCTTCATGGTCTAATGTGATATGATCACATTTTAACATGTAGCATTTCTAGCTACCAAAATCTTTAACAACGAGCGCGATACTTCTATTGATCGCTTTGATTTCAATCTTTTGGTTTAAGTTGGACACTACATCAAACTTGGTTCTCTGAACTACGTAACCTACTCATCGTAGTCAGACTCAATGTGATATGACCACTAGGGTCGAGATAACAACAATCTTCTTAGTCTTTACCGAAACAATGGTAACGACATACGAAATCAATTACCAGCTTCTTGGTAACCTTGTGACTTTCCCTGATTCAAGTGTGAGCCTGTGCTTCCGGTAGTATAGGCCTCTACTACCATTCACACCTACACATACTCGTCCTAAGTATTGTCTCGCAGTTTTCCAAGTTATTATCACAAAAACGATTTTTTTAACACATAAAAATGTGTCCAAACAATCACAAAAGTTTCCCTAGACTCTACTAGGACTTCTCCTATGCGTATCTTCAATCATCAATTCTGCTTCAGCTCGGTGGAAATGCCATACGATGGGTCAACTTCATGAATTTCGCCAATCATTCCATTATACTGCCAATCGAAGGTGTACTTCGGACGTACTGTACTCCTCTAAACGTACTGCATGACATATTCTAAAGGCAAGATACCACTCTTATTATATCTTCCGATATGTGTCATTCACTATTGTAAGCCTTTTCATTTCCTCCACTTACTCAATTCTCCATGAGTCCTTATCATGACATTCTATTCTCCAAAGCAAGCGTTTGGTGTATAGAGACGAGAATATAGATAGAGGAAGAATTAGATGCGTATTCCTTCTTATTACTCCAAAAAGTTACATGCCAGTTCTAATATCGTAACTAAACGTTTAGAAACTTGAGCACATAAAATTTCCAGATCCGGTCGGCAACAGACCATATATCCGATTGCATATCATAAATCATTTAGCACATAAAAGCATGTTAGAAATTTTCTCTAAATAAGCTAGTTCTTGTGTCTATTCAGGTGTATTACCTAAATTTTATTAGACACACTCCTCACATCCTAGTTCGCTTAAACTAATACTTGATAACAACTGTGACATCCCCAAAATCACGGCCAGAAAAGACAGATTTTGTTTATGCTTTATAAAAATCAGAGTACTTCTTTTCATAAAAATGTTGCGGAATTTGTTCCCAGAAAAACACGATAAATACGATATCAAAACATTTTCGAAGAAACGTATTTTATTTATGTTAAAACGTTTGGGATGTCATCGTCAATACAGAAACATAAGCATAAACGGAACATACATTTATTTACACTAGTGATCTACATCTCTTTAATCTCTCAGTGTAATGTGACTTCATATCAACACCTGTGATGTAAATAAACTGACTAGGTCAGGTTGGGAAACTTGGTGAGTACATAGGGTTTTCAACCCACAATAATATAATTATTATGTTTAAACAACCAAACAATCAACCCAATTACCCATCCCCATTATCTTCTTTTAGTCTTCCCTAGAGATATTATCTCAAGGGTCATCTCCTATATCATATTTACTTCTCATCTCCTTACATCGTATTTCCTTATATGATTGTTCCTACGAACTTTACCTAAGGATCATCGCCTACATTGCATAGACAATACTAATTCAGTGATTACTCCCTCAATATGTGTCTAGCAAGGGTTAGGGTATCATCGTATGATTACAGAGCCACAACATCGCCTAGACTTGTAAATCATGATAAGGGTTAGTCTATCATTGCATGAATACGTACCCACAACATCGCCTGGACTCGTAGATCATAATAACGGTTAGACTATCATCGCATGAATACATAGCCACAACATCTCCTGGACTCGTACTTCATAATAAGGTTTAGACTATCATCACATGAATACGTAGTTACAACATCGCCTGAACTCGTAATTCATCACCTACGTGTTATGAGCCTGCTGGTGTTTCCACGGGGTTGTCTATAATAGTCCGTGGTCGCCATCTATACTCTAGTAGATGACTACATCTTCAAATTGTCAGACAAGGTTGTAGTATCCTACATCACCGATTCATAATCACCTATCTATCCTCACATAATTAATATCACCTTCCTATCTTCACCTATCTCTCGTTATTTTATTTCATCACTCACCAACTATTTCATATACCCATGTTTTATCCCAACATATTTGTAGATATAAAATAAATATACAGTTTAAATCATTTAAAACATGTATAAATCATTCATCCAGCATAGACAACAAGTATTCAGATAATATGCACACATAGCACGTAATGTATGTAAAATACTTCATATATATGTGTAAAATAAAGGTAACTATGCACTCACTTGATTAGGTGGTGACTCAGCACTCGGACAACGCTTCGATACTCTCAAAACAACTTTCCTTTGATAAAACCTAGTCTCAATATGACTAGGGTTTAGTCTAACGTTAACCGTGACTAATTAATAGTCTAGCTATTATTATTATTATTATTATTATTATTATTATTATTATTATTATTATATAAGCGTTAATTAACACTCAATATAACTCATAATAATAGCCCAAACATTTATTTTAAGGTCCTAATAATGTTACTATAATTAATGAGAAACTATATTAAAACTAGCGTAGGCGTAACTCACTTACAACGGTTTTTTCGCAAAACCGGGCTTCCCTGGAGCAGCGTTTCCCGACCCGAAAGGCTCTTTTCTTGGAGCCGTCGGGCGCTCCGGGGCTTCCGCCTTGTGCTAGGGAGTTACCCTAGGCTTTGGGGGGGTTAGGGAGGCTTATACAGAGAAAGAGAGTTTAGAGAGAGAAAGAAGAGGGTTGAGGGGTGAGGAAATGAGGGAACCCGACACCTCTATTTATAGGGTGAAATCCTGATGGACTCACCGAGTCGGTTTACTAACTCGCCGAGTCAGTGCCACGTGTCATCACCTGATGGCGTTCCTTGGGGAGAAAGCCTTGGCCCATATTCAGCCACGTCACACTTTTTGCAGCAGCACCCTGCTGACTTCTAAACCCCGTAACTTTCGCATACGAGCTCCGTTTTTGACGTTCTTTATATCCATGCGTAGGTAAAATCAAGATCTACAATTTTCGTTTAGACTTCGTCGGCTAATTCTCGACCAATCTAAAATTTAACAGTAGGAGGCGTTTAGACTGTTAAATGACCGCGAAGAATTCGTAACTCCTTCATACGGACTCCGTTTTCGTCCATCTTTTTACCGTTGAGTTCCTATTGATGATATCTTCAGCTCTTATTTAGGTTGCGTAAGCCAAAAACTGCTCGAACTAAAATTCGAGTTTTGGGCTGTACACTGCTAAGCCGAATCTTAGAAAAATCATAACTTCTTCATATGAAGTCAGATTTGGGCGTTCTTTTTATGGATTTTCTCGGTTTAACATATTCTACGACTTGGTTAAGATTATTTATTCTAAATAATCCTTTTTCGAAAAGTCGTTTTTGACACTTATTGTCTCTAAATTGACTAGCCCGGATTTACGGGCGTTACAAAAAAGTGGTAACATTAAACTCTTCAGAATGCGTACATGTCACGAATTCATTCAAATCATCTTTTTTAGTAATTATTGCATGATATCGAACAGGGATTTCTCCAAGATTTTTGGAATTCCTAGATGTGGCTTTATGTAAGCTGTATACAATTTCCTTCTGAAGTTTCGTAGAAGGATACCAATCCTATTCATCATAAACTGTTTTCCAGTTTCATCAGCTTCAAAATAGTGCTTAAATGAAACAATAATGAATTTGTTAGTATTTAATACATGATTTGTAATTAAAATATGAGATGCAGTTAAAAAAAGTGAAATTTTTTTTTACTGTAATCTCTTGCCAAAGTTTGTCCTTCACTTCCGTTTTTACTTTCTTCTAGCAAAGAGCACTTAATACCACCTTCTCACAGACAAGATCTCCCAAATAACTAACAAACACTGCATTATTCTTCCCTATAAACTTACCGAATTAATCAAACTTGACACGCTTTTTTCTACCAACATAATTGACATACTCGGTCTTCAGCTTTGACAATTGAGTTAGACCCCTCTTCCTAGGTGACCTTGTGGGAACTGTGCTTTGGATTTCTTCTTCCAAATCTAAATGGATATTGTAGTTAATGTCCTTATTTTCACCATCTTCTGTGTCCGATTCATAAACTTGGGTTCCATCATCTTGCTCATATTCCATATCATAGGCGGGGATATCCTCATGTTGTTCCTTGTTCACCTCCATGATTCTTCTGTTTACATGAAACATATGAAATAAGATTGATTATTTATATGTTTAATGAAAAGGTATGAGTAACTTATAATTACATACAAAATTTCACATACACATTTCATCGAACATTTGGTGTGTAACAAGCACAATAATATGAAGAATCAAAATTTTTCTATTTAATGTATAATCCCCTAATCAATACAATCAATAACATTGAGACCATACACAAACAATATACTTACAGCAAAAATGCGTGATGAATGTTGTCCAATGATGAACTGTTATAATCCAACTGGGATATAACCTAGAGAAAAACCATACAATGGTTGAAAAAATCAAAGTCTTTTAAATATTACATTGTGAGTACATCCAAAATTGAGGGTTGTTACCAAATTCACCTGAATTTCCTTGATATGATGGATTGATCTTCATAGTTTTGACACTGAGATAGATGAATAATTCCCGCCTTGATTTGGAGCCCAAAACAAAATGGAAAAAATGTATGCCTCCCATTATATTTGCTTAATTTTAATTGACGAATTCAAATGTTTTCCAAATTTTGATATGATAGTGAACCCACACGATGAGAAGAATAAATCATGGTTTGGAAACATGTTCTGGCTTTTGAAACATTATTACGAGTTATTTGATATTAATAGAAATGTTACAAATTGGTCCTTGTAAATTAACAATTTTACGTTAGAATACAACTATATGGCTATTGGAAATAAAAAATATTTAACATTTAATTATGTATATACAATGGGAAAATAGTATAATAAAATAGAAATAAGAATAAGGTCTAGCTAGCTTACTAATTTTTCCGTGTGAACACTTTGTTAAGATTTATTTTATTTTATTTTATATTAAGTCAGAAAAAATCCATACACCAACTATATACCCATTGTGGTCCTAAATTCATACCACCACCCCTACCTGACATTGTAAAGATCAACCTGTACCACCAATCGACTACCTGGAACCCATACACCTACTATAAACCCATTGTGGTCCTAAACCCATACCAACACCCCTACCCGACATTGTAATGATCAACCCGTACCACCAACCGACCACTTGGGACCCATACACCTACTATAAACCCATTTTTTGTCCTAAACCCATACCAACACCCTTATCTGACATTGTAATGATCAACTCGTACCACCAACTGACCACCTGGGACCCATACTCCTACTATAAGCCCATTATGGTCCTAAACCTGTACCAACACCCCTACCTAGCATTGTAATGATCAACCTGTACCAACACCCCTACATGACCTAGTAATGGTCAACCCATACCACCAACTGACCACCTAGGACCCGTACCCGTATTATAAACCCATTTTGGTCCCAAACCCGTACCAACACCCTTACATGACCTAGTAATGGTTAACTCGTACCACCAACCGACAACCTGCCACTCGTACCCCTATTATAATCCCATTTTGGTCCCAAACCCATACCAACACCCTTACATGACCTAGTAATGGTCAACCCGTACCACCGACCGACCACCTGGAACCCATACACCTACTATAAACGCATTGTGGTCCTAAAACCGTACCAACACCCCTACCTAACTGTAACACCACAAAAATTTGAACAATTTTCACTTTTGAAAACCATGAAATATAGTTTGCATTCATAAATAAAAACATTGTATCAACATTGTATCAGTATAAAACCCCAAGATCAAAATGTTTAAACTCCAATGTGCGTATGTACGAGTCATGTCGGCGCCTTCCCGCGATCATCACTAGTACCTGAAACACATAACACATAACACTATAAGAATAAATGCTTAGTGAGTTCCCCAAAATAACACATATAGCACATACACCTTTCCAGGCCTTAGGACCTTCCGATCCAAGTATCTCAGAGGATTTCCATCCCAGACTCTGTTGACCTTCCGGTCCTTATCATCTTGACCTTCCGCACCACATCATGCTCATATCACATAACATATCACATATAACTTACATCACATATACATCATACACATAAGACCCTTCGGTCACATATAATTACCCCATCGGGTAAGGCATAGTGAGAAGACTCACCTCAGACGTCTCGTAAATCTCTAGCTTAGTAGAAGTATTGCCTAGCCTCCGCCTATTCACACAAATTAAATACCCTCAGAAACATAACACTCAAGGCTAGACTCGACTCTCTGTTGTCACCCTCAGAAGGGTAAAAGACTATTTTACCCCCCTCTTGACTCAAGGACCCCATTGTTGACCAAACCCTAAAAGTCAAAAAAAGTCAACGGTCAACTTTGACCCAACTCGCCGAGTACACTCCGGTGACACAGCGAGTACACACATGTCCACTAACTCTTTGCCCTACTTGATACGTCGATTCCTACCCTATGGTCGACGAGTCACACCTGGCATGAATCGCGGGGCTACCCTGACTTAACTCGCCGAGTCTCAAGACCAACTCGGCGAGTACCGCCTTTAACTCCAGCCTTTTAACCCCCTTCTAACTCACTGAGTTATCCCCTAACTCGGCAAGTCTACTCACTGAGTGATCTGCGTGGACCTTGACCCTACTCGTCGAGTCTTAAGAAAAACTTGGCGAGTTCATGCCATGCACAGACTCTATTGACCTTCTGTGGTCAGATCTGTGCCCCTAATCCATAGATCTGGCCTTCCCAAGCTTTAATGTCACGTCAAGTCTGAATCTTGATGCTTATAACTCAACCAATAGGCATCAAATGGTGATTTTGTCCCAAATACCTTAACCCAAGGTCATGACCTCCATTGTTCTTCATAAAGCTTGAAGAATAAGGCTCTCTGGACCTCTGTGGGTCTAGGTACAAAGCCTCATCTCCAGAAGGGACTATTTGGACCTCAAATCAACTTAGTCAAGGGTACAAGAAACGCTAAAACCACATATCCTTCCCAAAACAGAAGAAGAGTCGAAATAATACCTCAATTAAATGATCTTAGCTTTTAGTCCTTAGAATAGCAACCTCTTTTTCTTTCCCTTGGCTAGAACCTCCTTGTCCTTACTAAATGACACCACAATGATCAACAATGGTCACTCCTTGCTTCTCAAACGATCTGAGACTCTCTCTCGGGGGGGGGGGGGGTAGTAGCCGCAATGGATGGCCATAAGGGCCTTTAGATAGGTCCCAAGCCCTGGAAATTAGGGCTTCACCAAACAACGTGGACTCGCCGAGTACACGAATGGACTCGCCGAGTTCGGACATGAACTAGAATGAACATCCGCGTCCCTACTCGACGAGTCTTCGCGCCAACTCGCCGAGTTCCTCCACAAACTCCAAAAATTAAACGAATAAAATAATATACCTGGGAGTCCGGATGTTACAACTCTCCCCCACTAGAATCAGACTTCGCCCTCGAAGTCTCATTCTGAAAACAACTCCGGATGCTGCTCACGCATCACACGCTTCGGCTCCCAAGTAAGCTCCGACCCTTTCCGATGCTGCCACTGGACCTGAACAAGAGGCACTTCCTTGTTCCTCAGGACCTTGATCTTTCGATCCCGAATCAACACAGATTTTTCAATGTAGTTCAGTTCCACATCCACCTGAATATCCTCCAATGGAACCACCGCCGACTCGTCGGCTATACACTTTCTCAGCTGCGACACATGGAAGGTATCATGAATCTAGTCCAACTCCGTAGGTAACTCCAAACGATACGCTACCGTGCCCACGCTCGCGATCACTCTCAATGGCCCAATATATCGGGGCCCCAACTTGCCCCTCTTCTTGAATCGGATCACTCCTTTCCAAGGATATACCTTCAGGAGCACGAAATCACCAACCTAAAACTCGAGCTCAGATCGTCGCCTATCCACATAACTCTTTTGGCGACTCTGAACGGTTAGCAACCTTTGTCGGACCTGCTGAATCTGCTCAGTCATCTGAAGCACGATCTTTGTACTTCCAATCACACACTGCCCTACTTCTCCCCAGCAAATGGGGGTCCGACACCTCCTCCCATACAACAGCTCAAAGGGTGGCATACCAATGCTCGAATGATGGCTGTTGTTGTAGGAAAACTCCGCTAAGGGCAAATACGTGTCCCACTCCCGCCGAAATCTAGCACACATGCTCGAAGCATGTCCTCGAGTGTTTGAATCGTCGGCTCACTATGTCCGTCAGTCTGTGGGTGGTATGCAGTACTAAAATGCAACTTCGTACCCAACTCCTCATGGAATTTCTTCCAAAATCTGGAAGTGAAACGCACATCTCAATATGAGACAATCGAGATTGGCACTCCATGTCGCGATACCACCTCTCTCATGTTCAATTCTGCCAGCCTCTCAGCAGAAGAGCTCTCACTGATGGCAAGGAAGTGAGCGCTCTTCGTCAACCTGTCCACAATCACCCAAATTGCATCGACACCCCTAGCAATCCTCGGCAACTTGGTGATAAAATCCATGGTGATCTGTTCCCACTTCCACTCGGGAACCTCCAATGGCTGCAACTTACCATGTGGATGCTGGTGCTCAGCCTTAACCTTGCGACAGGTTAGGCACCTCTCAACGAACCACGCGACGTCCCTCTTCATACAAGGCCACCAATATTCCATGTTCAGATCCAAGTACATCTTAGTGGCACCGGGATGGATTGAGAACTTCATTCTATGCCCCTCCTCCATCAAAATGGTACGCTTTCCGTCCTCAAACGGTACCCAAATCTATCCCTGAAAAGTTATAAGCCCTCGGTTATCGGTAATGAACTCCAATACTTGACCGATAACTCGCTCCCTCTTCTGGTTTTCCGGTCTCACGGCCTCGGCCTGGGCTCCTCGGATGGTGTCCAACATCGGAGTCATCACTGTCAATCTCATACAAATATCTTGCATCGGAACACTCTCCACCCTACGACTCAGGGCATCGGCTACCACATTAGCCTTACCCAGGTGATACGGGATCTCGCAATCATAATCCTTTACCACATCCAACCATCTCCTCTGACGCATATTCAGGTTGGGCTGATCCATCAAGTACTTCAGGCTCTTATGATCTGTGTAAATGGTACATCGGACTCCATACAGATAGTGACACCAGATCTTGATGGCGAACACTACTGCCCTTAACTCCAAATCGTAGGTAGGATACCTCACCTCATGAGGCTTCAGCTGCCTCGATGCATACACTATCACATGCCCCCTCTGCATAAGCACTGCTCCCAACCCTGATATCGACGCATCACAATATACCACAAAATCCTCCATTCCCTCCGGAAGGGCTAACACCAGGGCTTCGCATAGCCTCTGGCGAAGTGTCTCGAAGGAGGCTACTGCTCTGGACCCCAAGCAAAAGCTACACCCTTCCGGGTCAATTTAGTTAGTGGCACGGGGATCTTGGAGGAATCCCTGATAAACCTTCGATAATAGCCTGCCAGTCCTAGGAAACTCCTGATCTCTGTTGGTGACCTCGACACCTCCCAACTCATCACCGCCTCAATCTTGGCCGGGTCGACCAATAACCCTTTATGGTTAACGAGATGTCCCAGGAACTGGACTTCTCGCAACCAGATATCACACTTGGAGCATTTGGCATAAAGCCTCTCCGATCTGAAAACCCCGAGGACCTCCCTCAAATGCTCCTCATGCTGCTCTCTAGATCTCGAATACACCAAAATGTCTTCGATGAATACGATCACCGAGCGATCCAACATCGGTCTGCACACCCTGTTCATTAGATCCATGAACATTGCTGGTGCGTTGGTGAGCCCGAAAGGCATCACCACGAACTTGTAATGCCCGTAATGAGTCCTGAACGCTGTCTTCTGGATATCCTCATCCCACACCCTTACCTAATGATATCCAGACCTCAGATCGATCTTGGAGAACCAAGATGCTCCCTGTGACTGATCGAACAAATCGTCTCGGCAACGGATAACGGTTCTTGACCGTCAACTTGTTCAAATCCCGGTAATCTACGCACATCTGGTGTGAACCATCCTTTTGCTTGACGAAAAGGATAGGTGCTCCCCACGGCGAACTGCTCGGCCGAATAAATCCCTTCCCCAGCAGCTCTTGAAGCTGCGAGGACAACTCCTGCATCTCAGGAGGCGCAAGGCGATAGGGCGCATCCCCGGGGATCAGATCGATTCTAAACACTACCTGCCTCGCGGGAGGCACCCCCGGCAACTCCTCCGGAAATACATTCGGGAACTCACGCAGTATCGGGAGCTCTTCCACTAACCTCGGTCTCTCTGAATCAACCCTCGCGTCCATCACATACGCTATAAATCCCTTACATCCCTGCTGAAGACTTTGTCTCGCCCTGACAGCTGAACAAAACGCTGACCTAGAACATGTACCCTCACCATACACTGTAAGAACTCCCCCACTAGGGTCTTGCATGGTCACCAGCTATCGCTCGCAGTTGATGATCGCTCCAAATCTGCTCAACCAGTCCATGCCCACGATGACACAGACATCCCCCATCGTAATTGGGACCAAATTGATCGGAAACTCAACCCCGAAAATCTCAAGCACACAACCTCGAATCACCTCGGTGGCATAGACTGCTCTCTCATCCGCTATGGAAACTCTCAGAGGTCGACTCAACGCCTCTCTACTCATACTGATGTGTCGGCTAAATGCCAACGATACAAAAGATCGACTTGCACCCGAGTCAAATAACACTAGAGCAGGTAGATAATTCACAAGAAAAGTACCTACACATAACATAATATAAGCACAATATCTCAACATAAAATGAATACATGATAGAATACATACTAGCCACGACGTCAAGTGCTGTGCGGACCTCCTCCGTTATCAACTGAAATGCTTTTGGTGCCTCGGCTTTCACCGGCCGACTCTCACTAGCTCTTGCAACAGTAGGGGTAGATCCCTGCGGTGCTCCCTGCGTCGTCCCTCGCAACTATGGACATTTTTCCTTCCGGTGCCCGGTTTGGTTGCAGTAAAAACAGACCATGAATCCCTTGGGGCAATCCTTGGCGATATACCCCTCCTTGCCACATTTGTAGAAAGCACCAACCCTACAAACTCCGTCAAGACCCTTGCCGCACTTTCCCCAAGTGCGGCCCTTCTGACCCCCAGTCCTTGAATCGGTGGGCTTGGCCCGCTTGGCTACCGGTTGAGACTATACCGGCCGCCAATCCATCCTCTGAGACTCGGCCTCCTCCTTGGCATGCGTCTCCAATTTGATCTCCCTCTTCTGGGTATTTGCCTGAAGCTCAGCAAATGTCTAGTATGATGAGTTTGCCACAAACTCACGAATGTATCTCCTCAAAATGCTCAGATATCGACTCATACGTGCCTGCTCGGTCGACACTTGCTCAGGGCAGAACATCGCCCTCTCGTGAAACCTCCGTGTAATCTCTGTAACCGACTCAGTACCCTGCTTAAGGGTTAGAAACTCCTGTGCCAATCGCTCCCTCTCCACCTGGGGAACGTACTCATCTCGGAACATAGTAGTGAACCTCTCCCAGGTTACTGTAACAAGCTCAACAGGGGTGTAGTGTGCCATCACAAACTTCCACCAGTCCTTTGCTCCCAAGCGAAGCTGGTTCAGCGCGAACCGAACTCTCAAATGCTCTGGACTGGAACATGTGTAGAAGCACCCCTCTATGTCAGAAACCCACCTCATCACATCTATCGATACCGAGTTCCGTCAAATTCTGGTGGCTTCGTGTTGCTGAACTCCCGATACAACAACAAGTCACCCCTTTGCGGCCTGGCAGCAGCAACGGCCGCAGTGGCTGCAACAACAACAACATCAGAAAGAGCAGCATACCGCTCATCAAATGTCTCAATCAAAGTGGTCTTAATAGACCCGAACATCTCTGGAATTTCAGCCATGATGGCCGCAACCACCTCCTCGTGGATGATCCTACGGATCTCCTCATCACTCGTCCCGTTGACCTGTGGTGTGTGGCGCATCCCAACCATGATCTCCCTCTGAAATACAACATAAGAATATTAGGGACCAACTCGAGTATAATCACACTCGATAACTCCACCCCACTGGTTCCTTAGCGCCCTAAGGATTCTTACTTGGATTACGCACCATCCCGGTATCTTCAGTAGTACGGGCCCAATACTACCATCCATACCGCATCGGCATTCATCCCAAGTCTTCCTCCTTGAGCCCCAAATCCCAAGTGCTCTACTCTTACCATCATGTGCTACTCGCTAGCAATTCTCTCATAAGCACCTCGCTGCTACCTAAACACTCTTAAGCATTTCTAGCAACAAAACCCCCTAGACTAAGGTATCATACATCAGGCCACTCTAGTCCTAATAAGAATACCTAGTCTACTCTAGCATGCATATCGTAATTCATCATATAGCATAACATAGGATGTCTGATAACACTTATTATGAGAGTATTTTTGGGAAATCACCGTTTGGGTGCTGGCTGATCGTACACACGGCTCTGCTCCATTTGTCTCAAAACTCTTTTTCTCTTTTTCAAAAATATTACTTTATTATTAAAAATTTCCTCATATCCCCAGTTTGAGTTCAGATACACCCGAAGATGTATCCGAATCCCTCAAACCAAGGCTCTGATACCAACTTCTAACACCGCAAAAATTTGAATAATTTTTCACTTTCGAAAAACCATAAAATATAGTTTTCATTCATAAATAAAAACATTGTACCAACATTGTATCAGTACAAAACCCCAAGATCAAAATGTTTAAACTCCAGTGTGCGTATGTACGAGTCATGCCGGCGCCTTCCCGCGATCATCGCTAGTACCTGAAACACATAACACTCTAAGCATATATGCTTAGTGAGTTCACCAAAATACCAGACTCTGTTGACCTTCCGGTCCGTATCATCTTGAACTTCCGGCCCACATCATGCTCATATCACATAACATATCACATATAACTTATATCACATATACATCATACACATAAGACCCTTCGGTCACATATAATTAACCTATCGGGTAAGGCATAGTGAGAAGACTCAACTCAGACGTCTCGTAAATCTCTGACTTAGTAAAAGTATTGCCTAGCCTCCGCCTATTCACAAAACGTAAATACCCTCAGAAACATAACATTCGAGGCTAGACTCGATTCTCTGTTGTCACCCTCAGAAGGGTAAAAGACTATTTTACCCCCTCTTGACTCAAGGACCCCATTGTTGACCAAACCCTAAAAGTCAACAAAAGTCAACGGTCAACTTTGAGCCAACTCGCCGAATGCACTCCGGTGACTCGGCGAGTACACACACGTCCACTAACTCTTTGCCCCGCTTGATACGTCGAGTCCTACCCTATGCTCGACGAGTCACACCTGGCATGAATCGCGGGGCTACCCCGACTCAATTCGCCGAGTCTCAAGAACAACTCGGCGAGTAGCGCCTTGAACTCCAACCTTTTAACCCCCTTCTGACTCACCGAGTTATCCCCTAACTTGGTAAGTCTACTCACTGAGTGATCTGCGTGGACCTTGACCCTACTCACCGAGTCTCAAGAAAAACTCGGCGAGTTCATGCCATGCACAGACTCTATTGACCTTCTGTGGTTAGATCTGTGCCCTTAATCCATAGATCTGGCCTTCCCAAGCTTTAATGTCATGTAAAGTCTGAATCTGGATGCTTATAACTCAACCAATAGGCATCAAATGGTGATTTTGTCCCAAATACCTTAACCCAAGGGCATGACCTCCATTGTTCTTCATAAAGCTTGAAGAATAAGGCTCTCTGGACCTCTGTGGGTCCAAGTACGAAGCCTCATCTCCAGAAGGGACTATTTGGACCTCAAATCAACTTAGTCAAGGTTACAAGAAACCCTAAAACCACATATCCTTCCCAAAACAGAAGAAGAGTCGAAATAATACCTCGAATGAATGATCTTAGCTTTTAGTCCTTATAATAGCAACCTCATTTTCTTTCTCTTGGCTAGAACCTCCTTGTCCTTACTAAATGACACCACAAAGATCAACAATGGTCACTCCTTGCTTCTCAAACGATCTGCGACTCTCTCGGGGGGGGGGGGGGTAGTAGCCGCAATGGACAACCATAAGGGCCTTTAAATAGGTCCCAAGCCCTGGAAATTAGGGCTTCACCAAAGAGCGTGGACTCGCCGAGTCTGGACATGAACTAGAATGAACATCCGCGTCCCTACTCGGCGAGTCTTGGAGCCAACTCGCCGAGTTCCTCCACAAACTCCAAAAATTAAATGAATAAATAATATACCTGGGAATCCGGATGTTACACTGACATTGTAACGATCAAACTGTACCAACAACCGACCACCTGGAACCCATACACCTACTATAAACCCATTGTGGTCCTAAATCCGTACCAACACCCCTACTTGACATTGTAACGATCAACCCGTACCAACACCCCTACATGACCTAGTAATGGTCAACCCGTACCACCAACCGACCACCTGCGACCCGTACCCCTATTAATTAAAAGTATGATTTTATATATTTCTAATTAATTTGTATTTTGTATGGTAATAATAAAAACAAAGAAAGTATGGATAGTACACTTAATTAATATTATATATATTAATGTAAATATTATATTAATGTATAACACTATATATCAGTAATCAATATCATAGCCGTCATTCAAATTGCACATCCCCTCTAGCCTACGAGTAATCAAAAGTGATGGCCTGCGTCGATGTCCCTTCAGCTCCAAATGGTAATCCGTTTAAACCCTCCCCTTATATCAAAATCACCATTATTACAATTTCATTACCAACTTACGATAAGTTTGATTTGTTCCTCCTCTGTGAAAAATATTCGAACGATCAATGAAAAAAAGATGAACGCTGATCCATGGGAAAATCTGAGGTTCCAACTCTGGAGTGTAAATAGTGAACCACCAAAACAACACACCATTAGTAGAGTATGGGAAAGGAAATGATAGGAGATTCACCATTAGGGTTGTTCATGGTGGGTATTTTACCAACTATCTAGGTAAATCATATGAAAAGACAAAAGTTCACTTTATTACTTTTGTCAACATTGATTTGCTCAACATGGAAATGCTTGGTTTTTTCCCCAAAAGATTGGGTTATACAACTATGGGTAATTGGTATCATATGCCAACTGAAGAAAATTGTGGTTTATCCATGATTCCAATTTTGAACGATGATTGTTTGGGAACTTTCAAAATGATCATTAGGGCACACCAATTCCGAGAGATTGAACATCTGTATGTTGAACACAGGCCTGTATATGTTCCAATAAATTCCCCCCACTTCACCATGAACTCACCATCCAAAAGAGTTTGTATTCATCTGTTTGTAACAAAACACCCAATGGAAACAATTGATGATGGAATAACATACATCAAGCATATGCTAAACATGACCATTCCCATAGGAAAAATGGAAGATGCAATGCACATGGCCAAGGAGAATGTGATTGCATGGAAAAATAATAACGTAGGCGACCTATTTTGTAATCCATTTAATGTTTAAGATGAAGGGTTTTATACAAACAATCTTATGTGTGCATGCAACCCTAGATTTGGATCTATGTTTTTCTATTAGATACACAACTTTATGAACACAAGAATAAAACCTTAAAGAACAATTCTATTTTTGAAATTAATATACAAGGTTAGATTACATACCTCTTGTTGTTATATTGCAATAACAACTTAAATCTTCAAACCCTAAGTCTTGAAAGCTAGCACCACAAGTGTAGTGCCTCTAATGGCTCACAAACACCACAAGCAATTGGAGAGGCTATAGAGAGAGAAAGGAGGAGGTAGAAATCGTCCTTGGGACTTCTTAAAAGCATTTACATGAATTCCCAAGGCCTAGGGGTCTTTATATAGGGTTTAGATTAGGGTTTCAGTCCTTATCCTTATCCATATACTTGCCTACCAAGCAACCACAAGATAAGCCTTGAAAACCCTTATCTCTTGGACCTTGGATGATTTTAAGGATATCCTTATCCTTGAATTCGTTCATCCTTAAACAAGGATAACCATTGCCCTATTTTGCAACTATCACATAATTACAATTCAGCCCCTCTAGTTTAATTAATTACACTTGATCACTATTAATTAAACAAATGTGATTTCTCATGTATTATATTATTCTTATAACATATTCATAAATCATAATAACCTATTTTCTCTATTTATTTCTCCAGTCAAGTTGATTTGGTGAAGGCAACCCAAAAGGACCATGCACAACCGGCTCAAGTACTTGCCTAATATGGTTGCAGCCTTAGACACTATTCTAACAGTCTCCCACTTGGATAAGTCTAGTAACTATATGCACAAGTACAATCCGTTTTCCAATCGTAGCTCTCAAAGACGCTGTTAAACTCTGATCTAATCAATCTTGTCCTTTAGATAAGGGATCGTACAATCCTCTGTTATATATCATGCTGAAAATTTTATGGAATAATTAGTCTAGTATTTGGTTTCTCAATCTCCGATTTATTTGACATAGAACATAATCGAACACATCAATTCAGTTCTGATCGGGCCCGGCACATAAGTCAAATCAAATCAAACCGATTTATTTGACATAGAACTTAATAGAACTTAATCGAACACATCAATTCAGTTCCGATTTATTTGACATAGAACTTATTTGACATATACACACGATTCATCTTCGCTTTGTACAAATCCAAACTCTTTGACTTTCTCATCGAAGCAAAGATTCCATCTGCGAGACGCTTGCTTAAGTCCATAAATGGACTTCTCAAGCTTACACACTCTATTCGGATGCTTCGGATCCACAAACCCTCTGGTTGAGCCATGTAAACATCCTCAGCCAACTTCCCGTTAAGGAAAGCGGTCTTGACATCCATTTGCCAAATCTCATAATCATGAAATGCGGCAATTGCTAGCGTCACTATAATAGACTTTATCTTCGCAACTGGTGAGAAGGTCTCATCATAGTCAACTCCGGGAGTTTGAGTAAAGCTCTTCGCAACCAATCGCGCCTTATACGTGTGTACTTTTCCATCCATGTCGGTCTTCTTCTTGAAGATCCATTTGCACCCAACGGTCTTACATCCGGGCACATTATCAACCAAATTCCAAACTTGGTTATCATACATGGATTGGATCTCGCTATCCATTGCCTCTTTATATTTTGCAGACTCCGCGCCTGCCATGGCTCCCTTATAGCGATTAGGTTCATCAAGGTTTATTAGTGTTGTATCACTAATATACATGTCCCCTTTGGTAGTAATATGAAAACCATACAACTGGGGTTGAACTCTAACTCTTTCGGAATGTCTCAGAGGTAATGATATGTCACGGTTCAACCAGAGTTTCCTCCTCGGGTTGAGTGCTAGTGGTAGAGGTTCCTTCATCTATCGACTCTAGAATCTCTTCAAGCTTGATTTTCCTCCCACTGTCTCCTTGGACTATGAGTTCTCGCTCTCGGAAAACTCCTCTACTCGTAACAAAGACAACATTATCCTTCAGTCTATAGAAGAGATATCCAAAGGATTTCAGCGGGTAGCCGATGAAAATACATCGCTCACTACGAGGTTCGAGCTTGTCGTGAGTATATAGTCTTACGAAAGCTTCGCAACCCCAAACCTTGATATGTGCTAACGAGGGAGCTTTCCCTGTCCACATCTCGTGAGGTGTTTTGGCAACCTTCTTAGTAGGGAATCGGTTAAGGATATGGGCGGCAGTCTCTAAGGCATACCCCCAAAAAGAGATAGATAGTGAAGCACGACTCATCATAGAGCGAACCATGTCCAACAAGGTTCGATTACGCCTTTCTGCCACACCATTCAGCTGCGGTGTCCTAGGTGGCGTCAATTGTGAAACTATTCTACACCCCTTGAGATAATCGTGGAATTCAAGACTTAGGTACTCTCCCCCTCGATTGGATCGAAGCATCTTGATTTTCCTGCCCAATTGATTTTCCACTTCATTCTTGAACTCTTTGAACTTTTCAAATGTTTCTGACTTTTGCTTGATTAAATAGATATACCCATATCTACTGTAGCCATCGGTAAAAGTCACGTAGAAGCGGTTTCCATCCTTCGTGGTTGATCTAAACGGTCCACACACATCGGTATGTATGAGGTCCAATAGACCCTCACCCCTTTCGCACGTACCATCGAAGGGTGACTTAGTCATTTTTCCAAGTAAACAAGACTCGCATGTGTCATCTTCCCTAAGGTCGAATGACTCCAACACTCCATCCTGTTGGAGTTGGGCTATGTGTTTCTTGTTGACATGTCCAAGACGACAATGCCACAAGGATGCCTTATCCATACTATTGGAAGAATCCATGCATAAAACATCATTTCCTAAGTTATCTACAATCATAACAGTTTCATAAATTCCATTACACGGTATTGCTTCAAAATAAAATACACCATTTAGATAAGCCAAAATAGAACCATTCTCATTATTAAAAGAAAATCTAAAACCTTGTCTAAACAAACAATGAAATGAAATGACGTTTCTAGCCATTTCTAGCGAATAGCAACAATTGTTCAAATCTAAACATAAACTATTCCTAATCACTAAAGAATACACTCCAATCTTGGTCACAGGCGACGATCTTCTGTTCCCCATGATTATATTTATCCTTCCATGCTCCACATCCCTATTTCTTCTTAGTCCCTGCACATTAGAACAAATGTGGTAACCACAACCGATATCAAGAACCCAAGAAATAGCATGAGATGAATCGTTAGATTTAATTGTGTATATACCTGTGAAAGATGGCTTGATCTTTCCTTCCTTTATAGCTTGTAGGTACTCTTGGCAGCTTCTCTTCCAATGCCTTATTTTGTGGCAATGGTGGCACTCTGCCTCCTTTGGGTTAGAAGTAGGCTTAGCGGGATCAACTTTTGTCCCGCTAGAAGAGGAACCATCTCGGGACTTTCCCTTGCGGTGGCTCTTAGACGGTGCCTTCCTCTTCTTGCCTCTTCCTTGCCCAATGGCCAAAACAGGAGCAGCGGGTGGATTGGGAGTATGTGTAAGGAACTTGTCCTTGAGATTGCTCTCAGCAACCCTAAGGAGACCTTGGAGCTTGCTTAGGGTGAGCTTTTCCTTATTCATGTTGTAGGTCATCCTAAATTGATTGTAACACAGCGACAAAGAGAGAAGCACCATGTTGACCGCCAAGTCTTCCCCAAAGTCAACATTTAACTTGCGAAGTCGATCGATATACCTTTGCATCTTTTGCAAGTGCACGGTAAGAGATTCTCCATGACCCATTTTGGCGGAAATCATGTTAGTGAAAATCTCGTAATGCTCTTGTCTCGCGTTTTGGTGGTATCTCTCCAACAATTCTTGGTGCATTTTGTACGGATACATGTCCTCGTAGGACTTTTGGAATTCGGAGTTCATAGTGGCTATCATGATGCAATGAACCTTCGTTGCATCACGCTCATGAGTTTCAAAAGCAGTGATTTCAGGATTGATTTTCTCGAGCTTCTCATCGAGGACATACTCCTTGTCCTCGTAGCGAGCAATCGTGCGGATGTATCTTATCCATTCGGTAAAGTTCGTTCCATCGAACGTCACCTTTTGGCAAAGGCTCATCAATGTGAATGAGCTTGCAACAGCGTTGTTTGCGTTCGACATCTACAAATAGAAAGGATAAAGATAGATTAGAATTTGGATCCCTAATTATCACCCAATAAGAAAATTAGGGCTAGGATCCAACAACAACATTTACATATTAGAAAAGGGATGCCGTAATCGAATATGCAAACAATTTGAAGGTAAGTGAATGACGATTCACTAATTCTCCACCATGAAAACATAACTTTAAGTTCTAAATGCATTGAGAATTCCTAGGTTTGGATGAGATTCATTGAAACCTTTCAATGGCATGTTTAAATCTCGATATGCCCATCTCGTTTGTGACTGGGATACCGAGGATCACAAAGTGGGTGTGAATTACCATCCAAATTCATATGGTGCCTTCAATGTAACAATCACCCATTCGATGTGCCGGTAAACCACACACGCTCCATCAAACTATGATAAACAATGAATCACCCTTCGCCACCTTCGCTTAGAACCAATTAGTGTGCCGGTAAACCACACGCTCCGCTAACTTCTTAACAAGGTGCAAAGTGTAATTTAATGGGATTGCATCAATTCACTTGTTACAACTGGAAATTTTGTGTCTTGTAAACTATACACTCAAGCTAAAGTGAATCAAAAGCTTAAGAACATGTGTAACACCCATGATTGTAACAACAAAATTTCAATCAAATACACCATACAATCATTCAAATGGTCAACAAACAATTGGAAACCCTAGAAGTTCTTATTTAGGTCCACTTTGGACTAGAACTCCCTTATTGGATCCAAATGGACCAATAAGCTTCCAATTGGACTATCATGGGCTTAGAACCCTAATTGGGCTCTAATTGGACCCACATTCATTTATTTCAATATTATGGGCCATATTGGGCCTAGAATGAAATAAATTGAAAGCTTTGATCCATGATTAACCTAATCTAGCTTATTAAAACATAAAAATCACAATTTTATTTTATAAGGCCAATAAATACTTAAGATTAACCCTAATAGTGGTCTTAGGGGAAAAGGCCCAAGTTTCTTCCTTTTCCTTCCAAAAATCTCGGCCCAAAAGCCCAAGCCCAAGATGAAGAGTTGACTTCATCATGCCACCTCATTATTACCTCTTGGTTCTCCATGCAACATCTCATACTTCCATGTATACATCACCTCAAGGTCTATTTCTTCTTCCTCTCTCTCACTCTCGGCCGAGCAACACACACACATTCACCAAAAATCTCTCAACTCTCTCAAGAACACTCCTTCCTCCCTCTCCAAAAAATTTCGAGATTCAAGTGTATTCCAAGGGATTTTTTCACAAAAATCACCATCCAAGGTAAGGTTATACTTAATTCTATGATCTAGTTCCCTTGAGCTATCAAATATCTCTTCTTAACTCATGAGAAATCATGATCTTGTACCTTAGAAACACCTCAAGGCCGAGATCTTCATCAAGGGGTGCTAAGGCCGAAAATCACCAAACTTTCTTCCATATTCTCTTCAAAAACCGAAAGCTTCAAACAAGGTGAGCTTCATACCCCCTATTTTCGGTTTTCATGAGTTTTTTGGGGGAGGGGAATACAAGTGAAAGTGTAGATCTATATGTATTTTGTATGCTTTGTATGATTCCATGCTTATATGTGTGCTTTTTGTGTGTTATAATGTTGGATCTAGCCATAAAACCCCTCAAAACCGAAATATGCCTCAAGTTAAAAGACTGTAGCATCAATTATATTTCTACATACAAAGTATTTCTAGAAAAATGGCTATATGGTTTAGTAACAATTTCTTTGAGCTAAAAACACCATTTTTGGACCTAAAATGCGAAAAATACAAACTTTAAGGGCCTAAATTGACAAATCACGAACTTTGATGGTTGAACTATGTCAAAACAGTTTCAATAAAGAAATTTCTGGAAATATACTTATTTAGAGGATTAAAAACATAAACTTCAAGCTTAATGGGCTAAAAATGACATTTTAGGCCCAATGAGGCCCATTATGCGAGATTTTCTGTTTTGGAGGGTCAAAACTGTATTTTTCTGTAAAACAGTGGACTATAAGTGTTCCAAGTCCTTTTCAAAGGTTTAAAATGCTTTTTAAATTTAAAAGGGACTAAAGTTGCAAAAAAATTTCAATTTGGGCCAAAATTGTCAAACTTTCGAAAAAGAAGGGTTATAACCGAGAAAAACTGAAATTCAGGGACTTAAGCTGTTTTCTATGAAAAATATGCTGGAAAATACTTATTTCAATAATTTTTGGTATTAAAATGTCAAGAAAATTGATTTAAGGACCAAACCGGAAAGTTTTTAAATAAAGGGTTGAAAAAGTAAATTTTTACAAATAATGAGGGGCTGAAAACAGAAAAATTCTCAAGACTAGTTCAATACATGCAATTTGATCAAATGATGATACCACGACTATCGACGAAATACAATACATTACAACACCAAAAGTCGTTGTCAAACGAATTGGTTCGGTCTCGAACCAATAAAAATCCGAAATTACTAACACGACGACACTATGACATTACGACATTACGATAACGATTGGGAAGTCACTATACATGCGAGTGTGCACAGACGTCTACGCACCACCTTTGGGCCCCAAAAGTATAAAATCTTGTTCGTTGAGCCTAGCTAGCCCAATGACCTGATCTTAAGGCCCGAAGACCTCTCTCTTACGAAGTGTTGGGTTTCACCGATCCGACATAACGTAAAAGGACTTTCAATGGCTTGTATACCACTGGTCCCCAAGGGTCCTTTGGTATTGCTAGTAAAGTCTACCTTTTCATGCGAGGCGGGTCTGGGACCCCTCGTACCTTTTATCCCCAACCGGCTAATGGAGTTATTGAGGCCTTCGTGTCCTCGTTCTCTTCGGGTGTGGGACTACACGTAGTCAGGGCGGTTGGAGAACGTGATTAGTACGGACGACGCCTTCGGGATCGTTAGTATCGCTATAGACTAGTCGTTTGTGTAACGTGTGTTTGTAGCAAATAATCATGCTCAACAATAATCCAACGTCGCCTGGTACCGACAACTTCACACGTTGCAATTGTTTCAATGTACGAATTAGGAAAACATCGGGTTTTCCTAGGGTATTTCAATACATACGGATTCGGAATACACACAAATTTTAGATGAACAAATTTTACAAGTATAGAAACAAACAAGCATACCTATGGATCTTCACACATTTTTGACTTTACTATTTTCAGAAAATATCGGATTTTCTGGTGTTTCTCAAAACATTACAAACATTGGATTTCAAACATTACTTATGAACTCACCAACATTTCATATGTTGACGTTTTTCAAAATACTTGTATTCTCAGGTAACAGATAAAGTGGAGGATGAATTGTACTCTATGACGTTTTGCTGTGGTTTAATTTAGTATCAAACAGCTATTTTTGAGAATATCATGTTTTGGGAACAATGTAATGGATGTAAACGCTACCAGTTGTATCATTCCAAATGTTGGTGATGTATAATGTTATGTTTCATGTATATGCAATGTGATGGTATTCAATTGAGTCACGATAGCCCTCAGACGTTTCCGCCGTCTGGTTCGGGGGTGTGACAGGTTGGTATCAGAGCCTTGTTTATAGTGAACTAGCATATCTAGCCACACATGGATATGCAACTATAAACCAAAAAGAGGGACTAACATAACTCTGAACAAAACAAGTGAATAAAACACCCTTGCTTGCACCAGGAATAGGAACATAACGCCGAACCAAACAAAAATAATACTAGTGTCTCGGTTAATTAGGGAACTGTTCTTAGTGATACCAAGGAGTGAATGCAGCCTGATCAACTACATTCTCTCCAACGTAAAACTAACACACGTCCTGATGAGATCGGGATTTCTAGGGAATCTAAAACCATACCCCTACCACCGAAAAGAGAACGCCTGTTTAGCTTGTGCAATAGCGGTAGAGTCATAGGAAAGTGATAACTTATTCGTATACTTTCTCCCAGTCTTCATGGAAGGAGAGCATCAGGGCATTCAGTTTCACCAAGCCTTAGGAGCACACGGGATACTCGAAGACGAACCAGAGGGGAATCAGGAGGGAATCCACGGCGTTGAACCTGACGAATACATGGACACCGACTACGAGTTCGAGGAGACCGACGATGACATGGGGGAGGATCAGTCCCCGGATATAGATCACGTCGCATCTCCTGTTAGCGAAGCGCAACAGGATCACCACGTCCCACCAGTGAATCCCGCGAGGGAAAATCGCTCCCCAGAAGCCGAGATTGCCGACTTGCGGCAACAACTGTTCGCCATGGAAGCACGTGCCGTGCAAGTAGAGCTGGAGAGGGATGAGGTCATTGTAGACATGACTGAGATGGCTCAGCTGTTGGCTCAGCACTTCGGCATATGATTTCACCGTTATAGTAGGACGCAGCTCATCGCGGTTAGGGATAGACTTATCATAGTGGGTCGTTAGGAAATATGCTATGTACTCCGACTCTATGTTTAAGTGACTACACTACTCATAGAGTCGTTATGCTGTCGAACTAGTATCACTCATGTATGCTCCTACGAGCAAATTTTCATGTATCAAATGCGGATAATATTAATAAATTTTTACGTGTTTTATTACGATATTGCAAATTGCTATGTGTTGAGAAATTATTATTGATTGGTCAATGGTAGTAGTGTTTAAGTTCGTACCATGCACCTAGTCAGTAGGATCACGACCTCACCGAAACAACATACCCTCAACATCTTTCCGTATTGTGACAGAAAGATGCCTCCCCGACCTGCTCGCGGAAACCCAGGACCAACCCCACCTGAAGTTGACTCAGCCGCTTTCCAGGCAGCTGTATCTGCAGCAGTCACTGCAGCGATTGCGCAAATTCAACAAGGGAACAATGGAGGAGTCAATGGGCAAGGAGCCGGAAGTTCAAACAATGGAATGAATCAAGGACCCACCAAGACATTTACCTACAAGGACTTCACAAACGCCAAACCACGAACTTTTAATGGCACTGGAGGGGTGATCACTCTTAAGCGATGGATCGAAAAGGTGGAGTCGGTATTCGAGATATGCGACTGCCCTGAGCACATGAAGGTGAAGTTCGCAGCCTGTACTTTTGTGGATCAAGCACTCACCTGGTGGAACGGACATGTAGAATCCATGACACTCCCTGTAGCCAACTCTATACCGTGGACAGAGATGAAAGAAATGTTAATGGCAGAGTACTGCCCACGAGGCGAAATACATAAGATGGAACAAGAGCTATGGAACCTCACTGTGCAGAACGCGAATATCGATGCCTACATATCGAGATTTAGCGAACTATCTCTGCTGTGCCCGGGTATGATCGCCTCGGAAGGAAAGAAGATTGAGCGATTCATCTGGGGACTCACATCACCAATTCAAGGGAATGTGATAGCTGCAAACCCCGAAACATTTGACAGTGCAAAAAGATTGGCAAAAAGGTTGTACGACCATAACAACAAAAAGGGAGAGAAGCCAATGGAGACTGAGAAGACGAAGGAAAGTGATGGCAAGAGGGGAAAGAACAGTAAGCGGAAGGGGCGCCAGGGCCCCGACACCTCCAAGAAGCAGCAGACAGTGGCGGTTAATGCTGTTACCGCACCGGTTCCAGCTGCACAACATGCTCCAACCTCAGCCACTTCAAATGCTTCCAGACCTTATTCCGGTAATCTTCCCAAATGCAACAAGTGCGGTTTCCATCACTATGGAGAATGCAAGGATTTTCAGTGCACCAGTTGCAACCGAAGGGGTCACACCGCAAAGTACTGCAAGGCTTACCCTCCCCATAACCAAAATCAGGGAACCAACAACAACAACCCTCGCAACAACAACAACACCCATGCCATCGGCAATAACGCAGGGCCTAGCTACACCTGCTTCGGATGTGGAAAGACTGGACACATCCGCCGAGACTGTCCTAACAACAGCAATTTAAGAAATGGAGGAACAGGAAGGATGTTGACCATGGGTCAGGGTGAGGCCCTTCAAGACCCCTCTGTTGTTACCGGTACATTTCCCTTAAACCACGCTTATGCATGCATCTTATTTGACACCGGAGCGGAACGAAGCTTCGTAAGCAATAAGTTTAAGCATTTATTAAGACAACTACCCCAAAAGCTAAATGAAACCTATACGGTGGAAATGGCCAATGGGAGAACCGAATCCACTGGGGAAATCTACACCGGATGTACCCTAACTCTTAATCAACACGTCTTTCGAATAGATCTAATGCCAGTGTCAATTAGGAGTTTCGATGTGATCATCGGCATGGACTGGTTAAGCCCCCACCATGCCGAAATTATGTGCCATGAGAAGGCCGTTCGTCTTCACCTCCCAAATCACGAAACCCTGGTAATTTACGGAGACAAATCTAGCATGAACCTTCGCCTCGTTTCGTGCATCAAAGCACAGAAGTATCTAAGAAGGAACAATTTGGCGTTCCTAGCTCACGTGGTGGATAAAACCAAGGAGGAGATTAACGTTCGAGACATTCCCGTAGCATGTGAATTTCCGGACGTGTTTCCTGAAGATCTCCCGGGAGTACCCCCAGAGAGACAGGTTGAGTTTCGAATCGACCTTATTCCAGGAGCAACTCCTCTCGCTAAATCACCCTACCGGCTGGCTCCTGCCGAGATACAGGAATTATCCAGCCAACTCAGCGAACTTTTGGACAAGGGATTTATCCGACCTAGCTACTCGCCGTGGGGAGCTCCGGTGCTCTTTGTCAAAAAGAAGGACGGATCCTTCAGAATGTGCATCGATTACAGAGAGTTGAATAAACTCACTGTTAAAAACCGCTACCCACTCCCACGAATCGATGATCTATTCGACCAGCTCCAAGGAGCTAGTTATTTCTCCAAAATAGATCTACGGTCTGGATACCACCAACTCAAGGTCCGAGAAGTGGATATTCCCAAAACCGCTTTCCGAACCCGCTATGGACATTATGAATTCGTCGTAATGCCCTTCGGTCTAACAAATGCACCTGCCGCATTTATGGACCTAATGAATCGAATCTGTCGACCGTTCCTTGACAACTTCGTCATTGTATTTAACGATGACATCCTCTTCTATTCTCGAAGCAAAGAGGAGCATGGCCAACATCTACGACAAATTCTGGACACCCTGCGATCGGAAAAGCTTTACGCTAAACTCTCCAAGTGTGAGTTCTGGCTTCGGAGTGTGAATTTCCTAGGCCACGTGGTTAGCCAAGACGAAATTCATGTGGACCCCTCTAAGGTCAAAGCTGTGGAAGGATGGGCAACCCTGACTACGCCCACAGAAATTCGTCAGTTCTTAGGCCTAGCAGGCTACTATAGGAGATTCATCCAAAACTTCTCCAGGATCGCCAAGCTGCTTACCTTGCTTACGCAAAAGGGCGTGCCATTCAAGTGGACAGACTGACAAGAGATTGCGTTTCGAACCTTGAAGCAAGCTCTCTGTAGCGCTCCTGTATTATCTTTGCCTGAAGGAACGGAAGATTTTGTGGTCTACTGTGACGCGTCGAATCAGGGCTTAGGTTGTGTTCTCATGCAACGTGGAAGAGTGATAGCATATGCGTCCCGCCAACTAAAGACGCACGAGGTAAATTACACGACCCATGACCTAGAACTGGGAGCCGTGGTCTTTGCTCTAAAAATTTGGAGGCACTACCTGTACGGTACAAAGTGCACCATCTTCACGGACCACAAGAGCCTCCAGCACATCTTGAATCAGAAGGAGCTGAACATGAGACAGCGAAGATGGGTGGAATTACTAACCGACTACGAATGCGAGATCAAGTACCATCCAGGTAAGGCCAACGTGGTAGCTGATGCATTAAGTCGAAAAGAGTACACTAATCGCCGTACGAAAACACACTCGATAACCATTCAATCTCATCTGGCCACTCAAATTGTATCAGTCCAGCCGGAGGCTATGAAAGCGGAAAATAGAGCAAGCGAAGCATTACGCGGAATGGAAAAGAACCTGGAAGCAAAGGAGAATGGAGTATACTATTTCATGAACCGTATTTGGGTCCCCAAACTTGGAGGGTTCAGGGATGTTGTCATGAAGGAAGCCCACAAGACGCGATACTCCATTCATCCCGGTTCCGATAAGATGTATTTGGACATTAAACAACACTATTGGTGGCCTAACATGAAGGCGGAAATCGCGACTTATGTCAGTAAGTGCCTTACGTGCGCCAAAGTAAAGGTGGAATACCAAAAACCCTCAGGATTGTTACAGTAACTGGCAATTCCTGAGTGGAAATAGGAAGGGATTTCGATGGATTTCGTGACCAAGCTACCCAAAACGTCGAATGGATTAGATACCATATGGGTAATAATTGACCGACTGACGAAATCTGCCGATTTCCTGCCAATTAAGGAATCGTACAAGATGGAGAGATTGACGCGTTTATACATTCGAGAGATCGTGAGACTTCACGGAATACCAACATCTATCATCTCGGATAGGGACAGTAGGTTCACGTCCCGATTTTGGCAATCACTCCATAAGGCGATGGGAACAAACCTCGATATGAGCACCGCTTATCATCCACAAACGGATGGTCAAAGCGAGCGAACCATCCAAACGCTCGAAGATATGCTCCGCGCATGCGTGATAGACTTTAGAAAGTCTTGGGATACCCACCTACCCTTAATCGAATTCTCATACAACAATAGTTACCATTCGAGCATCAAGGTGGCTCCTTTCGAAGCACTTTACGGACGTAAATGTAGATCACCGTTATGTTGGGTTGAAGTAAGTGACACCCAGCTAGCAAAAACACACACAATGGATGCAACACTAACGGGACCGGAGATCATCCGTGAAACCACGGAAAAGATAGTTCAAATCAAAGCTCGGTTGCAAGCATCGCGTGACCGACAAAAGAGCTACGCTGATAAACGCCGAAAGCCCTTGGAATTTCAGGTCGATGATCAAGTACTGTTAAAAGTCTTACCCTGGAAAGGAGTCATTCGTTTTGGGAAGCGGGGAAAACTAAATCCACGATACATTGGACCTTTCGAAATCGTCGCCCGAATTGGTCCAGTAGCATACAGACTGCAACTACCTGCAGAGCTAAACGGTGTACACCCTGTGTTTCATGTTTCTAACCTAAAGAAGTGCCTATCAGACGAAACCCTTGTCATTCCTCTTGACGAAATCGAAATCAATGAGAATCTCCTGTTCGTCGAAGAACCAATCGAAATCATGGACAGGGAGGTGAAGCGTACTAAACAGAGCCGCATCCCAATCGTGAAGGTCCGGTGGAACGCAAAGCGTGGACCAGAATTCACTTGGGAATGCGAAGATCAAATGAAGCAAAAGTACCCTCACCTATTCTAGCATTCTCAAATCTAGCTTTCCAACAGAATTTCGGGACGAAATTCCCTCTAACGGGGGGATGATGTCACAACTGGAAATTTTGTGTCTTGTAAACTATACACTCAAGCTAAAGTGAATCAAAAGCTTAAGAACATGTGTAACACCCATGATTGTAACAACAAAATTTCAATCAAATACACCATACAATCATTCAAATGGTCAACAAACAATTGGAAACCCTAGAAGTTCTTATTTAGGTCCACTTTGGACTAGAACTCCCTTATTGGATCCAAATGGACCAATAAGCTTCCAATTGGACTATCATGGGCTTAGAACCCTAATTGGGCTCTAATTGGACCCACATTCATTTATTTCAATATTATGGGCCATATTGGGCCTAGAATGAAATAAATTGAAAGCTTTGATCCATGATTAACCTAATCTAGCTTATTAAAACATAAAAATCACAATTTTATTTTATAAGGCCAATAAATACTTAAGATTAACCCTAATAGTGGTCTTAGGGGCAAAGGCCCAATTTTCTTCCTTTTCCTTCCAAAAATCTCGGCCCAAAAGCCCAAGCCCAAGATGAAGAGTTGACTTCATCATGCCACCTCATTATTACCTCTTGGTTCTCCATGCAACATCTCATACTTCCATGTATACATCACCTCAAGGTCTATTTCTTCTTCCTCTCTCTCACTCTCGGCCGAGCAACACACACACATTCACCAAAAATCTCTCAACTCTCTCAAGAACACTCCTTCCTCCCTCTCCAAAAAATTTCGAGATTCAAGTGTATTCCAAGGGATTTTTTCACAAAAATCACCATCCAAGGTAAGGTTATACTTAATTCTATGATCTAGTTCCCTTGAGCTATCAAATATCTCTTCTTAACTCATGAGAAATCATGATCTTGTACCTTAGAAACACCTCAAGGCCGAGATCTTCATCAAGGGGTGCTAAGGCCGAAAATCACCAAACTTTCTTCCATATTCTCTTCAAAAACCGAAAGCTTCAAACAAGGTGAGCTTCATACCCCCTATTTTCGGTTTTCATGAGTTTTTTGGGGGAGGGGAATACAAGTGAAAGTGTAGATCTATATGTATTTTGTATGCTTTGTATGATTCCATGCTTATATGTGTGCTTTTTGTGTGTTATAATGTTGGATCTAGCCATAAAACCCCTCAAAACTGAAATATACCTCAAGTTAAAAGACTCTAGCATCAATTATATTTCTACATACAAAGTATTTCTAGAAAAATGGCTATATGGTTTAGTAACAATTTCTTTGAGCTAAAAACACCATTTTTGGACCTAAAATGCGAAAAATACAAACTTTAAGGGCCTAAATTGACAAATCACGAACTTTGATGGTTGAACTATGTCAAAACAGTTTCAATAAAAAAATTTCTGGAAATATACTTATTTAGAGGATTAAAAACATAAACTTCAAGCTTAATGGGCTAAAAATGACATTTTAGGCCCAATGAGGCCCATTATGCGAGATTTTCTGTTTTGGAGGGTCAAAACTGTATTTTTCTGTAAAACAGTGGACTATAAGTGTTCCAAGTCCTTTTCAAAGGTTTAAAATGCTTTTTAAATTTAAAAGGGACTAAAGTTGCAAAAAAATTTCAATTTGGGCCAAAATTGTCAAACTTTCGAAAAAGAAGGGTTATAACCGAGAAAAACTGAAATTCAGGGACTTAAGCTGTTTTCTATGAAAAATATGCTGGAAAATACTTATTTCAATAATTTTTGGTATTAAAATGTCAAGAAAATTGATTTAAGGACCAAACCGGAAAGTTTTTAAATAAAGGGTTGAAAAAGTAAAATTTTCAAATAATGAGGGGCTGAAAACAGAAAAATTCTCAAGACTAGTTCAATACATGCAATTTGATCAAATGATGATACCACGACTATCGACGAAATACAATACATTACAATACCAAAAGTCGTTGTCAAACGAATTGGTTCGGTCTCGAACCAATAAATATCCGAAATTACTAACACGACGACACTATGACATTACGACATTACGATAACGATTGGGAAGTCACTATACATGCGAGTGTGCACAGACGTCTACGCACCACCTTTGGGCCCCAAAAGTGTAAAATCTTGTTCGTTGAGCCTAGCTAGCCCAATGACCTGATCTAATGGCCCGAAGACCTCTCTCTTACGAAGTGTTGGGTTTCACCGATCCGACATAACGTAAAAGGACTTTCAATGGCTTGTATACCACTGGTCCCCAAGGGTCCTTTGGTATTGCTAGTAAAGTCTACCTTTTCATGCGAGGCGGGTCTGGGACCCCTCGTACCTTTTATCCCCAACCGGCTAATGGAGTTATTGAGGCCTTCATGTCCTCGTTCTCTTCGGGTGTGGGACTACACGTAGTCAGGGCGGTTGGAGAACGTGATTAGTACGGACGACGCCTTCGGGATCGTTAGTATCGCTATAGACTAGTCGTTTGTGTAACGTGTGTTTGTAGCAAATAATCATGCTCAATAATAATCCAACGTCGCCTGGTACCGACAACATCACACGTTGCAATTGTTTCAATGTACGAATTAGGAAAACATCGGGTTTTCCTAGGGTATTTCAATACATACGGATTCGGAATACACACAAATTTTAGATGAACAAATTTTACAAGTATAGAAACAAACAAGCATACCTATGGATCTTCACACATTTTTGACTTTACTATTTTCAGAAAATATCGGATTTTCTGGTGTTTCTCAAAACATTACAAACATTGGATTTCAAACATTACTTATGAACTCACCAACATTTCATATGTTGATGTTTTTCAAAATACTTGTATTCTCAGGTAACAGATAAAGTGGAGGATGAATTGTACTCTATGACGTTTTGTTGTGGTTTAATTTAGTATCAAACAGTTATTTTTGAGAATGTCATGTTTTGGGAACAATGTAATGGATGTAAGCGCTACCAGTTGTATCATTCCAAATGTTGGTGATGTATAATGTTATGTTTCATGTATATGCAATGTGATGGTATTCAATTGAGTCACGATAGCCCTTGGACGTTTCCGCCGTCTGGTTCGGGGGTGTGACATCACTTTTCCTAAAGTAACTAGGATTGGGAAATTTTTTTAAAACATGTAGTTACTTTGTATTTCATATTATACTTTTAATGAGAGGATGAGGTTGCCCTATCCTACCCGTTCGGCTAACGACCCTCCACCGATCAAGCAAGCGGTGGGTGTGAGTGTACACCCATTAAGTGCTATTTTATAGGCAGCAACCTTATACCCACGTTATAGACCAACTTCGTGAATGAGGGCTACTAATGGTAGGACTAGCATATTAATTATACATATATATATATATATATATATATATATATATATATATATATATATATATATATATATATATATATATATATATATTAAACTTGTAATAATATAATAGTATATGGTGTATTTTAAACATTTCAAAAATACTAGGTTTTTAATCTCCAATTTAAAATTTTCGAAATTTAATACCATTTAAATTAAAATTTTAAATATTAAAACTCTTGATTTAATAATTATCACAAATTAAACTATTAATTTAAATTATTAAATCATAAGGGATTATCTAAATCATGAGGATAATTACCATTTAAACAATTAACTTATCCTAATCCCTTTTATCCCTATAAATTTCGAAAATAATGGGATGGGATAATTCAAAATCTTTAATTACCATATTTAACCATTAAAAGATAATTACAAGATATGGGATTATCCAAATCCCTAAAATTTAGGATCTTATCTTGGGGAAGGAGGCAAATCTCGAAATCTAAGGGTTTGCAAACCCTAGATTTCGAAATCTTGGATTAAAAGGAATGGATTCAAAAACCCTTTCAAAATTTTCGCAAATTAGGGTTAGGAAACCCTAATCTCGAAATCTATGGCTGTAACAACCATAAAATTTAGATCAAAAGTGGTCGATAAATTCGTGTGGCGCTGCTAGTACCAAACCAAATTTATGTTTCGTCATTATGTATCTAACGTATTTAAAAGATATTATAACGGCCAATCAATTATAAACATATGAAAAATAAATTTATGCGATGTGTAGCAATGAGTGCATGAAATTAACGTAATATGAACATGACATGTATAAATATGTATGTATGCTGTATATGATTTACTATATCCAACATAAAATATATAAGTTGATTTTTTTAGCTAGCATACTGAAAATACTTAACTTTCGTATTTATACCTTTATATAGATCATAAAATGATGAGTATATATTATGCGTATATATACTTGATACCAAGTGACATAAACTTATTCTCATTTGTATATTTATACATAAACAATGAAACAAATAATTCATGAAGTTATTTTGCATCAATTAGTGCAAGAAATTGATATAGCAGATTATACCCACTCACACCCCTCTTATCGATGGCTATCACACACAATTTAAAAATACACATATGAATATCTTACGCAAGAATGGAGCAAATCTTTATTAAATTTCCATTGGATTATATGACCCACACCAATATTAGAAGTTTTAAAAATCAGGAAGATGAACCCCTAGTACTACTACGATTCGTCACCCTCTTCCCTCTCTATCCCTTTCATCTCTCTATCAACTACAAGCTCACAGATACAACATGTACTCAATATCTATGAGAACTGTGGCAAGTACTTCAATATCTTCTATAATCTGCATTAGTAAAATGAGCCATGTGAAGAAACACAATCAAATATCTCAAGGAAGATAGAGTTTCTCAACCACCTCACTCATCTTCCTTCCCTCTCACGATTTCCCTAAACTACACACACAATTCAGCACATGTGCATATCTTTCATGAATCTCGATTGTACAACTCAATCTCTGCCAAAATCCACAGCTGTAAAAGAGATATAGAGAAGCTTCATAATATCTTATTCCTGTTTGAAGGTCCCACTCATTTTCCATCACCTGCGCATGCCTCTTACTTCCGTATCTTCTCCAATAAACAGAGAAGAGATTCAGCAGCTATTAGAATTGTCTTCCTCATCTCAAACCCAGTTCCTTGTACCTTCTCTTTCTCCAATGGAAAACCAACCCAAAAGCTCCCTGATCACCACCGATTCCAGTTGAAGCAAACCCCTGACCATAAACAGGCCTGTAGACGCAGCTTACCAGTGAAAAAGAAGCAGCGACTACTTCCATTTTCCCCTCCTGCCTTCATTTGTTCGACTATCAAACAGCTTCCGCACATCTTTTCCTTGCTCCTCCATCGACCTCAGGTAAATTCCTTACCTTCTCTGATCAAAATTCGTCCAGCAACCACCGTGAACATTAGGCACCTGCCATGGTGGCCGGTGGCCTGAACAGTTCTAACCGGACGATCCCGGTGGCGGGTTTGGTCTTAGTCAAGTGTGTATAATTCCTGATTCCATTATTTTTCTGCCATGTGACGTCTAGGTCGACTCCAAGATTCCCGTTCCAAATCCCGCTTAGAACAGGAGCTTCCCGACACTTCCGACTCTCAAAATCAACGTGAGTTCTACGACCCCTATTTTGTATTATCAATGTTTGGGGGAGAATACATATAGTTCGATCTTATTATCAAGATGAAAATGATTCAAAACAAATGAAATAAAGCAAAACAACTATCGTTAAGTACATATATAATCATATACAGAGAAGAGTGTTGATAAACCAAGATTTCATTTTATGTCACGTAAGTATGGTTATAACAAATTATTTGATAGAGATAACTATAAATATAAGTTGTGAAATGTTACTGAGTATTAAGTTCATATAGGATAAATATTCATAACAATTAAGGGTTATTAAAGCCTTGATATTCTAGATATAAGGGTACGAAGTGAACTGTTAAGAAGAGATAAATAAAAGCTGTGAAATTGTAAGTTCAAGGTACTATGGTGTAGTATGATCATACTTTGTAATGCTGAATAACAATAAACGAAAACGGAACCAGTTACTTATGGGGTATAACAGAAATAGTAATAAGTCATTACTATATAGTCATACCTGATTGAATAGCTATATGTTTATACTTAAATCAAGATACCTAATTGTGCATGTATATGTCAGATATTAAAGAAATAAGTTTAAAGTTGTTAACCTACAAAAGTACGGTTAAGGCTGTGAAACCCAATATAAAATGTACATATACATATACTAAATGGAAAAAAGATGGAATTTCCGTTTAAATTGTTATTATGGTTCCATGCACATTAAACATCATAGCATAAAATAACTACTCTCTTATCATAATATAAGTGTCGAATTAAAGAACAATAAGTATTGAAGTTCAAGAATTTTGGAGTATTGTTTTCTTAAAAGGTGAATAACTTCGTGTTCCTAGTGAACCTAGAACGAACAACATAGGTTTATTATGCCTATTGTTTGTGGGTTTATTATACTCATTTTGCATAGGTTCATTATACCTATTCTTTGAGGGTTTATTATACCCATTCCAAATAGGTTCATCATACCTATTCCCAATACCGAACCCAATCCGTTCGAGTATTCATATCCGGTTTCACAAGGGCTAAGTTCACAACACTTAGTAGAGACCTTCCGTCAAATAACCGTTAATCCTCGAGGGAACGACTAACGCTAGGTATAAGTGTCATAACATTGATCTTATACGGTACGACCGCCCGCCTGGAGTTGCTAGCTACAACTACGTCTGACGAGATGAATTTTGGTGCTGGCGTTAGCATTATCGAACATTACCTTGCGTTATTACGAGGTGAATGACTTTAGCATGCGCGCCCTATCATGGTGTCGGTGCAATAATAAAGTTTAGTGTCAAGAGTTCGGTCATGACATCATCTAGTATTCCTTCGCTCTCAAATAAATAAATAAATAAATAAATAAATAAATAAATAAATAAAAAAAAAAAAAAACACTGACAATATAATTATCATTTGGAAATTGACAAAGAGAGATTTCTACTAAGGTGTTTCAACACATGCAACAGTAAAATAATAATTTTTGGTGAATTGACAAATTATGTTTTGAAAAGGGCAAAGATTTCTATCTCAACATTAAATTATTTTTTTTATGGAGACCTTTTGTTATTTTAAGAATATATGGAGTCAAAACCTGTAGGACTCACCAACATTATTGTTGACGTATTTTAACATGTATTCTCAGGAAATTAAAGCAAGAAATTCACGCGAGGAGTATGGAATCATCGTCTTATATTTTTGTTCTAAATTATGTTTTATGTCCTCTTTTTGAATCGTTGAAGATTTGTCATGAAACATGTAACAAAGTAAGATATGATTATGTCGTATGCGATGTAAAACTTTATGTGGTTGTTTAATGTTTGATATATGCTATGTTTGTGATATTCGAATTTCGTCACCCACCCGGTGTTTCCGCCGTTGGCTGGGGGTGTGACAGATTGGTATCAAAGCTTTAGCTATAGCGAACTAGTATTTCACATTAAGATATACAACTATAGCCTAGGGCATGATTTCTCTAATAAAGAGTTAATTTACTAAACATGTAAATACCTGAGTATTATAATAGTTAAAATGAGAATAATTACCTAAAACAATCAATAAAAGGAACTTAAAAATCTAAAATTTTATATCAAAAACTTCGCTAAAGTTTTATGGTATATATGTCGTGCCACAACTAAACCTAGCTCGCGCACCTAGGTTTTATTATGGACCGGTCAAATGCACCATTTAACTTAGGCATAGTGGTTGATACATTAAAATTTTGGAGATTATGTGTCATAAGGAAAGATATGGGTGTCGGTAACAAATTACATGAATAAACAATTAAATATTAACAACTCTATTTCTATTGTATAGATGAATACCTGGAGAAACAAGGAAGGAGTCCCATGCTCACCCCCCCATCTGGTCGGGGACCCCTACTATCCCGATCAAGAAACAAAATATCAATTCGTCGCATCAGGAAACTCTACAGAAGACGAAGAGCCAATGGAAGACCCATTGGAAGAAGAGGCAATAGAAGAAGAAAAATCTGACACAGAGGATGAAGAACCCATGGAGGCCGAAAGGACCCCTACCTCCAGGCCCTCCCCTCCAAGCCCTTACAGGGGTATTCTAAGAGGTGTTAGAAAAACCCGTCAGACTGCCAGGAAAAGCACCCTCAACCACAAAGGAATCCAGAAACATGGTCACGCACTGTCTGAGAGCATGAGGAAGAACCTAAGAAATCCATCCTGGTTGAACGCATTTGCAGAAGAAAGAATTTCGGGAGAGAGAATCACCACCCGATATGAAGATGGGCAAGGCTCGGGAGTGCGTCCCCCGCCCAATGATCATGTTGGATCTTTAAGTGGATTGTTCGACCATGTCTTGAAATTGGAGAAGCAGGCTAGGGTATCGGCAAGGGAAATCAAAGAAGGTGAAAATAACACAACTCATCTAGCCTGGAGAGCAGGAAGACTAGAGACTCAGCTGACCCAACATCAGAATGCACTAACAGAGATGCGGGGGTTGCTTGACGCGGAAATCGCTACTAGGATGCAGCAAGATACCCTCATGGTTGAGGCGGATCTTCAAGCTCAAGCGACTCTTATTAGGGTAGGGGTTAGTGAAGAAGAAATTATGACCATAAACGGGAGGCTAGATGCAATCGGAGTTCAACTTGCGGAAGTTACCAGGGCATTAGGGACTTACCTACGACAAGGATGAGTTGGAAGAGCCAGATAGTGACAAGGTGGTGACAGATGTGGTAGTAGAAGACCATCTAGGATTATATATATTAAGCATGTAATGTTTGGTATTAGCATGGTTTTGGGAAAGTACGTTATAACAGGGTGCAAAACTCGTTGCAAATTTTGGGTCTTTTGACCATTGATGTAATAATTAGTAGAACTTTTGTTTCCCAAAAACCTTACGAAAGTTAATGTAATGATGTGTGTAATGTCACTATGTATGATATATTGAAGCATATTATGCATATTTTCTTCGGTATCAATTTAATGCGTAAATTTTATAATTGGTAAAATTCCCAAATAATGCAATAAGTTTTATCGAAAAGTGAAAAAGTAATATTGAAAATTTCCATATAGCATGACACAATCAACTAATGTGTTATTGTTAAATATAATAGGGAGTTAAGTAACATGTCACAAAGAAGAAGAAGCACAAGGTTGCACCCGAATCTGGCGGCTATTCCCGAAAGAACAGTCGGGAGGCCCAGAAGGGTACAATCCAGGCCAAGTGAAATACCCATCGCACCTGAAGCTGGGCTGCCTACAACCGCGGCAGAGTTAGAACAATTGATAGCGGATCGACTTGCGGTTGCTCTGACCCAACCGGAAAATGTTCGCAATGCCATCTCTGGAGTGGGTAATGGTGGAAATGGTAATGGACAAGGCAGCAGTTCTCAAGGAGATATCCGAGGACCACATCGAACGTGTAGCTATAAGGATTTCACTAATTGCAAACCCAAGAATTTTTATGGGACAGAAGGCATTATCGGACTAAGCAGGTGGATCGAAAAGATGGAATCCGTATTTCAAATATGCTTCTGTCCCGATGATAGTAAAGTCCGATTCGCTGTGAGTACGTTTATGGACTCAGCCCTTACTTGGTGGAATGACCAAGTAAAAACTCTGGGCATTATTCCTGCAAACTCTTTATCGTGGGAAGAACTGAAAATGATGATAAAGGAAGAATATTGCCCGAGAGATGAGATTCAAGCGATGGAGCAAGAATTATGGAATTTGAGGATGAAAGGCCTTGACATCAAAGCTTATACGACCAAGTTCAACGACCTCGCGCTATTATGCCCAACTCTAGTAACCCCAGAATACAAGAAGATAGAGCGTTACATTTGGGGTTTGGTGCCACAAATAAGGGGAATAGTGTTGGGCTCACGATCAACAACTTATGAAAGTGTCAAGAACTTGGCAAGTCGATTAGTCAAGAATGAACTCAGTCGGGGAACAACAAATACTAAGGTTGAAGCACCCAAGATTGAAAATAATAAGCGCAAGATGGGAGGCAAGGATTCTTGGCAATCGTCAAGGAAGAAACAAGGAACTGGAACTGGATACGCAGTGACAATGGCAACCAATCCAGCACCAGTTCACCGAACAAGCAGTACTGGACGGTACCCTCAATGCAACAAATGTCGCAAATATCATCCTGGCGAATGTTATAATTGTACCAAGTGTAACAAGAATGGACATACCAACAAATATTGCAAAGACTCAAGGCATATTGCAAGAGGTACTCAGGTGAATGTAGGGTCAATCGGAAATAGTAGTGGAAATTGTTATGAGTGTGGTGGATCAGGGCATTACAAGCGTAACTGCCCAAAATTAAGAAATGTGGGTGGCACTGCACGTGGACGGGCATTCGTTATTGGAAACAAGGAAGCGATCTTAGATCCCTCGGTGGTTACTGGTACGTTCCTTATCAACCACCTATATGCTACAGTTTTGTTTGACTCCGGAGCCGATAAGAGTTTTATAACAACGACATTTAAGGAATTATTAAACCATGAAACTAGAAAATTAGATGTAGCTTACGAAGTAGAAGTAGCAAATGGTCAAATAGAACGTACAACTGAAATCTTAAGAAATTGTACCCTAACGCTTAACGATCGTACTTTTCAAGTTGACCTCATGCCAATGTCAATCGGAAGCTTCGACGTTATTATTGGTATGGATTGGCTGTCTCATCACCATGCGGAAATCATGTGTTACGAAAAAGCAGTCAGGCTAACCTTACCAGATGGAGAGACTCTGACCATCTATGGTGACAAGTCGGGTCAGAACTTCAAGCTCATGTCTTGCATAAAAGCACGGAAATATCTGTACAAGAAGTATTACGCCTTCCTAGCTCACGTAGTAGATAAGAAGTGTAAAGTGAAAGAAATTCAGGATATACCACAAGTATGCGATTATCCTGATGTTTTCCCAGAAGAACTACCAGGATTGCCACCAGCCAGACAGGTCGAGTTCAGAATTGGCCTAATCCCCGGAGCAGCTCCAGTAGCTAGAGCACCCTATAGGCTAGCCCCATCTGAAATGCAGGAACTCTCGAGCCAACTACAAGAACTCCTTGACAAGGGCTTCATTAGACCAAGTTTTTCTCCTTGGGGAGCGCCAGTATTATTTGTTAAAAAGAAAGATGGGTCCTTCCGGATGTGTATAGACTATAGAGAACTAAACAAATTAACCATCAAGAACCGATATCCCCTTCCTAGAATCGATGATTTGTTTGATCAACTCCAAGGATCTAACTACTATTCGAAGATCGATCTGAGGTCTGGATATCATCAGCTCAAGATACTAGACGAAGACGTCCCAAAGACTGCATTCATGACCCGGTACGGTCATTATGAATTTCTAGTGATGCCATTCAGATTGACAAACGCTCCAGCAGTATTCATGGATCTCATGAATAGAGTCTGCAAGCCATATTTGGACAAGTTTGTGATAGTATTTATAGATGACATTTTGATCTATTCTCGAACTAAGGAGGAGCGTGGTCGACATCTACAATTAATCTTGGAACTTTTGAGGAAAGAGAAGTTGTATGCCAAATTCTCTAAATGCGAATTTTGGATCAGACAAGTACATTTTCTAGGACATGTGGTGAGCAATGAAGGAATTCATGTAGATCCCGCAAAAATTGAAGCAGTAAAGAATTGGGAGGCGCCAAAGACGCCAACAGAGGTGCGCCAATTTTTAGGCCTTGCCGGCTACTACTGAAGATTTATTGAAAACTTCTCAAAAATTGCAAAGCCACTTACCACTCTAACTCAAAAGGATCGAAAGTTTGAATGGGGAGTTCAACAAGAAATTGCATTTCAAAAACTAAAACAGAAGTTGTGTAGTGCACCGATCCTATCCCTGCCTAAAGGAACAGAAGATTTCGTAGTGTATTGTGATGCATCGATTCAGGGACTAGGATGTGTGTTAATGCAACGAGACAAGGTTATCGCATACGCCTCTAGACAACTCAAGACTCATGAAAGCAACTATACGACCCACGACCTGGAGTTGGGAGCAGTAGTTTTTGCATTAAAGATATGGAGACATTATTTATACGGAACAAAGTGCATTATTTACTCGGATCATAAGAGTCTTCAACACATTTTTGATCAAAAAGAGTTAAACATGAGGCAGCGAAGGTGGATAGAATTGCTAAGTGATTATGAATGCGAAATTCGATATCACCCAGGAAAAGCAAATGTAGTCGCAGATGCATTGAGTCGTAAGGGAAATATCAAACCTCGTCGGGTGCGAGCTCTGACAATGACGATCATCTCAAGCCTTGTCAACCAGATTCTGAAGGAAGAAAATGTCGCAGACGAATCATTAAGAGGAATGGAAAAGCAACTCGAAGTAAGAAACGACGGAACCCGACATTTTATGAACAGAATTTGGATACCGAAGTTTGGTGATATCCACAGCTTGGTCATGGACGAAGCTCATAAAACAAGGTACTCTGTTCATCCGGGATCAGACAAGATGTATTTAGATTTGAAGAAGTTGTATTGGTGGCCAAACATGAAAGCTGAGATCGCCACATATGTGAACAAATGCTTAACTTGTGCTAAAGTGAAAGTAGAACACCAGAAGCCATCAGGATTGCTCCAACAACCAGAAATTCCTGAGTGGAAGTGGGAGAAGATTGCAATGGATTTCATTACAAAACTACCAAGAACACCTAGTGGTTATGACACCATCTGGGTAGTGGTCGACAGATTGACGAAGTCCGCTCACTTTTTACCAATTAAGGAGACTGATAAAATGGAGAGATTGACAAGGACTTATCTCAAGGAGATTGTTAGACTTCACGGAATACCCGTCTCTATCATCTCTGACAGGGATAGTAGGTTCACTTCGAGATTTTGGCAATCATTACAAAAATCCTTGGGGACTCGTCTGGATATGAGCACCGCTTACCATCCACAAACCGACGGTCAAAGCGAGAGAACGATCCAAACCTTAGAGGATATGTTGCGATCTTGTGTGATTGATTTTGGAAATACATGGGATACTCACCTGCCACTCATTGAATTCTCCTACAATAACAGTTATCATACCAGCATAAAGGATGCACCATTCGAGGCTCTCTACGGGCGAAAGTGTAGATCACCGTTGTGTTGGGCAGAAGTAGGAGATACTCAGTTAGCCACGGAACGCACGAGCAACACGCTTCGCACCGGGCCGGAAATAATTCATGAAACCACTGAAAAGATAATCCAAATTAAAGAAAGACTCAAAGTTGCCCGTGACCGTCAGAAGAGTTATGCAGATGTAAGAAGAAAGCCACTAAAATTTCAAGTGGGAGATAGAGTCATGCTCAAAGTCTCACCATGGAAGGGCATGATACGTTTTGGGAAAAGGGGAAAATTAAACCCACAGTATATAGGGCCATTTGAAATTATCAATAGGGTCGGTCCGGTAGCATACCGACTCAAACTACCTCAAGAGCTGAGTAACGTGCATAATGTGTTTCATGTTTTAAATCTTAAAAAGTGTATGTCCGACGAAAACCATACGATACCGTTAGACGAGATCCAACTAAACACCAATCTCCGCTTCGTCGAAGAACCCGTAGAGATTATGGACCGAGAAGTGAAACGTTTAAAGCAAAGTCGCATCCCTATCGTTAAAGTTCGTTGGAACTCAAAAAGGGGCCCAGAGTTTACCTGGGAGCGCGAAGATCAAATGAGACAGAAATACCCCCAATTGTTTGAGTGACATCCCGGCTACAAATCGAATTTCGGGACAAAATTCCGTTAACGGGGGAAGAATGTAACAACCATAAAATTTAGATCAAAAGTGGTCGATAAATTCGTGTGGTGCTGCTAGTACCAAACCAAATTTATGTTTCGTCATTATGTATCTAACGTATTTAAAAGATATTATAACGGCCAATCAATTATAAACATATGAAAAATAAATTTATGCGATGTGTAGCAATGAGTGCATGAAATTAACGTAATATGAACATGACATGTATAAATATGTATGTATGCTGTATATGATTTACTATATCCAACATAAAATATATAAGTTGATTTTTTTAGCTAGCATACTGAAAATACTTAACTTTCGTATTTATACCTTTATATAGATCATAAAATGATGAGTATATATTATGCGTATATATACTTGATACCAAGTGACATAAACTTATTCTCATTTGTATATTTATACATAAACAATGAAACAAATAATTCATGAAGTTATTTTGCATCAATTAGTGCAAGAAATTGATATAGCAGATTATACCCACTCACACCCCTCTTATCGATGGCTATCACACACAATTTAAAAATACACATATGAATATCTTACGCAAGAATGGAGCAAATCTTTATTAAATTTCCATTGGATTATATGACCCACACCAATATTATAAGTTTTAAAAATCAGGAAGATGAACCCCTAGTACTACTACGATTCGTCACCCTCTTCCCTCTCTATCCCTTTCATCTCTCTATCAACTACAAGCTCACAGATACAACATGTACTCAATATCTATGAGAACTGTGGCAAGTACTTCAATATCTTCTATAATCTGCATTAGTAAAATGAGCCATGTGAAGAAACACAATCAAATATCTCAAGGAAGATAGAGTTTCTCAACCACCTCACTCATCTTCCTTCCCTCTCACGATTTCCCTAAACTACACACACAATTCAGCACATGTGCATATCTTTCATGAATCTCGATTGTACAACTCAATCTCTGCCAAAATCCACAGCTGTAAAAGAGATATAGAGAAGCTTCATAATATCTTATTCCTGTTTGAAGGTCCCACTCATTTTCCATCACCTGCGCATGCCTCTTACTTCCGTATCTTCTCCAATAAACAGAGAAGAGATTCAACAGCTATTAGAATTGTCTTCCTCATCTCAAACCCAGTTCCTTGTACCTTCTCTTTCTCCAATGGAAAACCAACCCAAAAGCTCCCTGATCACCACCGATTCCAGTTGAAGCAAACCCCTGACCATAAACAGGCCTGTAGATGCAGCTTACCAGTGAAAAAGAAGCAGCGACTACTTCCATTTTCCCCTCCTGCCTTCATTTGTTCGACTATCAAACAGCTTCCGCACATCTTTTCCTTGCTCCTCCATCGACCTCAGGTAAATTCCTTACCTTCTCTGATCAAAATTCGTCCAGCAACCACCGTGAACATTAGGCACCTGCCATGGTGGCCGGTGGCCTGAACAGTTCTAACCGGACGATCCCGGTGGCGGGTTTGGTCTTAGTCAAGTGTGTATAATTCCTGATTCCATTATTTTTCTGCCATGTGACGTCTAGGTCGACTCCAAGATTCCCGTTCCAAATCCCGCTTAGAACAGGAGCTTCCCGACACTTCCGACTCTCAAAATCAACGTGAGTTCTACGGCCCCTATTTTGTATTATCAATGTTTGGGGGAGAATACATGTAGTTCGATCTTATTATCAAGATGAAAATGATTCAAAACAAATGAAATAAAGCAAAACAACTATCGTTAAGTACATATATAATCATATACAGAGAAGAGTGTTGATAAACCAAGATTTCATTTTATGTCACGTAAGTATGGTTATAACAAATTATTTGATAGAGATAACTATAAATATAAGTTGTGAAATGTTACTGAGTATTAAGTTCATATAGGATAAATATTCATAACAATTAAGGGTTATTAAAGCCTTGATATTCTAGATATAAGGGTACGAAGTGAACTGTTAAGAAGAGATAAATAAAAGCTGTGAAATTGTAAGTTCAAGGTACTATGGTGTAGTATGATCATACTTTGTAATGCTGAATAACAATAAACGAAAACGGAACCAGTTACTTATGGGGTATAACAGAAATAGTAATAAGTCATTACTATATAGTCATACCTGATTGAATAGCTATATGTTTATACTTAAATCAAGATACCTAATTGTGCATGTATATGTCAGATATTAAAGAAATAAGTTTAAAGTTGTTAACCTACAAAAGTACGGTTAAGGCTGTGAAACCCAATATAAAATGTACATATACATATACTAAATGGATAAAAGATGGAATTTCTGTTTAAATTGTTATTATGGTTCCATGCACATTAAACATCATAGCATAAAATAACTACTCTCTTATCATAATATAAGTGTCGAATTAAAGAACAATAAGTATTGAAGTTCAAGAATTTTGGAGTATTGCTTTCTTAAATGGTGAATAACTTCGTGTTCCTAGTGAACCTAGAACGAACAACATAGGTTTATTATGCCTATTGTTTGTGGGTTTATCATACTCATTTTGCATAGGTTCATTATACCTATTCTTTGAGGGTTTATTATACCCATTCCAAATAGGTTCATCATACCTATTCCCAATACCGAACCCAATCCGTTCGAGTATTCATATCCGGTTTCACAAGGGCTAAGTTCACAACACTTAGTAGAGACCTTCCGTCAAATAACCGTTAATCCTCGAGGGAACGACTAACGCTAGGTATAAGCGTCATAACATTGATCTTATACGGTACGACCGCCCGCCTGGAGTTGCTAGCTACAACTACGTCTGACGAGATGAATTTTGGTGCTGGCGTTAGCATTATCGAACATTACCTCGCGTTATTACGAGGTGAATGACTTTAGCACGCGCGCCCTATCATGGTGTCGGTGCAATAATAAAGTTTAGTGTCAAGAGTTCGGTTATGACATCATCTAGTATTCCTTCGCTCTCAAATAAATAAATAAATAAATAAATAAATAAATAAATAAATAAATAAATAAATAAATAAATAAATAAAAACACCGACAATATAATTATTATATGGAAATTGACAAAGAGAGATTTCTACTAAGGTGCTTCAACACATGCAACAGTAAAATAATAATTTTTGGTGAATTGACAAATTATGTTTTGAAAAGGGCAAAGATTTCTATCTCAACATTAAATTATTTTTTTTATGGAGACCTTTTGTTATTTTAAGAATATATGGAGTCAAAACCTGTAGGACTCACCAACATTATTGTTGACGTATTTTAACATGTATTCTCAGGAAATTAAAGCAAGAAATTCATGCGAGGAGTATGGAATCATTGTCTTATATTTTTGTTCTAAATTATGTTTTATGTCCTCTTTTTGAATCGTTGAAGATTTGTCATGAAACATGTAACAAAGTAAGATATGATTATGTCGTATGCGATGTAAAACTTTATGTGGTTGTTTAATGTTTGATATATGCTATGTTTGTGATATTCGAATTTCGTCACCCACTCGGTGTTTCCGCCGTTGGCTGGGGGTGTGACAATGGCCTCCTAGGGTTTATTGGCTATAAACTCTAATTTGTCAAGTTCATACAATTGAATAATACTAATTGAAAACAAGTTAACCAAAGGCTCTGATACCACTGATGGGTTTTATACAAACAATCCTATGTGTGCATGCAACCCTAGATTTGGATCTATGTTTTGCTATTAGATACACAACATTATGAACACAAGAATAAAACCCTAAAGAACAATGCTATTTTTGAAATTAATATACAAGGTTATATTACATACCTCTTGTTGTTATATTGCAATAACAACTTAAATCTTCAAACCCTAAGTCTTGAAAGCAAGCACCACAAGTGTAGTGCCTCTAATGGCTTACAAACACCACAAGCAATTGGAGAGGCTATAGAGAGAGAAGGGAGGAGGTAGAAATGGTCCTTGGGACTTCTTAGAAGCATGTACACGAATTCCCAAGGCCTAGGGGTCTTTATATAGGGTTTAGATTAGGGTTTCAGTCTTTATCCTTATCCAGTTACTTGCCCACCAAGCAACCACAAGATAAGCCTTGAAAACCCTTATCTCTTGGGCCTTGGACGATTTTAAGGATATCCTTATCCTTGAATTCGTTCATGCTTAAACAAGGATAACCATTGCCCTATTTTGCAACTATCACATAATTATAATTCAGCCCCTCTAGTTTAATTAATTACACTTGATCACAAAATTAATTCCTAATTAATTATTGACCAATATTAATTAAACAAATATGATTTCCCCTTTAATATATTATTCTTATAACATATTAATAAATCATAATAACCTCTTTTCTCTATTTATTTCTCCAGTCAAGTTGCTTTGGCGAAGGCAACCCAAAAGGACCATGCACAACCGGGTCAAGTACTTGCCTAATATGGTTGCAGCGTTAGACACTATTCCAACATAAGATAGAGTATGTATGTTGTATGTATTGGATGGAATAGAACATCCTATTTTGTAAGCAATATGAAACTCTTTTATTTTGTTTAATATTATATATATATATATATATATATATATATATATATATATATATATATATATATATGATGTGTCTATATGTTAATGTTGTTTTGATTCTAACTGTCTTAGGGAAAAAATTGGAAGTAATGAAAAAAATATTATTTTTATATTGTAATCTTTAGTGTATTTCATACTTATCAATTGTGTGTTAAGGCTAAGTTCCATGTCAGATTTAAGTTCCATGGGTATATCTGTGACAACCTGTGATTTATTTTCCGTCACGGTAACCCGTTTTCGTTAATAAAGCCGTTAAGTTCCAAAATTTTCCGTTAACTTTGTTTTAATAAATTATTGCGACTTCTGTTAATGTTTTAAAAGTGTTGGAATACATTTTAAAACATTAAAATATCTTCTATTTCATTTAGAAAATATTTTGTTTTATTTAAGTCGTAATTACAGCAACTTTATCGAGTGTGACCAAAAGCATCGTATAACGTCGGTATCGGGTAGAATTCCACCGTGTCTCAAACTTTCAGCATATATAATGTGACAACTGTCAATTCACGTCATTCTCGGACTCATGCATCTTTATAAAAACCATTCATGCACAACATGCCATGGCCTAGTAGTACAAATTAGGTCAAAATCTTGCATAAACTAGGATCCAACTAAGATCTAGAACTAATATACTTGACACTTACGATTCTAGTAAGTTGCTTAACTACAATAGGAAATGTCAATGCTATAATTAGAATGAAACTTCCAGCTTTGTTATAATTGAAAAAGGGTATAAAACCCTAAAAATAAATTAAAATATTCTAATTATACTTCCTTATGATGATGAATATCAAACAATATTCCAAAAACCCTAAAGAGCCCAAAAATCCAAATTTATAAATCTTAAAGCTTAAAAACTTTATAAAATTTGGCTATAAACTTCCAAATATCAAATTTTATTAATCAAATTATGGATTATACTAATGAAATAGAAATATAAATTATCATGCATTAATCATAATTAATTAGTTAAAAACAAGATTTTTAAATAAATCAAAAATTGCTTAAAGAATTACTTTTATAATAATTACGTTTTTTTATAAAAAATAATGGAGGGAATTTTATAAAATTTGAAATTAGGAGAGAGGAGGCCTAACCCACTCAAAAATCTGGCCATCTCCCCTCTCCCCATGCTCCCTCTTCCCAAAAACTTCAATCATTAACTCATTTCCTACACTCTACCTCTTCTCTCTTCACTCTCTAACACTCCACCCTCCTAACACACACAAACTCTCTTCCTCTCTCTCTCTCTCTCTCTCTCTCTAACTCACGAACTTTCTCTCATTCCTCTACCAAATTTCGAGATTTAGAAGACCTTGAAGTGTTCTTACTTCCCTCAAGATCATAACCAAGGTAAACAACATCATCTTCTTCCATAGTTTCATGATTCTACTTCCTTTCCTTCTTAGTTTTCTCTTCTTTTCGGATTCTATGCCTTTCCATGGCTAGAAATCTTTATTTTTCCCTTGTGGTTTGTAGATTCTCACAATAACACAATTCATGTGTTTGAAATGGTGAAAATCCGGGATCAAACCCATGCAAGGAGTGAAAATGATGCACATATGTTCATGTGACTTCAAAAACAAGTATTACATCTTCTTCTCCATTGCTTTTGTGTTCTTGCATGATCAAAAGCATTTAAACCATTTCTAGTACATCTTGGATGCTCATTCACTCCATGCATGTGCTAGAAATCGGACCTTATCAAAGGCATGCATGATGTTCTTGTCAAAATGTCCTAAGGATGCACTCAAAGCAAACATGCAATCTGCCAGATTACTTTATTCAGCTTTGAACGACTATATCTCGGTCATTTCGTAACCAAATCATGATATTCTTATTTTATTGCATAATTCCATGAGTTAACTTTCAAACCCAACTGGTCTCACTGTAAAATATTAAATATCCGATTTTTGGCAATTTTTACAAAATGGTTGCGCAAACAGCTCTTTTTCTATGATCACCATTTTTGCCTTGCATGATCAATGGCCTTAAACCCAACCATAAATCTAGGGAAAAATGCTTTAGAAAATTAACATATCCAGTGAATGATGGTTGAAATTTCGTGGCTTAAAACCCCACTGAATGGGCTACATAAATTCATGAAATTCAGCGACATTTATATCTCATGCACCATTGCATGCAACATTTCTAAATTTGTTTGGGTTCAATAGCCCTATTTACCTTCTGATTAAATTTTGAACATTTTTCCTTTTGAAAGCCCTCACATGCATGTGATAATCTGTAAAATACCAAAAGCTTTTATTATATCTTTGATTTATTTAAATTATTGCTAGAAACCAAGGTCATAAATCACATTAAATACTTCCAGAGGTCAATAAATCTGGAACAAATTCATGGATGAGCCTTATGATGGATAATGACCCCTCACTAAATTTCATTAATTTTTGTTGCTGTTTGGTATGAATCCCGATTTTCTTTTTGTTAGGATATAATAAATCACAAAACCACTTTAGAGAGTGTCAAAATTTTATCTAACAAGTTTCTCATACCTCACCTATGATGGATGACTCAGAAAAATAATTTCAACATTTTTCATCATGCCTTGCTATTTTTCCCAATTTTTGGTAATTATAATGGTTTAAAAATAGGAAAAATAGTTCTGATTATCCAAAATTCATGAAAATTTACCAGAACATCATGTTGTACACTAGGAGGTTACATAAAAATTTTGGTTATTTTTATCTACTGTAAACTATTTTTCTCTTATTTTCTAAAGTTAAATACACTTAAATACCCTTAAATACACATAAATACCCAAAACCAGATTACACAATATGAAAACCACTTTTGGTATTTTTACCAGGTTATTTATACTGTAAATGATATTACAAAATTTTTTGGTAATTTATTTTAACTGTTTAATATTATTTCTTCAATTAATGATTATTTAAAGGAATAAAACAAGGAAAAATAGAAATATCCACTGAAAAATATCTTTTATATTTACCCCAGCCTAGTTATGTATAATAACAGTTAAATAAAAAGTTTGGGTAATTTTGGAAACTGTTTTCTATTTATTTCAATTTTTACTGGAATAAATACTCAAAAATCATAAAATATAATTAAACAGCTTGGAAATCCATTTTTATATTTTTCCCAGCTTAGTATTGTGTAATAACAGTTAAATAAAAAGTTGGAGAATTTTTATCATTTGAATGCTATTTTTCGTGAATTTATGTTGTTATAAAGACTTAAAAATTTGGAAAATTTATATTCCAAAGTTGTAACAAATCGCACGACTTGTAGAATTTCATTATTTCAGAAAAAGTGTAACCAATTAATATAAAATCCAATACTAAAACATAAATTGGCATTTCACTATACGTAGAATTTAGTGTATTAGCATTAGATGTCGACATAGAAACTCACTAGTGTGTGTTTGATGTCGTAGGATCCCGGTAGTAAGACGTTGGTGCATTCCGAGACACTACTTGTATCTACTCAAAACATTGTGAGTATTCACGCACTCCCCTATTTTCAGTTTTTATGTTTTGGGGTGGAAAAACATGTCCAGAAAAACTATTGTTTGCATGTTGTATTTAAATTGATTATTATCAAACATGATTGCTATTGTATTGCTATGTTTCTTTATGTATGTCTATGCAACACCGAACATGAGAACTTATCGTACTAAGGCCCTTCCCTTATCTCTAACCATTAACTCTTTGAGCCAATGGTCATTATGGATAGCACTATTAGGAATTGACAATTCCTCAATCGCCCGAATCGCTGGAGTGCATGATACCATATTCATCTATGGAACGATAAGAATAGATCTCGATAGGGCTTCAATCATAGGTTTGGTTGAGACTCATTGTTTGCTCATACACATACAAACTTGTTTCTCGTTATAGCAATAAACTTGTATTCATTAATAGCAATCAACTTTGTTTATCATTAAAGCAATGTACTTGTATTTACGAAAAGCCTTATTTGAAGCTCGATTTTATAAACTTGTGAACTCACCAACTATTTTCATAGTTGACGCTCGTTTTACGTGCTTTTTCAGGAAATAATTAGTAAGTGGATGTAAAGATTCATCATCATAGAGCATGTTGCATCGTGTTGAAGCTATTATGAAGTTATATTTTGAACAATGTTGTTTTGGAAAAACTTGTACCTTGTTTCTTTTAAGCTATGGGTTGTAAACTTTTAAATACTACTATGGTGGTGTATCTTTATCTTTTGCAATGAAACTGTTATCGCTGTCATATCTTGCATTTCCGCTTTAGCGAGGTGTGACATATAAAGTTGAGAGAGCCTCATTCGAAGCTTTTTCTCTCTCTCTCTCTAAACACTTTCTCTCACTACTCTTTCTCTCTCTAGAACTCGAAATTGGTCCAAAAAACCCCCATTTCAAGCATCATTTGGTAAGCAATCCATCCTAAACTTGTTGTTATACTTGAATAGCATGCAAATCCATATTGAAATCATCCAAAACACATGTGAACATGTGTTTACGGTTTGGGGATCCTCCGAAAACCGTGAACACCTCTTATAAGGGTTTTTGTGCCATAAAACCCTTCCAAACCTCTTTTAGGGCTTAGATTCACCTTAGAAACTTGCATGCATGATCTAAGGACCCCAAAATCATGACATTTGATGTATGAACATGAGTTTATGGCCCAAGAACATTCTTGGACCGTAAACCCCCATGCATGAACCATAAACACCTCTTAAGGTGTTAAAAATGCTCTTAAACACCACCAAAAGCTTTCAAACGTGTCTAGGACCTTCTAGTCCATCATTTGAAGAACCAAATCATACAAGAAGGGACCAAACATGAGTTTACGGTCCAAGAACATGCTTGGACCATAAAACCTCTTTTATAGACCTTAAACACCTTTTAGGGTGTTAGTTTGCCCCTAAACACCTTCAATGAACTTCCATGAGTGCATAGAACCTTATAACCCTTCAAGAAATGAACCAATACCTTCATAAATGGGACAAACTAGAGTTTATGGTCCAAGAACATTCTTAGACCATAAACTCATCTCCTTAGACCATAAACTCTTCAAATGGGAGTTTAAGTGTCCTTAACATCTTGACTGGCTTGTATGTTGGACTAGAATCACATGTGATTAACCTACAAACACCAACACCCATGAATCATAGACAAACATGAGTTTAAGGTTGTAAACTCATGTGTTTAAGGTAGTAAACTCCCCAAGAACATCTTCATAGACCGTAAACTCCATTTCCATGGCCATTTCAAGTCACGATCACTTCCTAAACCATGGAATCAACCCTAGAACTTTCCCGTGTGCATTGTAAGACTTTTTGGCATCCAAGAACACACCACCCATGAGTTTATGACCGTAAACTCATGGGGATATGCTCAATGGATGTTAAACTCCTCAAAGAGTTTACTTTTATCTAGGTCCTACACATCCATAGATGTCACCCGGGTCACTCCGAACACTTGTATTGAAGTGTTTTCACGTCTCAAAGTGTATATTCATATCTAATTAGTGGTTCAAAGTCTAATTAGATACAATTTTATATCATTTCATATTACACAGGAACCTCGCGCGTTATCAAGCCCCGAACCGACACATAGCATCCAAACCGACACGTTTTCTCGTCTGGTGAGTTCATACCCCTACCCATTTTCAACGGTTTCACTGTTTTCAGGGGGGAATACAAGCAATGTACAAGGAATACTTGTACTCAAAACTTGTTTTATATGTGTTATATTTCATATTACTTATGCTTTTAACACTGACAATCATAATAGATAACCGTTGAACTTACATAACATACTATCGTATTATTGGTGAAAAACATTATAAATTGTTGTATTTTATATATTCACAAATGGTTTCCAACATCATAACAGTTAAAAGCATAATATTTGAACTTTGAATATGAAACTTAGAACATTGTTTTGTCCTCACTCCACAGAGATACGCGAGTGGAGGATAGTCATTTGATCTTTCTGTATTATTACTAGTAAATTTGTTATACCTATAAATTGGAGACACGTCCTCGGAGAACACTCCACAGAGATACGCGAGTGGAGGATCGCCCCCGTAACCAGAATCTCTTAGATAGGGAGCGTGACTTGAGTGTATATATCTGTACGGGGCTGACTACCCCGCACCTGGCTGCTAGCTACAGCCGAACCGAAAGGTTCAAGGGTGACGAAAGTCATAAAGGGTGATGGACTACTTATTGCCATAATTAGTCTATCGTATGGTTATGGAACTCGCGATTTGCATAACAAAGATTAACTTTTTTGTAATAATGGGTTAGTAACTAGTTTCCTTTGTATTTATTAGTTTTATATACGTGTTAAAACTAATACATTTTCAGCATACAACTTTTACATTACATTTCGGGTTGGTGAACTAACATACACTTCACAAGGATAACCAGGTTTTTCAGTATACATCTTTCACATTACATTTCAGATCGGTAGACAACTTTTAGGAAAATATGGGATTTTCCTGGGATAACAATTGAACGTAACCAGAACCGTGTAACATAACAGATAACTAAACTTACATATAGGAAAATATGGGATTTTCTTGGGTCGTAACTTTTTCAGAAACCAAAAGGAAACTCGTAGATTTTCTGAAAACAAAACCACTTATGAACTCACCAGCTTTATGCTGATTTTTAAAATGCTTGTATTCTCATGTCCGCATTAGACAGGTACCCAGCAATGCTTTTTGAGAAGATGGAGCGTACTGAAGATCTCGTCTTAACTTTTGTTCATATATACCTATGTATAACACTTGTAATACTTTACAATTGAACAGATGTAAATTCCAATATGTAATGTAATGGTTGTTTACTTTGCTTACTATGTGCATTGGATTTGATACTCAACGTAGAGTCCGCCCCGAAAATGTTTCCGCCTTGGTTTTCGGGGTGTGACAGATTGGTATCAGAGCCCTTGTTTATAGTGAACTAAGTATACCAAACCTTACACAGTATAAAACTATAAACACTAAGTGGCCTAAGTGCTCTGAACTAAAAGTATACTTCAAAGTATAAGTATTTTCAAAAGTATACAAGTAGACCTAACCGTCGAGATCCGTAACTACAAGTAGAACAAAACATAAGTAAATGGGTGTTGTACGCTGCGGTTAAACCTGGGCAGTTATGTAGTCGTTTCTAGGATCAATATAGCCTGGCCAACTATATTCATTCGAGACACGGCCAACATGTGCTTCGGAGTGACTGTGGTGTCCAGCATGCCTAAAACTTATCCTAATATCCCAAACATCGAACCATGGTCGTAGCGAATCATGAAATACTATCGGAGTATTTCTCAAGCCAATCGTTTGTAGAAATCCTCATTCAAGCGTTGTTCCCTGATCATTCCTTTAGCGATAATTTATCTGTTTTGATAACTCTTTCCTGCTTTATCGCTTAGTAGGGATATATAACTGTCTTATCTCTCGATTCAATGTGGAGGACTTATCATCCTCTCTTTCCTGATCTTATTAGATCAAGATGCCTCCAAGAAAGAGACCCAGCTCAAAGACCAACAACCCTCCACCACCACTTTCTCCTCAAATTGATCTTGTAACGCTACAGATAGCTATTACTGCCGCAGTGACAGCCGCCATTTCACAAATGAACCCCGGTAGTTCAGGAGGTGGTCCGCAACCCCAAAATCTAGAAGATAGTCAAGGACACCGAAAGGGGGGTTCTTATAAAGATTTCATGAGCGCAAAACCCACATCCTTTGATGGCACTGGAGGTGTCATTTCCCTCACTCGATGGTTCGAGAAAATCGAATCCATCTTTGAAATATGTGCTTGTTCGGAGTCCGATAAAGTAAAGTTCGTAGCCTGTACCTTTACAATAAAGCCCTGACTTGGTGGAACGGCCGAGTCAAATCCCTAACTCTAGCGGTAGCCAATGCTATGGGTTGGAAAGCCATGAAAGAACTTCTTCTAGCTGAGTACTGCCCCCGGGGCGAAATACAGAAGTTTGAGCATGAGCTCTAGAACCTGAAGATCAAGGGATCCGATATTGCTGCATACACCTCGAGGTTTGATGACCTGGCACTACTCTGTCCGGGAATGGTTACCCCGGAGAGTAAGAAAATAGAGAGATTTATTTGGGGGCTGACCCAACCGACCAAAGGAAACATCTTATCTGTGAGGGCGGATACTTATGACAGCGCCAAAAGTTTAGCCCAGACCCTGATTGACCACAGTGATGATGTTGAGGAAACAACTGCCACCCCTAAACCGACCAAGACTAGTGGTGAGAAGAGGAAGTTATGGAAAAAGAAGAAAGGCCAACCTTCTCAAGGATCGTCAAAGAAACAGCAGACAGTAGCAGTCCAGGCTGCTACTACCCCCGTTGCTCCTGTTTCTGTTATGGGATCTACAGCTCAAACACCTACCAGTAGGTATGCTGGTAACCTTCCCCAGTGTGAAAAATGAAAATACAATCATAAGCCCGTCCCGTTCCTTGATCTGTCATGCACCAACTGTGGTAAAAAGGGGCACATGGTCCGATTTTGCAAGGCACCAGCCCAATCCACAAACCAATCTTCTGGAACAGGTGTTGGTCAAGCCTGCTATAATTGTGGAGAAGTTGGGCATTTGAAGAGGAACTGCCCCAAAAAGTCGACAACTGATAATACCGAGAGAGTCCTAGCCATGGGATGGGAGGAGGCAGTCGCCGATCCCACCGTTGTTTTAGGTACGTTCCTTCTTGACAACTTTTATGCTAGTATTCTTTTCGATTTGGGTGCTGAAAGAATCTTTGTTAGTCATTCATTCAAACATAATCTAAAACCAAATCCCCAACCATTGACCGAAATGTTTACCGTCGAGATGGCTAATGGTGAGAAAGAAAGTGCTCGCAATATATTCTTAGGCTGTACCCTTACCCTGAACGATCATTCATTTCCCATTGATCTTATGTCAGTCTCCATAAAGAGCTTTGATGTTATCATTGGCATGAATTGGTTGAGTCCCAATCATGCTGATATCCTTTGCTACGAAAAATCCATCCGTCTCAATCTTCCCACGGGTCAAACTCTCATGATCTATGGCGATAAACTCAGCTCCAACCTTCGCATCATTTCCTACATCAAAGCTCAGAAACTCTTGCGAAAGGAATGCCAAGCATTCCTCTTCCTTGAATCGATGACCTCTTCGATCAACTCCAAGGAGCCAACTACTTCTCAAAGATAGACCTTCGGTCAGGGTACCATCAGCTACGAGTTCATGAGAGTGATGTTTCCAAAACAGCTTTCAGAACTCGATATGGGCACTACGAGTTCGTTGTGATGCCCTTCGGTCTAACCAACACATCGGCAGTGTTCATGGACCTGATGAACCGGGTGTGTCGTAGTTTTCTGTATAAGTTCGTCATTGTGTTCATTGATGACATACTTGTCTACTCCGGAAATGAAGAAGATCACAAACAACACTTGAAGTCAATGTTGGAAACCCTTAGATCCGAGAAGTTGTACGCAAAATTTTCCAAGTGTGAATTCTGGATTCGGAATGCGACTTTCCTCGGTCACGTGGTAAACGAGGAGGGTATTCATGTGGATCCTTCCAAGATTAAAGCGATAGAGAATTGGTCGGCACCGAAGACACCCACAGAAATCCGTCAATTATTGGGACTCGCCGGCTATTATCGGAGATTCATCCATAATTTTTCCAAAATTGCCAAACCCCTAACCATTCTAACACAGAAAGGTGTACCCTTTAGTTGGAGTGAAAAATAAGATGCAGCATTCCAGACATTAAAGCAAGCCTTGTGCAGCGCGCCTATTCTATCCCTACCCGAAGGGACAGAAGACTTTGATGTCTATTGTGATGCATCTAATCAGGGCTTAGGCTTTGTGCTTATGCAAAGAGGAAAAGTAATTACTTATGCCTCAAGGCAGCTGAAGGCACACGAGGTCAACTATACCACACACGAGTTGGAGTTAGGAGTCGTAGTCTTTGCACTGAAGATTTGGAGACATTATCTCTACGGAACCAATTGTACGATCTTCACTGACCATAAGAGCCTGCAACACATCCTCAATCAGAAGGACTTAAACATGAGGCAATGGCGATGGGTAAAGTTACTCAACGATTATGAGTGCAAAAGTCACTACCATCCCAACAAGGACAACATGGTAGCAGATGCCCTTAGCCGAAAGCAAAGTTCAAGCCGTAAGGTGAGAACACTGACGATGACTATCCATTCCCAATTATCCATGTAAATTCGAGACACCCAGATAGAATCCATCAAACCAGAGAACGTGTCGAGCGAAGCCTTGAGGGGAATGGATAGGAAACTTGAGATCAGAGGTGACGGAGTCTACTGTTTCATGGACCAAATTTGGACCCCAAAGTTCGGAGGATTTAGGGAAGTTGTCATGGAGGAAGCACACAAGATCAGATACTATGTTCACCCAGGTTCGAACAAGATGTACCTAGATCTCAAGAAACAATACTAGTGGCCAAACATGAAAGCCAAGATCGCTACATTCGTGGGAAAGTTCTTGACTTGCGCTAAAGTGAATGTCGAGTACCAGAAACCCTCGGGTCTACTCCAGCAACCCAAGATACCCGAGTAGAAATGGGAGATGATTACCATGGATTTCATCACCAAGTTACCCAAGTGTCCGAGTAGGTAGGATACCATTTGGGTAATTGTCGATCGTTTGAAAAAATCGCCTCACTTCATTCCGATCAAAGAATCATTCAAAATGGAAAGACTCACGCGAATCTACATTCAAGAGGTAGTCCGACTGCACGGTGTACCCATGTCCATTATCTCTGATCGAGATAGCAGGTTTACCTCAAGATTTTGGTAGTCTCTATAGAAGGCTTTTGGAACTAAACTAGACATGAGCACGACCTATCATCCTCAGACCGACAAACAGAGTGAGAGAACTATCCAAACCCTAGAAGACATGCTTAGGGCATGCATCATCAATTTTGGAAAGTCGTGGGACACACATTTTCCTTTGATCGAGTTCTCGTACAACAACAGTTACCACACCAGTATCATGGCTGCTCCGTTTGAAGCCCTCTACGGTCGCAAGTGCAGATCCCCTCTGTGCTGGGCCGAGGTAGGGGACACGCAGGTAGCCAGGAGTCGATTTCCCGATAGTGCTTTCACTGGTCCTGAAATCATCTGCGAAACCACTGAAAAGATCATCCAGATCCGAGAATGACTGAAAGCTTCACGAGATCGCCAATAGAGTTACGCTGATATACGACAAAAACCTCTGGAGTTCCAGGTTGGAGACCGTGTCCGGTTGAAGGTCTCGCCCTGGAAAGGCATGGTACGATTTGGAAAGCATGGGAAACTTAATCCGAGGTACAATGGACCATTCTAGATCCTTTCTAGGATCGGTCCGGTAGCCTATAAACTTCGATTACCTCACGACTTAGTAACATTCATCCCGTCTTCCACGTCTCAAATCTTAAAAGGTGTCTATCCGATGAAACCCTCGTGATTCTCCTGGATGAGATCGAGATCAATGAAAACCAAAACTTTGTAGAGGAACCGATCGAAATCATGGACCGAGAGATCAAACGTACGAAATAAAGTTGCATCCCGATAGTGAAGGTTCGCTGGAATGCCAAGCGGGGACTGGAATTCACTTGGGAGTGCGAAGACTCGATGAAACAGAAGTACTCGCATCTCTTTTAAATTCCATGATTTGTATCTTAATTTTTAAATTTCGGGATGAAATTTTCTCTAATGGGGGATTATGTGACAACCTGTGATTTATTTTCCATCACAGTAACCCATTTTCGTTAATAAAGCCGTTAAGTTCCAAAATTTTCCGTTAAATTTGTTTTAATAAATTATTGCGACTTCTATTAATGTTTTAAAAGTGTTGGAATACATTTTAAAACATTAAAATATCTTCTATTTCATTTAGAAAATATTTTGTTTTATTTAAGTCGTAATTACGACAACTTTATCGAGTGCGACCAAAACCATCGTATAACGTCGGTATCGGGTAGAATTCCACTGTGTCTTAAACTTTCAGCATATATAAAGTTGAGAGAGCCTCATTCGAAGCTTTTTTTTCTCTGTCTCTCTCTAAATACTTTCTCTAACTACTCTCTCTGTAGAACTCGAAATTGGTCCAAAAAACCCCCATTTCAAGCATCATTTGGTAAGCAATCCATCCTAAACTTGTTGTTAAACTTGAATTGCATGCACATCCATGTTGAAATCATCCAAAACACATGTGAACATGTGTTTACTGTTTGGGGATCCTCCGAAAACCATGAACACCTCTTATAAGGGTTTTTGTGCCATAAAACCCTTCCAAACCTCTTTTAGGGCTTAGATTCGACTTAGAAACTTGCATGCATGATCTAAGGACCCCAAAATCATGACATTTGATGTATGAACATGAGTTTACAACCCAAGAATATTCTTGGACCGTAAACTCCCATGCATGAACCATAAACACCTCTTAAGGTGTTAAAAATGCCATTAAACACCACGAAAAGCTTTTAAACGTGTCTAGGACCTTCTACTCCATCATTTGAAGCACAAAATCATACAAGAAGGGACCAAACATGAGTTTACTGTCCAAGAACATGCTTGGACCATAAAACCTCATTCATAGACCTTAAACACCTTTAGGGTGTTAGTTTGCCCCTAAACACCTTCAATGAACTTCCATGAGTGCATAGAACCTTATAACCCTTCAAGAAATGCACCAAAACATTCATAAATGGGACAAACTAGAGTTTACGGTCCAAGAACATTCTTAGACCATAAACTCATCTCCTTAGACCATAAACTCTTCATATGGGTGTTTAAGTGTCCTTAACATCTTGAATGGCTTGTATGTTGGACTAGAATCACATGTGATTAACCTACAAACACCAACACCCATGAATCATGCACAAACACGAGTTTAATGTTGTAAAATCATGTGTTTAAGGTAGTAAACTCCCCAGGAACATCGTCATAGACCGTAAACTCCATTTCAAGTCCAGATCACTTCCTATGCCATGGAATCAACCCTAGAACTTTCCCGTGTGCATTGTAAGACTTTTTGGCATCCAAGAACACACCACCCATGAGTTTACGACCGTAAACTCATGGGGATATGCTCAATGGACGTTAAAATCCTCAAAGAGTTTACTTTTGAAGAGTAAACTCCATATCTAGGTCCTACACATCCATAGATGTCACCCGGGTCACTCCGAACACTTGTATTGAAGTGTTTTCACGTCTCAAAGTGTATATTCATATCTAATTAGTGGTTCAAAGTCTAATTAGATACAATTGTATATCATTTCATATTACATAGGAACCTCGCACGTTATCAAGCCCCGAACCGACACATAGCATCCAAACCGACACGTTTTCTCGTGTGGTGAGTTCATACCCCTACCCATTTTCAATGGTTTCACTGTTTTCAGGGAGGATACAAGCAATGTACAATGAATACTTGTACTCAAAACTTGTTTTATATGTGTTATATTTCATATTACTTATGCTTTGAACACTGACAATCATAATAGATAACCATTGAACTTACAAAACATACTATCGTATTATTTGTGAAAAACATTATAAATTGTTGTATTTTATATATTCACAAATGGTTTCCCACATCATAACAGTTAAAAGCATAATATTTGAACTCTGAATATGAAACTTAGAACATTGTTTTGTCCTCACTCCACAGAGATACGCAAGTGGAGGATAGTCATTTGATCTTTCTGTATTATTACTAGTAAATTTGTTATACCTATAAATTGGAGACACGTCCTCGGAGAACACTCCACATAGATACGCGAGTGGAGGACCGCCCCCGTAACCAGAATCTCTTAGATAGGGAGCGTGACTTGAGTGTATATATCTATAGGGGGCTGACTACCCCGCACCTGGCTGCTAGCTACAGCCGAACCGAAAGGTTCAAGGGTGACGAAAGTCATAAAGGGTGATGGACTACTTATTGCATAACAGAGATTTACTTTTTTGTAATAATGGGTTAGTAACTAGTTTACTTTGTATTTATTAGTTTTATATACGTGTTAAAACTAATACATTTTCAGTATACAAATTTTACATTACATTTCGGGTTGGTAAACTAACATACACTTCACAAGGATAACCAGGTTTTTCAGTATACATCTTTCACATTACATTTCAGATCGGTAGACAACTTTTAGGAAAATATGGGATTTTCCTGGGATAACAATTGAACATAACCAGAACCGTGTAACATAACAGATAACTAAACTTACATATAGGAAAATATGGGATTTTCTTGGGTCGTAACTTTTTCAGAAACCAAAAGGAAACTCGTACATTTTCTGAAAACAAAACCACTTATGAACTCACCAGCTTTATGCTGATTTTTAAAATGCTTGTATTCTCATGTCCGCATTAGACAGGTACCCAACAATGCTTTTTGAGAAGATGGAGCGTACTGAAGATCTCGTCTTAACTTTTGTTCATATATACCTATGTATAACACTTGTAATACTTTACAATTGAACAGATGTAAATTCCAATATGTAATGTAATGGTTGTTTACTTTGCTTACTATGTGCATTGGATTTGATACTCAACGTAGAGTCCGCCCCGAAAATGTTTCCGCCTTGGTTTTCGGGGTGTGACAATATCCGACATTTGCACCATGGTGGCTTGAATTCATCATATGTTGCTTCAACAAGTGATGTGAGTACCTTGACTTTTAACTGCATGAGTTTTGTCCCCGTTTTGCTGGATTGTTTTGTAAAACAAAGCAATGTACTTTGCAACTAAGTTCCATGTTAGAGTTGTGTTATTGGTTAGATTAGTTAGTTTGTCCCATGTTATAATTTCCCATTTTATGCTGCTTTTATGTCTGTAAGGGTATAGTATCTATATTCGCACCTCTCCAAACTAGTGTTAGAAATTATTGAATACTGTTAAAACTGTGTTTGAGATGTAAGGGTATAATGGTCATTCCATATTAAAAAAGGATAAGCAAAAGGAAACAACGCCTAAGTGTATGCAACTAGGTTCCATGTTAGACTTATATTTTTGGTTAGATCAGTTACTATGTCCCATGTATGTTTTAAACGTATAGAGATTATGCTAAAGAAGGGGTATATCCATCAATTATTTGTTATTATCCTACAACAAATAAAATGTTATAATTTTCCATTTGATGATGATTTTGTGTCCGCAGGGGTATAGTATCTATATTTGTATTAATTGAAATGTTATACCACTCCAAGCTCCTGTTAGAAATTAATGAATACTGTTAAAACTGTGTTTGAGATGTAAGGGTAAAATGGTCATTCAGTATAGAATATGAAAAGAAAAAGGAAACATCACCTAAGGGTATGCATCATCAAACACATAGAAATGATAAAAAAAAATAAGTTAATATTGGATACATATATGATGTTCATAACTAAAATTAAACAAAATGAGTGTGAGAGGAATCAGGTGTATTTTTGTCATTTGTTTTTATTTCTAATTGTGAAGGCTAATTAAAAACAATGTGCAACCAGAATTACATTTATTTTATAAAATAAGGAAAGTATGAATGATTCTACATGTGTTTGTGTTAGATCAGTTCATTAGGAAGCATGGGTATTTTCGTCAAATTTTTCTCTTTTAAATCATTGTTTTGTTTTTTCGTAACCTAATAACTTACAAAGGACCAGTTGCCTTAGTTAGTCAGTGTAGATGTAGTTAATGGTATATTTTGAAATAGAATGGGTTCAAACCCCACTAGTAACAATTTTGTTTTTCGAATGTACATAACTTTTTAAATATGTCAGATGGTAAAACAATCATTAAGCAATTTTTTTTTTGTTTCTCGATATCTCCTTGATCATCCACACCCATTTCGTAAATATGAATTTTGAGACAATATGAATTCCCATCGAAACATTTTCTGCTTACTACAAATGCATTGCAACTATGTTTATATTTCAACCATAAATTGATACTTCAACCTGAACTTTATACGACGTACACATACAACATTAATTTCTAGAGGGACATAAAAAAGAATTATTCTCATAATATGAATCTTTTCTATTTAGTTTGGTCATGATGTGTATCACTATATATTCTAGAATTAACAAGTATTTGGTTTCCATTTATTAGATTTATTTGTAATGTGATCTTTTTCGTTCATGTACACCAACTGTTTGTTAAAATACTTCAATGAACAGGAAACATAAATTACTTGTTGATGCTATTGTAAACTGAATATGTATATGTCTTTGATGGGAGACTACATAACATCAGAAACGTATGTAAAGGGTGTTGTAGAATTTTTGAAATATGCAGTAGACAATTAAAAGATTTCTAAGAATATGGATCCTGTAGATACCAAAAAAAAAGGAATTCCATGTCCATGTGTCAAGTGTGTAAACCACATATCTCATTAGGTCAAAAAAGCATTCAAAGCAATGGGTTCATGATATACGAAGATACATGCATGAGTCAACAACTGTATACTTTACAGAAATGAATACACAGACGTGGCAGCATGTCCTACTTGTGGTAAATCGAGATGGAAGGTCGATGAACAAAAAAATAAAATTTACGAGAATATTCGTGCAAAAAGTTTTGTGGTACTTTCCAATTATTCTGCATATGAAACGACTTTTTCAGTCTAAGACTACTGCAAAAGATTTAACATGGCACGCAACAAACAGAAAGGTGGATATTGGTGTTTTACGTCACCTAGCTGATTCACCAGCATGGGCTGCCATTGTTGACAAGTATCCTGACTTTGCTAGCGAACCAAGAAATTTACGGCTAGGCATTTCGGGTGACGGGGTCGATGTGAATAGAGGAAATAAGAATCATAGTGTGTGGCCTATTTTAACTGTCATTTATAACCTTCCACCATGGTTGTGTATGAAAAGAAAGTTCATCATGCTTTTCTTATTGATTTCGGGAACACCAGGAAACGATATTAATGTGTTCCTAGCACTGTTGATTAATGATCTGCAATTATTATTTGATATTGGAGTTGGAACATACAATGCATATGCACAAGAGCTGTTTAATCTACGTGCAGTTGTGTTATCGACTATTAATGATTATCCTATTCTAGGTACATTAAGTGGTTGTCTTTACAGCGGATTTCAAGGTTTTGTTGTGCGTGGCGAACAAAAACACTATATTAGACTCCCTGAATCGAATAAGCAAAGTTATGTTGGTCATAGACGATTTCTACCGTATGATCACCCGTTCAGAATCCAAAAAAGGCATTCAATGGACAATAAGAGTTCTCACCCTCTCCAGAACCTATGAATAGGGAGGAAATATATAACAGGGTCAAACTTACAATTAATAAATGGGGAAAGGTGTCTAAGGGAAAGGAGGTAGAAATCCAACAATCTACAACTAGAAGAGGTGGGAAGATTAATGAAAAAAAGAGAAAATCAAACCAAGTGGGTACTTAAGATGTGGGCCAGCAAAATAATACATACTGGAAGAAATTAGTATATGGTATAGCCAGCTAAGGTATTGGTGCGACAATTTGATTCCACATTATATAAACTTTTTGCATGTCGAAAACAACGTGAGTGAGAGTTTAACTGGAACTGTGTTGAACGTTCCCAGGAAGACGAAAGATGGTTATAAAGCTCGATTGGATTTGGTTCATTATGGTTTAAAACCAGAGCTACATCCTAAGATAGAAGGGAAGAACACAACACTTCCCGCAGCGGGTTGTACATTGACAAAAGAGGAAAAAGACAAATTCTATGAGACTTATAAAACTTAAGGGTTCCTGAAGGGTATTGGTCTAATTTTTCTAGTTTGGTGAGTTTGAAGGATAGGAAGTTGATCAGACTAAAATCACATGACTATCACATGATCATGCAATAATTTTTTCCCATAACAATTCGATCTATTATGCATCCACCCACCAGAGTTGCTATTACAAGGTTTTGTTTCTTTTTAAAAACAATATGTAGCAAAGAAACCAAACTGGATGAGCTCAATAAGTTGCAAGAGGAGTTATGTGTAACCTTATGCCTTCTTGAGACGATTGAGTTTTTTAGTGAGTTCCTCAAAAAGAGGGATATTGTTGGTATTCCACCTGACAAGCATAACACATGTGGAATTCAGAAAGGTGTAGATAGTAGTTCTATTATAGACGGTACGACTCTATCAGCTGCTAAATCGGTAGAAGTCTCTGCAGAACTATTCAGCAAAGCACATTTCTTTTTATAGAAAAATACAAATGAAGTACTCCTGTATATCAAGTAAGTTTTTTTAGATGTATGTTTATTTGTTATAATATTAACATTAACGTATTGCCATACAACACATGGAATTTTTTGCAACATCAACATCCTACTAAATGAAAGGCACAACTAGAGCGAGATCACAATAATACATTTGGTCATTGGTTAGGAAAGGAGGTATATTGTTTTCATATATGTTGTGTTCTTTGTTATTTATTTCTTTATATCTTAAATTCATAATCTAATTACTATTTAGGTAGATAGAGAGTTAGGTGTCTGTAGAGAAAGTATAACAGAGAAAATGAGATGGATTTTACATGGACCCAATAAGAACATTATTAAATACAATGTGTATGATATTAATGGATATACTTTTCGTATAAAAGCTCGTGAAGGTAAAGTTTACCAAAACAGTGGGGTTAGTGTCGTTGCAACTAACACACACATCAATAAAGAAGTTGTAACATATGCCAAAAACACTTATTATGGTGTTTTACAAGAGATATGGGTACTAGATTATCATTTTAAACAAATTCCAATTTTCATGTGTGACTAGGTTGATAGTAGAAATGGGGTAAAAAGGATAAATTGGGTTACACACTAGTTGAACTATAAAGATTAGGCCATAAAGGTGATCCCTTCATATTGGCCTCACAAGCACAATAAGTGTTTTACGTGACAGACCCGCTTGATCAAAAAATGTCTATTGTCTTCAACATGCCTCCCAAAAATTACAGAGATACATATGAGGATGTAGATGAAGAATTTAGTATTGTAGTTCCTCATAATGATAATATTTTGCCACGTGTAGACACACTTGACTTGCAGAAGGAAAATGATTATTTTCGTACTGATTCTCATGGTATTCTTATACGTATGGTATGTGTTTCTTAATGTCATGAATTACATTTGTAGCGATACTATTTTTCCTTCTTTTAATATATAATGATCTTAATTTATTTTTGTTTGTAGAAGGGAAATGCCAAACCATGATCCTAACATTACGTGGAGAATAAGAAAATGAAAAAAATGACGATGTACTTTCCTTGATATCTTTTTACTATATTATACCATCAACATTTTCTGGTGCAATATTGTTATAACACAAAGTTATTGTTTTCAGTTTTTTACTGTAATGGTGGATGACATGTTATAACATAAACTACATATTATAGCAATGTACTTTCATTATGCAATGTTAGACAAAGTTGTATTCTTTTCATTTATTTATCATACTTTTCTGTTAAAGAAAGTTGTATTCTATTCATTTTTTAATGGTGTATGATCTGATGCAATTAAAAGAATAGATGACAAAAAGGGCAATTTGGTAATTTCTTATAGCTCTTATTCAATACAATTATATTGTTATTTGTTTTTGTTATTATTATTATTATTATTATTATTATTATTATTATTATTATTATTATTATTATTTTTGGGTTTTTCAGAATTTTTTCTGTTGAGGTAACTTTAAAAAACTACCATTTAGTTTTTTTCATTAATTTATACAACCCATTAGTTGCAAAAAAGTAATGTATTTTTTTAAAATGGCATGATTGACCTTTTTGTTCATTTTTTATTCTGCCAAATGATATCAAAGATAAAAATGGTCAAATTTATTAGTCTTCCAAAAAGTCTAAAGTTGTCATTTACTTGTATAATAACTTAAACCAGAAAAAATTTCAGTTTAACGACAACAAAATTTCATTTTATGAAGACAATTATTTAAACTTACAAATACAATAGTATAACCAGAATGAACATTACATAATTATAACAACATATTCAATGAATGACTGCTAATTATACCGATAAGTCATTATTGTTCTTTTATAACTATATTTACATATAGACACATATAATAGTTGTAATCATAAATAAATGCTACCAACACTCACAATATTTGTTTCTTCTCAAAGGCAATTCATCATATTTTGACACACATAAAAAAAGGTACACGAGCATAAACAACCAATACTAACTTGTTTTCTTTTCTTGCGTTAACTAACTACAACTAGTACTGAACCGCCGTATGGACACACAAATATTTAGTGTGACCATATGTATCACCTTTTAGCTACTTTGTCTGTTATGTGTCTAAAAAGGAACTAGCTTATAGACACACTTACAATTGCCTCATGTCACAATACGTTTATCTATTGTCTCTTATAAAAAAAACTATTACAATCTTAATCGATACATGTGGCTAATTGTGACCTATGGCCTCAATGTTTGAGTGTGACTAATATTTGTCACATTTGGTATAATTAAGTGTGGTAAAATTTTTTATTATCTATACAATGGCCACAAAAACTAATTTAAATGTATCTAAAAACAATTTATAAATTTTTTTAATGACCTTTAGCCACACTTTTAATAAAAAGTGTGTGTGACAACCGTCAAAATTCGAGTTAGTTCTAGATTTGAATAAACTTAGTTACACATATAGGCACTACACATATTAGACTTAGTAACTAGAAGCTAAGTTATAACCTAGTGGAATCTTGGAAACAGATAGAAACAATGGATAATGTGCTTGGATTTCACATTGGTATGTGAATTCTACGACTACTTAATTGTAGTGACTATCCATATTCGGGTTACTCTTTCACTCTTACAATATTTCATGAATCATATACACACATCATGCACTTGACCTAGAAGTAGAAGTGAGTTAAAAGTCTCATAGAAACTTAAGTCAAAGTTGAAGACTAGGACTAGTATACTTGATTCCTCAATTTTGCTTGAATCTCGAAATCACTACACAGAATGCCAATAACCCGATAAAAATAAATTATAAAAATTATTTATAACTATAAAAGAGTTATAATACCATAAGATAATTTGAAGTCTAAAATATTCAATTTATTTTGATATTCAAAGTTTATTAAACTCCAAAACCCTAAAAGCCCTAAAAACTCATATTTATAAACTTTAACCTTAAAAGTCCTATAAAAACAATTATGAACCTTATAATATTATCTTATCATAATAATTATTATGAAATACAATTCATTGAAAAATAAAGATTTATTTATTTTCATTTACCCTTGATTTATAAGTAAAAAATCAAGAGTTTTATGCATAAAAACTAGGTTAAGGTGCACATTTTATAAAAAGTTGGATATTTTTATAAAAGATTTGAATTTTTATAAAAAAAACAAGAGAGAGGGAGCCTCTCCTCCCCAAAAATCGGGTTCCCCCTCCCCATATCCCTCTCTCACACTCTCATTCTCCAACACACACACATCTCTCTCCTTTCTCTCTCTAGAAAACTCTCTCTACCTTCTCTCTACTTTTTCTCTCCAAACACCACTCCATTCTCTCTTCCTACCTCTAAGAACCAAGAAATTTTCCAGAAAACAAACCCAAGAACACTCCTCAAACTCGAAATCTTCATCATCTTGTGGTATTCTTGAAGGTAAAATCGATTTCTACTTCACTTTTCCTTCAAATTTTGCTCTTTTTCGTACACTTCCTCCTTCTTCATCTTCTTCAAACTTGTTTTCTTTATGTTAAAATGGTTTTTTAGAACATCATGGATTTGTTTTAACACCATGCATGTATGATAACAAGGTTGCATGTTCATGATCTTTGTGCAAAATCGATTTTAAGGATTAAAACATCAAACTCAAGTTAAGAGTTTTTGAGAAACAAATTTTTGTTCATAAATGAATGTATACATTTTGATAAGTTTTAATCTTTTGATCTCTGGAAACATAACTAGAATATAAGTTTATCATGATATCTTTTAAAATATTTCAAAAGATTTACTCAAGGAAATGATGAAAACTCACTTTTCTAACCAATCATCATGCATGCAATCTGCAAGATTTCTTTACTTGACTTTAAACTGCCATATCTCACTCATTTCTTAATATAATTTCGTGATTATTTTTTTGAAATATAATATTTTGGGTTAACTTTCAAACACAACTGGTCTCACTGTAAAATATTAAATATCTGAGTTTTGGTAATTTTTACAAAATGGTTGCGCAAACAGCTCTTTTTCTATGATCATCATTTTTTCCTTGCATGATCAATGGCCTTAAACCCAACCATAAATCTGAGGAAAAACAATTTAGAAACTTAACATATCTAGTGAATGATGGCTGAAATTTCGTGGCTTAAAACCTCACTGAATGAGCTACACAAATTCATGAACTTCAACCACATTTACATCTCATGCACCATTGCATGCAACATTTCTTAACTTGTCTGGATTAATTACCCCCATTTCCCTTCTGAATAAATTTTGAACATTTTTCCTTTTGAAAGCCCTCACATGCGTGTGATAATCTGGAAAATTTGAAGAGCTTTTATTATTTCTTTGATTTATTAAAATTATTGCTAAAACCATCGGCATAAATCACATAAAATACTTCCAGCGGTCAATAAATCCGGAATAAATTCATGGATGATACTTATGGTGAATAATGACCCCTCACAAAATTTTATCAATTTTTGTTGCTGTTTGATATGATTTCCGATTTTTCTTTTGTTAGGGTATAATAAATCACAAAACCACTTTAGAGAGTGTGAAAATTGTATCTAACAGTTTTCACATACCTTACCTGTGATGGGTGACTCAAGAAAATAATTTCAAGATTTTTCATCATGTCTTACTATTGTTCCCAATTTTTGGTAATTATAATGGTTTAAAAATAGGAAAAATAGTTCTGATTATCCAAAATTCATGAAAATTTACCAGAACATCATATTGTACAGTAGGAGGTTACATAAAAGTTTTGAGGATTTTTCTCTTATTTTCTAAAGTTAATTACACTTAAATACACTTAAATACACATAAATACCTAAAACCAGATTATACATTATGAAAACCACTTTCGATATTTTTCCCAGGTTATCTATACTGTAAATGATGTTAGAAAAAATTTTGGTAATTTATTTTAACTGTTTAATATTATTTCTTCAATTAATGATTAATTAGAGGAATAAAACAAGGAAAAATAGAAATACCCACTGAAAAATATCTTTTATATTTACCCCAGCCTAGTTATGTATAATAACAGTTAAATAAAAAGTTTGGGTAATTTTGGAAACTATTTTATATTTATTTCAGTTTTTATTGGAATAAATGCTCAAAATTCATAAAATATAATTAAATAGCTTGGAAATCCATTTTTATATTTTTCCCAGCTTAGTAATGTTTAATAACAGTAATATAAAAAGTTTGGGGAATTTTCTTAACTCATTGCTATCTTTCATGAATTTATGGTTATTCAAGAAACTAAAATGGTGAAAAATAGTTAGACAAATCAAAAATTCAAGAAAATTTATCTTGAGGTCTTTGACTTCAATTAAAACTGAAATGCAAAGTTTGGGATATTTTAGAATTAAATTGAATTAGTTTTGAATATTTAATTATTGGAACACCTCTAAAATGTTAAATATTAACATTTCAATAATGGAAATTTTCCACTTAAATTGTTATATAACAATTGATTCTTTGAAACTTAATTTCCACAGAAAAATGTTTGTAACTTATCGATATTAAATTTTGACACAATATTGCCATAATTCTATTGTAGTACCATGTATACTAGTGTTAGATTTCGATTAGAGACTCACTAGCGAATACCATTATTGTAGGAATCGATAGTGATACGAGTGGAGCATAGTCAAGGCACCATTTGCATCATCTCAATGCACATTGTGAGTATTCACGTACTCCCCTATTTTCAGTTTTTATGTTTTGGGGTGGAAAAGCATGTCCTAAACTTTTTATGTTCGTTGTATTTATTTTGACTTGTATGAAACTTGGTTGCTATATTTCGTATGTATGTGTATGTTACTTTAATTCATGAGGGCAGTATCGCGGTTAAGTCCCTGGAATCTCTAGACACAACTCATTAACTCTTTTGAGCCTATGGTTATTATGGATAGCGCTATCAGGAGGTAGACAACTCCTCACTCGCACGATTCGCTTGAGTGCATTTTACCATTTTATACACTATGTTTGGGATACACATAGTAGTCAATAGGGCACGATTCGGTCATTAGGCTTGGGTTGTGAACTCATGAATGGAAACTTGATGCACGTACTATTCTTTATACACATACGAAACTTGTATTCCCATGTTAGCAATGACACTTGTATACTTATTTTAGCAATGAAACTTGAATACTTATTTTAGCAACGAAACTTGTTTCTCATTATAGCAATAAACTTTGTTTCTCATTATAGCAATGAACTTTGCTTCTCATTATAGCAATGGACTCTGTTTCTCATTGCAACAACGAACTTTTACTACTGGAAACTTATATACATGTTTTAGCAATGAAATTGTTTGCTCCTTGTAGCAACGAAATTGACAACTCATTTTAGCAATGAAACTTGTTTACTCGTTTGAGTAACGAACTTTATCTTCCATGAAAATATGAATGTTGCATCTTATTCGGGCAATATACTTTATTTCTCATGGTAACAACGAATTGTGTTTACAAACTTATTTACTCCTAGCAATATACTTTTATTATTGGAAACTTTTATCAAAACTTTGATTTCAACTCATGAACCAATATTATTTTGTTAAACTTGTGAGTACTCACCAACTATTTTTATAGTTAATGCTCGTTTTACATGCTTTTTCAGGAATCATCGAGTAAGTGGCACTTAGGGACACCTCAATTTTAGGAGCATTCGCATGTGTTGTATTTCTATTTTCATTGTAATTTCTTTTAAAAGTTGTTCAAACCCGTTGTAAATTTGTAATGGTTTTTAATACTATGGTTGGTGTTGTCTTTAAACTTTGCTATGAAACCCTTTGTACTGCCACGCCTCGTGTTTCTGCTTTAGTGGGGTGTGACAGTGTGACAGGTCGTTTTTTGGAAAGTGTGACCGTAGGCCATTTTTGTACTAGTGTATATGGACTCCTAAATTCCATTGTCTAAAATGTGGATTCCATCGATATATCTAACAACTATCTCCAAGGTTTAAATGTCAATGTTGAAAACACAACTTCCATATCAAGAAACTTATTCTTTTGAATCCTAAACAAAAGAAGATTACATGATTGCAATACATTCTATCTTTTGAGAAATCATTTCAAAAGCTAAGGTGCTTTTGATTCATATTCTTTAGTTCCTCACTAAATTCAATAGTCTACACTTCTGTTTGTGTCTTTTTGGAGTGTCGTAGATGATGGTGGTTTCCGGAGTGTCAGAGATGATGGTGGATGTCGAATCGTTGAACTAGAGATGGTGGGGTGGATAAGGATGAGGCGGGCCATTTATTGTAACTATAAGACATTTTAATAGAAAAACAAAAATATATGAAAAATAAAAAGGTAAGAGTAAAAAGTTAATTTTATTATAGTTACTGAGCTCTTTAGTTAGATTTAATGACTTAGGGTTGATCCTTATAATATTCAAATAACACATGAACCAAGTTTGTCCATTTTATTGAAGTTGGACTATACGTGCCTATTATGCAATACCATAGGGAATATTATTCTAATTTTTTTTTCTCGATGGAAGACCTTTATAAAGAAAAAAAGGAGAGACGCTAGATAAATTAAAAACACATATTAAAGGAAGGAACAAAAAGGAAATTACACCAATCAACCCAATTTGACGAGTGAAGCTTCCGTCAATGTTTAATCCAGTTAAAGGAATTCATTTAAATGATTTTTTCATCTTTAACGGATTACATCTAATTTTATTGAACACAAGGTCATTCCTCGCCTTCTAGATAGACCACAACAAAATGTATACCAGAGCCCACCTAAACTTACTATCATTTTTGTTCGACCCATAATCACAAAACTGGACAAGAGGTTCGAACAACACCTAGGAATGGAAGAGATCAAGCCTCACCAATTATGAAACCACTTCCGTATCTCATATGTAATGTGACAACCAAAAAAATATGCTCCACCCGTTATTCTACAACACCACAAAACTGACATATGACCGAACCCAACACCATCACCATAAGATTATTAGCAACGTGGATACTATCTTTCAACATCCCCCACACAAAACATTTCACTTTTAAGGGCACCCAATTCACCGCCATGTAAAGTCGCTAACCCACCAAACTGAAAACTTTCGATAATAACCATATAACATAATTAACTGAGAATGAACTGATAACATTGACTTTCTAAACCTAAGTGTCACTCAATACTACAACCCTTATTTTATTACCTAACTCCAGCAATGAATTTACCTCTATCCCACCTCTGGGAAATCTCTTCTAGCACCATTGAAATCCTTCAATACAAGAAGATTTAACCATGTCACTAACTTAACAATCCTTATAATTTTTAATGTGATAAAGCTATGGGAACTTGTCTTTAGGAACCAAACCGTTACACCATTCGTCTTTCCAAAAAAGAATGTTGTTACAACTAACCAAATTCCTTTCTATCAGATTATCAAGAATGATACCCTAATCCTACATTTAAAAATCGAGCCTCGAAATGGTACAAAATACTGAGAATAGAAGCTTTATCAATATTCTTCCGATCAATACAAGAGATATTAGGCCATTTTTATTACATTTCTATAAAAGACTATTCAATTACATTTTAAGTCTCCATTTCCATTTCACCTAAAGTGCGATATTTAAGGAACAAAGGCAGTCAATACCAATGCTTCCTAATTTTTCGGATTCACCATGGTATCCCATGCCACTAATAGTTTCATTTTAGTTACTTATTTCTATAGTTTATTTTAGCACATTTCATTCGTAATTTAGCTAATCATAATGCACATTTTGCTTTTTGTTTTTTATGACTATTTCGGGAACTTTCTAATTTTTTGAGCATAATGGCAAATTTTAAGAAGACTAGCGGAGCGGAGATATTCAAGATTTGTGGAAAGCAAATGGAGTTAGAAGATGATAAAGAATTATGAGCTTGATGCCTAGTGGATATCATGCAATTTCTAGTCTTGTTGATAATGTAAGGTTGAAGAAGATGATGTTTTACTTAAACAAAGACGAAAGAATAGTTGAGCATGGGAAAATTAATGATCGGGTGAGTACACGAGCTTTGGGTGCTTTGGAGAAGACAAATTGGGATAAAATTGAATAAATCTTGGAACTTAATGGACTATAAATTTATTGGATTCTTTCTAGGCCAATGGGCTAAGTCATTGATAGCTCAAATTATAAATGAGCCCATATTCAACACCACCCATGCAACCCACCCGTACACCGCTATACGGGCCGCATAAGGCCCTATAGGGGAAATTTCAGAAATCTTTATTTTGTACTATATGGGGAAGGTTTGTTTGCCTCTTTTCCACACTTCGACACAACCGATTTTGGAGCATTTCCTCTAGAAAATTTGAGGACTTTGAAGGCGAAAAGCACTTGAAGAACATAATATTTTTACTCTTTGATTCTTGCTACATGTTTGGTACAATATACTCTTATTTTTTTTTCTTGAGTTTAGCTATTCTAGGATAAACTTCTTGTGGTTGACTTTGGTGAATTTGCTTGAATGTTTGGTTAAATGTTAAAGAATTCCAAGAACTTGTTCTTGAATCTTTATGAAAGTGTTTTTTATTTTTAATCTTATTGTTACTTGTATGTTTTTATGCATGAGTTTAACTATATTTGTAGTGATTAGTTGACTAATTTCTTGATTAAGTAATGAACCCTCAAATTAGCAAGCAACAAGTGATTCTTGTGTTATGTTTCACTTCACACAATCACAAAATTATTTTCTCCAACAGGGTAGTAGAAAGTTTTGAATCCTCTTGGATTTGGTGACTTTTTGGTTAGTAGTGCTATTTAATTTTCACTAACTACATGCTTAATGGAAATTGTGACTTTAACTAAGGAAGTATGTTATGAGCTTATCTAGCTATTTTAATAAATAAGAAAAGTCTAGGTAATCTCAAGCTTCTTGGATTACTAAAGCTAAGTTAGATATTTGAGACAAGTATGCCACTTTAGAATCTAATGATATATTTACCAAGTGTTCAAGTGATGAAACTATAAGTCAACCATATTTCCGTCATTGATTTTATATCAAACCTTGCTTTTTGTTGAATAGTGTTTTTGAATCTTAGTTTAACTCTAATTTTCTTTTAAGTATCTCAAAAGACCAAAAACCCCTATTCTCATTTTTATTTTAGTTTCACAAGTATTTGTATAACAAAATTTTCATAGAGTTATTAATTGAACCAATCTTTGTGGATAGCCCTATCAAAAATACCCGTTACCCAAATTACCCACCCGATTTTTTTGGGTATCGGGTTAATTGGGTCGGGTTAATCGGGTATCGGCTAAAAAATTTCGGGTATTTGGGTTACCCGATTTTTTTTTTCAGGTCGGGTATAGGGTACGTTTGTTGGGTTTCGGGTATACCTGATTACCCGATTTATCTTTAAACATTAATGACCCATTTATCCATATATGGTAATTGGTATGTCCGTGAGTCCATCCTAATTCTCCTTCGAATTCCCCTCGTTCTATGTTCTGATTTTCTCTACGTCTTTGATCATTTGCATAAAAAACCTTCGTTGTTCGTCACCGGTCATCAATCTTCATGGTCGGTAATCAACTCGTCGTCACTAGTTATCATCTCGTCGTCGCATGTCAGTTCTCATTCTCATATCGATTTGTTAGAGTGCAAAGTTATTCATGTTTTGACTTTTTAATGTGTTGACTTTTGTAAAACCCACTTGCATGTGGTGCATTAGCCTTTTGATCCATGAGTTAGTGAGAGTGAGAGATACATGTAAACACCTCTACATAAGGTGGGTTTAGTGCACTTGTAGAGGTGTGCTTGAGAGATGTAAAAGTGAGTGTGTAAGTGTGTGTTATTTATGTAGATGTTTGTCCCTTTTTGTAACACCAGACATAATCAATACATCTCTTGAACACCCAAATCACCATGTTCATTGTGCAATCTTTAATTCCGCATGCCAAACCATGTTCTTTATGTCACAACAATTGGTATCAGAGCGGGTCTTCAATGATCAACATGATTTTTGAAGAACGATTCTTTGTTTGGCAACATTTGTCACAATTGTAGCATTTTTGGTAAGTCTCTCTCTATGATCTCTCTTAATTTCATTGAATTTATGCGTTGCGTTTTTTATTTGTGATTGTTTGACTTGTTGGATCAAATTTTTCTTGAAAAACCCATTTGTTGTGATCCAATTATTTCTTTTTGATCAAAGCCCGATCTAATCTCATATTTATTTGGTTGATTTGATTTTAAATTTTCAATAGTCCAATTTTGATTCAGATCTTGTTCAAAAATTGAGTATAGTTATTGTTCGAAGTCCATAAACTCATTTGAACCAAATTTTGATATATTCTTACTGTTCATCAAAAAAAAAAAAATTAAGCCCAATTTTGTAAGTGTTGTTGTTCATCAATCATATTTTGAGTCCAATAAATTGTATCGAACCAATATTTTTAAACTGTGAGCCTTACAACTCGTTAAATCCATTCGATCTGATACTTATGTGTGATTGTTATTCATTCGTAAACATCATCTAAAGTAACCAATTTTACATTCATTCCAATATTGTTTCATTTCTTTGTTCGATTAAACTTTCATCTATTGTTCTTGACGGTTTGATCTAAGTTCACATCTATTGAATATACATAGAAATTGAAATCAAATCGCATTTGTTGTTGTTAATCGATTGAAGCATTGAAAGTCAATCAAAAGTCAAAATCGATATTCGAAAGTCAAAATTCAGTTCATTTTTTTGGAATCGAAATTGGTTGAATCCGATTCTTTTGACGGTGGTTTGATTGGATTTTCATCTATACGCTTTGAAGTTTGATTGTTGATTTTGAATGGTTGGAGTTAGTTGAGTTATCGATGAATATGATGATGTTGATAAAATTGATGTGTTCGAGATTTTATTCCATATTCATGTTGAAGATCACTAAAAAATGATAAATAGTTGAAGATGATGATTTGATCTGAAAGTCAAATTGTGTTTGTTGACCTTTCAAAAGAACGCATTAAGTTTCGATGAGTTATTAGAAAGTCAAACACAAAGTTTAAATAAGTGTTCTTGATGAGTATGGAACATAAATTGAAATCGAATTGGGTTTAATAGTTGGTTTCGAAAGCAATAGATATCGAATGGGTCTAATTTGTGATTGGTAAAATCAATTTCCATGATTGATTAATTTGAAGCAAAAGTCGATGATCTAGAGTAAAGGATACACTATTGATCTTGATTTTGGGTTAATGTTCAAAAAAAGAAGGTTTGGATTGACTCTAATGAAGGGGAGAATGAAAGATGTCACGCCCCAAAACCGATAACGGCGGAATACGTTTCGGGGTGGAGGACGTCATGTACAGTATCATCACAATTGAATAATAGTAAAAACAAGAAACATACAACCATTTCATTTACATAGTGAGTTTAATTACAAGTGTGTTTTTGTAATGTTCAAAAAACACCAAAAGTAATACAAAAATAAGAGATGGATCTTGGATGCTCCACCTTCTCCAAAATGCTGCACCTGAACCTATTTATCCTTGACCTGAGGATACAAGTTATTTTGAAAACGAATATCAGCATGACGCTGGTGAGTTCATAAGAGTTTAGTGTGAGTTTTGTATACATGCATTAGAACTGATAGTATGAAAAGTTGCAGTTTACATTCATAAGTAATAGAAAACCCTAGAAAATCCTATATTTTCCAAAGAATACATTGTAAGTGAAAAACCTTAAGGAAACAAGAAATCTTCATTTGTGAAAAACCGTTTATTGTAAAAGTATATCATTGGATCTCCAATAAGTAATTTAATAAGATAGGATATACTTGTAGTAGTGATAGAGGTGCAAACTCCCCTTAGTGATAGATACTTATTTACTTCGGGAATGTTAAATTAGACTTTAGTTTAGTATTTTTGTGTGGATATAGTGTATTCCTTGTATGTTACCGATAATGTGAGCAATAGAGAACTCCATGACCTTCCCGGTCATACACAGTATAGTGAAGTAGTGGCATCCCTGGGCCTGCACGGCTCGGACTAAAATTAACAGTCGGGATATACTACTGTTTGCCCCGTATAGATCTATACATGTAGTGTCGTCTTCCGGTCGGAAAAACTCTGGGCATAGTGTGTAGCGAATAGAGTATCTCATAGTGAGTTAGTGTGTTATCTTTTGTTTAGTGCCTTTTCTTGTATTATAGTGTTGTAGTCTTTTGTATAGCTCATAGTGTGTTCTCTTACTAATGTATCGTCTCGTAATAGTGTGTATTATAGTTTGTAGAGTAGTAGTGATAGCGAGTAGTAATGGCCTTAAGTATACCTATTATAGTTAACTTAGTGCGTATAGTTCTTACCAATTTAGTGGTTTAAACATCGGATGAAATGAAAATGTTAGTATCCAACACTAATATACATGATATATAACTAAGAAATTAACGACAGTCGGACGGATAACAACTACCCTAAACCCACAATCAAACAAGAACAGGGAATAAGGCGAGCTATCGGTCCTAAGTCCTTCAAGTCTTACTTATATAAATATATTAGTGTGGTTACTTTTTATAAGAAAATTTATTTAGGAAAAATCTTATCCAAAGGGAACATTTAAAAAAAATTGTTTATTTATTCAAAATAGTTTTGAAAACGAAAAATCCTTTTATAAGGCATAGTGATAAATCACATGTGATTCGAACTACGGATAGTAAATCGCGTGTGATTAATTTCCATAAACATGTATAATTGACTTGTATCCCCCCCCCCCTAAAACATATAAAAACAATTGAAAGGTTCATTAAAGGGGTATGAACTCACCTGTAGTGAGTGGTTCTGATGACAAAGTTGGATTTGATGCTAGGTGTTAAGTGGTGACTTGAGTACACACGCGAAGCCTATTTAGCATATAGTGGCACATGTATGGATATAATTAGTGTTATGAACAACTAATTGATGATTTTGGGACCATCATAGGGACTAGTAAAAAATTATAATGAAGTGTTATAATCATATATGATTGTATGAGGGTTTATAAGGCTATACAAGAGGGTGTATGGCCAAAATACACACTATGTGTGTGTGCGGCCAGGTGTGCGGCCCTGTGTGCTGCCAGCACTTGTGTGCGGCCCTGTGTGCGGCCATGTGTGTAGCCAGATGGTGTTCTTGGTGTTCTTGGTACCTTTTTATGAAGATCTTCAAGGAGAATGGATGATACTTGAGAGAATCTCGTGTTCTATGCTTGAAGAAATGAAGGAAGTGTTCCAAAAATGAGTGTGCGGCCGCACACTCCATGCGTTGGAGTGTTTTGCCCGGTTTTGATTCCTACGCTTCGAGTTAACCCTTTTTAACACTCCTACCTTGATTATATCACATTTAGAATGCTTCATTAGACTCTAAAGGGTACTATTATATAGAAAAATAAGTCTAATATTGGAAAGAATTGAAGAGTGCATGCGATAAGTTTTTCGGGTTGCCACAAAAGATGTTATACGAAAACTGTTGTGGAATGAATGAAGAAAAGAAGATTTTAATAAAGTTTCGAATACAAAACATGAAGTTTCGTACGAAGGGTGATGATGATTTCTATCACACCCCAAAACCGGAATGGCAGAAACGTTTGGCGGTGGAGGACGTCATGTACAGTATCACAACACAAAATAATAGTAAACAAGCAAACAATAACATCCCTTGCATTAATAATATAATTTAATACAAGTGTGTTCTGTATAGTTTATAAGACACCAAAAATGTAAATCAAAATATTAGATGAGTCTTCAATGCGCTCCATCTTCTCAAAAGTTGGCATCGGTACCTGTCTACTGATGACCTCAGAATACAAGTTATTTTGAAAGAATTTATCAACTTTAAAGCTGATGAGTTCATAAGCATTTTAGTGTCATTGTTTGTATCAAAATGTTTGTAACAGTGTTTGAAGTATGAGTTTGTAAAAGTTTGTAGTAAAAGTATGTGAATGTTTGTAAATGTTTTTAACTCCTAGAAAATCCTATATTTTCTACTAAAAGTGGCCTTCTACCAAGGCCCGACTGTTTTGTATGTTCATTTCTTGTAAAAGTGTGTAATTTTCCCAAAATGTGACTATCATTAATAAAATATAGTTTATACATTACTGTTTATGTGAGAAGATTAGAAAGTGAATGCAATGAGAAAATGATATAGTACTGTAGTTGTATGTGGAAACTACCTTAGTACTACTTATCTTAAAGCTAATGAATTATAAGATAAGGTGAGATTTGTAACCATACTGATTGACAACTGTAAAACACGATGATGGAAGACGGGGGCTGTAGCTAACAATCGGGGTGCGACATAGTCTATCCCGTATAGATATATACACACAATGCCCAATCTCCCTCAAGGAGACTCTAGTTACTGACATGACAACGGTGGAATCCGCATCATGTAGAAGTAAATCTCATATTCTAATTGTTATGTTGGCGTATGTTCCTTCTGCTTACTTGTAAATGTATATGTAATGTTTCTCATAATACTAAGTTCTCTTGGTTTCTCATCATAGTATAGTTGATAGTTTCTCATAATAGTATGTTCTCTTAGTTTCTCATCATAATATAGTTGTATAGTTTCTCATAATAGTATGTTCTCTTAGTTTTTCATGAAAGTATAGTTGTATAGTTTCTCATAATAGTATGTTATCTTAGTTTCTCATCATAGTATACTTGTATAGTTTCTCATAATAATAAGCATTGACTCATGAGTTAAGTGACTCTTTGTATGCTTCATTGAACTAGAAGTAATGAATATTATTATCCTAAACGATACCTATTATAGTTTACTAGTAGAATTGTTTGTATGACTGAATGTATTGAACCGAGATAAAAGCCTTTATATCTATACATATATGCATACTATATAAATAAGGATCAAACGACACTCGGACAAATAACATGGTACTCTAGGTCCACAACCAAACAAAGAACAAGAAATTAAGTGAGTTATCAGTCCTAAGTCCTTCAAGCCTTACTTATATAATTGTATATGCGTTAGACATGGTTTTAACAATATATAAGTTTAAAAAGTTAAAACCATAGTAAATCCATATGTTTGATAGTTATTAATCACATGTGATTGATATAATAACTATAAAAACAAGTTTGGTAAATAGTTTAACATGTAAAAGAGTTTGATAAACAATTGAAGTATTTTGCTTGATAAAACAGTTAAAAGCATAGTAAATCCATATGTTTGATATTTATTAATCACATGTGATTGATATAATAACTATGATGTTCAACTTGTATTCCCCCCATTAAAGCATTTAAAATCATTTAAAAGGTTGATTAAGGGGTATGAACTCACCTATAGTGAGTGGTTTGGATGAAAGTGCTGGATGAGGAGATAGGTGTCAAGTGAAGACTTGAACACACACATTGATCCTATTTAACATATAAAGACACATATATGTATCTAATTAGTGATTTTAACACTAATTAAGCAATTAAAGACACCCTAGAATATCGAAAACACTTTGATTTAAGTGTTATAAGTACCAAAGGGTTGCATCTAAGGGCTGTAGGGCTTTGCTTTAGAGTTTACTGCCCAAGAACCAACTCTCCATGAGTTTACGGCCTCGGGTTTGCGGCCCTTATGGGTTTACGATGGTAAACCCATGGTGATTTGTCCCAATTTGATGTTTAAGGTGTTTAGTTCAAGGGGGAGGTGTTCTCGAACAAGATCTAAGCCTTAAGAAGCAGTTTAGGGCAACATTGCACCCATTATTAGGGTTTACGGCCAAGGGAGATTGCCTTGGCCATAAACGCCCTTGGTTGATGGATTCTTGGTGTTTTCAAGTCCCTAACTCATTATATTAACTAATAAACATGTAAAGGATGTAAGTACTTACAACTTGAAGGGTAAAGATGGGAGTTTTTGGCCCAAAACACTTTTGTGTTCTAGGTGTTCTGAGGATATTGAAGATCTAGAACAAAAGATGGAGTTTGTGGATGGATTCAAAGTTGAATCAATAAGAAGTGATGTAACAACACATAGATGGAAGAGTTTTCTTACATTTGTGAAGATTGGAAGAAAAACTTGAAGATCCTTGGGAGAGAATCTGGTTTCTCTTGTTAAAAGGGTGAAGAATGAGAGAAAAATGACAATGTGTCATATATATACTAGGGTTTTATGGCCACCATGTGTTTATGGCCGTAAACCCACATGGTGTGGCCGTAAACTCCACAAGATGATGGATAGGTCTAGTTTGATAGGTTACCACTTCAATGGACACTTCCTTTCACTTATTCTTTTGATGAATTAAGCTCATAATGCACAAATAGGCTCTAAACTGTGCTAAAAGTTAGCAAAAGTAAGTTTGACTTTGACTGACTATAGGGTTTGTACAAGGTGAAAATTTCAGGTCATCACATCATCCCCCCATTAGAGAGAATTTTGTCCTGAAATCAGTGTTTAAGCAATAACTAGTTACAATTAACTAAGCGAAAATAGGAGGATATTTCAGTTTCATTTGATCCTCGTGCTCCCAAGTGAATTATGGTCCTCGCTTGGCGTTCCAACAAACATTCACTATTGGGATACGACTTTTCTTTGTTTGCTTGACCTGTTGGTCCATGACCTCTACAGGTTCTTCCACAAAGTTGAGGCTCTCGTTGATCTCGATATCGTCGAGTGGGATAACAAGAGTGTCATCGGATAGACACTCTTTCAAGTTCGAGATGTGTAAGGTAGAATGTACGTTACTAAGTTCGCGGGATAGGTTGAGTTTGTAAGCTACAAGGCCAATTCTAGCGAGAACCTTGAAAGGCCCTATGTATCTTGGATTGAGCTTCCCACGATTTCCGAGGCGTACCAAGCCCTTCGAGGTTGAGACTTTCAAAAGAACGTTGTCTCCCACCTAGAATTCCGAAGGTTTCCTTTGTTTGTCTGCTTAGCTTTTCTGTCGGTCTCTAGAGGCTTTCAATCGTTCACGAATTTGAACGATCTTCTCTGTCGTTTTCACAAATAACCTCTGGACCTCCATAGTAATTACCACTGCCCCTATCTCCATATCGTGTATTGTATAGTTGGCTTTAAGTGTTTTAATGCTGACGGGAGGTATAGGCAATGACCTTACCTCGTTGTATCAGAACACACCCGAGCCTTTGATTGGATACATCGCAACAGACCACAGAGTCTTCTATTCCTTATGGGATGGACAATATTGGTTCGGTGCATGAGGCTCATTTCAGCATTTGGGACATTTTCTCTTGCTTCTCTTCTCAGTCAAAGGTCATGCCCTTCTGGGTCAAAGTCGTAAGAGGTTTCGCAATTTGAGAGAAGTTCTGAATGAACCTACGATAGTAGTCAGCGAAACCTAGAAATTGGCAAATTTCTGTAGACGTCTTCGGTGCTGATCTGTTATCAATGGCTTTGATTTTGGAAAGGTCTACATGAATTCCCTCTTCACTAACAACATGACCTAGGAATTCGACTGTTTGAACCCAAACTCGCATTTAGAGAACTTCGGGTAGAGCTTCTTTGATCGCAACGTTTCGAAGATCTGACATAGATGCTTACTATGGTCTTCCTTACTACGAGAGTAGATAAGTATGTCACCTATGAAGACAATGACAAACTGATTCAAGTAAGGATGGCATACCCTATTCATTAAGCCCATGGATAGTGTGGGTGCATTGGTCAATCCGAATGGCATCAATACAAACTCGTAGTGTCAGTAACGAGTTCGGAAGGCTATCTTCAGGACATCCTCCTCTAGTACTCGTAATTGGTGATACCCAGATTTCAGATCTATCTTTACAAGGTAACTCACCCCTTTGAAGTTGGTCGAACAAATTGTCTAGGCGAGGCAGAGGGTAACTATTCTTAACGGTAAGCTTGTTGAGCTCCCTGTAGTCGATGCACATACGAAAAGATCCGTCTTTCTTCTAGACGAACAAGACTGGTGCTCCCCAAGGTGAGAAACTTGGTCTATTAAAGCCCTTGTTGAGCAGTTTGTTAAGTTGACTGGATAGTTCTTGCATCTCAGTAGGTGCTAGACGGTAGGGCGATTTGGCTACTGGGGTAGCCCCAAAAATTAAGTCGATTACGAACTCGACTTGATAGCGCGGAGGTAATCATGGTAGTTCTTCTGGATAGATGTCGGGGGCATCTAAAAGAAAGTGCGATTACTCATGAATTAAAGAAAGGATAGGTACTTTTACTATATCTACATCTCTTGTCCCGATCAGTGGGAAAGGCATTTGTTTGACTCCAAAGTTTATTCGCATGGCAGTGCGATCACTTGTAGTCTTGGGCAGTCTTTGTCCTGAAGTTCATATTAGAAGTCGTATTTGGTTCATCAATCACAGCTTGACGTATATGAGTCGTATATAATTAATACTGAAAAGGCAGTCGAATAAATCAATTCTTCTCTAAGCTCACATCCAAATAAGTAAAAGAAGTTAAAGCGGAATCATCAATTCTTAGTATGTAGAACCTTGATTATGTACCACCCTTGAGTATACATTCTTCAGTGATAGATTAACCGCAAGGGTCATCGGATTGAACTTGATGTACCCTACGAGTGGTATTCCGAGGAGGTTCCTTCGGGAAGGATACGAATCATAAGATACTATACGCATGAGTATCTCGGAGTTCTGGAATGACGGCTTCGCTAGAAAAGTGATTATGGGGAAAAGAATTTTCACACAAAACTAGCATTGAGAGGATCGAATTGACTCAAGTTACATGATAATGTCGGACTACTCGGAATAAAAGGCATTAGACTAATTTAGAAAGGTGTTACAAAAACATAACGACACAAATTTGATAGAGTTTCAGTCATTTAGTTTTATCTACAAGACTACTGTTGCGAACAAGGTATACTACAAAAGCAAGTACACACAACATGAGAGTCCCTTGACTATCGGGATCTCCCAAAAGATAAGACTCGAGTTGCACTAGTTGTTACTAGTTTAAAAGTCTGCTATAATGAAATACCCTAGTATTTCAGCGTGGGTCCAGAATGGTCTCTCCTGCAGCAGTGATCCTTAGCATCTTCCCGTCTGCGCCACAGTTCTTTGTTATTGGACAATCTTTCTTGCGATGTCATATCTCTCTGCATAAATAGCATATTTGGCTTGTACCAGCATCAGTGGTGAAAGTCACGTGTCGAGTCGAAGTGATGTGGACACGAGTGCTTTCGTTGCTCCCCTCTTTTGGACAATTCCTTTTATAGTATCCGGTTTCACCACAACCATAGAAATCCTCTGATGCTAGTGGCTTGGCAGATGGTTCATGCCAGTGCTCTATACAAACGAGTAGTACCCCCCATTCGGTTGCAATTGTTGCATTTCAAATTACGGAAAACTCTAAGATGATGAAAATTACCCTTTTTGCATTTGGGTAGATTTCCGGCATAATGCTTTGCAAGGATAGGGGTAACTGGCATACTAATCGGAACAGTGGTAGGGGTAATAGGCATCGTGGCTACAGAGGTTGGCCTTGATTTTTGTCTCTTGGATACCTTTCGAGATGTTTTACCCTTCTTCTTATCCCAAAATATTCGTTTCTTGCTCTTTGGTTTGTGGGTTAGGATGTCCACCTGGATTGGCGTTCGTTGGTTTCCTTGGATGCTACTTCGGCCTAAGGGGTTGATATTGCCTTTAATTTCGTTCAGTCTCAGCAGTTGTTAGCGCAGCTTGGAATGTAGCGGCGTCTATATGAAGGATCGGGTTTTCTTCATTCAGCTGACCATTTCTGGATGATGACATGATTTTGTTATACGAAAGAAAAGGAGTTCATGAGTGATTATGGTCGGCACTATATGTATTCTTCTTATTTACGTAAATGTAAGTTTTCCGTTTTGTTAAACTGTTCTCGATGGTTGGACCTACATTCCTATGATGCAGTTCTGGTAAAGAGTTTGAAGTGAGTTCATAGAATGGTCACAAGACGATTGGTATTTCGAACTAGACTATCATTGGTTGGTCGATAACATGATCCAACCTTCGCCAAGAATTGGAAGTGATCCTTGAGCTTAATTACCATAGCTCAATAATTCGACGAAAGTGAGCTTTAGATAAAATTCGATTGATAGTAGAATGAAAGTATTTGAACAAGGATTTCCATAGGAATTAGCCGACTGTCAATATCATTGATATTTAAGATGTAATAAGTTCAGGAAAATGGACCTTGGAGTAGGTCTTACATCATATTCGAAAGGAAAATGTTGACAGCTTAGAAGTCTAGTTAAAGTACTTGAAAGATAGAAATATTTTATAGACAAGTTCTTCATAGAGCACAGATAAGAAAGGATATTCCTTAAACCAAAAAGAAAGATGAGCTAGACATCTTCTACCGGCGACGGGTACCCCTTGGGTGAACCCTCAAGTTTTCCAGTTGATGCTCCATGTCGAGAAGGTGTCGTTCATAAACTCTCTGGAGAACCCGTAGTTTTATGACTTTAGCCCGAGTCTCAGCTAGTGCTTTAGCAGGGCCTCATGGTCTATTGCAGACCTCTCCCGATCATTTTCAAGATGAATGGTGCGAATGGTATGCATTCTCGCGTTGGCATTAACTTCCATGATTTGATGGAGAGTTGCCTACCCTGAATTTCGTTTCGGGCAACTCTACGACCCAGGATTGGCAAGACTCTGTTTGCTGAGCCTCCTTCACTCAGGTCATAAAAGCTTCGGTCTCCATTGAATGGCATGGGCTAATTCTGCTCTTGGATCCATGTTTCCAAGCTTTCCACCCAAGGAGGCGTCGGGCCTTGAAAAGTCGGACGAGGGTTAGGATTTGGGATGGGAGCCACCGGGGGTAGGTTATTGACTTCAGGTTCGGAGTCAGAACCATCAGAAAATCCTTCAGCATGGTGATCATCCAATGGAATTTGATGATCATCTTCTGGCTCCTCTTCAAGCCAACCAACATTGCCTTCGTTTGGGAAGTACGACTCATTGTGAGGATGGAATCCAACCATGTTATCTATGCGATAATAGGGATAAACAAATAATTAATAAACATACTAACTAGATAATTATAAGACGATCCTTACCAGTTACTTCAATACTTGCATAGTGCATATCAGTTATATGAAATCAAAACATGATAGACCTTCGAATAAGTTATCCTAACTCCAAATCCACAACCAAACAAGGAACAGGAAGTAAAGCAAAGACCATAAATTCTATGTCTATGACACCTTAATCTCATATAACCTTAGTGTATCCACTTAGCAACTATTGACCTACTAGTAAAGACCTTTTTAGTTCTCAGATAAGTAATTATAGTAACAAAAAAAATACTCCTATAGTATTTTATGTTTTTATTTTGTTCTAATGTTCTCATTGTAGTAGTGTTGGTAAGTTTTTAGACTTGTTGCCATATCACAACCATTTTCGGGCATACGCTAATCACTTCTCGGACCAACATAGTTGACCAGGCTATGTCATACCCAGAACAGACCATACATCCCCAAACCTACTTGTGACATTCAACAATCATAATACTTTTGTTCTATCTTAGTGAAACTGATTTTAGTATGAATACAGGTATGTATATGATATGGGCATATTTAGTTATAAAATTCATGCATGATCTTAATACTTTATGTTGATTTTGTCTCATTTAATGAACAAAAGGTGCTTAATTAGATTAAATATTTCATTTTCAGCAACAAAGACATGCTCGAAAGGAAAATGAAGCGGAACTAGCTATTGGAAGCTTGGATCTTGGATTTTGAAGAAAGAAGGATGTTGCTGGACAGCTTGAACCCTCGTCAGTGTTTTAGTCATATCTCATGAACCGTACCTCCTATTGATGAGATTCAAAATGTTCTGAAAAGTATACACAATTTCGGACGACTTTCGTGTTTTGAGAAAATGCTGATTCGAAACGTACTCGGCGAGTAGGGCCGATTACTCGGCGAGTTGTATCGAACTTTCGCGATTCTGGATGCGCTGACTTGCCCTACACGGGTTTTAAGTGACGTACTCGCCGAGTAGGTCACTGGACTCGCCGAGTAGCCTCTGTTTTGTGAAAATCTATATAAAGGGACTTTCAGATCGATATCATAGCATATAGATGAACCCTTGGAGGCCAATTGTCAACTAAAGGTGCTGCTAGAGCGTGAGAAGCAAGGGAATCAACCCTACATTCAATTTTAAGGAGAATCAAGTCAAAATCAAGTTTACTCTTACCTAATCTCTTGTTTGAACAATGTTTTTACCAATTGATTTCGTTTTTGAGCTTGTTTCTGCTGTAATTATGAGCTAAAAACTCATAACTTCTGTTTAGGTAGATGAATTTGTGAACATGGATTGATTATTTTATTAGGATTAATTTTAATTGGTGATTATGTTTTATTAAGCTTGTTAAAGAACCTTATGTGTTAACAATAACTATTCTTCTATTAATAAATCAGTAATTAAGTTGTATGAACATCTCTTAGTTGCTAATTTCATATGATTTACGTGACCACATAGTTGTATGTATAGGAATAACGAATGTGAAACTAGAATTAACTAGAAGATAGGTAAGTTAAGTTTTAGTTAATTGTTTAAGTTTCTAGTCTTGCAAAACTAGAGAAAACTCCTTTCTATAACTTGTTTTATTTAGATAATATTAGCATCTATTTTAATTGTTTACCGTTCCCTGTGTTCGATACCCTACTTACCTGAACTAAACTACTAATCGATAGGTACACTGCCTTTCGTGTGTTTGTCTTTATGTTTAAGTTAGTAGGGTTAAAACTAGTTTCTTTTACACACATTAAGTTTTTGGTGCCGTTGTCGGGGAACGGTTCTAAATAGTTAATTTTATTTGCTAATTGTTATTATTATTTTTTGTTGATTAATTTTTTTTATTTAGTTTAATTTTTTTTATTTTTTTTTATTTATTATGTATTTTCGAAATCTCGATGCTTTTGATGCTTTTCTTGAGGAAGTAGTACAAGAAATTGAGCAAGGAGATGAAGAGTATGACTCAGATGAAGATTTGAAGAAATTTGGAAGATGGTTAGATAACATCTTGCCCCACACAGAAGGGGCATCTGAGTTACAAGATGAAGAATTTAATCCAGAAAGAGACTTGGAGGAGCTGGAAAGATTGCTAGCAGAGGGGTCAGATGAAGAACAAGAAAAACCTGAGTTGCAGGAACCAAGTTGTGGTTTGACCATTACCACGACGTGGCCCCCTGTTCTTCCGGTTTGTGTTTCGAAGCGTGGGGTGACGACTCCAACTTTGGAGAAAGTTCTAAATCACGATCCATTTATGATTAGTATCCAACCGGTTCCAATCCTTGTCAACATTCTTGTGTTTTATGAATTTAAGCTCATTTGGCCAATTTTAGAAGTAAAGAGCCAAATTTCACAAATTGGTCCAAAGAAAATATTTAATGCAATGGATGGATGGGCATTGAGTTTATTGGAAGTTTATTAAGTCGGGAGTCCAGCTCAAGACTCGCACAAAAAGAAGTGCTTGCGGGAAGCAACCCGTTATTAGAGTTTGCTTTTCTTTTTCTTTTTAAACTTCTAGTTTATTAGGGTAATTTAGGATTTTAATTTTGATATTTGTTTTCCTTTTTATTACGTGGTTTTGTCTTTGATCTTTTCAGAAGCTTGGGTGATATTAGAGCGAACTCTTAATGCATGAGGGAATTAAAGTGAGGGGTCGAGTCGTTTACGAGAGGATTAGAAGATTTTAAGCGATATGTTGAGTCCGATGTTTATATTTGATTAAAAAGAGTCTCGTCCCTGAAGAAAATGAGGAGTAGTATTACCTTGATACTCTCCTTGAACACAAAATTAAAGCTGAGGCAGAAAGAAGAAAAGACCTGATCAGAGTCAAGAACTCGTCGAGTGCATAATACTAACTTGACGAGTCCAAGCGAAAAATCACGATTTTTGCAAGTATAGCGATTCAACTCGGCGAGTTTACTATTAACTCGACGAGTTACTCTTTCTCTTACCTTCAAGATTGGCGATTTGATTCCATTCGGGGAATTGTCTATATTTTTGAAGTTCATTTCCAAGCATTTCCAAGAAGCTTTTTCCTCGATATTTTAGAGCTGTCAACCACACGAGACGAATGACACCCAATGCATGGATGAGCTGTTCCTATGACTAAAGTCAGCTGAAGATGGAACTTTAAATGAAGAAGTTCAACCTCGCAACTACTATCCCAGGGGAGTTTGTTCCAATTCCCTCTTTATTTTATTGTTCTTTATCATGCATAATATGCAATGGGGACATTGCATAAATTAAGTGCGGGGTAGGGGGTTGGTTATATTAGTAAAATTTTAGTTAATTTTGAAATTTATGCATTAAAATTGCTAGGGCTAATACATAAAATTTTGGTAAAGCAATTAGGAATCATGCTAGTATTATATTTGATGATTGCATGAAGACCCAAATGTTTAGTTGAGCCTATATACGTTCTAGTGCATTTGTGGCTTCCTTAGTCTAGTGAAATCATGGGACAAAAACACGACCTCGCTTAGTTTGAAGGATGCAATATATTTAGCATCGTGTACCAGAAATGTATCCAGGAAAATTATTATCGTTAACCAATAAAGGTTGAAGTTGAGGGCCCCTGCTTAAGCATGTAGGGTTTTGAGTGAAAAAAAAGTGAGTTACATGTTAAAAAAAAAAAAAAGAGAGAGAGAGAATTACAAGAAAAAGTTTGAAGAATTTTTGGAGCATCAAAGTTAAGTATGAATTTAGAAGATCAAAAATTCTGAAGAAATTAAAAAGTTGAAGATACCAAAAATCAAACAACAAGGTGGTGAATTCAAAGAAATTAAAGATTAAATGTCAAAGAAGTGAAGAATTCCAAAGAGCTTCAATGTGGTATCATAAATTGTAATTTTCTAGATTATGTATGCTTGGGTTGCTCAACCAAAAATACCTTGAGGTTAAGAGGTTTTCTGAGGATGGATTCGGAGGGATGCATAAAATGAGCATTGTTCGGAAAAAGTGGGTGAATGTTTATGAGGATTGTGAGTATTTGGAGTATGGGGGGTTATTAGGAAAATTTTAGACACAAATGCATGCGTTGCGGTCTTGGCATAATGGTTGGGTTCGATTAGGATTGTTTTATATGATTATAATGTGTTAAAATTCAGTTTTGCTTGGGGGCAAGCAAAAGTCAAGTGTGGGGTATTTTGATATGGGCATATTTAGTTATAAAATTCATGCATGATCTTAATACTTTATGTTGATTTTGTCTCATTTAATGAAAAAAAGGTGCTTAATTAGATTAAATATTTCATTTTCAGCAACACAGACATGCTCGAAAGGAAAATGAAGCGGAACTAGCTATTGGAAGCTTGGATCTTGGATTTTGAAGAAAGAAGGATGTTGCTGGACAGCTTGAACCCTCGTCAGTGTTTTAGTCATATCTCATGAACCGTAACTCCGATTGATGAGATTCAAAATGTTCTGAAAAGTAGACACAATTTCGGATGACTTTCGTGTTTTGAGAAAATGCTGATTCGAAACGTACTCGGCGAGTAGGGCCGATTACTCGGCGAGTTGTATCGAACTTTCGCGATTCTGGATGCGCTGACTTGCCCTACACGGGTTTTAAGTGACGTACTCGCCGAGTAGCCTCTGTTTTGTGAAAATCTATATAAAGGGACTTTCAGATCGATATCATAGCATATAGATGAACCCTTGGAGGCCAATTGTCGACTAAAGGTGCTGCTAGAGCGTGAGAAGCAAGGGAATCAACCCTACATTCAATTTTAAGGAGAATCAAGTCAAAATCAAGTTTACTCTTACCTAATCTCTTGTTTGAACAATGTTTTTACCAATTGATTTCGTTTTTGAGCTTGTTTCTGCTGTAATTATGAGCTAAAAACTCATAACTTCTGTTTAGGTAGATGAATTTGTGAACATGGATTGATTATTTTATTAGGATTAATTTTAATTGGTGATTATGTTTTATTAAGCTTGTTAAAGAACCTTATGTGTTAACAATAACTATTCTTCTATTAATAAATCAGTAATTAAGTTGTATGAACATCTCTTAGTTGCTAATTTCATATGATTTACGTGACCACATAGTTGTATGTATAGGAATAACGAATGTGAAACTAGAATTAACTAGAAGATAGGTAAGTTAATGTGTGAGCTTGTGTGATACACCATCAACAAGAGGTTAATTGAATAACCAATTTGATTAGCTAATTACAAGTCTTTCTAAACCCGAATCAACAAACTAGGAAATTCGTTAATTTAGACAACTGGCCACTGCTTGAGTTAATTTGTTTCCTAAGGATTAGTAATAGCAAACGTGAAAATAATCATCTTAGTCGGTAGCCAATGAAGAATTAATCCGATACATTGAAATCATCCATGGGAACAAACGAGTCGAACCTAAACAGAAGTCTTCTTTATTATTGAATTTAGTTGATTTTTATTTGCTTAGCTCTTAGTTTCTTAGTTTAAGTTTTAGTTAATTGTTTAAGTTTCTAGTCTTGCAAAACTAGAGAAAACTCCTTTCTATAACTTGTTTTATTTAGATAATATTAGCATCTATTTTAATTGTTTACCGTTCCCTGTGTTCAATACCCTACTTACCTGAACTAAACTACTAATCGATAGGTACACTGCCTTTCGTGTGTTTGTCTTTGTGTTTAAGTTAGTAGGATTAAAACTAGTTGGTTTTACACACATTAGTATACTTAGTTAAATAAATTGCTATTTAAAAGTACAAACTCTTGGTAAGAGTATTTTAATCCCGTTGTGTTTATAGGTTGTATATCTTTTATGGGTAGATATACTCAATTCACTATAAACAAGGCTCTGATACCAATCTGTCACACCCCAAAACCGGAACGGCGGAAACCTTCGGGGGTGGAGGACGTGATGTACAGTATAAAAACACAGAATAATAGTGAACAAGCAAAAAACATCACCATTGCATTAATAATATAATTTAATACAAGTGTGTTCTGTATAGTTTATAAGGCACCAAAAATGTAAATCAAAATATAAAATGAGTCTTGAATGCGCTCCATCTTCTCAAAAGCTGCCATCAGTACCTGTCTACTGATGACCTAAGAATACAAGTTATTTTGAAAGAATTATCAGCTTTAAAGCTGGTGAGTTCATAAGCATTTTAGTGTCATTGTTTGTATCAAAATGTTTGTAATAGTGTTTGAAGTATGAGTTTGTAAATGTTTGTAGTAAAAGTATGTGAATATTTGTAAATGTTTGTAACTCCTAGAAAATCCTATATTTTCTACTAAAAGTGGCCTTCTACCAAGGCCCGACTGTTTTGTATGTTCGTTTCATGTAAAAGTGTGTAATTTTCCCAAAATGTGACTATCATTAATAAAATATAGTTTATACATTACTATTCATGTGAAAAGATCACAAAGTGAATTCAATGGGAAAATGATATAGTATTGTAGTTGTATGTGGAAACTAACTTAGTACTACTTATCTTACAGCCAATGAATTATAAGATAAGGTGAGATTTTGTAACAACCCATCATTTCAAGTCAGTAAAAATCGAGTCTTGTAACCTCTTTGAGAAAGGAATTAGAATATCATCGAAAAATTAAGTATTCAAAAACTATAATTGGAGTACACTATGTGGTAGTTATCGTCTTAAGGTTTCCAAACATATAAATAACACAAAAATCCGAGTTATAACGAAGAAGTTATGACCATTCTAAGTTTTCCGACAAAAACCGGCAATACGAAGTTGCATAAAACGCAAAGTTTCAATAAAACACTTTCTGACTTTAGGTGTCTAAATGAAAGTCATAGGTATCATTAAACTACAAACATGCATAAAAAGAACGCTCAAATCGGGCATCGTATGAATAAGTTATGAATTTTTAAAGAAATTCCTTAATCACGTCATTTTAATAAATAAATAATAAAAATAATTTCGGAATTTGCCAACGTTATCTAAATGAAAGTTGTAGATCGTAGTCTCACCTTCGCGGGGATATAAAGAACGTCAAAAATGGAGTTCGTATGAAGGAGATATGAATTTTTGAAGTTTGATAAATAATTTATATATAATTTTAATTCAAAATTCAGCATAATCCGAAGAGGAGTCAGCGTCCTCATCCGAGGTACGCGCTGCGTACTCCTGTACGCCCTGCGTACCCGAGGAACTTGGTCTCAAATCGTCCACGTCGCCCTATGCGAGGCTACCGACCCGCCCGTCCGACCCGCCGTCCCATCCGACCCGGCAGACTGATCCGTCCCATCCGAAGCCGAGGCAGTCGAGGCTTCGGTCACGCGTGGCGTACGCGTACGCGCTGCGTACGAGCGTACGCCCCACGTACGAGGCTTCACATACCCCCCTATAAATAGCATGCGAGGGTTCCCGGGAAAAGGGCTCATTCTCTCTCCTTTTTCTTGCGTTTTACCTCGTTTTCCGTGCTCGCACTACCCCGAAGCCCTGGTCATTTTGTGCAAGTCCCGAAGGTCGATTTTACTCCCGAGGAATCCCGAGAATTCCGAGGAAAATCCATTTCCCGAGACGAAACTCTGCCCGATTTTCCATCTTGCTATCTTCAAACTTTCAGGTGAGTTCATACCCCTTTCAAACACACTTTAAATACATTTTAAATGCTTTTATACTCTTTTAGGGGGGGAATACAAGTAAACATACGGTTATTATCGTGTATTTTATAAAGTTTCACTTCGCTTGTTTCACCGAATAAATCACTTGGAACTCATTACTATTATGGAAAACTCTTGTCATACTTTGTGTGCATTAGACTTATACAAAGTATATAATGATTTCAAAGTACCCTTCCTTGTTAAGTCGTTTATACATTCTAAAAACTTATGATTTTGCTTCGTCAAACATTGTGAAAAAAAAAAAGGATAAACTGTGCATACAAAACTATCACTTTAATATAGGCTTAGTTGAGAATCCATAAGACGTGTATATCTTCAAACGTTGCTTTTATTTATTAGAAAGTAATGTTGCAAGTCCTGTCTATAACCAGAGTCTCCCGTTCGGAGAACGTGTCAAATGTGTATAGATCTATACGGGAAGTCATGATCCCGCGCCCTGACTGTTAGCTATAGTCCGTCTTTTGGGGTGACAATTGTCATAACGCTGTGACGCCTGAAGAACGTCGTTACAGTCATATTATGTTTAGTATGGTTATAAAACTCATCGGATATACAATTATTATGGTATTATGCTTTTATGAACGAGTAGCTATTAAAACTATTCTTCATCTAACAAATGCGATCTTCGTATAGCTTTATTATATAAAACTGTGACACAACTTTTGAGAACGTCGGTTTCTTGCAAATTTTCGGTCTTAGAGACTGCCATTTATGTTAGGAAAATAAGGGTTTTTCCTGCATACAAACCAAACAACTAATAGGAAAATAAGGGATTTTTCTGGTGCAATTATTTACAACTTATAACACGAACATTCATATGCATTTCATACTTTTATAAGAAAATAAGGGTTTTTCTTGGAAAACACAACAACTCGTATCACAACCATTAGGGAAAATATGGGATTTTCTGGTTCTAATACATTCACTTTCATCACCACAAATCACAACTCTTTACATTTGAAATGTTGCGTTTTCTAGAAAACATACACCCATTTTGGAATGGCATCCAATTTTTCTAAACTACTTATGAACTCACCAACTTAATTGTTGACACTTTTTCTTTGAATTAACTTGTATTCTCAGGGAACCGCTAAGCAGGTTTGGGAATCAACTTTTGGGATTAACGCGCTGGCATTAATTACTTCTTTTGAATGATGTTTATGTATTTATCTTTTGAACATGTAATGAATACAATTATGTAAACATCTTGGAAACTTTAATATATATGGTGGTGTGTACTTTCCTTTCTATGAACTGTTATGATACTGAATATGACGTCCTCCGCCCCCGAACGTTTCCGCCGTTCTGGTTTGGGGGTGTGACAGATTTCTAACCATACTGATTGACGGCTGTAATACACGACGATGCAAGACGTCGAAATAAATGTGACATTTGTCACCCCTTGGCTTGGTCGGCTAGGGACTGTAGCTAACAGTCGGGGTGCGGGATAGTTTGTCCCGTATAGACCTATACACACAATTCCCGCTCTCCCTCCAGGAGACTCTAGTTACTAACATGACAACGGTTGAATCTGCGTCATGTAGAAGTAAATATCATATTCTAATTGTTATGTTGGTTTATGTTCCTTCTGTTTACTTGTAAATTTATATGTAATGTTTCTCATAATAATGAGCTCTTGGTGTCTCATCATAGTATAGTTGTATAGTTTCTGGTAATAGTATGTTCTCTTAGTTTCACATCATAGTATAGTTGTATAGATTCTCATAATAGTATGTTGACTTAGTTTCTCATCATATTACTTTTGTATAGTTTCTCATAATAGTATGTTCTCTTAGTTTCTCATCATAGTATAGTTGTATAGTTTCTCAAAATAGTAAGCATTGACTCATGAGTTAAGTGACTCTTTGTATGCTTCATTGAACTAGAAGTAATGAATATTATTATCCTAAACGATACCTATTATAGTTTACTAGTAGAATTGTTTGTATGAATGAATGTATTGAACCGAGATAAAAGCCTTTGTATCCATACATATATAAATAATATATAAATACGGATCAAACGACACTCGGACAAATAACATGGTACTCTAGGTCCACAACCAAACAAGGAACAGGAAATTAAGTGAGTTATTAGTCCTAAGCCCTTCAAACCTTACCTATATAACTATATATGCATTAGACATGGTTTTGACAATATATACATTTAAAAAGTTGTAAAGGAAAAGGTTTGACTTATAAAAACAAGTTTGGTAAATAGCTTAACATGTAAAAGAGTTTGATAAACGATTGAAGTATTTTTCTTGATAAAACAGTTCAAAGCATAGTAAATCCATATGTTTGATAGTTATTAATCACATGTGATTGATATAATAACTATGATGTTCAACTTGTATTCCCCCGTTAAAGCATTTTAAATCATTTAAAAGGTTGATTAAGGGGTATGAACTCACCTGTAGTGAGTGGTTTGGATGAAAGTGTTGGATGATTTGATAGGTGTTTAGTGAAGAGTTGAACACACACACACACAGAGATCCTATTTAACATATAAAGACACATATATATGTATCTAATTAGTGATTATAACACTAATTAATCAAGTAAAGACACCCTAGAACATGGAAAACAATTTGATTCAAGTGCTATAAGTACCAAAGGTTTCCATCTAAGGGTTGCAGGGCTTTGCTTTAGAGTTTACGGCGAAAGAACCAACTCTCCATGAGTTTACGGCCCTTATGGGTTTACAGCCGTAAACCCATGGTGACTTGTACCAATTTGATGTTTAAGGTGTTTAATTCAAGGGGGTGGGGGTGTTCTAGACCTTAGGAAGGAGTTTAGGGCAACATTGCACCCATTATTAGGGTTTACGGCCAAAGGAGATTGCCTTGGCCGTAAACTCTCTTGGTTGATGGATTCTTGGTGTTTTCAAGTCCCTAACTCATTATCTTAACTAACAAACATGTAAAGGATGTAAGGACTTACAACTTGAAGGCTAATGGGAGTTTTCGGCCCAAAACACTTTTGTGTTCTTGAGGATATTGAAGATCTAGAACAAAAGATGGAGTTTGTTGATGGATTCAAAGATGAATCAAGAAGAAGTGATGTAACAACACATAGATGGAAGAGTTTGCTTACATTTGTGAAGATTGGAAGAAAAACGTGAAGATCCTTGTGAGAGAATCCAATTTCTGTAGTTAGAAGGGTGAAGAATGAGAGAAAAATGACAATGTGTCATATATATACTAGGGGTTTACGTCCACCATGTGTTTACGACCGTAAACCCACATGGTGTGGCCGGAAACTCCACATGATGATGGATAGGGCTAGTTTGATAGGTTACCACTTCAATGGACACTTCCTTTCACTTACTCTATTGATGAATTAAGCTCTGAATGCACAAATAGGCTCTAAACTGTGCCAAAAGTTAGCAGAGGTAAGTTTGACTTTGATTGACTGTAAGGTTTGCACAAGGTGAAAATTTTAGGTTGTCACAATTTCATACGAAGGGATAAAATTTCATATGAAGGGTGCTCAAAAGTTCCGTTCAAATGTATCATGTGATATCTTCGTTATCAGATGAATTAGGAAGAAGAAAGATTAAAAGTTTCGCATATGGTCCTTCAACTTTCGAATGTTTAACATCTTTTATAAACATTCGAAAGATGGTACACCTTTCGTATGTTTTGAAGAAAAATGGAAAATTTTCGAAATCAGCCTTAAACTTTCGAATGTTTGGTAATTTCAACAAATAGCTGAAGTATTCCACATTTTGGGGAACAAAGGGTAGACTTGTCGAAATTAGTACCTGAGGTTTCGAAATTTTGGCGATTCATACCCAATTTAAAAAAAAGGACTGATTTTGCTGAGAAATTACTGAATATGCATTTCCGACCCCTACAGTTTATGCAAATTGACGATTTCTACCCAGCTTTGGAAAAAGGGGGAGAGTTTTGCAATTTTGGATGTTTTGGGCGCACTGGGTCACCGCAGAATTTTGAAATTGACAATTTCTACTCATTTTGAGAAATTTTGTCGAAGGCGATCTGTGAACGAAGCTAAAAATTGAATATTTTTTGGGTTTTCCAGATTAAAGCACAAAGTTTGTGCCACATGTTAACGGGGAGTTTTGACACGAAAAATTTCGAATATAGCACATTCTCTTTCCTTGAAGGTTTTATAATTAAATTACGATTATAAAAAGGGGGACAAAATTTATATGGAAAATTGAACTTGAATTTTTCATATTACGCGGATTTGGAGACTGAAGTGACCTTGAATTTTTGAAGCTTACGAAATGATGCATTTGGAAGTGATTTATTTTTGAAGCGGGTTTGGTTTTATTCAAGATTTTTGGGGTGTGTTTTTATGCTCAAATTTTGGTGATCGATTTGGAGTTTAAAAAGGTTGTGATCATTCGTTGATGCTCGATTTGTATGGTCTCACATCCTAGAGCCCGAATTGAAGAATTTAAGATTTGAAGTTCGCTTCGACATGTGTTACCCTTGATTCTAGGATTGCGTAGTTGCTCGATTTTGGAAGATTTGAAGTGGGTCATCCATTCCTAGATTTGAGAGGGAGAATGTTAGGGTGCAATGTTATTCATGTTTGACTTTGTAATGTGTTGACTTTTGTAAACCCACTTGCATGTGGTGCATTAGCGTTTTGACCCATGAGTTAGTGAGAGTGAGAGAGAGATATGTAAACACCTATATATAAGGTAGGTTTAGTCCACTTGTAGAGGTGTGCTTGAGAGATGTAAAAGTGAGTGTGTAAGTGTGTGTTATTTATGTAGATGTAGATCTATGTCCCTTTTTGTAACAGCGTACATAATCAATACATCTCTTGAACACCCAAATCATCATGTTCAATGTGCAATCTTTAATTCCGCATGCGAAACCATGTTCTTTATGTCGCAACACGATTATCAATTCTCACCCTTTTCTTGTTTCTTCTTCACTATGTAGTTTTATTCACACCCTTTTTGGGTTTTGACATAGAAATAACCACAGAAGCATAGAAATAATTTTTTCATTCTTCAATCTTTTCCTGAGATTCCTGATATGAAGACTCAAAATTTTGAAGCTTTACCCCTCATTGACCATGAGCAAAATAGGGAGGTTGCAGTTGACCTCCCTTATAACTTCTTCTTTAAGTTGAACCTTTTCCTACTTGACCCCCCTTACAGAAACAACCTCTTCTTTTCTTGATGTTGTGTTCTTATGGTAATTAAATTTGTGTCATATTATGCTAATTGTAGATTAAGCATGGCAACTTGGGAGACTTGAAATACATGCCATCGTGTGCTAATTAGTATGTTTTTATTCTTTTTTCATTTGTGATATTTTAAAGTTCAAAAAAAGGTTAAAAAAACCAAATTCTTGAAGCTGATATCAAAGACCAAATTGATAAGTTTTAACTTAAGCACATCAATCATGTGATAATTGATATGATTTGACTCTTTTTTCGTTTGTGGTCTCATGTATCATACATCTGTAGATGGCTGCATATTTCGTGGGCCACATGGTATTTTACATTTGTTGCTTGTTTTTCTCCCATATTTCTCATGTTTGGGAAACAGAAAGCCAACATGTTTTTCTTTTCTTATGGCCAAATCTTTGCATCTAAATTAGATATCATTCTAAAATACCACACATTAACATGACACTTAATACTCAGTATGTGATCTTAAACATGATATTTACCTGGATTGATGCCTGCAATCGAATTGTACACTTTAACATTAGTTTGTTTTGTGATTAACACATTGTGGTTTGTCCTGGAAAAACTATGAAGACCCTGGATTATCATAATTTTTTCCTGTGAAAAACTATAAATTGTACACTTCTGTTTTGTGATATTATCTTGTGTATCATATTTTTTTCCTGTTTTTTTCTTGATTTATTTAACAGTTTTTTAGATGTAAAAAACAGATGACTATATTGAAGTGGAAGATGAGACGATTGAAGTTGAAAAGCCAACCAATGATCAAGTTACTCAAGAAAATGTGAAAAAAAACTAAAGAATTCAACCCAAGAATGAAATTTTGGAAAGAATTTGAAAGGTATAAGGAAGAAAATGGTGTTCAAATATGCAAATGTAAGCATTGTGGTGGGTAAGGGGGGGGGGGAATACAAGTGTGAATCAGGTGGTTATGGGAACAAAAATCTAGGTTATCATTTAAATAAATGTAAAGCTTACTTAGCTAAACTTAGTGGTGGGCAAACACGACTAGCCTTCCAATATGCTGATGAAAACAAATTGTCAACTGGGAAATTTGATCAAACAGACAGTCGTAAAGCTGTAGCCCACATGTTAGTAGTTGATGAACTTTCATGTAACTTTGTAGAGTGTGCGGGCTTTAGGTATTACAATAGGGTTACTCAACCATTGTTTAAAGTTCCACGTAGAAGTACAAGCTCAACGGATGTCTACCAAATGTTTGTAGAGGAAAAAGAAAAAAATTCATGACTTTATTAGAAAAAATGTTCGTAGAATATGTTTAACCACCGATACATGGACTTCTAAACAAAAATCATGTTATATATATATCTCACCTCCCACTTTATTGATAACGAATGGAAATTGAAAAAATAAAGGTTGTGTTTTTCTTCGCAAGAGAGTCACCGTGGGGTTGATATTGGAAAATGGTTGAGAAATGTTTAATGGAGTGGGAAATAGAAAATGTTTAACAAAATGAAGTTGGGTCAAATTGACTCTTCTAATCTTGTCATGTTCACAAGAGCCGAAGGTGAAAGGTTTTTGTTCGATCTTGTTGATAAGTACTTGTTCTCCACTGACTGCTTGGAGCATATTCTTGATATTATTCACCGATGTAAGCAGAATAGAGAGTTAGACAAGAAGAATTTCACGGACATGCTTCGGTGGTATATCACTTTTCGTCAAACTCTGCTGGCCATTATACCGAACGTGTTCAAGACTACCAACAAAATCTTATGTTGCTGAACCGAACTAAGCTCTCACCTCAATTGACACAAATGGGAAGATTGTTGAGTATTAGAGTTGCATCATTGGGCTAAATGTTTCGTTTATTTTGTATATTTGGAATGGGCCTGTCCATCCGTGTTTTTTTATTAAGGTTTATCTGTTTATAGTGCATGCATGTATTGCATTAAGCATGTTGTTTTCGTTATTAGCTACATTGTAATCCTTAACACCTCTACAGTCGAAGTTCTTAATCAAGCTCTTCTGATGTGTTAAAGTTTAATTATTCAACATCGTTTGAGCCATTCTTGAGTTCCTTACATTAGTGTTCTTGCTTTTTTGTTTAGAATCAATCAATCCAAATAGTATATTGTTCCAACACAACTGAATGATTATCCTAGTCTATTGTAAACAACGCAATTTTATTTTTTCAAAAAACTAAAAGTGGCAGGACATTGACATAAATACCTAAGTCAAGCATGACTTTTGGAAAAGTATGTTTTCCCAACTTACAAGGAATCGAGAAAATTCATAGACCCCTGCACTTTGGAGGTAAGCCTTTTTGTGAAATGGTAAAAATATATTTGCCGGCTTTTATAGTTTCATTTATTTTTCAGTTTTTTTATTTGAAATGCAAAAATCTTTTAAAAACTTGGAATATCGAGGAATTTGTTTAAGTATATCTAAAAAATGAATATTTAACACCACCTTACGAAAGGTGTCCATGATGTAACACTACGTTTATTTATTTAATAAATAAATTAATTAATGAACAAATAGTAGCCCTAAAATAAATAATTAAATGTCAAATGATGGTATCAAAGGGCTAATTGTCATAATTTTAGAAGTTGGGGGTTAAAAGTGTGAATTTCAGACTTAAATTATAAAGAATTTTGGAGGTTGAAGGTGGTTTGGTAAATTCTGGATTTAAAGTGAAATAAAATCTTGAAGTAAGGGGCGGAATGGTAAATATTGGATTAAAGCTGAAAAGATATTATAGAGGTAGTGGCTAAAGTGTAAGATTTCGATTTAAATTGAAATCAATATTGTGGGTAGGGACTAATATTGGAAAATGAGCTGTAGTTTGGATGAACACAGGTTTATACCCAGTGCCATCCTTCCCTCCTGTCACCCTCTTGTCAAGTGCCCATATTTAAGCAATCCAAACCCTAACCCTATCTCTAACTTCAGCCGCCACCTCTCCATTGAGAACTCGGATATCATTGTTGCACTGCCGACGACGTACGTAACTGGGGAAAACCACCGAGACCAGTCGAGCCGCTGAGATTTCTGCTGCCTTGCGTAGTTGTTTTTGAAGTCGGGGAGACCAAGAAGCGTCATTGCTACTCCAGTCGCCAATGAGGATGCGATAAAGCGCCTCCTTCTCCTGCCGCGGCTGATATCGTCGTGGCTTGCCATCTCCATCGCTACCCACTTCGCCTCTTTGTTCTTGTTGCATCGCCACCACTTCTGCAGTGGTTCCTCCACCATTCTTCTTCCTTTTCCTTTCCGTTCTGCTGCTGATAGCCACCGTCGTGGCTGCTTGAACTACTATTGCTTGGCTGACATCCCCAAATCTATTGTTGTCGTCACTGTGAGCCACCGGGAGGGTGGCTGAACTGCATCTTGTAGATCAGAAGTACGTGTGTGGGTGTTTATTGGTCGAAAAAGGCATTACCACCACCTCCTGCCGCCGGTATGCCGTTTGTGGTGCTGCTGCCATCGCTAAATGCCACCAGGTGGGTAGCTAGATCCAGTTGCAAGCAAGAAAATGTGTGGGTGTGTGTATTCGGTTGTAGAGTGAGCTTGGTTTGGCCGGAAAACCGGGAATGGCCACCACCACCACCGTGAGGTGGTGGCTGCCACCATGTGCCGCCGTGTATGTGTATTTTATTGCATGTGTGAGTGTGTGAATTTGGTATTTTCCATAGTAAATTGTAAATATGGAAATAATGGAAAGAAATTGAAAACCACCACCTTAGGGTGGTGGCTGCCGCCACCGGCCGCCGTGTCGAGTGGCGGTTTGTTTGCCTTGTGAGTAGATTCGCTTGGGAGGGATCTTGAAACCTTAGTGGGCCTTGTAAGCTCAAATGGGCCCAATGAAGCTTGCCTTGTGAGTAGATTCGCTTGGGAGGGATCTTGAAACCTTAGTGGGCCTTGTAAGCTCAAATGGGCCCAATGAAACTTAATGGACTCTAATTGACCCAATAAAACCCATATGGGCTTAATAAGATTTTAGTGGGCTTATTAGGCCCAATAAAGCCCTAATTGTCATAAAAGGCCAACAAATTAATAATGGGCTAGTATTTGAGTTGGAAAACCCTAATGCCATGAAACCCTAATTTTGGGGAATTAATCGAGACACACGGGACTTATTAATAACTTGGAATATTAAATAATAATCATCGGCGGAAATTAATCTAAGCAATATTGGACTTAATGGATTAAGTCCTTAATAGATTAAGTCCTTAAAGGGTTATGTAGGAAACTTAACCCTAATCATCATTTTATGTGAAACCTTAATTTCACTTGGGTTTATTATTGGGCCTTTCCTTTGGGTGATGATGATTTGGTTATTAAATGGGCTATCCAAGATCAACAAAATGGTCTAGAGTAATTTAATGGGCCTAGGGTAAGTCTCATGGAAAGGGCTTAGGCCCAATTTGGAAAATTAGGCCATAGATGGGGCATAGTGTGGGCCTTAATGATTATATGATGTTGGGCCTTAGAATGAGACCATGTATAGGCCTAGGCCCAATTTGGAAAATTAGGCCATATGTTGGGCTTTGATTCATAATTGACTTTGAACTTATGGTTTGGGCCTTGGGCTTGAATAAGTGAAGCTAGGGGTAATGTAGTAATTACCCAAAGAATGTACTTATGGTTTGTATTGGGACCCAATTATTAATTGGGTGTTATTTTGCTGTTGACAGTTTGGGAATCTATCAGCCAGCAGCTGGGGTCGAGTCTGCGGGACTTCAGCAAGTGTGGGATTGTGTCTTCGGGACTTCAGCAAAATGAGGTGAGTTACCTTCCAGTAGCGGTGGGTCTATGGCCACAATGTCGGCCCACCAGTAGGAGTTGTATGTTAGATGATTATCTTTGTCATATCATCTAGGTTTGCTACTACCTGATATGTTATATGCTGGCATGATATGTTATATGTGATAGTAGTAGAGTTCGGTTGTTAGGATCGAAGGGTAGGTCAGACACCCTAGATATGTCTGACAGTATGTGATGATATGTTTATATGCTGGCATGATATGTTATATGTGATAGTGGTAGTAAGAGGGGAATAGTCCCTACGTTTGGTTGTTAGGACTGAAGGGTAGTTCGGACACCCCAAATATGTCTGATAGTATGTTTATGTTAAGATATATGTGATAGTAGCAGTAGGGGTGGAATAGACCCCGAGGGTCGGTTGTTAGGACCGACGGGTAGGTCAGCACCCCAGAATGGCTTGACATGGGTAGGTCAGTGCCCCAGAATGGCTTGACATGGGTAGGTCAGCACCCTAGAATGGCTTGACACGGGTAGGTCGGCACCCCAGAATGGTCGTACTGGGTAGGTCGGCACCCCAGAACGGCTGTATCGGGTAGGTCGGGCACCCCAGAATTGCCCGACATTATGTATGCTATGTGATTGTATGGTATGTGGTATGATGGGGCAACTCACTAAGCTTTGTGCTTACAATTTTCAGTTTTGGTTTCAGGAACTTCGTTTTTGAAGGAAAGGAGCCGGCTATGGTTTTCTGCACACGAGATCTTTGGGATTACACTCTGATATTGTTTTGTCATAACATGTTTTGATTATTTCTACTTGGGTTTTAACATGACATGATATTATGGATGTTTTCTTATACTATTGGTTTTATAATAATGTATTTAAAAAAAGGAAATTTTTGGCCTTGAATTTTGGGATGTTACACATGATATCCTCGTCTTCTCGTTCGTGCTTTGTGCTTCCAATTCTTGATGGGAATGGTACAACTAGCTTATACTCTTTCCGAAATGGATTGGGTTGCTTAAGATGCTTTTTCTTCTTCCACTCTGTTAGCTTCTTTTTCCTCTATAACTTGTTTAGATTCTTCTTCTGGTTCTTCTTGTGCTTCAGAAACAATTGATCCTCGTAACTTTTCCTGCTTCTCAAGGAAATCATGCTCACATCATGCTTCGGGTTGTTTTTAGTTTTCCCTGATAACTTTCCTTGAGATTCGAATCAACTCACACAAGTTTCAAGCTGAGACATTTGTTGCTCCATATTTTTGATCCTTACTCTAGCTTCATTCTGAAATGCATGAATATTGGTGGCTAAGCTTTGAATAATGTCTTTCAAGGCCATGTTGGAACTATTGGCTTGCTGATTTGAAGGCTGGTTCTAAGATTTCAAACTCTAATAATTTTGCTAAGGCAATTCAGTCGAAACTTCGACTGCCGAAAACGTGGAGGGCGCTAGAAATTTTGTTTCTACTGAAATTCGGGTTGATTCAGATACAACTGTCGTTGCTCAAAATTTGACTAAAAGGTTTGTTGAAAGCCTCCGATTGCTTTTACGACAACTATGTCTTCTTGAAATAATGGGCACATGTCAGTCGGGTGGTTAGTCTTCAAGAAAATCTGACATTGTTTCTTTGCAACTACCTTTTCTTTCGTCAGCAACATAAATGCTTTTGTCGGTTCATATATTTGGGCTTCCAAATGATGAGAGTTGACTTTTTTATACCTCGTGCCTAGTCAGTATACCACTCGTCTTCATTACCATAATGTTTTGACTCAATAGCCAACTTCTAGACTAGATCCTAGATTTATGTTGGTGTCATCGAGATCCGCCGCCTGAAGCATTTATCAAACATCTCTCCATAAGTGTCAGACCTTCACAAAAATAGTTATGGAGCTAGTAGTCACATACTAGTAATCAAAACAGAAAATAATAAAAGGTGGTTTTGATTATTAATTAAACAAAAAATAGCAATGAATATTATTAAACAATATCAATAATAAAAATGAATTCAGCTCTGCTGCAATTTTCCTAGTCATGCAATCAGCCCATATCTGTTTATTGAAAATGCATTCTATATAAGTTAGTACCGAGAAAAACTAACAAGCTCTAGTATAATCTTTTTTACATAGTTAAAATAACAAGAAAGAGTTCTTCAGTTAACTTTAACTTTTTGTTGTCCAATTAAACAAGCTATTAATTAAGATAAGAGAAGTTCCGTTAAGTTTTGCGTAAAATTCCCAACAATAAAAAATACTTCTCAAAAGATCGGAAGCGTAAAGATCTGATCTTTCAATTTATATTAGAGTTAAATCCCAACATAGAACCAATCTGATACTTGTTACTTATTATCAGTTGACATGAACAATTATGAATTCTATTAACTGTTTAACTGGAATGATTAAACCCTAGCTAGGTGACCAAACAAAAAAGAATCAAAATCAAACATTCATTAAGCTCAAAACTGAACTAACTAGCTAGGAGCACACAATGAAAACCAAATCTGATAATTGATCACATGAAAAGTACAAGTCTATTGTAGAACTGAAAACTAGGGTTTTAGACTGAAACGGCTAAAAACAAGTCTAGAACAGTAAAAAGAGAAATCAAACTGCTAATTCTTACTAAACTAACTAAGAATCATAATCCATAGTTTTCAAATCTTCAAAATCGTTGAAATCATAGAGAAATTTCCTAAGAAATAAACTAACTCTTACTAGACTAACTCTTCCGAAATCTTTTCTAGTTTCCGGAAAATTTTGAATCTTGTCATTCTCGGTTAGAAGTCATAAGATATGGTCAAAATACTGAGAAGGGGTTAAAGATGCGAGCAACATCCTTTAGGCTTTAGAATGTAGCAATCTATCTTTGTAGGATCAATTCAATCGAGTATTTTTTGACCAAAACAACTTTCAAGCATTCCTTAGAATCCTTCATAAGTTCCAAGGCCCAATTAACTCCAGTGCTCCATTAAATGTATCCAAAGCTGCTCCTCAAGTACTACTCCCCTCGAATTATCTGAAAATTACACAAAAAATATGAGTAGTATGAGAATACTGACGTAAGATATGAGCTGAACATTATTCAAAGTAATGACATGCAAATTTGTAAAATACGATGTTAAATGCTAATAAAAACTACCCTAAAATTGATGAGTTTTGGTCATAAGACATCCTATGTGCTCATACAAACCCTAATGCTTGGATCTAGGTTTCTCTATTGTACATGCTTTGAACCCAAGACTATAAACCCTAATTCTAGCATACAAGTAATCATATTAACATGTAATTAGGTTTAAGATCATACCTTGATTGTTATGTAGCAATAACAATCCCAATTCCTCCTTGAATTGGCTTTGGAAGGCTTAGAGTCACAAGTGTCACTCCTCTAATGGCTTACAAACACCATAAGCAAGAGGATGAAGAGGAGAGAGGATGGAGGCTACCAAAAACGTGTAGAAACCCTAACAAGAAGCTTAGCCACGTTTTTGAGCCTTAAGAGGTCTTTATATAGTTGGGCTATTAGGGTTATCTAACAAGGAAACCCTAATTTTGATGCTTAAGCCCTAAGCAACCCATAGACTCCTTTTATCAAGCCCATGGACGATTTCCTTATGGGTTTCCCATTAGAATTCGTCCATCCCTTAATACAAGGCAATCCATGGCCCAAATTGCAATTATCTTATAATTACAATTCCAATCCCTTAAGTTTAATTAATCTCTTTTAGTCACAAAACTAATTACCAATTAATTATTGACTAATATTAATTAAACAATATGATTTCTCCTTTAATATATTATTCCCATAATATATTAATAAATCATATTTAATCCTTTCTCTCCATAATTCATCCTATCAAGTTGCTTCGGTGAAGGCAACCCAAAAGGACCATGCACCATCGGGTCAAGTACATACCAAAATAGTTATGGACTTAGACACTAATCCAACAGTCTCCCACTTGGATAAGTCTAACAACTATTCTGCGTATGACTTCAGATCCCGATCTGCAATCGTAGCTTTCCAAAGCCGCTGTCAACTCTGATCCTATCAGATACGCGTGTCCATAGATAAGGGATCATATATTCCTCCATTCTAGATATCGTCTGAGATATGATTTTTAATCATTCTCTTTGTACTATATCTCGATTTCTGATTTATGACGTCAAACTAATTGAACAAATCAAATTAGCCCTAGCCCGGCCGAGCATTTACGTATGTCATCACTAAACCATCGAGGGGCCCAAAGATATCGCTTTTATCCTTCTTTGGATAAAAGGAACGGATAAACTTTGATACAATGCTTGCTAGCACTCACTAACCAAATCACACACAACAATATGTTTGTAACACCAAGTTACTAGTGCGTTTACATATTATCAATGTGCAACCGATTAGCAAGATACAACTCACACATCTCGGTTTCAAGAATATAAGATGTTATCGTCTCACTAATCACTCGTAATACAATTCATGGAGTGATCCAAGTGAGCGTGGGTTTAATCCAATGCTCAAATCATATTCATAAGCACTCATGAACGTTGCAGCAAACACTTGCTTATGTCTAATGCTCTTTAGACAATCCACACACCAATTCATGACAGTCTTCATTCATATCTACTTCCAACATATGAACGACTGTGGCCCGTTCGAATAATTCGATTATTCTTAATAAACTAAATTATTCTGGAAGTCAAAACATGAAAATGTGAAACAAAAGAATAATACTAATACCATATGGCCTCAACCCTTTGAGCATAAATAAAACACGTTTTATTTATCACCATATCGATTACTCATTATTTGTCGTTTCGGGTAATCAACTTCTTACTTGAATTATTACACTTGTCCCATGCTCCTAGCATGCACACAATGTTTACCTATGGTTTTTACTTTGTGAAATAGATCAAATTGAATACATATCCAATCATTCTCATTTCACAACTCCAAATCCTTTTCCATAAGTGAAAGAATATCAAATTCTTGCTACGTATAGAATATGCTAGATTCTAACATTTTATGCAATGATTCTTTCGTAATGTCACTGCACCAAAGTCACAAAGACTATTGCCAATGATATTACAAACTCCTCTATCGGAGATTGTTACAAGACAATTCCTTAGATATGATGTCTCTCTCTCAAAGTACATTCCTTTGAACATCCTTTTGCATAAAAGTTTCTAATCTAGTCATAGATTTTCAATATTTACTTCCCAATATAGATACATTTCCATACTTTCCATATGACAACTCATTTCTTAATAGAATCTTTTCTATTCATCATAATGTCAACATGGTCCATTAATACCATGCTTCCAACTACTCACAAGCAACCAATCCTCGTGGAACTTTGGATTGTTCTTTGATAGTTGTTTAATTATTTTAGTCAAAACCGATTCTAGTCCCTTTTTCCCTTTAAATGCGCTAGACATTTGGAAAATTTTAGAATGGTCAAACATTAAAGCATTTGCAATCGATCCTATACCCGAAGCGTATGGGACACAATGCACAATGTTTTATTTGCTATGTTCTCAAAATTCGAATTCTGAAAAGGAATTTCGTAATCATAATCGAAAATTTAAGAACACACTATGTACCTTTGACTAAATTTATTAACATTTCTCAACCTAAGCCTTTAGATTTGAAATGAAACATAATATTCTCTCCCTTAATTATAGCAAAACAACTATACAACCCTTACGACTTTGCAACGTATAACTCTTGTTTTTCTATAATTAATATTGCCAACTTGCAATACTTTCCATAATAATCATACAATCATAACTTTTATGCTCCCACTATCATGATGATTACTATAAAACGTAACACTTATGCTCCCACTAGCTTCGACATGTATTCATAAACATCTTAACTTTCAGAAAAACAATACCTATTGAATTTCTTAAGTCCATGTTTCTAATACTTAATGCTTTGATAATCTTTTATCAAGGCTTCTTGAACTTATACACCTTTGCCTTCGATAGTTCATATGTGTGTCTAAACAATTAAGACTAATTGCCAAACCTCAAATTATGGAAAGGGATGCCATAACCATAATCGAATTCGAGAATGCAATTTTACAATCACTATCTTCTTAAAATCTTTCTTAGTGAAGTATTTTCTCACAATCATTTTCATGAAGGAGGAAATCTTATGACACTTAGATTTAAACGGTGTATGTGTTCCTATCCATGTGAATTTGTTAAAAACCAAAGTTTACGACAAATTCAAACTCATATGGATCGAACTTTCTTAATCTTGATTTCTTACCTTATGGTAGCACAGCTGCCCACCACATCTTCCAAGTAGTTAAGCAGCTCACCTTTTCCTATCAATGTACTTTCCATTGATCAAGGTCCTTACCTTTTATGCATTCAAATGAGAACTCATAGGACTCACATGCATAATTAACTCGATTGGATTGGCACAGAAACAAAAAAATGTCTTCACGATAGGTTGTAAACCTCAACTCGTGTGCTAGTGATAATCGATAAGGTTCATTTGATTTGTTCTTGAAACTTTTCAAGACTATTAAGACTCCCACTGACTCCTTGACATATACGATTCTCTTATCAAAACATTTCTTGACAAACAAATATTCAAGAGTTAGTGTAGCTTTTATCAAAACAAAACACTTCATAATTTTGGTCTTAGTTGGTCTTTGTCTTATCCAAGACATCACAACTTTCCACAATTGATGAATGTTATAAACCTTCTTAATACTATTCACTCAATGTCACAATCTTGACTTTAAGACTTGTTTTGGAATGAAGTATGATTGACTTCTTGATTTGACCATTTCTTCAATCTTTGATTCCTCTTCTTGGACATACAATTGTACCAAGACTCACTTAGAGGATCAATTGAGATATGGTTATTAATCATTAAGACCTATCATAAAGCATAAAAGCTACTCTCCCTTCTTCTTAGAATGGAGAAACTCTTATCTTTCTGCCTACTTGATTCTTCTTATTCGTTTTTCTATTGATCTAAACCCTTTAATCAATTCAAAATTACACTTAATCTTGTAAGTGTAATCATATTTACTAAGCCTTTAGTAAATCATGACGAATATCTTTGTTACTCTTATGGTGAACTTGATCAACACACAACTTTGTGTACTCGATCTCCTAGTCCTTCACTTGACACTTTGTCAATGAATTAGTCTAATTTCCAAATATGAAATTTCTCATTCATCGTGCAACCAGGTTGTATGATTCCAAGTTTCTATCCAATTGAAACTTGGGCGATGAGAAACTCTTCCTATTTGGTAAATTCTCGACGTTTCCATAAATAACATAACTAAGAATCATATCCATTCGTTGTAGAAATATGCAAACACCAATTTTCATAACGATTTCATTGCAAGAAAGTAAACAAATAAATAAATAAGTCAAACAAAATTTATTTTATTTATAAAAGCAGCGGAAAAAACATTTGTCCTTACAATGCAAAATCTATTGAAAACTATGTAAAAGGAAAATTTCTAACAACTCTATCATAACTATCTAAGCTCAAAATCCAATCTTCAAGTCCATGAGATCGAGATCCATCTCTTGTGATTAGATTCATCTTGCTCTCTTATCAAGCTTCCTTTCTTTTCACCGATCCTTCAAAACATTCAAATGCAATCTTATCACATCATGTATTAAGAATCAATGAATAGGAACTTAATGGAGTTAGATAGTGGATTCTTACCTAAAGCGTAGTCATACTTTTGACTCTCCCATCTCTTAGATCTCTTAGGTAAATAGGGCAACTTCGTCTCCAATGCCCCTTCTCTTGGCAATAAAAGCAAACTGACTCCTTTGGAACAACACATGGAACTACCTCAGACATTGCCTTTCTCTTATGATCAAACTTTTCGATCATTGCATGTCTTTCATTGCCATTGTCTATATCCATAGAGGTCTTGAAGGCAGATTCACCAATCAACTTTGCTTTTCTATTGCACCAAACCATTGCTGATTCAGCAGCAATAAGCATGTAGGTGAGATTTATAAGTGTCACATCGTGGTTCATCGTATAGTACTCTCTTACGAACTCACTATACGAGTTAGGAAGTGACTGAAGAACCCAATCAACAGCCATCGCTTCACCGACAACGGATCTCATCATTCTTGATCTATCAATGTGTGACTTCATCCCTAAGACATGTGCACACACCGACTTGCCCTCTTTATGTTTACTTGCCAAAAGGGCTTGAGTGATATTGAACCTTTCAATTTTACAATCTTGTGGGTTAGGGAGAATAATTAGGAGGAGGAGGAGGAAGTGAAGCATGATTTCTTGTTCCTCGATCGAATCGTGGAATATCATCTTCATGTGGAATGCTTGTTCCACGGGATTTGGGAAGACCATAGTTGTTGAACTTTGACATCGGGAGAAAAACGAATTCAAGTTAGTTGATTGATTGAGTCCTTAGTAAATCACCCAAATGAAATACTAAGGATAGGACCCAACACAATATTCTACAACTCGGGAGAGGGATGTCGTAACCCTAATTGCAGAATATTTGAAGGTAAGTGAATGACGATTCACTAATTTCCACCATGAAAAACGAAAAATAATTTTAAGTTTTAAATCTATGAAAACTCCTAGATCCTTTGAGATTCATTGAATATTTCAATGGCATGTTTAAATCTCGATATGCCCCTCTTGTTTGTGACTGGGATGCCGAGGATCACAAAGCGGGTGTGAATAACCATCCACCGAACTATGACAAACATTGAGTCACCCTTTGCTACCTTTGCTTAGAACCATTTAGTGTGCCGGTAAACCACACACGCTCCACTAACGTCTTCACAAGGGCACAAAGTGTAATTTCATGGAATTGCATCAATTCACTTTTGCCTAAGTAACTAAGATTGGGAATTTGAAAAACATTTAGTTACTTCGTATTTCATTATACTTATAATGGAAGGTTTCGTCCTATCCTACCCGTTCGGCTAACGACCCTCCACTAGTCAAGAGTGGGGTGGGTAAGAGTGGATACCCATTCAATCGCCATTTTATAGGCAATTTCCTTAAACACCCCTTATAGACCAGCTTCATGAATGAGGCCTACTAATGGTAAGACTGACTTTTACTCATACATATATATAATGTTATACTTTTAATGTTATATATAGTATAGGGTGTATTTTATACTTTTAAAATACTATATGGTTAACTTTAACAATTACACTTTTAATTCAATTAAATGGTTAACCTAAACTTTTATGGATTTATTAAACCTCTTTTAATTATACTCCTTAATTAATTAATAAAACCATAAGGGTGTGATTTGAACTTTTCAAAACATTACTAGGGTTTTAGAATTTAACATTCCTAATTAAACTTTTAATCAACTTTTAAATTCCAAAACTTGAGGGCAAATTTTGAAACATTTCAAAACATTAGGGTTTTAACTATTTAAATTTCAAAACTTCAAAACTTTTGGGTTCAAATTTAAACTATAAAACCTAAAGGGGAAAATATGAAACTTTTCATAACAACAAGGATCAAATAACAAATAATCTAAACTAACATTTAATTACATAATTATCCATATTTGATTTGTTTAATGATTTCTTGCAAAACAATTTATCAATTTACTCAAAATAATTAATCAATTATCTTATAAGGAAACAATTATCTTATTAATTGATAATTATCTTTAATTAGATCAAGATTATATTCATATATATCATAAAATCGGATTTATATTGATCTAACATGATAAGGTAACTATCCATATGCAAAAACAGCAAGAAATCCCGAGATAAGCATTATCTGACGAGTTGACTCGTCGAGTCAGGCATGGACTCGTCGAGTCTGCATGGACTCGGCGAGTTCAGCCATGGACTCGGCGAGTCCAGCCTCCAGAATCCAAAAAATCGAATTTTCTAGTTATACAATGCATCAATACAATTGAAACCAAGCTAGGCTCTGATACCACTGATGGGTTTTGGTCATAAGACATCCTATGTGCTCATACAAACCCTAATGCTTGGATCTAGGTTTCTCTATTGTATATGCTTTGAACCCAAGACTATAAACCCTAATTCTAGCATACAAGTAATCATATTAACATGTAATTAGGTTTAAGATCAAACCTTGATTGTTATGTAGCAATAACAATCCCAATTCCTCCTTGAATTGGCTTTGGAAGGCTTAGAGTCACAAGTGTCACTCCTCTAATGGCTTACAAACACCATAAGCAAGAGGATGAAGAGGAGAGAGGATGGAGACTACCAAAAATGTGTAGAAACCCTAACAAGAAGCTTAGCCACGTTTTTGAGCCTTAAGGGATCTTTATATAGTTGGGCTATTAGGGTTATCTAACAAGGAAACCCTAATTTGGATGCTTAAGCCCTAAGCAACCCATAGACTCCTTTTATCAAGCCCATGGACGATTTCCTTATGGGTTTCCCATTAGAATTCGTCCATCCCTTAATACAAGGCAATCCATGGCCCAAATTGCAATTATCTTATAATTACAATTCCAGTCCCTTAAGTTTAATTAATCTCTTTTAGTCACAAAACTAATTACCAATTAATTATTGACTAATATTAATTAAACAATATGATTTCTCCTTTAATATATTATTCCCATAATATATTAATAAATCATATTTAATCCTTTCTCTCCATAATTCATCCTATCAAGTTGCTTCGGTGAAGGCAACCCAAAAGGACCATGCACCATCGGGTCAAGTACATACCAAAATAGTTATGGACTTAGACACTAATCCAACAAAAATATGCATAAATGGCATCTATCAGTGGGATATGGTGGTTCAGAGATACCTTATGTAAAGATACTCCACATATCTTGCTAATTATACTTAAACCTCATATAGACATCCAAATTATGATATTTTATACCATTAAATAGTGGTAGATAGGCTTGAAACAAATTATTGTACATAGCCATAAGGGTGGACAAAGTGGGCACTAAATGGATGATAGATAGTTGCGATACCTCCAAGAAAACGATTCCATGTCATGCTAAATGAGGGTTAGGTGACTTGACTGTCAAGTTGAACCCACTCAACCTATTTTCCCTCAACTTGTACCATATGATCCAGTACTTGTAGATTAGGATTTGGTTAGGAAAGATGGGTTATTTGTGTTGTGTGTTGGGAAAGATGGAAGTGGGAGGAGAAAGAAAAGCTGATGTGGTGCCTATGTGGAAGTAAGGTTAGGATAGTTAAGGGAGATTGACTCCCTCCACCCTATGTAAGAAAAAAAAACAAGATTGCTTTGATTTTAATTAAAACCGGTTATGATACCACTTTGTTGGGGATAAACATAAATTTTCAAACAAAGGATAAGATATAAACCAAACTGGTCTTTTTAGTACTTATGTAACAAATATGTTTAACCCCTAACTAATAAATAGAACCCTTTGAAAGCATTGTATATGTTCAAGATGCAGCAGATCTTATTGAGAAGCGTTGTCAGAAAAGTGCCTAATCGGTGCATCAGTTTTAAGGATTAGAGAGATTTCTGTCTTTTGGTTTCTTGTTTTTTTTTTTCATTCAACTGTTTATGTCGTGTTTGTTTTAGTTGGTATGTTGGTATTTGGATATTAGGATGGTGTTTCTAAACTTTGTTTGTGTAAAACAAAAGTTGATGATGGAGTTACGTGTTGTTAAAGCTCTGAAACCATGAAAGCACTATATATTTCTATGTATGTGAACAACTAGATGTACATATTTTAAATACAAGAAATTGGAGAGAAGATCTCCTGAATCTTATGAACAGACTTGGAATATTTTTAGGTTGTATGACTACTTCTATTTTATACGTTTTACAAATGTTATTACCCCTTTATATACATACGACTAGATGGTTGGACATATTCCAACCAACAAGACGCTTCACAAACCATCACAATAATTCCCATATAACTGTCAACATAACTAACATGATTAACGGTAACTAATAGAATTAACAATCTAGGTTAACCTAGTAACATAAGTTATGTAAAAAAAAATTAAGAACCAGTTCACCCAAATTTGTCTTCAAAACTCTTTCATATATCTCAAGCATTATTCATCAAATTTTGTACATATCATGACATTCTCATATTATATACTTGATGCTCATTTTTATTCTTGCCTTTGAAAGCATAATCCCTTCAAAATAATCGATTAGAAGAATTTCCTTGAAAATATATTGCATCCTCAATCCTCTCGATGATTGCTTCCATTGTAGGCCGTTCCTTTGAATTGTAGCTAATGCACTGATATGCAAGTTCTTTAAAGGTTTGAAAACAACGCCTATCGATTTCATCCTTAATAAAGGGATCAATTAATTCCTCAAGCCTATCATTGTAGTAGCGCCGTATAAGATTTATCAGTGGTTGTGGTCTATCGTTCTCCAAGCTCCTGTGGTTGAAAGCCATCATTCCACTCAAAATTTCAAACAGTACCACACCAAACGAGTACACATCTGACTCTTTACGAAGGATACCACTTTCCTGGTAAATAAGATCTAAGTAGAAGTTGGTACCAGCAGCTTTTGTATAGAGATGCGTAGGTTGCGGATCTCTGGGGCCTTGTTTGGACAGACCAAAATCACAAACTTTCACTTCAAGGTTTTCATCCAATAATATGTTTGCACTCTTGATGTCTCTATGTATTACCCTATTGTCCTCCCCTAGACCTGAGTGAAGGTAGTTGAGTCCTCTTGCAGCCCCTAAGCAAATCTGAAGGCGTTGTGCCCATGTTAAGCAACACCTCTTATTTGGGTCTTCAAGATGATGGTCAAGGCTACCGTTACTAGCATATTCACTAACTATAACCATCTCATTGCCTTCATCACAATAACCAATGAAACGGATGATGTTTTTATGGTGGAAGCTCGAAATCAACTTAAGCTCAGTAAGGAACTCCTTTCTTCCTTGATAACCATTTTGGTCAAGGCGTTTGATGGCAACTATGCATTTTTGCCGGTGCTCAGAGAGTTGTCCTTTGTAGATCACACCAAATCCACCATCTCCAATCTGAGTTTCAACACTGAAGTATTGGGTTGCAAGGTAGATCTCCTTGAGTGGTATAAGAAAATTTTCTAGGTTTTGACATTCTTTTCTTGGTGTGGTGATGATAGAAGCTGGTCCGGGGTTCTGTGAATAGAAACGAAACTGAATTTAGTTAGATATGTTGTGCCATTTTCCTACCAATGCCTGAAAAATTGACGACATATTTCTTCGAAACATTAATTCCTCTACCTTACATTGTCGTTTCTTGTTTATATATATTTTTATCATGAGATAGATATGATGTAAGAGTAGAATAAGTTTCTTGATTTCTAATTTAGTGGCATATCTCTTGGTTGTGGTCATGCTGTAGGATTTATGGAAATCTCGGTCATGGTGTAATTACCTACGACAACAAAGGAATGTTTTGAAAGGATAATAACATGCGATAAGATTAGAATTCGTGATAATTACCTACGACAATAAAAGAATTATGGTGGTGAATGTATGTTTCTATGTTTGTATGGCCATGTATTCTCAAAATATAAGCTTGTCAACAAGGCATAACATTTTTATGTACACAACTTCTAATCCACAAAATCTTGAACGATAATCACCACTAGTACAAACTACGGAATCCTATTTAAAAGTGTGTGAGAGCCCGAATTCTGCCTCCGGCTAATGAGAGCCCGTTTTTTTATTTTAAAGAAACAACCAGTATTTTAAATCCATGATCGAAACGTTACAAAACATCCAATTTTTATTGAACCAAATTCCTCTATAACCGGATTATATTTGTTGTTCCTTTTAGTCATTTTTTAGTAATCCGTGGTGTATGATGTGCCTCTTTTTCTTGCTACGCATGAAATTGAGTTCATTCGGAATATTCAAATTATAAGGAAAAAAAAAAAAAACATTTCAACCGAGTATGAGCCACACATGCCACGATTTCAATAAATAAATAAATAAATAAGACTTACTTGATTGTCGAGTGCTTCTTCAATCCTTTTGATGATCATGTTCATTGTAGGCCGATCCTTTAAGTTCAAACTAATGCATCGATATGCAATTGCCTTGAACACTTGGAAAGAATGGATACTAATTTGATCTTTTATATTAGGATCAATTAAGTTTTCCATTCCCTCATCATAGTATCGCCGGACCAAATTAATGAGTGTTTCAGGTTGATCCTCATTACCAATATTGCTCTCATTACTGTAAGCCAAGATCCCAGTCAAACATTTCAAATAGTACCACCCCAAATGAGTAAATGTCTAGTTCTGTCTTGACAATGCCGCTTTCATAGTAGATGGGATCCAAGTAAAATGGGGTACCAGCAGCAGGTTCATATACTTGTGGTTTATTTCGATCAACTAATATTGACAAAACAAAACCACAAATTTTTGCGTCTAGATTTTCATCTAACAAAATGTTTGCGCTTTTGATATCTCTATGTATTACTATGTTGTGTTCCCCAAGACCGGAATGAAGGTACTTGAGTCCTCTTGCTACTCCTAAGCATATTTTCAGGCGTTGTGCCCATGTAATGCACCTGATTTCATTGGGGTCTTTTAGATAATATTCAAGACTTTTATTCACAACGTATTCGGAAACTATAATGTGCTCATTATCCTCATCACAGTATCCGACGAAAGCGATGATGTTTTCATGGTTGAAGCTAGACATCATCTCAACCTCAGTATGGAATAGATGGACTCCTAGTGAGCTATACATGCGGTCGAAGGCAATTGTGCGGTTTTCCTTATGTTCAGAGATTTGTCCTTTGTAGACCTCACCATATCCATGGACACCAATACAAGTTTTGGGGCTGAAGTCTTTGGTAGCAGAGTTGATATCCTTCAACGGAATTAGGAACCGTTCTAGCTCATGATATTGGTTGATTTGTATAGTTGCACTGGTGGAAGGAGCTCCTTGTATCTGTTTACATAAGAATATCCACAATGGTGAGTTCAATGGTAGAGTTGAATGAGGTGACAAGTTTATTTGTCATTCAACGGATTGAACTTTACCATAGTGAGATGCCACATTGGCATTCAATGGATTTGTAGTTCAATGGTCATTGAACTTTTCAATGCGAAAAATGAAAGTTTTTGAAATTTAAATATATACTATGAATTAACTTTTGTAATTTTTTAATGACCTCAATGCATCGTAGAAAAAAATTAATAAGTTGTATAAAATTTAAATAAGAAAAATGATGTGGCAATCCATTGAACACTATATAGCTCAATGCATAGTGGATGCCTAACATAACCGAGTTTGCTTAGAGGCAAAAATTAAGACCACAACATAAATGATCAACGGCATCCAAATCGGTCGGTAATTAGTGTGCAATAGACTTTTAGCGGCGGATGTCACACGGCTCCAAATTTCTTGCATAATTAGAGCGTACTTTTGCATTCTGGCATGTGAAACTAGATGTGATTGAATGTAATCAAATAAAAAGACTTACTTGAACATCCAATGCTTCCTCGATGCGCTGGATGATGTTATCCATCTTAGGTCGATCCTTCGATCTGAAAGTTATGCACTGACATGCAACTTCTTTAAAAATACGAAAAGAACGATCATCAATTTGATTTCTTATCAACGGATCAATTAACTTTTCCAACCCATCATCGTAGTAGATTCGGACCAAATTCATCAAAGTTTGTGGCTTCTGATCTTCTATAATCCTTGTATCATGAGCGAGCATGCCACTCAATATTTCAAATAGTACCACACCAAGTGAGTATACGTCTGATTCTTCATTGAGGATGCCACGTTCGTTATAATTAGGATCCATGTAACAGGAGGAACCAACATCAAAAGTAGTCATTATGCGAACGATTTGACTTATGGGGCCTTTGGAAAGAGTAATTTTCGCTTCGAAATTACCATCTAACAATATGGTTGCACCCTTGATGTTTTTGTGTATTATTTTCCGGCCCTCTCCAAGACCAGAGTGAAGGTACTCGAGTCCTTTTGCTGCCCCTATGCAAATCTTCAGGCGTTGTGGCCATGTTAGGCAACGTCTCTTATTGCGGTCTTGGAGATGATGATCAAGGCTTCCATTGATGGCGTATTCTGAAGCTATAATCATCATATTGTCTTCGTGATAGTAGCCAATGAAGGGGATGATGTTTTCATGGTTGAAGCTGGAGATCATCTCAACCTCAATATGAAAGTCATTCTCTCCTTTGTAACGATCGGGATGTAAGAGTTTGAAGGCAGCTGTGCAGTTTTGCCAACTTTCAGAAAGTTTTCCTCTGTAGACCGCACCAAATCCACCATTTCCGATATGAGTTTCTGGACTGATCAAGTCTCTGGTGGCCAAGTTGATCTCCTTCAGTGGAATTAGAAAACCTTCAAGGGTTACTTCTGAAGTGGACATATGATTTAATTAGTGAATATATTCGGACTCTAAATTTTACTTTGAGACAATTAGACCCCGGCCCAAGCTTGGATCTCAACTTATATGGGAGTTGGCTTAATAGGATATCAAAGAGTTGCATCTCAACTTATATTGTCGTTGGATTTATAGGATATCAAATAGTTGACTAAAATCAAGTTGGTGAATAACGCGGTACGGTCATCGAAAATACCAGGCAAACTACATCTATTTTAATTAATATAGTGAAAAATTCTCCTAAGCCTTATAAAAACTTCAGCTCCATCCTTAGACTTTTGATGTCTGACCCAATTTATAATAGATTCGGATAATAAATTACTCTCTAATTATTAGTAAGTGAATATTATATATTGAAGGACTGCATATTTTATTTATTATACATTATTTACAAGGTATGTTCATAAATGTTGATATGTAATTTCCTTTACTATATATTCTGAATGACCCAACATTTGTTTCGACCTCTCAATAACTTTTTTGATTTACTCGTCGAATAGAAAAAGTAGTTTAATGATTTTGGTTTTGAAAATTTGATGATAGTTTACGGAAAAGTGAAGTTATGTGTAACTATTATTATAAGGGATAAAGACACGTAATACTAATAAATTATAGACTAAATACATCCATAATGGTATCGTAGCAGGGGGGGTGTATGGGTAGATCCCTTCAACTACATTGGTATCCCAATCAGGGAAGTAAGGCTAGAATGGCCAATTGGCTTCCGTTAATGAAAAGTTTCAAATTAAACAAGCCTTCATGGCCTCATCATGGAAAGCTAGACACAACAAGAATATTGAGTACCAGGGACGTCGCTTTTTGCGATGACATGACCTTTAGCGAAGACATCAGACAAGCCCCCACACTTTGTGTCGCCGCTAAAATGTCACTATCGTCGCTAGAGGTATGGACCGGAGATCCGTCGGAGACACGCCACTTTCAATCCTGGCCCTTGTCACGAAACATGATCCAACGGATAGGGTTTGTTCTTGTGGAAAGCAATAGAGACGATGCCTTTAGCGGTGACCTGTCGTCGTTGTTGATCAGTTGACCCACATTGGACTAAATCTTGGCCCTACGATTCTCGTCCAATCCAACGGTCCATAATCTATACAAAGGGCATGTTGAGCTCCTTCCAGAATGGCGCCGCTAATAGCCTATCTGTTGCCGCTAAAGGGTTTCCCCTTTTATTGAGCTTCCTCACCCAAATGATGTATAATCTTTAACCATCTCCAATGGCTCTCTCCGGTGAGGATTTGCAATATCACCACTGACGCCACTACTCTCCACCGTCGATTGACCTCCAAAGCCGACTCCCGCCCCCAATTAACCTCCAAAGGCGACTCCACCGACTACCACCTCTCCATTGTCAACTGTCACCTCCAATTTCGACATGGTATCTCCGACGAGGTTCGTTTTCTCTACTCATTTCTCTTTCTCTTCTTTTCTGAACACCGGTTACGAACGACTAACTTGAACGATTTTTTTTTTTTTTTTTTTTTCTGTTTTTAAGTTCCCATTGTGAGGACACATCACCACCGATTGTAGCTTTGTTTTTCCGGCAATACCAGGTTATTAAAATTGATGGTTTGAATTTATGAATGTATATATGAAATTGATGTGAAATTGGCAAGGTTGTAGAAATCATTCCAAGTAGGCTAATCGGTGGACTGGGTCAAAGGATTAATCGGCTAAGTGGGGATTAATCGTGAATCATTAATTATTAAAAATATTAATAAATTAATAAATATAACATTAATCCTAAGAATATAAAATTAAATATAACATTATAAATAAACAAAATTATTAAAAAATTAATAAATATAACTATCTCCAAACACTGAAGCCATTTTCATGGCCAAATTTGTAGCCATTTCTCTTCTCTGAAAATAAGGTATCAACCTCAAACTATCCGGCATGTTTCAAATATTATACATCAATTTTTCCATATCCTCAACATAAAACAGGATTCCACCTTCATCATAATCATCAAAATCATTACCTTCATTTGAATTTCATTATCAATTTCTTCTAGCAATTTGGATGTTGATGTTGAAGGCTGCATATATCCAGTGACTTCTCTTTCATTCTTGATAATTGATTTTGTGGTATCATCTTTAGTTGAAAAAACCCTTGATGACAAATTTTTTTCTAATGCATAACAAGATGTCAAATTTCCTAATATCATTGCGGGCAGCATTTGAGAACTTCATTTGAGCATTTTATCGAACACATGGCGAGCATGAAAAGTAGTGTCAGATTTGAACTGATGAAACTAGAAAATTTTACCCAGGATCAGTTATAGTGTCTCATTTTATCGTACAATTGCATAGGTTTGATAATTGAGTTTGATAATTAAATATAAAGAGGTTTGACAATCGATTTATGCAGAGGTTTGATAATCGAATACAAGCACCTTAGAACAAATGGAAGGCGAGCTTGAAATCAGATATGGTTTGCAGAAATCTTATTGAGTTTGAATGTTAATTCGATCAACAATAGAAACATGAAAAATGAAATTGGATTGAACGTATCTATAATTTATCAACCCTGTCAAGGGAAGAAAGAACGTTCAGTTAAGATGAATCGAGAATCAGAACCAATCGACAATTAAGTTAGCATCCATTGAAATCGACAACAACACGAAAAAATTAAGCAAATAACTCATCAATTATTGCATACATAACCTCGATTCGACCTAATCTCCTCCTCACTAATCCTTTCCAAATTACCAAAATATTGATTGTTGATTGGGTTCGGTACTTAAGAGCTCGTGGGAAAAAACAATGGCAGAGTCGGTACTTGAGAACTCGTGGCAGAAGACGATTATTGATTCCAGATTAAGCGATTATTTACTGTCGATTGTTCCGATACTTCATCAGGGGGAGGATTAGTCGAGCAGGGGAGGAGACGAGCCATCAAGAAAATTGGGGGAAGAACGAGATGCAAAGAACATATATGAAAGAGTACAAGTTTGAGCATCCCACATAGAAGCTGGAACATTCTATCAGGGAAAAAAATACTCTATATGAAGGGAATCCTCCGTACGAAAACAAACACATTTATGTTTTAGGCAAGCCGGCTCCATAAGCTGGTGGGTCTTTTAAAGTCTTTTGGACCGATTAGGTCCGAGTTGGACTGATTTGGTCCGAGTTGGGCCGGTGTTGACCGATATTGACCAATTCCGCCTAGCTTAACCCTCTAACCCCTATTCGTAGGCAGTTAGACGCCGCCAAGCATTTAGGTGCCGATTAATCGGCTGCCTAGACCGACTTTTACAACCGTGGACATTGGTATGAACAACTTTGTTTTATTCTGTTTTTATGAATATGAAACTCTTGATTATTGTGGAATTGGTATGAACAACTTTTTTTTTTTTTTCTGGTTTTATGAATGTATATATGTGAAACTATTGACTGTTTCTGTTTTTATGAATGTATATATGTGAAATGTTTAATGCTATATCAAAAATGTTGTTTTGGTTGATGTTATATCAAGAATGTTGTTTTTGTATAAACAACTTCACGGATAGCTTCATTTTTTCTATATAAAAAATGTTTAATGTTATATCAAAAATGTTGTGTTCGCTTATTGTATGTCAAATATGTTGTTTTCATTGATACTATATCAAAAATGTTGTTTTGGTACGAACTTCTTTTTTTCTTGCTTTATATATATATATATATATATATATATATATATATATATATATATATATATATATATATATATATATATATATATATATATATATATATATATATATATATATATATATATATATATATGACTTTCTGTTTTTATAAGTGGTCTTATTTCTTTATTTGTTTAATGCTATATAAAAATGTTATTTATTAAGAGATCCTGAATATTATTTTGGTTGAATGTTAGTAAATTCATTTTACCTTTTTATTTTGAGATAATCACAAAAATTGATGGTGTTATATTATACTAATCGATTCAATAATAAAACCATTTGTTTATAAAATATGATAAGTATCATTCAATAATACAACCATAAATAATTATGAATCTTATTATGAAAACAAAAAAACTTATTATGAAAAAAAAAAAAAAAAGTATAAACCAAAAATTCCGATTATATATGAAAATTTTAACTCAAAAATGTAAAAACAAATAAACAATCTTATAATGAAAACAAAAAAAAAGTTCAAAAAAAATTAGAATAAATGAATTTAGCGCAACGAAAATCACTTTAAGTGTATTGACATTTAGAGTCTAGACATTGCAATCTCATCAAACATATTATTATTTTAACATTATAATTTTTGTGATTATTATAATTCGATAATTAGTTAACTAAAAGGAATAGTGAGCGTGACAACATATCACAATCCAAACATAAGCCATCGTTCCATTAACTTTATCACTTCAATATCTATATTTACGGGGAAAAAACAAGACTACAATATACAGTTTATAATTAAACAAAAAACACATCAAACAACTTTTCTATATGTTAAAAAATAAATGATGACAAATGAAATGCATAAACCATTGTTTGGGGTTCAACGGCAATACTTATATATTTTATTACAATAATCCGTAACTTATTCATTTGTTGTCACTTTTTTGCTGTTTTAAATGTTGATTTGGAAAGAAAGAAAAGATGATATATATATATATATATATATATATATATATATATATATATATATATATATATATATATATATATATATATATATATATATATATACTACAATTGTTTAAAGTAAAATGTTATAATACAAAAAAAAAAAAAAAAAAAAACCAAAAACAAAAGACGTTAAATCTAATAACTTAATTATTTAAAGTACAAATAAAAAGTAGGTTTTTAAGTTACTTAATCCATTATATCCATTAACTTTATTACATTAATATCTATATTTACAAAAAAAAAAGTACAAAAAACAAAATAAAAACAAAAACAAAAAAAATAATAAATAATAAAATAATAATAAAAAAATATCCAGTTTAAAATTAAACAAAAAAACACATCAAACAACTTCTCATTTATATGCTAAAATAAAATGTTATAATACAAAACAAAAACGAAAAACATATGACAGTAAATCTACTAATTTGTGATCAAATAACATAATTATTTAAAATCCAATGCTATAATTATTAAAAAGTAGGTTTTTTTAGTTTAAGTGTCTTCCTTTATTTTCTTTTTAAATCATCAAGAGCCTAGAAATACCCGTTTGAAATTGATTTAGAAATTAATTTCAGGTTGTCTCCATTTTGTGACTGCTTTTTGAATACTTTATCTCATCTAGGATGTAAATATGTATTACATGATTGATTGTTTATGAAAGATTTGGTTGTTATTTTCTCTTTGCTCCTCGAGTTTATATATATATATATATATATATATATATATATATATATATATATATATATATATATATATATATATAGAGAGAGAGAGAGAGAGAGAGAGACACACACACGCACACTTAGGTGCTAAGGGAACATGCTGCCGAATTTTTCTTAAACGGTCAAACATGTAATACACATTCACATATGAGGTAATGTATTCAAAAAGTGGGTTTAGAAGCCTAACCTTGTTAATATTCAATCCTAATTTTAGTTCTTCTAGAGTAAACACTAGAACCTAACTTATGTTTTAGTTGCGACATGTCTATTGATAAAACCTGAACTACTGTTGAAAATCGTAACTCTACTGTGTTTCACCAAGGACTCGAATCTTTTATCGAGAGGTCCATACCACGCGTCGATAACAAAGGTCAAATCAGATGCCCGTGTAACAAATGTAATATCAATAAATTTATACTACGAGACATAATGAAATTCCACATACTTCAACATGGTTTTAGTCCACATTATACTATTTTGAAGTATCACAACAAAAATACAGTTCATTCAGTTTTCGAAGACATACTGCATAGTAACGAGATGGCCGATGTTCTTGCTGATGTTATGGGAGGGGGGTGTTATTAAAAATGATACCAACTACAACGAAGGGAACTTGGCTATAGATGGTAGTGGTGTCGATGACGGATTTCAAAAGTTGTTAAAGGAAGTCCAATTAAAATCTGGATGTTCGTTTTCGTCCCTTGATTTTTTAGCAAAGTTGATGCATATCAAGGTGATCAACAAATGGACTGATAGTTCATTCGATCAGCTTCTTGAGTTGTTGCAAACTGCATTTCCTCAAGGAAACAGGGTCCCCCATCACATTATGAAGCAAAAAAGGCATTTATAAAGATTGGCTTGGGTTATGAGTTGATACACGTATGTAAGAACGAATACCTTCTTTTCTTGAAAGAAGACAAGTTGTTGCAAAAGTGTCCAATTTGTAATGAGAGTCGGTGGGTTGATGAAAATACAAAGGGTAAGAAGGTGGCTCATAATAAATTACGATAATTTCTAATGACCCCCAGACTACAACATCTATATTGTTCTAGGCACGCAACCTTTGATATGATCCAAAGATGGTACGATGCTTCATCCTGTTGATTGTACTTCATGGAAAAAATTCGACATGAAGTAACCAAACTTCTCGAGGGAACCTCGAAACGTACGCTTAGGGCTTGCTGATGATGGTTTTAATCCATTAGGTAACATGTGTAATTCTAATAGCACGTGGCCCGTTATACTCACCACTTACAATCTTCCACCATGGCTATGCATGAAAGAGTCTTCCTTCATGTTGACCTTGTTGATTCCTGCCCCAAAGCACTCGGAAGGACTTGAATGTGTTCCTTAGGCCATTGTTGGATGAGATGAAGGAGTTATGGAGTTTTGGCGTATGTACTAAAGATGCAGCAACATATACATTCTTCAGTATGAAAGCGATGTTGTTATGGACAATAAACGACTTTCCAGCTCATAGTAGTTTATCCGGTTGGAGATGACAAGGGTACAAAGCTTTTTCAACTTGTAACGAAGACACTCCATCATATACAACATTAAATAAAGTCATATATGTTAGTCATCTTCGATTCTTAGATGCTAACCATCCATGGAGAAACACTTTGGATTATAATGGAGAACACGAGACAAGAGGCCCTCCAAGACAGTTTAGTGAGGAAGAAATACAAGAACAACACACTCGTCTATTGTTTCATCCACCGGGTAAAGTAGTTACTCAATGAGCTAGTATTAAGAGAGATCGTGTTGATTTCGAGTTGAATTGGTCTAAAAGGAGCATGTTCTTTGAACTTGAGTATCGGTCTTCTCTGGAGCTGAAGCACCACTTCGATCTTATGCATATTGAAAATAATGTGGGTGAGAGTCTTTTGGGTACTTCTCTGATGAATGATAAGTCTAAAGACACATCAAATGCTCGGGCGGACTTGACAAAACTGAAATTTCGGAAAAGTCAATGGTTGAAAAAGAGTGACAACAAGTTCCTTAAACCCCATCAACCTTACTTGTTCACGAAACCTTACTGCATTCTATTTACATAAGTTTATAAGAGATGTGAAACTGCCAAATGGGTTTGGATCTAACATAAGTAATAAAGTGAATGAAACTAATACCAACATTAGTTGGCTAAAATATCATGATTATCACATTCTTATGCAACGTTTTATACCTATTGGAGTTAAAGGGCTTTTGGGCAAGGGTGTTTATCTTGGATTAGTGTCTAAGCTCGTAACCATATTTGGTAAGTACTAAACCCGGTTGTGCATGGTCCTTTTGGGTTGCCTTCACCAAAGCAACTTGACTAAAGAAATAATAGAGAAAGAGGTTATTATGATTTATTAATATAATATAAGAATAATATATTAAAATAGAAATCATATTTGTTTAATTAATACTGGTCAATAATTAATTATGAATTAATTATGTGATCAAAAGTAATTAATTAAACAAGAGGGACTGAATTGTAATTATGTGATAGTTGCAAATTAGGGCAATGGATTCCCTATGGATAGGGTGGACGAATTCAAGGGGATAAGGTCCCAGAATTCGTCCAAGGATAAGGCTTCTAGACTTATCTTATGGGCTGCTTAATGGGCAAGCAACCAGATAAGGATAAGAACTGAAATCCTAATCTATACCCTATTTAAGCACCCCTTGGCTAAGGGAAATCGGCCAATTGATCCCTAGAAGACATGGAGTCGATTTTCTGCCTCTCCCTTCTCTCTCTCTCTCTCTCTCTCTCTCTCTCTCTCTTGCCTCTCCATTTACTCTTGGTGTTTGTGAGCCATTAGAGGTACTATACTTGTGGTACTTTCTTTCAAAGACAAGAAGATTGAAGATTTGAGTTGTTATTACAATATAACATCAAGAGGTATGTAATCCCTTCTACCATCTTAACTTTCGAAATACCTAGGAGCATGCTAGGGTTCTTCTTGTGTTCATAATGTTGTGTATCTAATAGTGAAAACATAGATCCAAATCTAGGGTTGCATGCACACATATGATTGTTTGTATAAAACCCATCAGTGGTATCATAGCGTATGGTTATTTGTTTTCAATTACATTTATACAACTCTATGAATTTAACACTTTAGGGTTTATGGCTAATAAACCCTAGGAGGCAAGGATTTCGAAACTAGGGTTCTTGAACCTTATTTTTCGAAAATTTGAAAAGGGCTTTCAAACCCTTTCCTTTGTGCCCAAGATTTCGAATTCTAGGGTTTGCCAACCCTTGAATCTCGAATTAGCCTCCTCCCTAAGATAAGACCCTAAATTTTAGGGATTTGGATAATCCCATGTCTTGTAATTATCTTTTAATGTTCAAATATGGTAATTAATGATTTTGAATTATCTCATACCATGTTTTTCGAAATTTAGAGGGAGTTAAGGGATTAGGATAAATTAATTGTTTAATTTAAGGTAATCATTTATGATTTAATAATTCAAATTAATTGTTTAATCTAAGATAATTATTAAATCAAGAGTTTTAATATTTAAAATTTTAATTTAAAAGGTCTTAAATTTCGAAAATTTTAAAATTGAAATTGAAATCCTAGTATTTTGAAATGTTTAAAATACACCCTATACTATTATATTATTACAAGATTTATATATATATATATATATATATATATATATATATATATATATATATATATATATATATATAAAATGCTAGTCTTATCGTTAGTAGGCCTCATTCACGCAGTCGATCTATAAGGGTATAAGGTTGTGGCCTATAAAATGGCCATTTTAATGGGTTAACCAGCACACTAATTGGTTCTAAGCAAAGGTGGCCAAGGGTGACTCATTGTTTGTCATAGTTCAATGGAGCGTGTGTGGTTAACCGGCACATCGAATAGGTGATTGTAACAATGAAGGAACCATGTACATTTGCATGGTTATTCACACTCGTTTTGTGATCCTCGGCATCCCAGTCACAAACTAGAGAGGCATATCAAGATTTAAACATGCCATTGAAAAGTTCAATGAATCTCAAAGAAATCTAGGAATTTTCAATACATTTAAAACTTAAGCCTTTTTTGTTTTTCATGGCGGAGAATTAGTTAATCGTCATTCACTTACCTCCAAATTATTTGCGTGTTGCATTACAACATCCCTTTTCTAATGTGTAAATAATGTTGTTGGGTCCTAGCCCTAATTTCTCATTTTGGATGTTTAATTAGGGATTCAATTCTAATCAAACTTCGTTACTTTCTATTAGAGATGTGTAACGCAAACGCAAACAACAATGCTCCTGGCTCATTCTCCCTAATGAGCCTATGTCAAAAAGTGACGTTTGATGCATCGAATTTCAACGAATGGATTAGATACATTTGCATGATTTCTCGTTACAACGACAAAGAATATGTCATCGACGAGAAGCTTGAAAAGATCAATCCAGAAGTTGCTACTCCCAAAGAAATTGCCGTCTTTCAGGCCCACGAGCGTGATGCAACGAAAGTTCATTGCATTATGCTGGCCACTATGAATCTTGAACTCCAAAAGTCCTATGAGGACATGTATCCATACGAAATGCACCAACATTTGCTGGAGAGGTACCACCAAAGCATAAGGCAAGAGCGCTATGAGATCATCACAAACATGATCAGCGCTAAGATGGGGAGTGGAGAGTCCCTAACCTCGCATTTACAAAAGATGTAGAGGTATGTTGATCGTCTTCGCAAGTTAAATGTTAACTTTGGGGAAGATCTGGCTATCGACATCATTCTCCACTCCTTGCCCTCATGCTACAACCAATTTAGGATGACCTACCATATGAATGAAGAAGAGGTTACTTTAAGCAAAATCCAAGGGATCCTAAGGACTGCTGAAAGCAACCTCAAGGACAAGTCTGTTGCATCAACTCCCACTCCACCCACTGCTCCTGTTTTGGCCATTGGGAAAGGGAGGGGCAAGAAGAGGAAGGCTCCTTCAAAGAGCCACCACAAGGGAAAGCCACAAGATGGTACCTCTTCTAGTGGAACCAAATTTGGTTCTGTAAGCCCAACTCAAACTCAAAGGAGGCAGAGTGTCACCACTGCCATAAAATATGGCATTGGAAGAGAAGCTACCAGTAATATCTACAAGCCATCAAAGACGGGAAGATCAAGCCGTCTTTCGCAAGTATTTACATAATTAAATCTAATGATTAATCACATAATATTTCTTGGGTTCTTGATATAGAATGTGGTTTTCACATATGTTCTGATTTGCAGGGACTAAGAAGCGATAGGGATGTGGAGCGTGGAAGAATAAATCTAATCATAGGGAACAGAAGATCGTCGGCTGTCACCAAGATTGGAGTGTATTCTTTAGCGCTTAGTAATGGATTAGGTTTAGATTTAAATAATTGTTGCTATTTGCTAGATATGGCAAGAAACATCATTTCATTTCATGGTTTGTTTAGACAAGGATTTAGATATTCGTTTGATAATGAGAAAGGTTCGATTTATGCTTATCTAAATGGTGTTTTATATTTTGAAGCACTGCCTTGTAATGGAATTTATGAAACTGTTATGGTTGTAGATAACCTAGGAATTAATGTATTGTGTGTGGATTCTTCCAATAGTATGGATAAAACATGCTTGGGGCATTGTCATCTTGGACATGTTAACAAGAAACGCATAGCCCAACTCCAAAAGGATGGAATGTTGGAGTCATTCGACCTTAGGGACGATGACGTGTGCGAGTCTTGTTTACTTGGAAAGATGACCAAGTCACCCTTCACTGGCACTTGTGAAAGGGGTGAGGGTCTATTGGATCTCATACACACCGATGTGTGTGGGCCCTTTAGATCCACCACAAGGGATGCGAACCGCTTCTATGTGACTTTCAACGATGATTACAGTAGATATGGGTATATTTATTTAATCAAGCACAAGTCAGAAACCTTTGAAAAGTTCAAGGAGTTTAAACAAGAAGTGGAGAATCAATTGGTCAGGAAAATCAAGATGCTTCGATCTGATCGAGGAGGAGAGTACGTAAGTCTTGAATTCCACGACTACCTCAAGGAATGAGGAATAGTTTCGCAATTGACGCCGCCTATGACACCGCAGTTGAATGGTGTGGCTGAGAGGCGTAATCGAACCTTATTGGACATTGTTCATTCCCTGATGAGTCGTGCTTGACTACCTATCTCCTTCTGGGGGTATGCCTTAGAGATTGTCGCCCATATCCTTAACTTAGTCCCTACAAAGAAGGTTGCCAAAACACCTCACGATATCTGGACAGGGAAAGCTCCCTCATTGGCACATATCAAGGTTTGGGGTTGCGAGGCTTTCGTAAGATGAGAGACTCACGACAAGCTCGAACCTCGTAGTGAGCAGTGTATTTTCATCGGCTACCCGCAGTAATCGTTTGTATATCTCTTCTATAGACTGAGTAACAATGTTTTCTTCGTTACGAGGAGAGGGGTTTTCTAAGAGCCAGAATTCATAAGCCAAGTGGACAGTAGGAGGCAAATCGATCTTGAAGAGATTCAAGAGTCGAGCGATGAAGGAACCTCTAACGCTGGCGCTCAACCCGAGGAGGAAACTCCAATGGAACCGATTGACGAATTCTTACATCTTAGATGTTCCGAAATAGTTAGATTTCATCCCCAGTTATATGGTTTTCATGTTACTACAGAAGGGGACACGTATATTAGTGATAGTACACTAATAAATATAGATGAACCTAACAACTATAAGGAAGCCATGGCAGGACCGGAGTTTGGGGAATGGAGAGAGGCAATGGATAGTGGGATTTAGTCCATGTATGACAACCAAGTTTGGAATTTGGTTGACCATGTGCCTGGACGTAAGACGATTAGGTGCAAGTGGATCCTTAAGAAGAAGGCCAACATGGATGGGAATGTGCACACGTATAAAGCGCGATTGGTTGCGAAGGGCTTTACTCAAACTCCCAGAGTTGAAAATGATGAGACCTTCTCACCAGTTGCCAAAATAATGTCTATTAGGGTGATGCTAGCCATTGCTGGATTTCATGATTATGAAATATGGAAAGTGGATGTCAAAACCGCTTCCCTTAATGAGAAGTTGGCTGAGGATGTTTACATGGCTCAACCAGAGGGTTTTGTCAATGCGAAGCATCCCAATAGAGTGTGCAAGCATCTCGCAGATGGAATCTTTGCGTCGATGAGAAAGTCAAAGATTTTGGGTTTGTACAAAGCGAAGATGAATCATGTGTATATGTCAAAGCCAGTAGGAGTATAGTTAGCTTCCTCGTATTGTATGTCGATGACATACTGCTCATAGGAAACGACATCCCGACACTACAGGAAGTTAAGTCCTTGCTCGGGAAGTGCTTCGCTATGAAGGACCTCGAAGAAGCTTCCTATATTTTGGGAATAAGGATAGTGAGAGACCGAAGTAAGAGACTAATAGGACTTAGTTAGAATAATTACTTGGACAAGGTACCAAAATCGATTTAGTATGGAAAACTCAAAGAATGGAGAATTACCAATCCAAAGTAATTCCAAGTTGAGTAAGACTCAAAGTCCGAGTACTGAACCCTAGATAGCAGCGATGAGACGAGTACCTTACGCTTCCGCAGTTAACTCGATTATGTATGCTATGAATTGTACTAGGCCTGATGTGGCCTTCGCTTTGATCATGGATAGTAGATATCAAGGGAACCCTGGCAAAGCACATTGGACAGCAGTCAAGAATATTCTTAAGTACCTTCGGAGGACAAAGGAGTGGTTTCTAGTCCTCAGAGGGAGTGATGACTTAAAGGTGAGAGGGTATAGTGACGCCAGTTTCCAGACCGACAGGGACAATTACCGTTCACATTCGGGCTGGGTCTTTACCCTTAATGGAGGAGCAATGACTTGGAAAAGTTCCAAGCAAGAAACCGTAGCTTGTTCAACATGCGAATCAGAGTACATCGCAGCGAGAAAAGCATCAAAGGAGGAGATATGGTTGAAGAACATCATTGGAGACCTTGGAGTTGTACCTACCATAAAAGAGCCTATGCAAATTTTCTATGAAAATGAAGGAGCGGTTGCCTTGACCAAGGAACTGATTGATCATGGTAGATCTCGACATATCGACAGAAAATATCACTTTATTCAACATCGGGTAAAAAGAAGGACTCCTCGTAGTAAAGAGGGTATCATTAGAGGATAACCGAGCAGATTCACTTACAAAGGGACTAAATGGGTTAAGCACTTGCAGCACGCTAGGAGCATTCGGCTGAAGGACGATATTAGTTTGGATTAGATAGGTTAGAAACGTGTAATAGATAAACGTAATTTACATTTGATGATTAAATAAAGGAGTATTATTTATAACTAAAGTTACTGTCTTATGTTAATTGTTTAACTATTGTTTCACTTTGCATGTTTTGACTTCCTGAATAATTGAGTTAATTAAGAATAATCGAATTATTCAAACAGTCCACAGTCGTTCATATGTTGGAAGTAAGTATGAATGAAGACTGTCATGAATTGGTGTGTAGATTGTCTGAAAGGTATTATACATAGCAAAGGTTTGCTACAACGTTCATGAGTGCTTATGAACAAGTTTTGAGCATTGGAATAAACCCGCACTTGTTGGAATCACTTCATGAAATTTATCACGAGTGATCGCAAGACGATAATATCATATGGTCTTAAAACCAAGATATATGGTTTATTGTTTGCTAATTGGTTGTGCATTGATAATGCAAAAAACGCATCAGTAACTTGATGTCATAAAACACATTGTTGTGTATAATTTGATTAGTGAATAGTAAGTGCATATAAGTCCAAGTCTATTTGTTCCTTTTATCCTAAGAGGGTAAAAGCGATATCAGGGCCGCTCGATGATTTGATTTGACATATGTGTCGGGCCCGGTCAGGACTGAATTGATGTGTTCAATTAAGTTTTATGTCAAATGAATCTGAGATCAAGAAACAAACTGTTAGACCATAAGTATGACTATGTTCCATGTGATTGTCCACATGGTATCTAAAATAGAGGGTTGTACGATCCCTTATCTAAAGGATAGGTTGCTGATAAGATCAGAGTTTGACAACGTCTTTGGGAGCTACGATTGCTAATCGAGTTATGCTTGCATTTATGGTTACTAGGCTTATCCAAGTGGGAGACTATTGGATTAGTGTCTAAGCTCGTAACCATATTTGGTAAGTACTAGACCCGGTTGTGCATGGTCCTTTTGGGTTGCCTTTACCAAAGCAACTTGACTAGAGAAATAATAGAGAAATAGGTTATTATGATTTCTTAATATATTATAAGAATAATATATTAAAAGAGAAATCATATTTGTTTAATTAATATTGGTCAATAATTAATTAAGAATTAATTTTGTGATCAAAAGTAATTAATTAAACTAGATGGGCTGAATTGTAATTATGTGATAGTTGCAAATTAGGGCAATGGATGCCCTATGGATAGGGTAGACAAATTCAAGGGGATATGGCCCTAGAATTCGTCCAAGGATAAGGCTTCTAGACTTATCTTAAGGGTTGCTTAGTGGGAAAGCAACCATATAAGGATAAGAACTGAAACCCTAATCTCTACCCTATTTAAGGACCCCTTAGCTAAGGGAAATCAGACACTTGATCCCTAGAAGACCTAGAGCTGATTTTTTGCCTCACCATCTCTCTCTCTCTCTCTCTCTCTCTCTCTCTCTTGCCTCTCCATTTACTCTTGGTGTTTGTGAGCCATTAGAGGTACTACACTTGTGGTACTTGCTTTCAAAGACAAGAAGATTGATGATTTGAGTTGTTATTACAATATAACAACAAGAGGTATGTAATCCCTTCTACCATCTTAAATTTCAAAATACCTAGGAGCATGCTAGTGTTCTTCTTGTGTTCATAATGTTGTGTATCTAATTGTGAAAACATAGATCCAAATCTAGGGTTGCAAGCATACATATGATTGTTTGTATAAAACACATCAGTTTATACACTAATAGTAGAGCTTTCTATCCTTTTTAAGTAACTTTTATCAAGAACGCTATCAGTAAAAGATATGAAAGAAGTGAAAGCAACCATTATTAAAATATTGTGCAAATTTGAAGTGATTTATCCTCCTGCATTTTTTGACATTATGGTTCATTTAGTTTTGCATTTACCTGATTAAGCTATTTGCAGAGGCCCAATATGTATGAGATGGATGTATCCCTTCGAAAGGTATATGAAAAAACGAAAAAACTATGTCAGAAACAAGGTGAGGCTGGAAGGTTCTATAGTTAAGGGTTATGTCGCTGAAGAGGCATTATTATTATGTTCGATGTAACTTGAAGTTGTCGAGACTCGATTCTATCGCCTCGAAAGAAATGAGGATGTTGTTATGAAAGAAACAATGTTATGGGTGTTTCAGTCTAAGTGTCGACCGGCTAGCATAAAGAAAAGGAAAAATTTCAGTCTAGAGGTGAGAAAACGTCAACAATGGTTTGCGCTCGATAGTTGTGACGAAGTTAGAAAGTGTATTGCATAAGTGTTCTTATCTTTAATTCATTTTCTACTTTTAATTTATCAGTTTTTACTATATATATATATATCAACAATGTAGTGAATTCAAATCATTACATCTTGAAAGTGATGAAAAAACCGAATTTCTTAAATGGTTCCTTCACAGCATCTATGATATGCAAAAACAAAGATCTCTAGCGTTTAACAAGGAGTTGTTGACTCTTTCAATTGGTGTGCATGCGAATGCCTTTACTTATATCGGTTGCATAGTGAATGGTGTTAGGTTTATGGTACTTACGCGTGACGCCCAACGATCAACAAAAAGCTTGGGGGTTCTAACCGAGGGAAAGTATAAACAAAAATATTTTGGTCAGTTAGAAGAGATTATCGAGTTGCATTATCCTCATAAAATTCCACTGTTCTTTTTCGTTGCAAGTGGTTCAATACTGCAAGAATTAAATCTGACGGCCTCTAAAGGGTTGGCATGTTCAAAAAAAGGTACAAGTTATTTACAACTAACGACCTCTAAAGGGTTGACGAAGAGGCATGGCAGTAAACAAAAAAATGTACAAGTTATTTGAAACTAACGGAAAACAGCCTCTAAAGATTGTATTTGACATAAATACTCACATGTCGATTGGGGAAGTATACAAATGTTTCATTCAGGAGGTTGGGAGCTATATGTGGCGCGACATTGGTTTCGATAAGGACACATGGATAGACGTTTTTGAAGCCGAAAGGGTAGGCATGTTCCAGTGTGTTTCAACAATTATTTATAAAGTTATATATTTAATATGTTTAATTTTGATTTATTTTTAATTTATCTAGTTTTTTGTAGATATGGTCTGATTTGGGAGTGATTACAAATTATCCCATGGCTCCAGTTTATTGGGCGTCACTGAACAATCGGATATGTGCGTCGTATAGAGGCCGCAAAAATGTTGCAAAAACTTGTTTGACTGCTTTTGAAGGGGGTGTGGAGGCAGCAAGGGCTCAAGCCACTGCGGGTATGGATCTGCAACGTTGGAATGTTGCTATTGGCCACTTCTTAACAAAAAAGCATAAAAAATGATTCGATGGATACAAAGAATGTCGGAAGAAGCAAGTAATTAAGAATCGCAGAGGGACGTACAGCTACGGTAGTGCTTGTTTTAGGAGCGTTAGTTACAATAATGCTTATTCAATTATAACATATTTTTTAATGTTTATTCAAGTATAACATATTTTGTAATGTTGTACATAATTTGAATAGACTTGAAGCATTTCATTATGGACGAATGAATAAAAAAGGGAATTTGTTGATCGTTTGGTTGAAGACCAATATGTAAGTTATTATTACTTATAAGTAAAGTAGATTGTTTTTTTGTGTGTTAGTTTTAACATATATTGACAATCTTTGTTAAATACATAATGCCTTAGTTGCTGAGGTTACTCTACAGAATCATCACATAGCCGACTCCAGTGGTGATCCAGACACCATTGATTGGATCGCAACATTTGAGAGGGTGTTGGGTACTCTAAGGGACATGTGAAAGACATTGGGCCTAAACCTTCTTCAGCAGCGAGTACAAGTTTTCAATCCCAATGGCAGTCGCATTCATAAGCACCGCAACCAACACAGCTACTTGTTAAATTCTTAAAGAATTTGGTAGATTTGCTATATTGTTAAGAACTTGATGCATTTATAGTAATTTTTGGTAGTTTGGTAGTTTGTTAAATTGTTAAAGACTTGATTGATTTGGTGGTTGAATAGTTTTTTGAATTGTTACCGACTTAATTCATTTGTTGGTTTGATGGTTTGATAATTTGTTAAATTGTTAATGACTTAATGTGCTTGCTACTTAATGGTAGGATGTTGATGTGAATGCTTTTCTTCAAAACCTGGCATTTGTGATGACCATTGGAGACATTATCCGCTCATTTAAAAACCAACTCAACAACGATGGTAAAGACGCATACACATAGTATTTCTTGTTTTATGTTATGGTTGATGTTATTTGGGATTTATTAGATAAATTATGGATGATATATTAGATGTTTATTTGGGATTTATTAGATAGTTTATGTAATGTGCTATACTTGATGTTTTATGTAATGTGGTATGTATTTTTATTAAAGCTGCATTTTATAATATATACAAACTAATATCATACATAAATTGTTTTGTCAAAAAAAAAAAAACAATAACAATGACACCTTTAGGGACGACATTGACCAATTGCGACGACAACTGATTCCGGGAAGAGTAGCCGGAAAAACCTCAACCAGTGGCCGGAAAAGTAATAGAGACGATGGAAATAGGGACGACAATTACCATTTAGCAATGCCGAGCATTAGATACGACGCTATTTGCAACGACAAAGGAGTATCAGCTATGAGGTAATAGCGACGAGCCTTTAGCGATGACATGTCGTCGCTAAAGGTATTATCGATGATAGGTGGCATCAATTGTGATGATTTTTGTCATCGCTAAAGGGTATGTTTTTTTGTTGTGATAAGTCTCTCCTTTGTCCCTTTAGAAACCTCCTATAAATGTTCTAAAATGATTGGAGTAGATACAATTTTCTTCGAAGGGGGGGGGGGGGGGGGGAGGATAAGAGAAAATTTTCTTCGAGTCATGGAAAAAGTGGTGAATACTAACAATAATGGAGGTCAGGGGATAGCTAGACTATGCGTTCCTCAGTAAGTGGTAGTGGAGATTTAAACAAGAAGATAATGTCCTTAAGACTGATGTGATTAGAGTAATTCATGGACCAGGCGGGAGCCTTGGGATAGTCCGTTTGTAGTGCCAACGAAGAGTATGGGGATAATTAGTCATATAAATCTTGACCTAAATTAGGTTAATATTCACCTTAGGAATTTGTTCTTAAATGATGCATCACATTGGACTTGGGACATGGAAGAGGATAGCGGTTTCTCTATTTCGTCCTTAAGCAACCTTATTTACAGTAAAAATGTTGATTGCAACATTTTGGAGATAATTTAGAACAAAATAATCACATGCCCTATGTGCCTTGTGCAACAAAACCTGAATTTGAAATGCATTTATTTCATTAATGTTTCACAGGAAAGGAGGTGCAGGCTCTTATTCATGCGTGGTGAAGTGATATTCCAGCCCTTGTTATATCAATGGAGGATCTGTTGCAGACTGTTAAGGTGCTTGCCAAAGACAAAAGGAACAAGATAAATGTTAGTGTGTGAAGAACATAAGATTTGTTATGAAAAGGTTTTTCAATGCATTCTAAATCTTAAGAAGATGGTACAATTGTTGGGTTTTGAGCATTCTAACACTCCTAAGTGTACATGAAACCCTAAATACCTTGGATCTATGTTTTCTCTATTATACATGCAATAAGAATATCCAAGGTATTATCCTAATCTAGCATACAAAACAATGAGTGTATCAAGATAGAATACATACCTCTTTGATGTAGAAAGTCTTCATGAAGCTTGAGTGCCTAGCCCCAATAGTGTGGAAGCCTCAAATGGAATCACAATCATCAAAACACTTAGAATAACTTGAGAGAGTTCTACACTTCATGAAATCGGCTAGCCCTTTTGTTACACTCTCTAGTGGCCGATTTTGTCAAGAATAATATCTTTATATAGTGTTACCATTAGGGTAAATCCTTAATTGTCATGGCTTTCCATTTCCTTGGATCCATGGGTTCAAATACACCATGGAGCATCCATGGACCATCCTATGGGTTTTAGCCCAACTTGATTATCCATGGAGCATTAGCCCACTATATAAGTATGGATGATTTACACAATCAACCCATATATTTAATTAGTCTTCTTTTGATCACTTAATTAATCCTAGATTAACTCTTGATCAATACTAATTAAATAATCTTATTATTCTTATTATTAATATACTAGAACTTATAATATATTAATAACCATAAGTGTCTTATTTCTCTCATTATAGTCTATCCAAGTGCATGATGGTATGCAACCCAAATGGACCATGCCGGGTCGGGTCAAGTCTTACCAATTATAGTTATGGACTTAGACATTAATCCAACAGTCTCCCACTTGGATAAGTCTAAAACTATTATTGCGTATGACTTCAGGAACCAACTGGCAATCGTAGCTCTCAAAAGCTTCTGTCGAACTCTGACCTTGTAGATGAACTCTGACCTTGTCAATGACTTGTCCATTAGATAAGGGATCATATAATCCTCTGTTCTCATGATATCAGCCGGACAAATACATGGAACAACGTCGTACTTATTATCCAGCAGTTTGTTTCCCGATTTTCGATTTGTTTGACAAAGAACATAATCGAACACATCAATTCAGTTCTGACCGGCCGGTACATAGGTCACAACAAAATCATCGAGGGGCCCAGATATTGCTTCTATTTCTAGAAGGAACAGATAAACTTCGACTCATATGCTTGTTCTACTACTTGTTGAATTGTAAACAAATGCACGTTTTATAACATCAAGTTACTGATGCGTTTACATGCAATCAATGCACAACCAACTCATAGGTAACAACTCATATCTCTAGGTTTGAAGATTTATATGATATTACCGTCTCACGATCACTCGAGATAAATTCCATGAAGTGATACAAGTGAGCGTGGGTTTATTCCAATACTCATAACTTATGAGCACTCATGAATGTTGTAGCACCATTGCCATGACTAAACCCATTTAGCCATCTACAAACCCGATTCATGACAGTCTTGATTCATACCTACTTCCAACATATGAACGACTGTGGAGTGTTTAAATAACTTAGTCATTCGGAAAGAATAACCTAGCTATTTTGGAAGTCAAAACATGCAAAGTGAAACACAATAATAATCAAATCTAATATGGTCTCAGAACCCTTTTGAATATAAATAAAACCACTTTTTATTTATCACCATATTGATTACACATTATTCAATGTTTCAAATAATCAACTTAAGACTCGAATAAAACAACAGTCGTCCCATGCTCCTAGCATCTACACTTTGTTTTCTAAACAATAGTTATGCCATACCGCAAGTATGCACACTATATTTGTCTATGATCCTTACATTGTGATGTAGATCAATTGCACATGATTCCAATGATACTCATTTCACAATCCCAAATCCTTATTGTAAATGCAAGAATTCCAAATTCATGTCATTTACTGAAATCTGTTAGATTCTAAACTTATATGCATTGATCCTCTTGTAATGATTATGCACGAAGTCAGAAGGACTTGACATCAACCATTACAGAGCATTCCAAAGGAGATCAGCTCCTTGGGAACATCCTTCTTGCATTAAGTTTCCTAATCTTACATAGATTGAATAACTTCCACCTATGGAGACATTTCCATAGTCCCATTTGACTATCACTTCCGAACAAGAGTTACCACTTTTCAGAAAATGTCAATATGGTCCTACCAAAATTAACACTAGACTTCCAAATGTCCCTGAGCAACGAATCTTTGGCGAACCTCAGATTGTCCTCGACAATTGCTTAATCACTTTAGTCATATCTAGTTCTAGACTTTTCCCTTCTAAATGCCTTAGGCATTTCTAAAATTTAGAAAGGATGAATATTATAGCACGTGAAATCGATCCTATATCCGAAGCATATGGGACACGATTCATGATGTTTGACATAAAGACAAGATACTAGACCAGTCTTTTGCTACAATATTTTTTATTTGCCATGTTTTCAAAATTTAACTATGAAGAGGGATGTCGTAATCATAATCGAATTTTGAAAATGCAATATATATAGAATTTCTTCAAGTTGAACCATTCCAACACAAAATTCATATATATTCTTGACTAAAGATGATTAAAATCTCAATCTAAGCTTTAGAGTTGAAATGAAGTATAATTTCCTCTACCTTAATTATAGCAAAACAACTTTTCAACCCCTGCAACTTCACGGATTGAAACTTTGTTTTCTATAATTAACATTGCTAGCTTGCAATACTAATCATAATAATCATGCTCCCACTAACATGATGATTATTAGCATAACACTTATGCTCCCACTAGCTCTGACATATTTTCAGAAGTCTGCTGGACTTCTGAAATTTAGATTCATACATCCTTTCTTAGATAGCTCACATGTGTGCTAAACAATTTTCAGAACTATGAAAAGGGATGTCGTAATCATAGTCTCAATTGCTTAGGCATTTGCCATTTCTCACAAGTTCAGGTTAGTGTGCTGGTTAACCACACGCGCTCCACTAACGACTTTTGAGAATGCAAATAACACAATTGCTATCTACGTAAAATCTACTTAGTGAAAGCGTTTCCTCACCATCATTTTCATGAATCGGAGAGAAACCTTATGACACTTATATTTTATAGTGTATGAGTTCTTATCCATGTGAATTTGTCAAAACCATAATCACAAGATAAGGTTAGTGACAAATTCAGCCCTACATGGATTAAACTTATTCAATCTTAGTTTCTTGTCACCTTGGTAACAAAAGGCCCACCAATGCTTCCAAGTTGAACTCTGATAACTCACATGCAAATTTAACTTATTTGAAGTAGGTACAAAAATAAGAATTATGTCAACACGATAGGTTGCAAACCTTAAATCGTGTGCTAGTGATAAATTACAGGTTTTACTCTTGATTAAATCTTGAAACTCTTTCAGGATCTTTAAGGCTCCCACTGTCCCCTTGACATATAAGTTTCCCTAGTCAAGAACCATTCCTTGACAAAACAAATATTCAAGGGATAGTGCGGATTCTTATCAATACTAACACTTCACACAATTAGTCTTAGTTGGTCTTTGTCTCATCCAAGACATCACAACTTACCAATCTCAAATGTACAAGAGTAGAAACATTTCACACTACATTTGATAAGTGTTTTAAACCTTACTTTATGTCACTCAATGTACAATCTTGGAGTATGACTCTAAGAATTGTTTTGGAACGAAGTATGACTCATCTTCTTGATTTTAACCAATCCAACAATTCATAACCTCTCTTCTTAGCCATAACAATGCACTAAGACGTCCTTAGAGTATGAATTTGTGATATGGTTTCTAAATCATTAAGATGATCATAAAACTGATACTAAAGTACTCTCCCATCTTTTCAGATTTGAGAAACTTTTATCCTTCTGCCTAATTTGATTCTTCTTATTCGCTCTGCCATACATTGGAACCTTTTCAATGTTACAGAATTATACTTAACCTTATAAGTATAATCATATTTACTAATCTTTAGTAAACTATGACGAATAGTCTTATCAATCTTTTGTGGTGGACTTAATCAGTGCACAAGACTATGTACTCGATCCCTTAGTCCATTACTTGACTCACATATACATGTGATCAAAGAATTAGTCTTAATTTTCAAAGATGAAAATTCTCATTCATTATACAATACAACTTGTATGATTCCAAGTTTCTGTCCAATTGAAACTTGGGTGATGAAAAACTTTCTTCATTTGGTAAATTCAGACACTACCACAAATGAAGAATCAAATCCACTTTCCAATATTGCTATTACTGGAAACATATAAGCAACAATTTTCCACAGATGTCATTGTAAGGATATTTTTAAAATAAATAAAATTAAAACCTTTTTTTTCTTTTATTTTAAAACTTTGCGGAAAAACTTATCCTTACAATCCACATGAAAAACTTGTTGTTATCTATTCACAAGCAATATATTATAACTCCTAAGAAGTAGCTCAAGAATCCGATCTTCAAGATAGTTGATTTAAAGTCCTTAATATGACACCCAATATGAAATATTAAGGCTAGGACCCAACAAACTATTTTATAACTTAGAAGAAGGATGCCGTAATCCAAGCTATAAAATATTTGAAGGTAGGCGAATGACGATTCACCAATTTCCACCATGAAAAACGAAATAATTTATTAGGTTTTAATTGGATTTGAAATTCCTAGATCTTTTGAGATTCATTGAACTTTTCAATGGCATGTTTGAATCTCGAGTGTGCCCTCTCAAATTTTGTGACTGGGATGCCGAGGATCACAAAACAAGGTGTGAATAACCATACCAATTCACTTGGTACCCTTAATATTATCACCTAATCAATGTGCCGGTTAACCACACACGCTCCATTGATCTATGACAAACATTAAGTCACCCTTCGTGGTCCTTACTAGTCCAAGTTAGTGTGCTGGTTAACCACACACGCTCCACCAACGACTTGGTAAGGTATAAAGTGTGAATTCCATGGGCTAGCACCAAATTCACATTTTTCCTAAAGTAACTAAGATTGGGAATTATTAAGATTTTAGTTACTTTAGTATTTATCATTAATACTTTTAATGAAGGGAGAATTTAAAGTCATTGTCCTACCCGTTCGACAAACGACCCTCCACCGATCAAGCAAGTGGTGGGTGAGAGTGGACACCCATTAAGTCACCATTTTATAGGCAACAACCTTATACCCACCTTATAGACCGGTTTCGTGAATGAGGCCTACTAACGGTAAAACGACTTGTTCTTATACATATATATAATAATTAACCATTAATGTTATAAATAGTATAAGTGTTGAATTTTAACTTTTTTAAAATTCTAAGGGCTAACTTGGAATTAAAGTATTCATAAGAGAAAACTTTTCAAATTCCAAAACTTGAGGGCAAGTTTTGAAACTATTCAAAACTAATTAATTTCATAACTTATGTGTTTAAAGTAGTTTTAATCCAAAAAACTCTTCAAGTTCCATAACTTATGGAAGACTTTAAGCTAATAAAAGAATTAACTTTTCTTTATTTTTTATAACTTATGGAATTAATTAAGGTTACATTTTATTTATTTATTTATTTATTAATTAATGAAGTGACTCTTGAATTTCCATAACTTGAGGACAAGTTATGGAGTTATAAAAAAAAATTATTCAATGACACAAGACTCTTCATTTTGTAACCATTACCAACTTTTATGACTTTTATGAGTCTTTAATGTGACTCTTCATGTAACTTGAGGACAAGTTACACAAACACATTTTGTACTCAACTCTTAGATTAAAATGGATTGAAAACAACTATTTCAATTAACTTTTCTATTAATCTAAGCAACTCATAAGAACAAGATAATTCATATCAAACTTTCTCATGTAATTAGTCTAAACCTTAAACTAATACAAAACATGAATCTATTGACAATTATCTTTGAAAATGGATTAGCATGAACATTACCACATTAAAAAACAAGTTTATAAGTTCAAAAACAACTTAGGGTAATGTTCCTAGTCCATTTCTAGCCAAAAACCTCGAAAATATGCTATCTGGGGTCCAACTCGGCGAGTTGGATGCATTTTGCCTTGGACTCGTCGAGTCCCTTCATGGACTCGGCGAGTCTGCTGGGCTGACAGCATCAAAACTCGATTTTTCAGCTCCATTTGCAAGTATAACAAGAAAACAAGCCTAGGCTCTGATACCACTGTTGGGTTTTGAGCATTCTAACACTCCTAAGTGTACATGCAACCCTAAATACCTTGGATCTATGTTTTCTCTATTATACATGCAATAAGAATATCCAAGGTATTATCCTAATCTAGCATACAAAACAATGAGTGTATCAAGATAGAATACATACCTCTTTGATGTAGAAAGTCTTCATGAAGCTTGAGTGCCTAGCCCCAATAGTGTGGAAGCCTCAAATGGAATCACAATCATCAAAACACTTAGAATAACTTGAGAGAGTTCTACACTTCATGAAATCGGCTAGCCCTTTTGTTACACTCTCTAGTGGCCGATTTTGTCAAGAATAATATCTTTATATAGTGTTACCATTAGGGTAAATCCTTAATTGTCATGGCTTTCCATTTCCTTGGATCCATGGGTTCAAATACACCATGTAGCATCCATGGACCATCCTATGGGTTTTAGCCCAACTTGATTATCCATGGAGCATTAGCCCACTATATAAGTATGGATGATTTACACAATCAACCCATATATTTAATTAGTCTTCTTTTGATCACTTAATTAATCCTAGATTAACTCTTGATCAATACTAATTAAATAATCTTATTATTCTTATTATTAATATACTAGAACTTATATTATATTAATAACCATAAGTGTCTTATTTCTCTCATTATAGTCTATTCAAGTGCATGATGGTATGCAACCCAAATGGACCATGCCGGGTCGGGTCAAGTCTTACCAATTATAGTTATGGACTTAGACATTAATCCAACAACAATTTATGCACACAAAATACAACAATCAAACAGCTAATTACACTTGTAAATAATGAAAGGGATAAAATACAACAATCAAACAGCTCCCGCCAACACTACCCCTCAAGGTGGAGAATGGATGTCTATGATTCTCAACTTATCAAGAGAGCTTTGAAAAACTCTTCCACAAACAGCCTTTATTAGCATATCTACGAGCTAATCTTTTGAGGTGACCAAAGGAACGCTAATAGTTCCTTTTTCAAGATGCTCTTTAATAAAATAACGATAAACTTCTACAAGTTTTGTTCTATCGTGTTACACGGGATTAATTGCAATTTTCACAGCCACTTGGTTGTTAGTAGAACATAATTGCATCAGGTTGCTTCATTCCAAGATTTGTCAAGATTCATTTTAGCTAGAGTAATTCAAACACTCCATGTACCATTCCTTGAAACTTAGACTCTGTACTTGATCTGGCAACAACCTTCTGCACTTGATCTAGCAACAAGCTTCTGTTTCTTCCTTCTTGGTCTAACAAGGTTACCTGCTACAAAAGTGAAGTATCTTGAAGTGGATTTACGATCAATTTTACTTCCAGAAAAATCTACGTATGTATACCCATTTATCTCTTCACTTTGATTATTGGCTAAAATTAACCATTTTCCTAGTGAGTACTTAAGATATTGCAGTATGATGTAGAACGTCTTCATGAGTTCTTCGCTTGGGGTGTGCATCAATCCACTTACATTGCTCACGACATATGTGATATATGGTCTCTCGTGTGAGATAAGTATACGAGCTTTCCAACTGGTCTTTAATAGCTCTCTTTATTGGTTGAAACTTGATTTGGGTGAATAGTTAAACCATGATTCATTTCAATAGGAGTCTCCAAAGGTTTGCAATTTAACATGCCCGTTTCAGTGAGTAAGTCATGTACATAATTCCAGTAGCATATGGTCCTGCCCTGATTTGATCTAGCCACTTTGATACCTACGATATAGAATTTTCTAGGTCCTTCAGTTCGAATTGTGATTTGAGGACTACTGGAAGGTTGGTCATTTCTTCAGTGTCATCTCATGTGACCACCATGTTGTCCACAAACACGATAAGGGCGATCACCTTTTTCCATTTTTTCTTGACGAAGAGTATGTGATCTACATCGATTTGTTTATAACCAACTCTTTTCATAAATCTCACAAATCTCCAAAAGCAAACTCTGGAAGATTGTTTTAGTATGTATAATTCCCTTTTCAAATTACACACCTTTCCTTGACAGTTTATGTGTAGTGCAGATTCCATGTAAACCTATTCTTCTAGGACCATTAAGGAATGCGTTACTTACATAAAACTTTCTCAAGCGTCAGTCTTTGTTTGCTGTTATGGAGATGATAATACAAATGGTATTCACGTTGTCAACAACGGCAAACGTGTCTCTATAATCAATCCCATACTTTTGAGTGTATTATTTGGCGACTGGCCTTGCTTTATATCTATCGATATTTCCAATGGTATCAATTTTGATAAAATATATCCATTTACATCCAACTGTATTCTTTCCTGGCGGAAGTGACATTAATTTCCATGTATGGTTCTTCTGTAGATAATTCATTTCGTCGTTCATGGCTTATTTCCACTTTTGGTTCTTCAATTCCTCATGTACATCATTAGGAATAGATATAGATGATAGTTGATTCACAACAAAGGTATGAGACTTTGAAAGGTGATGAGATGAAACAAAATTGTTTATACGATATTTTGCCTTTCTTTAAGATCTGGTTGGTACAGCCTCTTTAGAATCCCCCTGTTTTTTTTTCGGTAGCCTACCTTGGTTCAATAATGTGATCATGCAAATTAGGAGGGTTATAATAAGCATTTACATGTGATAAAGCATGCAGACTCTTGGTTGTAATAAGAACATCTGGGGAAGTTGTACATTCTTGTTGCTCATGGTGATCATTTTGGCCTACATCTTTGTCAAGAAACTCATTACATTCTTCCTAATTATTTTCTATAAACTCAACATCATCAGTAACAACAGGGGACACAGATTCAATATAGTATCATCGTAACATGAAGAGTCTCAGCTGGTTGTATAACTTTTTTTCTGGGGTGGGGTAGGTACTCATGAGTGATTTATTCTTCAGTGTAACATGTTTTCTCCCCTTGAAGAATGCACACATATTTGAAAAAATGGAATGTTCTCATGAAAGACAATGTCTCATGTGACATACATCTTTATTTCTTTCGGATCATAACATTGATAACCCTTTTTTAAGGTCTTCATATCCAAGAAATGTGCATCTTACCACTCGTAACACTAATTTTCCTATGTTATGATGTAAATATGATGTACATGCTAACACACGTGGTTCCAGGTTTGGAGTTGATGGGGGTAGCAACAAGTTACTTTCAAGTTTGGAGTTGTTGGAGTACCAACAACTTGTTGTGTTCCAGACTCCAAAGCCTCCAAAGCTACAGTAGCCATCATTGTTGACAAAATGAAACCTACGAGACAGGTTTTTCTTCCCACCCTATGATGAACACAATTAATGAAAGCAACTACAATGGTGGCTGTTAAGACTATAAATAGAGACTTCATTCTTTAGTTGTATGCATCCTAGACACAGAGAAACAGAAAGTATGATACTTAAAGTGAGAGTGTTAGTGAGAGGGTTGGTTTTTTGTAATAGTTGAGTGTGAGAGTTGCTCCTCCTATTGTAATTCTATTTTAATGTTTAATAAAAGAGTTTTCCAACCCCAACAACTAGTATTAGAGACCCGTTTGGTGTCCAGGGAATTCTTTACGAATTTCTCTATTTTTTCGTCAATTGTTTTTTTTTTTTTTTTTTGGTCTCAAAATCCATTTTTGAGTACATGGTTGGAAAGGGCTTGTTTCAAGGATTCCAAAAATATATTTATCGTATTTTTTTTTACCACGGGAAGACATCCAAAACGTCGGTCAAAGTTTAATGAAATTCGTCGGAAAATATCGCCGGAAAAACCGGTCGCCGGAAAGCCTCGTCGAAGAAGAAGGAGTGACGTCATTAGTACTCTCATCATTGACCAGAGTTTCATAAAGTTGTAGTTTAGCCCCTGAAGTTTTAGAAAATTTCAAATAGGTCCCTCTGTTTCTGAAACACTGTAGTTCGGTCCCTGTTTTTGTTTTGAAAGTAACCTGTTTACTCCCTACACTTCAGAAAAGTTTCAGAAAGGTCCCTGGTTGGCAAAAACGTTTCAGATTAGTCCCTGTAAGCTGCGAAAATTAGAGTTTAGTCCCTATAATTCAGAAAAGTTACAAATTGATCCATAACTTTTCAAGAGAGTATATTTTGGCTCCGAAAAACTCTACCCCACCATTTTTGACACTTCCAAATCTAACCGAGAGCTCGGTTTTATCTAATTTTTCCTCAAATATTTGTAAAATAAATTTTCAATTATTTTCGATGGAATCTACAAGTACGATTACGATGGTTCAACTTACGCCCACAAATTACAACATGTGCAAGCCAAGGATGGAAGATTTGCTTAATCTAAAAGATTTAGCAGAGCCTATAGAAATCAAGGCGTCAAACCTGACATGATGACAAACGAAGTTTGGACGAGAATAAACAAGAAAACGGTGGCACAAATTTGATAGTGGATGGGCCACAGTGTGTTTCATCATGTCTCTCTAGAGACAGATGCATACAAACTTTGAGAGAAGCTCGAGAATATGTATCAGGAAAAGACGGGATGCAACAAGACTGTGCTGATGAGGCGCCTTGTAAACCACAAGTTACAAAGTGGTATGTCTATAACCGAGCATACGAGCCAGTTCTAGGATCTCGTAAAACCAGCTTGGTGTTGCTGATTGGGTTCTCAAAGACGAGGAATAAGCCAGATTGCTCTTGAGTTCTCTACCAGATAATTAGGATAAGCTTGTTATGACTCTCAGCAACTCTGTCCCTGGTGGCAAAGTGTCAATGGAGATAGTCACAGATGCCCTAATAAACGAGGAAGCTAGAAGGAAAGAAGCTGGTACAGACCAGTCTTTTGCCCTCGTGTCAGAAAATAAAGAAAGAGGTGGAGGAAGAACAGGAGGTAGAGGTCGAGGTCGAGGTAGAGGCAGACATAGTCATAGTAGAGGAAGATCTCAAGATCGTGGGAAATCACGAGATCGAGGGAAATCACGAGAGCGAGGTAAATCTTCAAATACATGGTTCGAAGGCTATTGCAATCATTGTAATTATTATGGCCACAAAAGAAGTAATTACCGAAGGTTATTACGAAAGCAACCTGAGACAAGCCAAAATTCAAGTAGGGAGAATGGTGAAACCATGGTCACCATAAGACAAGACGTTGCCCTTATTACATACGAGGAGGAAGCATGCCTACATGTTGGAACTCATGATGATGAGTGGGTATTTGATAGCGTTGCATCATATCATTCGACTCCAAACCAGGATTTATTCACTACTTATAAACTCGGAGACCATGGTACCGTAAAGATGGGAAATACCAGTTTCTCAAGCATTGTTGGTATTGGTGATGTGTATTTAAAGACCAATGTTGGATGTACATTGCTGTTGAAAGGTGTTCGGCATGTCCCATAGCTAAGAATGAATCTTATCTCAGTTGGAGCTCTTGACATCCAAGGATATGATAATCAATTCAAAAATGACACTTGGAAGTTGTTAAAATGTGTTATGGTTGTTGCAAGGGGACAACTTGATGATACTCTTTATAAAAGCCATGCAAAGGTGCTTCAACCATGTCTCAATGTTGTTAAAGAAGAGACATCACCAAACTTGTGGCATAGAAGACTAGGTCACATGAGTGAAAAGGGATTGACGACTCTTGCAAAGAAGGAGTCCATTTCAATGGCAAAAGACGTTGCCCTGGATCCATGTGAATACTGCCTATTTAGGAAACAACATAGAGTTTCCTTTAGCTCCACAAGAAAGAACCGCTCTGAGTTGTGGAGGCTTGTCCACTCTGACGTTTGTGGACCCATTGAAGTAGAATCTCTTGGTGGAAGACGGTATTTTGTGACATTTATTTACGATGCATCACGAAAGGTATGGGCATACTATTTGAGGACAAAGGACCAAGTATTGGACCGCTTCAAAGATTTTCATGTAATGGTGAAAAGACAAACAGGCAAGCAGTTGAAATGTCTCAGGTTAGATAATGGAGGTGAGTACTATTCCTGTGAGTTCTCTAAATATTTCACGGAACATGGTATTGGACATGAAAAGACTGTCCCACGAACCCCACAACACAATGGTGTAGCAGAACGGATGAATCACACTATTGTTGAGAAAGTTCGATGCATGCTTAACATGACTAAACTCCCAAAGCCATTTTGGGGTAAAGCTGTATTGACATCTTGCTATCTAATAAATAGGTCACCTTCCGCCCCATTAAATTTTGAAGTTCCGGAAAAGATATGGACGGGTAAAGACATATCATATTCTCACTTGAGAGTATTTGGTTGCAAGGCGTTTGCACATGTATCAAGTGAATTACGGAAGAAGTTGGACCTCAAATCCACTCCATGCATCTTTTATTGGATATGGAGATGAAGAGTTCGGGTACAGGCTATGGGACCCAGAACTAAAGAAGTTTATTCGAAGTAGAGATGTGGTTTTCTATGAAAACCAGTATTATGATTTCAAGGCATGGGTTAACAAGCAACAAAGCTCCAAAGTTTCAGATATAATATCTAAAAATAAAGATGATGTTTCCACTGAAGAAGAGGATGAAGAAGTTGATGATGCAAATCAAGAAGGTGTTGAGCAGGGGGAGCTTCCACCCTATGATACTTTAGATACATTTCCAGAAGTTACAAATAAAGGAGCTCAAGTTAGACGATCCGAACGAGTTCGTGCTCCATCAAGAAGATATCCGACTTCAAACTACATCCTTCTTACTAGTAAGGGGGAGCCGGAGAGCTTTCAAGAAGCTCAATCTCCTATTGATAAAGCAAATTGGCAGAAGGCCATGGAAGAAGAAATGAATTCTTTACAGAAGAATCAAACATATGAGTTGGTGAAACTCCCCAAAGGAAAGAAAGCCTTGAAAAACAAGTGGGTTTTCAAGTTGAAGAAAGACAGCAAGGGAAATACTATGAAGTATAAGGTTAGACTCGTTGTCAAAGGTTTCCAACAAAAATAAGGAATCGACTTTGATGAATTTTTTTTGCCGGTTGTGAAGATGATGTCTATTCGAGTTGTACCCGGATTAGTTGCCAGTCTAGATCTTGAACTTGAGTAGATGGATGTGAAAACAACCTTTCTCCATGGTGATTTGGGTGAAGAAATATACATGGAGTAGCTTAATGGCTTTAAAGTCCCAAAGAAAGAACAACTCGTCTGTAAATTAAAGAAGAGCCTTTGCAGTATTAAGCAAGCCCCAAGGCAGTGGTACAAGAAGTTTGATTCATTTATGATGAATCATGAGTAAAAGAGAACCGTTGCAGACCATTGTGTCTATCTGAAGAACTTTCCAGATGGGAAATTTCTCATTCTTTTGCTCTATGTGGATGATATGTTGATAGTGGGCCAAGATGCTACGATGATCAACAACTTGAAGAAGGATTTATCTAAGTTCTTTGATATGAAAGACTTAGGCCAAGCACAACAGATATTGGGCATGAAAATTATCTGTGATAGAAAATCAAGAAACTTGTTCTTATCACAAGAAGAGTATGTTGAACATTTGATCAAAAGGTTCAACATGGAAAATGCCAAGCCCGTTGGTACACCCTTGGCTAACCACTTCAAGTTGAGTAAGAAAAATTGTCCATCTTCTGAGAAAGAAAAAGAAGAGATGAAGGCAGTCCCCTAACCTTAGCCGTAGGAAGTCTTATGTATGCAATGGTGTGTACAAGACTAGATATTGCTCATGCTGTCAGTGTTGTGAGTATATATCTAGCTAATCCAGGAAAACAACATTCAGAAGCAGTCAAAGGGATACTTTGATACCTGAAGGGTAGTTCGAAACTATGTTTATGCTACGGGGAGCAAAGCCAATCGTGGAAGGTTATACAAATGTCGATATGGCAGGAGATCTTGATAGTAGGAAATCAAGTTACATTTTTACTTTGGCAGAGGGAGCTATCTCATGGCAATCCAAGTTATCGAATTGTGTCGCACTATCAACAACAGAAGTCAAGTATATGGATGTCGTTGATGCTGGGAAGGAGCTTATATGGATGAAACAGTTTCTTCAAGAATTAGGTTTTCCACAAGAAGAGTACATCATTCATTGCGATAGTTAGAGTGCTATAAACCTGAGTAAGAACTAGATGTACCATTCCCACACAAAACATATTGATATCCGTTATCACTGGCTTAGAGAAGCAATTGATGGACGGGAATTAAAGTTGTTAAAGATCAGCACCAACAACAATCCTACAGACATGTTGACAAAGGTGGCGACACAAGAGAAACAAAGACTATGTGCTGACATAGTTGGGATGAGGATTGTTGGATGGAGACTGGAGGGGGAGATTTGTTGTGTTCCAGCCTCCAAAGCCTCCAAAGCTACAGTAGCCATCATTGTTGACAAAATGAAACCTACGGGACAAGTTTTTCTTCCCACCCTATGATGAACACAATTAATGAAGGCAACTACAATGGTGGTTGCCAAGACTATAAATAGAGACTTCATTCTTCAGTTGTATGCATCCCAAACACAGAGAAACAGAAAGTATAATACTTAAAGTGAGCGTGTTAGTGAGAGGGTTGCTTTTTTGTAATAGTTGAGTGTGACAGTTGCTCCTCCTATTGTAATTCTATTTTAGTGTTTAATAGAAGATTTTTCCAACCCCAACACAACTCGAGATGGAGTTCGATTAATGATGTAAGCACCTTAATATTCTTGTGCCACTTTCATGTCAAATAGTGAGGCTTAAACTACTTCAAGTAGTTGGCAGTCCTTTCGTTTAGCATGTTCTGTTGTGTGTATTGGCACACGAGTTTTGGTGTTGAATGGACTTATTTTTACAAAAAAAAACTAAAGACACTTCATGGTTGACATACTCACCCCCATTATAAGTTTACAGAACCTTTATGTTCCATTTATGCTTTGATTTTACCATTGAATATAGTTCCTGAAGCACACAACAAAGTTATCCTTTGGTATTAAGGAAAGATATCTAGGTTTGAGTGCACTCATCAATAACTTAACAAAATAACGAGCACCATTAGGTGCGAGGATTCAAGCCGAACCCAAAACATCAGAGTGAATATTCCTGAAAGGAAATGAACTTTCATGAAAGCTAGGAGCATACGAAATTCTATGGCGTTTTTCCATTTCACTAACATCACACTTAAAATCAATATTTTTTGCCAGTAAAAAGAAATCCAATTTCAATTATTGAAGATAACTAAACGATAAATGAACCAATCGATGATGTCATATATAACCATACTAACTCTTTAATTCATTATTTACTCCAGCAGCACTATAAGCTTCACCATGTGGTTCTTTATCAAGGCAGTACAACTTCCCTCTCCTAATACCATAGCCAAGAATCTAACAATTCGAGATATCCTAAAAATCGCACTCATCAGGCCAAAATGTTACAAAGTAGTTCATGGTTTTTGTGATCTGACTGATGGATAGTAGATTAAAGGATACATAGGGAGCAACAAAAATGGTATCGAGATTCATATGAGCAGATCCTTCACATACGACATGTGCTTCTCCCCTATTGGAATTTAGAGTATTAGATTCTGATAGAGAGAACAAAGATCTTAGTTTGGAAGAATCATTTCTCATGTGGTCAGTTGACCCCATATCAATAATCCAATTATTATTACGATTAACATGTGAATTGAGTGAATTATCTAGTTTTTCCACATGATTAGCCACGAGTTTGGCACTTTCCTCGGATTTTGAAGTAGTTACAATGGCTTGACTAATCTTCTTTCTTGGTTGTCTCTCTCTTTTTTTTTTTTAGAAATCACACCATTTAAGGTACCAAATAATTTCATAGCATCTTTTCTTGGAGTAGCCTACTTCTCAATAGTGGATACATGTGTACTTTCCTCCCTCGGTGTTGGTATTCGTCCCTTTAAAATTGCAATTTCAGGTTGCTAGGTGAACCATTCCATCATACTCGGTCTTTCGTTCTTCCATGGTAATTCTCTGATTGATCTTTACGAACATATGTATAACATTATTCAAGATCAAGAGGGAGATATTTTCTTATAGTTTTACTCTGAGTTTGATTGAACTTTGTATCAAGTCCAACCAAAAATATGTGTACTCGGAGACGACTTAGGGTTTTGTAAAGAGATACGAAAGTAGTAACATTGTCATCTTTCTGTTGCTTCCTAATATGAGACTCGACTTCTTGGAAAATACTAGTTAGTTGTATTAAGTAGGTAGGATTCTTCCGTTCTAACGCATACCTCTGATTCAATTCAAATAACTGGGTTTCGTCAGTACCACCATAGAAGGTCGTAGCAATTGCTTCCTAGATTGTTTTAGTCGTCTGAAATCTAATAAAGTGATGCATCAGAGGTGGACTCTTTAAATCATTAAAACAAATCTTGACATGGCGGTTATCAATGACCTAATATTCCATTTTCTTATTCGCATCTCCATGAGTTGAGACCATAACTCGCAATTTTTATCATGCAAGATGATTCTTGATGGAAATGGTGCATCTTGTACATTCTCAACAATGATATGAGGGGTTTCTTTTTCAGACTTGTTGAGGGATTTCCGAGTTTATGAGGGATTCGAGAGTAAAGCACTAAACTGATCTCTACTTATAGCGTTGTTCGGATACCATGAAGAACAGATATACTATAATAAATGAAGGTTTTTTTTGTCACATGTCCTCTTCTCATTTATTTGGACACATGATATTTTCTAGAATTTTTAAAATTTCTATTTTCCACTTGTCATTTTATTGTATTTTTTATTTTATTAAATTAAAATTCTACATTTAATATGTAAGGTAATATATATGTAAAGTATTTATTAGAAAAAGTTTATATATGTAATGTATTCAATACATTAAAATCTCATTAATTTTAATAATTCAATTTTTTTTCATTTTTCTTGTAAATTCAAATTTTCTAAATTGTTAAAATTTTATATTTGTTTTTTTTTTTAATTAAACTCATGTAATACATGGGTCTCACACCTAGTGATTCAATATGAAAAGGTCTTTCAGTGCATTCTAAATATTTGGTAGAGGTACAATTTATACATACAAAATACAATGACCACACAAATAAGCACATGTAAACAAGGAAAGGTATAAAATACATAGGGAATGAAATCATGTCCCAAAATAATCTCTCTGCCAATAGCTTTATGCTTCTAGCATTTTTTCTGTTATATACTCATAGAAATGATATAATTTTTAATAACAAGGTGAAAGTAAGTAAGGAGTTGTTTAGAAAGGTGCAATATTGTTGATTTCATCGGATTAGAAGTTGAATTAAAGAAGCTAAAGTTTTAAATTGGCACATGTGGTGTTGCTGCCCCCAATTGTTTAGTAATTACTTTGTAACATCTAGCACCTTGCTAGTGTTTATTTTTAATGAAAATGAAATAAACTAATGGATTGCCGCATTAACAATCTAGATTTCATACAAGTATATATATATATATATATATATATATATATATATATATATATATATATATATATATATATATATATATATATATATATATATATATATATATATATATATAAAATGCAATTCAATAAATTTCAATAAAATGTTATGAAAGCTAATTTATATAAAAAAAACTTTATTTTTTCATATTAAAGATTTCAATGACCATTAAACTTTAAATTCATTGAATGTCAAGATATCATCTTACAATGATAGAGTTTATCAACTCAATGACAACTACACCTATCCACCTTATTGAACTCTCTCATTAAAATCACACAATACTTCAAGTTCTAATTCATTTTTTTATGCATAGTAATAGTAACATATTGTAATTTTTTTTTGTCAATTTTAGCAATGTCAGTTTTGTTATTTACCCAATCGGGCAACATATTCTAAGTTGGTAAGTAATTGTGTCATCGAAATTACTGGAATATGTCTAATATAGAACCTTATTGTATAAAAAAAATCACATAAGCCTTATAGAAATTTTAACCAATCCTCTTTTGGATGTTTAGTTTTTAATATTTCGGATTCTACCTAAGCATTTATTTTTTTCGGATGCTACCTAATTATTTAATTTTTAACATGCCTTGGATTAAAGTAATCTAACAATTCCTGAGTTTTTTTTTTAATAATTTTTTTAATTTTTGAAAAATATTCATTTTCTTTCCAAGTCCTCATTTTAGACTCTTCTTCAAATTCAAACTTTCTTCCTTTTTTTTGCATTTTTTTTCACACAAATCTCTACCTATATCCGAAATGTATATTTGCACCATGTTTGTTTAATTTTTTGTTAGATTTTATTAAAAAACATATTTTCTATCGAAATTCCGGAATTGTTTGTTTAACTTTTTGGTCAACAGATTTCAGACTCGGTTTAGAAAATTTTGAGTTTTTTTTCGAACTCTAAGATTTTTGTCCAAAAACCAGAATGTTAGTCCAGGATTCAAGAAAGTCATAAATGTATTTTATATCGTCAAAAATAAAATAAACACTTTTTTCCTCGGTCCGGAATACTCCATTTCGGAGCCGGTGGTAATTTTTCCAAAAACAAGATTTTTGGTTATTTTCTACAAATACACTTTATATTATGGTTACATTACTCAATTTCCCATTAAGATACTATCATAAATACATAAACAATCAATTAGAATTAAGTTGGTGAATGACTGAAAAATATCACGAACATTATATCATGAAAAGATGTCCAAGGCCTTATACCACTACAAGAAATACCACTATTTGCAGCAACTATTCAACTCCTTGTTTTTTTGTCACGGTTATTTGTGATAGCTACTCTAATAGTGTCGCCGCTAATGCTTTCTACACCATGATATTTGTGTTTCAAGGAACAACCCCATCTATTGATCACATACTTCAATCCAACGACTGATATCGATTATCATACAACATTATTAATGGCAAAACTATTACCCTAGTATGTGACGCTATTTCAATAGGTCAACAATATTTCTCGTTGCTGCTAATTACCTCCATTTACACCAGGTACTCTGTGACAACCTGAAGTTATTCCATCATTATAACCCATTCCGTCAATGAAATTCGTCCTTTTTCGAATTGTTTCCGTTACGTTTTTAAATTAAGTCATTAAATTTGAGACTTTTATTGTGAGTTAATGGGTGTCCAAGCACGTTAGAAACACGTGAAAACACTTACGATATTTAATTGGATAATTTTTAGTTTCGACCAGGTCGGGTTACGACAACTTAATCGGGTGCGACCAAAAGCCTCCTTTAACGTCAGTATCGGGTAGAATTCCATGTCTCAAACTTAATCCATATTTAAGGTTCAAAGAACCTCATTTGAAGTTTTTTCAACCTCTCTCTACTCTCTCTCTACAATTCCAAGCTTTTGATCCAAAATCACCCCATTCCAAGCTCCAAATCGGTAAGATAACTATCCTAGCTCATAGATTAACATCTTTTAGCCTTCAAATTCGTGTTTAAATTATGAAATAGGACCATAAACATGTGTTTACGGCCGTGGAACAGCCTTAGGCTGCAAACACACATAAAGCAGGTTTTGGAGCCCCAAAACCCTTCCAACCACCTTTGGAGCTTAGATATGACTTAGGGGCTTTCAAGACCGGAATTGGAACACCAAAAGCTCGTCATTTAAGGGGTAAACATGTGTTTACGGCCCAAGATCATTCTTGGACCGTAAACCCCTTTTCATAGGCCGTAAACACCTTTCAAGGTGTTAAAATGCCCCTTAAACACCTCCTAAGCCTTGGAATAATGTCTAGAAGCAACCACAAATGTGTTAGGGACCTTAAACTTGATAAAAACCACTCCTTTAGGAGTTCACGACCGTAAACCCCCAAAGGATGGGTTCTTCGGCCGTAAACTCCTATAAATGGGTTAAATGGTGCCTTAACTTCATCCTATGACTTGTAAAATGAGTTAGAATCATATTTTATTAATTTAGGACCACCAAATCATAAAAGAAAAGGCTATATGGGAGCTTACAGCCGTAAAATTCTAGTTTACAGCCGTAAATTCCATTAGATGTTCCCTTTGGTGGTTCAAACCTATCCTATGCCCTAGAATTGATCCTAGCATCACCCCACAAGTGTTATAAGGCCATTTAGCAACCAAGAACCCACCACCCATGAGTTTACGCCCGTAAACTCATGGGGATATGGTCTATGGGACCTAATCTTCTTTAGAAGTTTACTCTTGAAGAGCAAACTCCATATCAAAGCCTTACACACCTTTAAATGCTACCCGAGTCACTTCGAACACTTGAATTGAAGTGTTTTCGCCCCTCGAAGTGTTAATTCATGTTAATTCTTAAATCAAGTTCTAATTAGATACAATTTATGTATCTCTTCATATTACATAGGAACCTCGCGTGTAATCAAGCCTCGAACTGACGTTTAGCATCCAAACCGACACGTTTCTTGACTGGTGAGTTCATACCCCTACACCTTTTTCAGTGTTTTTCAATGTTTCCAGGGGGGGAATACAAGCAAAATATAAATGTTTTCGAAACTTAAAACTGATGTAATTCTATAAATATCTGGCAAACTTTTAGATATCATTACCCCTTTTGTATCATGCGGAGCATAAGGGATGTTTTTTTTTCTGAATATAACTAAGTAGGTTTCAATTACAGTGTGAGAAACAATCAAAACCATCAAATTATTAAGGGAATAATTTGGGATCTTCAGTTCTTGTTTTACGAGTACAGATTACATGCAGAGTTAATAGATAAACTATGTCTGATTCAGTTTATCTCTGTTTAATTTAGAGTATCATAACAGATAATTTTTTTGTATTCAGTTGTTTTTACTGTATTATGTTTCAAAAGGATTATGATGTTTGATAATGACCGAGTACACCGTGAATAATTTAATACTAGCTTGTGAGATTTATCTTCATTAAACCCTTCGGGTTATCAGTAAATCCTCCCCGGAAGTATAACAGAGTCTCCTGGAGGGAGAGCGTGGAATTTGTGAATAGATCTATTTGGGACTGACAATCCCACACCTTAACTGTTAGCTACAGTTAGGCGGGCACGCCTGGAGTGACAAATTCTGGATATTGTCCGACGCCTGAAGAACGTCAAGGAGGTCTCGTGTCATATTAGCATGGTTATCCGACTCACAATATGTATTAATATAAAAAATATGAGTTTATTCACAGATTCTATATCTTCCTTTAATCTATAGTTTTATGTATTAAAACTACCTAATGTTCTACTGGATGGTATTCCTAGGGGTTTTCAATCTATAGTTTTACGTATTAAATTAGCTACTGTTGTACCAATCGGAAATTTAGAAGTTCTAACTAAACTGTTTTTATAAGAAAATATGGGATTTTCTTAGATAACAACTTTTCAGAAAACCAAAGGAAATATGTTCTTTTAACATGAACAAACAGCTTATGAACTCACCAGCTTTATGTTGATTTTCAATCTGCTTGTATTCTCAGGTCCACATTAGACAGGTACCTGCGATCTTTTGCTGAAGACGAAGTGTATAGAAGTCACGTCTTTACTTTTGTTCAAACTATTGTATAGCTAAAACATGTATCACTTTACTTTCAAACAAATGTAATTATTCATATGTAATGTAATGGTTATGTTTACTTCTCTTACTATGTACATTGGTTGTGATACTTCACATGACGTCCTCCAGCCCGGAACGTTTCCCCCATTGGTTTCGGGATGTGACAGATTTTGGTTGTGATACTTAATATGAAGTCACCTCCGCCCCGGAACGTTTCCGCCTTCGGTTTCAGGGTGTGACATACTCTTTTACTTTCATTTCGATATTACAGTAAAAACACCTAAAACTTGATCCTCTAGTGATTTTGAGTTCCAAATCCCTAATTGAACCTATTATCTTAGTCGATTGAATTTCTAGCTACCGGTAACCACCAGCTACAACCTCCACTACCGAAGACGAGTTTAATCCATCACTTTCGACCGTTCCATAGTATTGGCAAGCATAACATGTTCTTCTAATCACTTTTTTCTCTTTCTTTTTCTTCTCACATATTTTCTAGCTGTCCGAATTGATGCCACCATATTACCACCACCCTTTATTCTTGCTTCTAGGAACTCGAATTCAGGTTCTTTATTATCTTAAACATGAAATTAAAGTGTGTGTGTGTGTGCGTGTATATATATATATATATGTGTGTGTGTGTGTGTGTGTGTGTATGTGTGTGTGTGTTTGTGTGTGTGTATTTGTATGCATGTATAATGTATGTATATGTGTTTATAATTTTTTTATATGTATGAAAATAAGAAATTATATATATGTGTGTGTATTTGTATGCAATGCGGATTATATATATGTGTAATATATGTGTGTATAATGTGTATTTGTATGCATGAAACATGAAATTATGCATGTATATGTATATTTGTATGCAATATGGATTGTATATGTGTATAAAGTATATATATATATATATATATATATATATATATATGTGTGTGTGTGTGTGTGTGTGTGTTGTAACATCGAGATCTATGAGATATGTTTTTTAAAAGTAATTTATGACCCACGATGTGATGATTTGGGTATCACAACGTTGCATGGGCCACATAGGGCGCATATATAATTTACATTTCATGATGAGACACTACAGTGGTCACGACGTGACATCTGGACATGGGAAAACCCTAAATTTCCAAGCATAGACCCTATTTAAAGGAAGTGATGTTTATGAAGTCACCACCTTTATGCTGATTTTCAAAGGAAATATGTTCTTTTAACATGAACAAACAGCTTATGAAGTCACCACCTTTATGCTGATTTTCAAACTGCTTGTATTCTTAGGTCCACATTAGACAGGTACCCACGATCTTTTGCAGAAGACGGAGCATATAGAAGTCACGTCTTTACTTTTGTTCAAACTATTGTACAGTTAAAACATGTATCACTTTACTTTCAAACAAATGTAATTATTCATATGTAATGCAATGGTTATATTTACTTTGCTTACTATGTACATTGGTTGTGATACTTCACATGATGTCCTCCACCCTAGAACGTTTCCGCCATTGGTTTCGGGGTGTGACAGATTGGTATCAAAGCCCTTGTTTATAATGAACTAAGTATACCAAACCTTACATGGTATTAGACTATAAACACTAAGGGGTCTAAATGCTCTGAACTAAAAGTATACTTTAAAATATAAGTATTTTAAAAAGTATACAAGTATACCTAACCGCCGGAATCCGTAACTACAAGTAGAACAAAACATAAGTAAATGGGTGTTGTACGCTATGGTTAAACCTGGGCAGTTTATGTAGTCGTGTCTAGGATCAATATAGCCTGATCAACTATATTCATTCGAGACACGACCAACATGTGCTTGGGAGTGACTGTTGTGTTCAACATGCCTAAAACTTACCCAATAACCAAACAACGAGCCGTCGTCGCAGCGGAACATAAAATACTATGGGAGTATTTTCTAGAGCCAACTTTGTTATAGAAATCCTAATTCCAACGTTGCTCCTCAATCATTCCTTTAGTGATAATTTATCTACTTTGATAACTCTTTCCTACTTTATCGTTTAATAGAATCCTTTATCTGTCTTAATGAGATATATCTTGCTTCATATCTCTTGATTCAATTCAGACGACTTGCCATCCTCTCTTTCCTGAACTTTTTAGATCAAGATGCCTCCAAGAAAGAGACCCAGCTCAAAGAACAACCCTCCGCCACCACCTCCTCCTTAATTTGATCCTGTGATGTTCCAGGCAGTTGTTACTGCCGCAGTGGCAGCCGCCATGTCTCAAATGAACTCCATTGGCCCTGGTGGTTCAGGAGGTGGTACCCAATCCCAAAACCAGGAAGGTAGCCAGGGACACTAGAAGGAGTGTTCCTATAAAGACTTTATGAACGCGAAACCCACATCTTTCAATGGCATTGGAGGTGTCATTACCCTAACCCGATGGTTCGAGAAAATTGAATCTATCTTCGAAACCTGTGTCTGCTCTGAAGTTGATAAGGTGAAGTTCGCCGCCTACACGTTCACCGATAAAGCCCTGACTTGGTGGAATGGCGGAGTCAAATCCTTAACCCTACCTGTATCCAATGCTATGGTTTGGGAGGCCATGAAGGAACTTATGCTCGCGGAGTACTGCCTTCGGGGCGAAATGCAGAAGCTAGAACATGAACTCTGGAACCTGAAGATGAAAGGTTCCGATATCGCCGCTTACACTTCGAGGTTTGATGACTTGGCACTACTTTGTCCGGGAATGGTTACCCTGGAGAGTAAAAAGATTGAGATATTCATTTGGGGGTTGACCCAGCCAACCAAGGGTAATGTCTTAGCTTCAAAGCCAGACACCTGCGACAATGCCAAATGCCTAGCGCAAACCCTGATCGACCATAGCAATGACCTAGAGGAAGCAGCCACCACTCCTGAGCCGACAGAGAGGAGTGGTGAGAAAAGAAAATTTTGGAAGAAGAAGAAAAGTCAGCCTTCGCAGGAGTTCTCGAAGAAGCAGCAAACTGTGGCAGTCCGTGCTACTACCATCTCTGTTGCTGTTTCTGCCATCGGATCCACAACTCAAACAACTACTAGTAGGTATGCTGGTACCCTCCCTATGTGTTACAAGTGCAACTATCATCACCTCACTTCCATCCCATGTTGAGAGGTGTTTTGCAACAGCTGTGGCAAAAAGGGTCACACTGCGAAAAACTGCAAGACACCAACCCAATCAACCGCTCAAGCTTCTGGAGCGGGTATCGTTCAAGCCTGTTACGGTTGCGGTGAAGTCGGGCATTTCAAGAGAAAGTATCCCAAAGCAGCAACAACTGGCAACACTGGAAGGTTCCTAACTATGGGACAAAATGAGACAGCTGCCGATCCCACCGTTACCACAGGTATATTCCTCCTTGACAACTTCTACTCTTGCAATCCTTTTCGATTCTAGTACTGAAAGAAAATATGTTAACTATTCATTCAAACATCTTCATAATCATAGTCCTCAACTAGTAACCGAAACGTTTACCGTCGAAATGGCTATCAGTGCGAAAGTGTACACTAGCAATATATTCATAGGTTGTGCCCTTACCATGGGCGATCATTCTTTCCCGTCGATCTTATGCCGATTTTACAATAAAGAGCTTGATGTTATAATTGGCATGAATTGATTGAGTCTCAATCATGCTGATATCCTTTCTTACGAGAAATCTATCCATCTCAACCTTCCTTCTGGTCAAACCCTCATAATCTACGACGATAAACTTAGTTCCAATCTTTGCATCATTCGTGCATCAAAGCTCGAAAGTTTCCCCAAAAGGAGTGCCATGCATTCCTAGCCCATGTGATCAATGAGAATTAGGAAGTTAAAAACCTCGAGAGCATCCCCGAAGTTTGCAATTTTCATGATGTCTTTTCTGAAGAGCTCCTGGGAATTTCTCCCGAACATCAAAGTCGAGTTTCACGTCGACCAAATTCTTGGAGAAAATCCTGTAGCCAAATCTTCCAATCGCTTAGCGCCAGCAGAAATGCAAGAGTTATCCCGTTAGCTTAATGAGCTACTCCGCAAAGGGTTCACCAAACCGAGTTCCTTACCCTGGGGAGCCCCAGTGTTGTTTGTTCCTTTCGAATGTATGTCGACTATAGCGAGTTGAACAAATAAACCGTCAAAAACCAATATCCTCTTCCTAGAATTGATGGCCTCTTCGATCAACTTCAAGGAGCCAGATACTTCTTAAAGATAGACCTTAGGTTAGGGTACCATCAGCTACGAGTTCATGATAGTGATGTTTCCAAGATAGCTTTCAGGACTCGGTATGGACACTACGAGTTCGTAGTGATGCCCTTCGGTCTAACCAATGCACCGGCTGTGTTCATGGACCTGATGAACCGGGTGTGTCGTCCTTTCCTGGACAAGTTCGTCATCGTGTTCATTGACGAAATACTTGTCTATTCCTAAAGCGAAGAAAATCACAAGTGACACTTGAGGTTAGTGTTGGAAACACTTAGAACAGAGAAGCTGTACGCGAAATTCTCAAAGTGTGAATTATGGATTCGGAAGGTAGCTTTCCTTGGTCACGTGATAAGCGAGGAGGGTATACACGTGGACCCATCCAATATCAAGGCGGTAGAGAATTGGTCAGCACCGAGGACACCCACAGAAATCCGTCAATTCTTGGGTCTCGCTGGTTATATCACAGATTCATCCAGAATTTTTCCAAAATCACCAAACCCCTAACCACTCTGACACAGAAATGTGTACCCTTTTTGTTGGTGTGAGAAGTAGGAAACCGCATTCCAAACATTGAAACGAGCTCTGTTCACCGCACCTATTCTGTCCCTACCCGAAGGAACAAATGATTTCGTTGTCTACTGCGATGCGTCTAATCAAGGTTTAGGTTGTGTACTTATGTAGAGAGGAAAAGTTATTGCTTATGCATGGAGACAGCTTAAGGCACACGAAGCTAACTAGACGACTCATGACCTGGAGCTAGGAGCAGTGTTCTTCGCACTGAAGATTTGGAGACATTACCTCTACGGAACTAAGTGCACGATCTTCACCGACCATAAAAACCTGCAACACATCTTCAATCCGAAAGATTTAAACATGAGGCAGCGGCGATGGGTAGAACTACTTAGTGATTATGAGTGTGAAATCCGCTACCATCCCGGTAAGGACAATGTGGTAGCAGATGCCCTGAGCCGAAAGGAGAGTTCAAGCTGCAAGGCGAAGACATTGACGATGACCATCCATTCTCACTTATCTGCACAGATTCGAGAAGCCTAGTTGGAAGCCCTAAAACCAGAAAACATATCGAGCAAAACCTTGAGAGGAATGGAGAAGAAACTTGAGATCATAGGTGACGGAGTTGAATTTTTCATGGATAGAATCTGGACCCTAAAGTTCGGAGGTTTCAAGGACGTCGTCATGACCGAAGCTCACAAGACCAAATACTCTATTCACCCAGGCTCGAACAAGATGTACCTTGATCTCAAGAAACAATACTGGTGACCAAACATGAAAGCCGAAATCGCAACCTTTGTGGGAAAGTGTCTGACTTGCACCAAGGTAAAAGCCGAGTATCAGAAGCCCTCGGGTCTGCTCCAACAGCCCGAGAATCCCGAATGGAAGTGGGAGATGATTACCATGGATTTCATCACCAAGTTACCCAAATCTCCGAGTGGGTATGATACCATTTGGGTAATTGTCGATCGTTTGACAAAATCCGCTCACTTCTTTCCGATGAAAGAATCATTCAAGATGGAAAGACTTACGCGAGTCTATATCTAAGAGATAGTTCGACTGCACGGTGTTCCTGTGTCCATTATCTCCGATCGAGATAGCAGGTTTACCTCAGGGTTCTGGCAGTCCCTTCAGAAAGCTCTTGGAACTAAGTTGGATATGAGTACAACTAATCATCCTCAAACAGATGGACAAAGTGAGAGAACTATTCAAACCCTGGAAGACATGCTTAGAGCATGTGTCATCGATTTTGGAAAGTCGTGGCACACACATTTGCCTTTGATCGAGTTCTCGTATAACAACAGCTACCACACGAGTATTGAAGTTGCTCCGTTCGAAGCCCTCTACGGTCGCAAGTGCAGATCACCTCTATGCTGGGCCGAGGTAGGGGACACGCAGCTAGCCAAGAGTCGAGTCCCCGAAAGTGTTCTCACTGGTCCTAAAATTATCTGCAAAACCACCAAGAAAATCATCCAAATCCAAGAACGACTGAAAGCTTCACGAGATCGACAGAAGAGTTACACTGATAAACGACGGAACCTCTGGAATTCCAGGTTGGAGATCGTGTCCTGTTGAAGGTCTCACCCTGGAAAGGCATGGTACTCTTCGGAAAGCGCGGGAAAATTAACCCAAGGTACATCGGACCTTTCGAGATCCTAGCCAAGATTGACCCTGTAGCCTATAAACTTCGATTATCCCAAGAGCTTAGTAACATCCACCCTGTCTTCCACATCTCGAATCTTAAGAAGTGCTTATCCGATGAAACCCTCATGATCCCTTTAGACGAGATCGAGATCAACGAAAACCTAAACTTCATGGAAGAACCAATCGAAATCATGGATCGAGAGATCAAACGTAGAAAGCAAAGCCACATCCCGATAGTGAAGGTTCGTTGGAATGCCAAGCGGGGACCCGAGTTCACTTGGGAGCACGAAGACTCAATGAAACAGAAATATCCGCATCTCTTTCCAATTCCATGATTTGTATCTTAATTTTTGAATTTCGGGACGAAATTCCCTCTAACGGGGGGATAATGTGACAACCTGAAGTTATTCCATCATTGTAACCCGTTCCATCAATGAAATTCATCCTTTTTCGAATTGTTTCCGTTACGTTTTTAAATTAAATCATTAAATTTAGACTTCTATCATGACTTAATGGGTGTCCAAACACATTAGAAACACTTGAAAACACTTACGATATTTAATTGGATAATTTTTAGTTTTGACCACGTCGGGTTACGACAACTTAATCGGGTGCGACCAAAAGCCTCCTTTAACGTCAGTATCGGGTAGAATTTCACCATGTCTCAAACTTAATCCATATTTAAGGTTCAAAGAACCTCATTTGAAGTTTTTTCAACCTCTCTCTCTCTACAATTCCAAGCTTTTGATCTAAAATCACCCCATTCCAAGCTCCAAATTAGTAAGATAACTATCCTAGCTCATAGATTAACATCTTTAGCCTTCAAATTCGTGTTTAAATTATGAAATAGGACCATAAACATGTGTTTACAGCCCTGGAACAACCTTAGGCCGCAAACACACATAGAGGGGGGGTTTTGGAGCCCCAAAACCCTTCCAAACCACCTTTGGAGCTTAGATATGACTTAGGGGCTTTCAAGACCGGACTTGGAACACCAAAAACTCATCATTTAAGGGGTAAAAATGTGCTTATGGCCCAATATCATGCTTGGACCATAAACCCCTTTTCATAGGCTGTAAACACCTTTCAAGGTGTTAAATTGCCCCTTAAACACCTCCTAAGCCTTGGAATAATGTCTAGAAGAAACCACAAATGTGTTAGGGACCTTAAACTATATAAAAAACACTCCCTTAGGAGTTCATGGCCGTAAACCCCCCAAGGATGGGTTCCTGGGCCGTAAATTTCTATAAATGGGTCAAATGGTGCCTTTACTTCATCCTATGACTTATAAATGAGTTAGAATCACATGTGATTAATTTCAGACCACCAAATCATAAAATAAAATGTATATGGGAGCTTACAGCCGTAAACTCCATTAGATGGTCCCTTTGGTGGTTCAAACCTTTCCTATGCCCTAGAATTGATCCTAGCATCACCCCACAAGTGTTATAAGACCATTTAGCAACCAAGAACCCACCACCCATGAGTTTACGTCCGTAAACTCATGGCGATATGGTCTATTGGCCGTAATCTCCTTTAGGAGTTTACTCTTGAAGAGCAAACTCCATATCCAAGCCTTACACACCTTTAAATGCTAACCGGGTCACTCATAACACTTGAATTGAAGTGTTTTTGCCCCTCGAAGTGTTAATTCATGTTAATTATTAAATCAAGTTCTAATTAGATACAATTTATGTATCTCTTGATATTACATAGGAACCTCGTGTGTAATGAAGCCTCGAACTGACGTTTAGCATCTAAACTGACACGTTTCTTGACTGGTGAGTGCATACCCCTACACCTTTTTCAGTGTTTTTCAATGTTTCCAGGGGGGAATACAAGCAAAATATGAATGTTTTCGAAACTTAAAACTGATGTAATTCTATAAATATCTGGCAAACTTTTACATATCATTACCCCTTTTGTATCATGCGGAGCATAGGGGATGTTTTTTTTGAATATAACTAAGTGGGTTTCAATTACAGTGTGAGAAACAATCAAAACCATCAAATTATTATGGGAATAATTTGGTATTTTTGGGGAACTCACTAAGTTTTGGGCTTATAGTTTTGGATTATGTTTTAGGTATCTCAGAGGATCGGGGGAAGTTGAAAGCGTGATCATGCACATCCTCGAGTTTTGTTTGATGATTTTAGTAAAAACTCTGATAATGAACATGTTTTAAAACTATTTGGTAAACAAGTATGATGTATGGTTTGTTTTAAAAGTTTAAAATTTTCATGAATTTTATGGATGTTACATTCTACTGCTAGGTCAAGTGCATGATGTGTCTACATTTAAAGTAGCAATAGAATTCACATATCAATGTGAATAAGCACACTATCCTTCGTTTCTAATTTTTTCCAAGAATAAGCACACTATCCTTCGTTTCTAATTTTTTCCAAGTATCTAGTAGGTTATAACTTAGCTCCTAGTTACTAAGTCTAGAATGTGTAGTGCCTACACGTGCAACTAAGTGTATTCAAATCTAGAATTGTCTCGAATTTTGACGGTTGTCATAGCTAATAAACCTTGTTTGATCGTCTCGTGATATTAATTATGAGTTATATGACTTAATTTCTGGTGTTGATGCTTATCATTTTGAGTCACAAACTATGCCACTACATACAATCTCTTTTAACTAGTATAAGTGAACAAAGACCCCTTATAAACCCGATATCAATCCTATACGGTAACAAAACAAATCTAGGATCTATAATGAGCTCATAATCGAACAGTGACACCTCTGGGCCATCACAAAATAGTGGTTGTGCTAAAAGTTACATAACACTAACAAGGATGGGCTAAAATTTTCACACTAGTGCTTTATCAACATCGTGGAGTAAATACGAACTGAATGACAACACCACATTCGTCTCGTCAAGTAGTAGTTGTAGCAAGTAACTGTGGGCGGTCTCTCACGCTGTATAAGTCCATACCAATGAATCCTATACATGTCATTCTTTATTCCATATAGAGTAACGGTTATGATGCATAGGGATTTTATCAAGACATACAGTCTTTATGCTATTATACGTGACAATTCTCATTATATAGTAAAATGTTTTTTTTATAATAATTATAAAATAAAATATATCGTTTATTTAAAATTATATCTACGTGATGATCAAGCATATAATAATAATAATAATAATAATAATAATTGTTTTTTTTTGTGTATTTATAATTAATTATTATGTAATTGTTCAATCTTTGTCTATCAACCGTTTAAGGCGATGTACATTCATTGTGTACATAATTATGTTGAATAGCATATTTGGTTATATGTATCATGTCTTTTCATGCTTTCTCAACATATTCATACATATATACGACAAGCATTACAGTTTTTGATTCGTCAAATAAACTTATATCTTTATAGCAATCTACTTAACAACATGTGATTTTGATTAATATTAATTAGTATATCAATACAAGGTGTAATTATGTCATTTATAGCATTCTTCTATGACTTATGTGATTTATTGATGATTTATATATACATTCTAGATTTTTATTTCATAAACTCTTGACCAATAATAAAGTATGATGTTATTTTGTATATAAAAGTAGAAAATCATCAAAAATTTAATAGACACACATGTATTCTCTCCAAAATATGAAACCTTAAGAGAGGATACATAGAAACTAACCCTTGAAGCATGAGTTTAATTTGTTCGGAGTTTGTTCATTTATGTGAAGATTTACGTGAGAAACCACAACTTGACACCATCTTTTAGCTAAAAACACCCTAACACTATATTTGCAATTATTTATACCAAAGGGACTTGCTTTGGAATACTTTACATTTAAAAAGGACTGTTTTGTAATTTATCTAACCCAAGGGACTATTTTTGTGATAAATTATATCTAAAAGAGACCATTTTTGTAATGACTAAATCAAATGGGACCTCATTTGTAAATATTTATATCAAGGGGTGATTTTGATTTAAAACTACAACCGGAGGGGCTGGTTTTGACATATCCATCAAATGTACAAAGGGGGTGATGTTTCTTTTTCACATATCAGGAAAGGAAGCCACAAACTAAGGCAAATGATCAGGAAAGAAGAGGAACACAGAAATCAGGAAGCACTTTGGTGCCTGGTTGATTTGATGAAGGTGAAGAACGAGTGTAGAAGAGTTGCTATCGATGGCTTAGTTGGCGAGGCTTGCACTAACAACCCTCAGTTGTCTCATTCGTCGGGAAAAAAATGTAGAAAAAAAGAGACGGGAATGGAAGGAATCATCAACCTCAAGGGGTGTTTTATTATTGTGTTGACTAGAAGCAAGGGAGAAAGGAGAGAGGGATGTCTCCCTCTTGTTCCTAGGAAAAATCCCACGTATGTTAGAGGTTTGTCTTTATCATAAGTGAAGAAGAAAGAGGAAGGGAAGGAATAATGAAAAGACAACGTAGGTAGGGTGCTTCGTAAGTTTGCTTAGTAACTGAAGAAGAGATCATGGATATTGTCTTAGCCGGATCTCGCTTCTACTTTTTCTTCTTTTTTGTCAGAGGTCTGTACTAGAGAGAGTTAGTGGAGATCGGGTATAACAGGAATGGGAAAAGTTGTTTGGGTGATGCTTATTCGATAATAGGAGGGGTTGTTTCCCCCTTTATGTTGGCCGGAGACACCATCTCTGGTGGTGGATTCACCCAAGAGCTAGAGAGATCGTTAAAGTTAGAGAAAAAGATGAGATAAGGAGTGACAGTTTCTTTGTAATGGAATGTATCTTCTTGTGATGTAATTCACAATTCTCTATTCTCATGCCATCATACCATCTGATAAAATTTTTCTGAAAATGCCTGCTCATTGTCCGAGTCGTGTTGATCTCAAAAATGCAAATGAAATTCAATTCTAATAGGAAGTAGCGTTTAATGGTTCGTGATTAACTATTTCGGATTCGAAAGGTTTTACGAATCTGATTTTGATCGAGATTAAAATTAAATAAAATAATAGATCATAGTTTGAGTTCAAAAACGTTCTTAGAAACAATTTACGAGGTTTATAGCTATCCCAAACGAAGAAGTGCACAATTCGTTTTAGGAAGCTCATATAAATAATAATTTTATAACTTAAAAGAGATGTAATTTCCTCATAGGATCTCCATTTTAGACATTCTTTATATCCACGTAATCAGGAGGACATAATCTTATCAAATTGATCATAAATTAGTCCTACATACACACTATGCAAAAATCTATTTTTAAGGTTCCCAATAGTATTAATTTTGGTAATCTTCGATTCGACCATCAACAATAGACGGTTTGTTGAGCAGTTTGGAATGATTGTATGTAACTTTGAATATAATAACTTTATTATACATTATAAAAATATAATTACACACAATTAGTCCCTAATGCAAAGTGGTTCGCGATGGTTTTACCGCCAAGCTCTGACCAATTTTTACCAATTGTTACATAAAGCTTATGCGAAAAAATATTTACTAACAGTCAAAGGGTCTGATGATTTCCTGAGTGCATTAACCAGCAGCTCAGATGTTTTGGATTCTTATAATTAGGATAAAGCAATTGAATATTTCCAAATTGATGAACACAAAAGGCTTCAAAGGTAAAAAAAAGTACATGAGAAAAAAAAATTACTCAAACCATGGGGAGACAAGCTCGTATAGTAGTGCTTGCTATATAAAGATAACTTATGATATAGGTACTTATTTATTTAAAATATAATCTATTTTTTAATGTTAAACATAACAAGAGAAGAGTTGATGTGTTCTACGATACTCACACCTAGTAGAACGATGTATTTGATAGTGCTTTAGACAAGGAGTATTACGTAAGTATTTAACTCTAATTTTATCCTATAAGTTTTTATTTATACTAAATTGTTAATCATTATTGTAAAATACATAATGAGTTAGTGCGTGAGCTCCAAAACAAACTCAAGGGTTAAACGAAGAAATAGCTCTAACAACACATGAAGAAAGAGCTACTTTTAAAAAAGTATTAGGTGTTTGGTGAGGCCATACTAAAAGCATTAGACGTAAAGCGAGAAGTCTCGTGTGTGTGTGTGTGTATATATATATATATATATATATATATATATATATATATATATATATATATATATATATATATATATATATATAATGACCAATGAATGCATATTGGTTTGATAATTTTGGTTTATGATGATTATTTGTTAAAAACATTGGTAATTGGTTTTTCGGTACTTTGGTAATTGGTAATTGGATAGTGGTGGTTCTTGAGACCACCAAAAAAAAAAATTGGATACGACGACATACAAAAATGAATTTTAGTAGTGGTAATAGGGATCAAGTCCACATAGATTGGTTCAAATCAAATCTATGCACTAGTTTTTAGAAAATAAAAATATAAAATGATATGTGCTTTTCTAAAAATCTTAAATGCGAAAAAAATAACTTTCAAAAAAAAATACTAAATTGGAAAATATAATATCTATAAAAGAAAACGTTCTTGTATCGGCTTATATCAAAATTCATATAGCTAACTAATCAACATAATTTTCTAGTGCAATAGCTTTGATGGATCCTAATTTGGATATAGCAATCTAAGAAACTTAAGATTACTTAAACTTTTTTTTATTACAATGATTAGAGAAGCTTATAACATATTTTCTTAGTTAAAATCATAATTTTCATGAAGCATGTAATTTATGAAAATTAACTAGCATTAACATTTATAAGCCACTATATCCAGGAGGAGCCAAAAAAATTTCACTACCATGTTGGAGAAAATTCTTTTATGATTGTTTGAAGTGAAAACAAACTGCATTAAAATTATTCCGAATCAACTTATTTTTTGTGAGATCGAAGACTAACTAGTTGTGAAGATGCCCATAAAGTTTTAGCTTAATCGGACAATGTTTTCCCCTCCGTCTAATCACTTAAAAAATGTCGAACAATGTTGTCAAAATCCGAAGTTAATTTATATCGATTTTTTTTCTTCTCACTTATAGATTTTGCTACGGGACATCAATCATGGTAGCAAGGTATCCGATGTGGCTTTAACGATGCTCGAAAATACCATTTTTCTCGTACAAATCTACACAAAACTAGCTTAAACGAGTAAAAATAACCAACACAATAAATCTAACGATTTAATGCAAAAAGAAATATTAAAAAAAATGAAAAAATAAAATAAACTATGAGCCAAAATATATACAAAAAATATGCTATCAAAATCACTTAAGCTTAACATTTTATTTTCGTGAAAAAAGACAATACGGAAAAATCAAACCGAAGAAAAACTACAAAATCAAAATATTACAAATGTAAATTCATAGACTAATAAAAAGCCTTTTTCGGTTCGAATACTTCAAAAAAAAACTAGACCAAAATTATGTAAGTTGAAATTAAGACACCGTTTTAATAATCATACAAAAAATTGCAAATTACACTTTTAAAACATTAAATGTGAAAATTAGAATTTTTAACAAAAGGAGGACAAGCAACAAATACAACCACTAAGATCAACAAACATAAACTAGCTAAATTAACATAAAATACCATAAAAAATTATCATACTAATGCAATGAGAGGGAAAAAATCTACCATATAAAGATATGAAATTAATTAAATATAATGCATAAAAAACTATCCTAAATGCAAGAAAATAAGTAAATAAATAAAAATGAAATAAAGAAAAACAATAAATATCTAAATAAGTTATTATCCCCCAAGTTTGAAAATTTCATTGTACTCATGGAAAACAAGAACAAGGAAAACAAAAACGGGACAAACCGAGAATGACAAAACAAACAAAAGAAAAAGAATAAACACCTTCTGTAGCAAATCAAAACAACATTGTTTAGAAATAAAAACTTGCATTTTAGATTTAAGAATGACTTTAAGGAATGAACATTTTTTACATTTCTAGCAAATGGACACATATAAAAGAGATACAAAACTATATACGAATATTTCCTAATATGGCACACAAGACACAATTTGTGGTTGGGTCAAACCTTTACATGAAAAAATGTTGTTTCCCTTTTCATACCACTCACCATTCACAATTCTCTTCAAAATCAAGGAACAAGATAAAAAAAAATAATAAAAATAAAAAAACCTCGAATCTAAACGACAAAAGATAAACTAGCTATAAACAAAGGTTGGTAAAGCTACAATCTTTTAAATGTATTATTGCTCCTACCAAAATGAGATACATGTAAAGAGATACCCGAGCAAAACATGATAATGGAACCCTATTGTAGTTTACAACAATAGACAAATTCTAACCTAAAAATACATCATAACACATATTGAATATATAAGATGAAATCCAATGAAAATTTCTAATAAAATAAAAAACAATGCAACTCGCTTGCCCTAGCCACTTTTATTGGTTTTTTTTTTCTTTTTTCTATTATTTTTTTATTTCTTTATTTAGACAACAAAACTCCAAAGATACAATTACAAATACAAATACTTAAACTACTAACATAAAATCTGTAAAAACAATAAGGTAAATACCAAAACATCTAACTATATTCACATTGTATGTCGCGATAATATACGTCTTTTCTAAACATTTTTTTTAACACTTTTAAAGACTAATATCAACAAAATGAAGTTAAAACTTTACATAAGATCAAAATTGACTTTTTAACAGAAAATAAAATCATATGAAGCTTCACATAACACATACTAAATACTAGATTTCTGCCAAAAATTGTCGAAAATTAGTATAAAATTTTCCGAATAGCTATTTTAAAACAACAAGTCTTTGATTTACAAAACTTAAAAATAACTACCTAAACACTTACATAAACAAAATAAACAATACTAATAATGGGTAGTTGTCATCTGTTTTTAGTTTTTTCGTTCTCTCTCTTTTTTTTTTTTTCATTTTTTTGGGTTATTTTTTTGGTTTACCAAGGAGTTTTACAAATATTACATTAAATAAAAATACAAAACATAACTATACACAAGCTACAACTAGCAAAACCAATTAACAAAGCTAAACAAAAAAGCTAACTAAAAATTAAATTGAGATCAAATGGGAAAACGTCTCTAGTTAAAGAGATGTGATGCAATGAAATGCAATGACTACAATAAAAAAACCTCAAAATAGTAAAGTTCTAGTTATTGTTTCCCTTCTTTTCCTTCTTTGGATGATCAACATGCTTAGAAATTGATACGTTTATTGGGGACGGTTTTTAAGACTCTAGGGTTAAATTTTCCCACATGATATGTCATGCTTGCAATAAGTCGATTCATTTGCATAAATTACTTCATACTCTACCTATGTATGTATATAAGAAAATGTGACAAATGAAAGTCCTTATGAGGAATTCTATTGTTTCAACAAGATTCACATATTTAGCGTATTTAGACTTGCAATTAAAGATGTTTGGGGTGAAAAAAAAAACAACAAAAAATGCATATGAAATGAACCTAAAAACAAAAATGCATGCAAAACTTATGTTACATGTAATGCTAAAATGGAAATCTAAAAGGAATAAATTAAAATCCGTTTTTGGAGTTTTCCATGTAAAGTGGTTTAAATGTAAACTAAAAATGCAAACTATATATACAATCTAAAATGCATGAAAACAAAAATAATAATAAAGGAAATAGAAAGATAATATATATATATATATATATATATATATATATATATATATATATATATATATATATATATATATATATATAGAAACTTGAGCATAAAAAAATATCGATCCAAGATAATTAGTCCCCGACAATAGCGGCAAAAACTTGGTGGCAATCGAGACAACCAAATAAAAAAACCTAAAAAGTACGACATACAAAAACGAATTGTAGTAGTGGTAATAGGGACCGAATCCACAGTGATTGGTTCGAATCAAATATATGCATTCAGTTTCTGTAAAATAAAAATATAAAATGATATTGGGTTTCCTCAAAATATTAAATGCAACAAAAATTAACTTACAATAATTCTAAAATGCAAAAAATATAAGGTTTATACAATGAAACGTTCCAATATCAGGTTAAATCAAAATTTCAACTTGCTAACTAATCATCATAATTTTGTGTTGTAATTGGTTTGATGGATCCTAATTTGGCTATAGTAATATAAGAAACTTGAGATTATCTAGATTTTTCTTAGTTAATACAATGGATAGAGAAGCCCATAATAGATTTTCTTAGTTGAAGTCACACCTTTCATGAAGCATGTAATTATTGAAAATTAACTAGCAATAAGATATAAAAGACACCAAAACCAAGAGGAGTCAAAAGTTTTCACTATCATGTTCGATAAAATACTTTCATGACTCTGTGAAGTGAAAACAAACACAAGAACCATTTGTTGTATGTTAACTTGAAAATCTCTTACGTAATCAAGAAATTAACCAACTAATTAAACATTCAATATCTAAACTCATGGTTAAAGATATATGGACAAAAATAGATATTTTACTAGAAAATACTTATGTAGAATACGATCAAATCACACACAATATTAATCCTAATCAATTAATTGTTATATAGATTCACCTAACATTCGAAATAAAAATTAACTAAGGATAATAATAATAATAACAATAAAATGAGTGAAAATTATACCAATACCGACTGCAAAATAAACTCCATCCACAATCAAAGTATTAATACACAAATTAACCTAACCTACTCAAACCCAAGGGATTGACTATGGTGAGACCTTTTTACCAGTTGCTAAGATTAATTTAATTAGGGTAATCCTTGCCATAGCTACTCATTATGACTATGAAGTATGGAAAATGGTTGTTAAACTACTTTCCTTAATGAGAAGCAGACTTAGAATGTTTATATTGATCAACCAGATGGTTTTGTGCATGTAAAATTCTTTTATAATGTGTTCGAGATTGAGAAGTCTATTTATGGACTGAAACAAGAATCTCGTTGCTATATCTTTGCCTCCATGAAAAGATCAAAGAGTTTGGATTTTCTAGAAGTGAGGATGAATCTTATATGCATGTCAAAGCAAGTGGGAGTATAGTAGCTTTTCTAGTCTTGTATGTGTGTGACATACTCCTAATAAGAAACAATGTTCCAAGCTTGCAAGAAGTTAAGTCTTGGCTTGGGAAAATTTTCGCTACGCAGGGTCTAGGAGAGACTACATATATTCTTGGAATAAGAATCTACAAGAACATGTGGAAACATTAACTAAGACTTAGGCAGAGTATAACACATGGATAAAATATTGAAACGTTCCAATATGGAGATCTCCAAGAGAGGGGAAATACCCATACATCATATTTTTATGTTGAGCAAGGCTTAATGTCCTAGTAGTGATAAGGAAATAGATACTATGAGTCGAGCGGCTATAGGATCGATCATGTATGTTAGGAAATGTACCCGACTTGATGTAGCTTACGCTTTGAGCATTGTCAGCAGATATCAAGGAAATCTTGGATTAGCTCATTGGACTACAGTAAAAACATGCTTAATTATTTGAGAAAAACAAAATATATGATCTTAGTTTTTGGTGGCAAAGATAAACTTAAGGTAAGTAGCTATAGTGATGCTAGTTTTCAAACAAATTGAGATAATAGTTTTTCTCAATATGGCTGGGTTTTTCTATTAAATTGTAGAATGCTAACTTGAAAGAGTACCAAGATGCAAACAGTGGTTGATTCTATGTAACATCCCAAAAGGGATAACATTTCATTTTTAAATCAAGTAAAGTCATTGTTTTGGAACCAAAATCCCAAAATCAATCCAATAGTTTAAAAGAAATTATTCTTAAACACATAAATCATGTATAAGAGTGTCCCAAATCAATATCATCAAAACAAAGAGGATGTGCATGATCACATCTTCACTTTGCCACAATTATCTGAAGTACCTAAAACATAAAATTGAAACTGTAAGCCAAAGCTTAGTGAGTTTCCCCAAACTACCACAACAAAATAGAAAACATATATAATCATGCATACTCGGTCCACTCATTCATCTTATTGGAATAACCTCGAGTCCACAACCATTGGGCTGAATTACCCCAGTCCCATCAGTCATCAGATTGGAATGCCAACATGTAACGAGCCCATTCAATCATCAGACTAGAATACCCTCGGGTCCATAGCCATCAGTATGGATTACCTCTGGTCTGTTGACTCATGCACATAACAATAAAGCCTCAACCCAAAACATTCTATGTCGACATAAAAAATGGATGAACACATAATCAATCAGCATGCAAATCATGCAGACCTACATATTATTAAAGGATAGTAACATCGAATATACCATGATAGATGAATGTTCATCCAATTCTCTCAAACCAGCACTTTAATACTAACTTGTAACATCCCAAACATCTTGGTAAAAATCTTTCATTTTTAAATCAACTGATATCATTTTTTTCAAACCTAAATCCGAAAATAAATCCAATAATTTACAAAACATTGTTCTTAAACACATAAATCATATATCAGAGTGTTCCATATCAATATCATCAAAACTAAGAGGATGTACATGATCATGCTTTCACCTTGCGATGATCATTTGACTTACATGAAACATAAAATTGAAACTGTAAGCCAAAGCTTAGTAAGTTCCCCCCAAAGTAACATTACCCAACATAAAACAAATACAATCATGCATACTAGGTCCACTCAATCATCAGACTAGAATATCCTTAGGTTAATAGCCATCGGGCTAGATTACCCAGCCCAATCAGTAATCGGACTAGAATGCCACTATGTAATGGGCCCATTCAGTCATCGAACTGGATAAGCCTTGGGTCCACAGCCATCAAGCTGGATTAGCCTTGGTGTGTTGGCTCACGTACATAGCACTGAATCCCCAACTAAAAAAATATTATGTTGATATAAACAACGGATAAACACATAATCAATCAATAGAAAAATCTGGAAGATCTATAGATTACTACTGTATAGCAACATCCAATATACCAAGATACATATCTAACATATCAATACATCATAACAACATCCTATATACTAGGATACATAATCTACTAGTCCGGAATTAGTTCCTTCGACCCACAAGTACAATGAGGAAAACTCACCTATCTGTCCAAAAAGATCGCTGAACAGGACACCACTCCGACTATCAATTATATTGGTCACCTATTCATTGGAACATGACCAACTTAACTTATAATCAAAATATCCAAAATACCCCTAGGTCAAACTTGATCAAAACAGGTTAAAGTTAAAAAGTTTAAAAGTTTACTGAGACAACACAGCTGAGTATGCCCAGTATACACAACTTGTACGCTTAGCGTACACCAGCAATGACCTGAATTGGATTGTTGACCTTGTAAGCCTAACGTACGATATCATACTAACAACATACGCATCCCCTTCCTTTCCTTTCTATTAAGAGACTAATTCCTTAAGATATTTCGTTGAAAATCTGGATCTAGTCCTCAAATGATGTCCTTAACCATAAAGTTTCCAAATTTATGGTCATGCATGGCCATTAAGTGCTCAATACCAAAAACCCTAACTTCTTAACTCATTAAGACATCCTAGCTCATGTATGGAAGGAAACTTATGACCAAGATTACATTTTTATGCTTCCAAACACTCCAAAATGTCTGAAATTAAGGATAACTTATATGAATTAGAGTAATCCATACTTATAATACTAAGCTTATGGGACCAAACTGAACACAAAACCAAAAGTAAACAAGATCTAAGAAGAAATTCATCAAGATCAGAGATTTTTACCTCCAAATGGTGTCAAATGATGATGTCATAATGGATCCAAAGTGCTCCACTCTTCTAAGATGGCCTTCTCTTCTTTCTTCCTCCTTTAAGTTCACCAAAACACACACTAATGACTCAAAATGCTCTCAAATGGTTTAGGGTTTGCAACGGGGGTCGCAATTGGGTTAGAGGCCGATGAAAGAAAGAAGTCTTGAGAGTTAAGGATGTTTAAGTAGGATCCAAACCCTAAAAATTAGTGTTTAGGACTCATCCACATACGCCCAACATACTTACGAGATCCCCCAAAATTAAAAAAAAAATGTGCCACTATGGACCAATTTGCAACAATTCTCATACCAAGGGGGTAAAAGGTAAATAGCTTAAAATTGAGATATTACATTCTACTTGTGAGTTAGAATAAATCACCGCAAGAGAAGCAGGAAAAGGGGCAATGTGTTTAAAGAATTATATTGGAGATCTTAGAGTTGTTCCATCAGTCCAAGAAACAATGGAGATTTTTTGAAACACCAAAGTTGTGGTGGCTTTGAACAAAGAACCTAACGATTATGGTAGATCCAGGAATATGAAAAGGAAATAACATTACATTAGACATAAAGTAAAAGAAAGTGCACTCATGGTGAATCATGTGTCATCAGAAGAGAATCATGTTGATCTTCTCACAAAGGGAATAAGGAAAGTCAAGCACTTCAAGCATATTAGGAGCATGGGACTTAGAGATAATATCAGATTCTAGAATTTAGTAGTTAGTTAATATTCTGAAGAAATGTTGCAATAATAAATTGCAATTGGATGTTGCTTGATTAAATGGAGATTATATTTATGCTAAAAGTATGTGATACCATTTTTCAATTAATTTATTCTTGTTTTTCACTTTGCATGTTTTACTTCTAAAATATTAATTTATTTGAAATGCCATAGTGAGCCATACGTTAACAGTAAGTATTGAATTAAGACTATCATGAATTGTTTGTAGATTGTCAAAATTCAGGAGTACTTGAAAAATGGGGATTTTGAGTATTGGTTTAATCTAGCGCATTTCGTAACTGGGTGTTATAAAGTGTAATTCAATGCATGATTTGTTGAGTAAAATGGATGATTATATATTCAAAGTTTATTCTTTCCTTTTTCCTTAATAAGAAAAATTGTATCGTTTTGGCCCCTTGGTGTTCTGATGTTGACATTATAGTGCTTGGCCCAACTAGGACTAGATTGATGTGTTTAATTAGTAGTCTAATGACGTTATCACAAATTGGGAAATTGGGAAATAGAATCTTGGGAAATGAGATTAATTCTAATCAATATCTCGTGTTCATACGATACCAGGAAGAATAATGGGATAGTTGATTACTTATATCAAGACCAATTCCTAGTCATAGTTTACTAGAGTCTTTCGAAAACACTCTTTACTGGTTATTCAAAGTCATACTTGCAATTGTGGTTAGTGACTTATCCAAGTGGGAGACTATCAGATTAAGGTATCTAAGGTGCTAACTAAATTAGTATAATGTTGAAGAATAAAAGTCATGTCCTTTTTGATTAGGCTCATAACCAAGAAATGGATTGTATTGATTATAAGAGAGACATATGATTTGTTAATATATTATATGATTAGTATATAAATTAGAACTACTAATTTTTAATTAAGAATTAATTATGGGTTAATTAGAATTAATAAAGGTACAACGACTGAGTTGTAGTTGTTCGATAGTTGAACAATAGAGAGCTTCTAGAAACTCCCTTCCATGGTCGGTTTTACAAGGCTATTGGTAGGGTTCTAGAAGCGTCTAAAAGATAATTAGGAAACTAGATAATTAGCTCCCGTTTGGTAGACATCTTTCTAGGTCCAAACAGATCTTTCTGGCTGAATGGACCGGAAAGACTATATGATATGCACAAAAAATAAGTCTTTCCCGGTAAGATATGTCTTTCCCAGAAAGCGTCAAAACCATATTTTTCTGGTTGTATAGGCTGGAAAGACAATAGTGCCCCAAACTCTGTCTCTTTCTTTCTTGGATTATTAATTTCTTTTAAATATTTTTTAAGTTCTTTTTTATTGGATTATTACTTTTTGTCACAACTGGAAATTTTGTGTCATGTAATCTATACATTCAACCTAATGTGAATCAAAAACTTCAATCAAATACAATATGCAAGCACTACAAGTAGTCATCAAACAATTGGAGACCCTAGAAGTTCTTGTTAAGTCCATTTGGACTAGGACTTCCTATTTGGATCCAAATGGACCAATAAACTCCCAATTGGACTATCATGGGTTTAGGACCCTAATTGGGCTCTAATTGGACCCACATTCGTTTATTTCAATATTTTGGGCTAGGTAGAACCTAGAATGAAATAAATCACAAGTTTTGATCCATAATTTAACCTAACCTAGCTTAATAAAGCATAAAAATCACAATTTTATTTTATAAGGCCAATAAATACCCTAAACTACCTCTAATGTTGGGCTTAGGGGCAAAAAGCCCAATTTTTCCTTCTTCCCTTCACATTCTCGGCCCAAGGCCCAAATCCAAGAGAGAGTTGACTTGTTGTGCCACCTCATTATTGTCCATTGGACATCCATGCATCTTTCTCATTCTTCCATGCATATCACTTCAAGATCACATCTCTTCTTCTCTTCTCTCTCATTCTCGGCCGAACACCCACTCACACACACCAAAACTCTCTCAAAATTCTCTCTAGATCACTCAAGAACTCTCCTTCCTCCCCTCTCCAAAAATCTCGAAAATTAGGGACTTTCCAAGAGGATTTTGCAAGTAAATCATCATCTAAGGTAAGATTATGCATAGATCTATGGTTTAAATTCTTTTGTTATCAAAATCCTTTCCTAATCTATGCAAAAATCGTGATCTTGCATCCTAGAACCATCTCAAAACTCGAGATCTTCATCAAAGGGAGCTAAGGCCAAAAACACTTCATTTTTCCTTCCATTTTTCTTCCAAAAACCGAATCAACACCCAAGGTGAGCTTCATACCCCTATTTTCTGTTTTTATGAGTTTTGTGGGGGGGGGGGGGGGGGGGGGAATACAAGTGAAAGTGTAGATCTATATGTGTTTGTATGCCTTGTATGATTTCCATGCTTATATGTATGCTTTTATGTGTTTTTATGTTGGATCTAGCCTCAAAACTCATCAAAACCGAGATATAACTTGTGCTACATGATTTTTACTTCAAATCTATTTCTAAACACAAAGTGCTTCAAGAAAAATGGCTAAGTAGTTTAGTAATAATTTCTTTGGGTTAAAAACACAAATTTTGGGCCTAAAATGTGAAAAATGCAAAAATAAGGGCCCAAATCGTCATTTCACAGATTCTGATGGATGAAGTGTGCCAAAACAGTTTTCATAAGTAAATTTCTGGAAATATACTCATTTAGGGGACTAAAATCATAAATTTTAAGCTTAATGGGCTAAAAATGTAACTTTCGGCCCAATAAGGCCCATTATGCGAATTTTTCTGTTTTGGAGGGCCAAAACTGTAACTTTCTGTAAAACAGTGGACTATAAGTGTTCCAACCCCTTTTCAAAGGTTAAAAATGCTTCTTAAATTTAAAAAGGACCAAAGTTGCAAAAATTTTCCAAATTGGGCCAAAATTGTAAAAATTGCGAAAAGAAGGGGTTAAAACCGCGAAAACTGCATTTTAAGAACTTAAACTGCTTTTATGAAAAACATGTTGAAAAATATTAATTTCAATAATTTTTGGTGTTAAAATGTCAAGAAAAATAGTTTAAGGACTAAACCGGGAAGTATTTAATATGAAGGGTTAAAAATGTAAATTTTACAAATGATGAGGGGCTGAAAACAGGAATATTTCAAGGCTAGTTCAATATACACAATTTGATCGAACGATGGCACCACGACTATCAACGAAATACAATACATTACAATACCAAAAGTCGTTGTTAAACGAATTGGCTCGGTCTCGAGCCAATAAAAATCTACAACTACTAACACTACGATTCATACAAGTAACGTTTGGTTATACATACACATGCGAGTGTGCACAGACGTCTATGCACCATCTTTGGGCCCCACAAGTGTAAAATCTTGTTCGTTGAGCCTAGCTAGCCCAATGACCTGATCTTAAGGCCCGAAGACATTTTTTTTACGGAGTGTTGGGTTTTACCGATCCGACACAACGTAAATGGACTTTCAATGGCTTGTATACCACCGGTCCCCAAGGGTCCTTTGGTCTTGCTAGTAAGGTCTACATTTCATGCGAGGCGGGTCTGGGACCCCTCGTACATTTTATCCCCAACCGGCTAATGGAGTTACTGGGGTCTTCGTGACCTCTTTCTCTTCGGATGTGGGACTTCACCTAGTCAGGGCGATTGGATAACGCGATTAGTACTGACGACGCCTTCGGAGTCGTTAGTATAACTATAAACTGGGCGTTTGTGTAACGCGGGTTTGTAGTAAATAATCCTGCTCGAAAACCTTCCAACGTCGCCCGGGACTGACACTATACGCTATGCAATGGTTTCAATGTAACATCACGTAATTCAAGGAACTAGGAGAACATCGGGTTTTCCTAGGGTTTTCAATACACACAAATTCGAAAAGCATACAACTTCAATGAACATTTTTTTTTAAGTATAGAAACAAGCAAAGCATACCTATGGATCTTCACAAACCTTTTTTTTAAAAGCTTTCCTTTTCAGAAAATATCGGATTTTCTGGTGGTTTTTCAACCAATACAAACATTCGATTTTAAACACTACTTATGAACTCACCAACATTTCATATGTTGACGTTTTTTCAAAATACTTGTATTCTCAGGGAACCAGTGAATCGAGGGAAATCACATTCAGTGACGGTTGCGGTTTATTTTTGTATGAATTAAACAACTTAATTTTTGGGAATGTAATGTTTAAACAATGTTTGATATGTAAACACTACTGGTTGTACTATGTTGATGAATGGTAACGAATGTTGTTATGTTTCATATATATTCAATGTTATGGTATACAATTGAGTCACGGCAAGCCCCCGGACGTTTCCGCCGTCTGGTTCGGGGGTGTGACAGGTTGGTATCAGAGCTTTGTTTATAGTGAACTAGCATGTCGAGCCATACATTGATATGCAACTATAAACCAAAAAGAGGGACTAACATAACTCTGAACAACACAAGTAAATAAAACACACTTGCTTGCATTAGGGATAAGAACCTAACGTCGAATCAAACACAATAATACTGGTATCTCGGTTAATTCGGGACTGTTCTTAGTGATACCAAGGAGTGAATGTAGCCTGATCAACTACATTCTCTCCAAGGTAAAATTAACACACGTCTTGATGAGATCGGAATAGCCAGGGAACCTAAAACTATACCCTTTATCACCCAAAAAGAGAATGTTTGCTTAGTCTGTACAATAGTCATAGCATCCTAGGATAATGTTAGCATATGTACGTACTCGCGCAGACAGCATGGCTGGTTTTCATCACCCTGGAGACCCCTACTTCCCTAATCAGGGAAACAACGGGTGGCTAGAGGAGGAGGAGGAGCCTGAGGAGGAGCAGCAGGGTATCCAGTATTATCAGGCCTTAGTAGCTCACGGGATGCTTGTGGATGAGCCAGGAGAGAATCCAGGTGAAGCACACGATGTCGGACCCGATGAATATGTAGACACTGACTACGAGTTTGGAGGAATCGACAGTGACGACGAGGAAGGTCAGGCTGGGGACCAGGACCCCATCCCGCCATATGAGGACGTAGCACAACACGATCACCCCGCTCCACCAGTGAACCCCCCAAGAGAGAACCGTTCCCTCGAAGCTGAGGTCGTCGCACTGCGACAACAGCTGTATGCTATGGAAGCTCGGGCGGTGCGAACGGAGCAGGAGAGGGATGAGGTTATTGGAGACATGGTAGAGATGGCGCAGTTACTGGCGCAACATTTCGGCATGTGACTTCGGCACCACCTCCGGACACAGCCCATCGCGGTTAGGGGTAGACTTATCATAGTAGATCATTAGGGACTATGTTATGTACTCCGGCTCTATGTTTAAGTGACTACACTACTCATGGAGCCGTTATGCTGTCGGATTAGCGTTACTTATGTATGCTCCTACGAGCAAATTTTCTTGTACTAAATGCGGATAATATTAATAAACTTTCGTGTGTTTTGCTATGATATTCTCAGTTGTTATGTGTTGAGACGTTATGATTGTATGCTTGATGATAGTAACGTTTAGGTTCGTACCATACACCTAGTTAGTAGAATCACCACCTCACAGAAACCACGTACACTCAACATCTTTCCGTTTCATGACAGAAAGATGCCTCGCCCAGCTACTCGCGGAAATCCCGAACCAACCCCACCGGAAGTTGACTCCACTGCTTTCCAGGCAGCCGTGTCTGCTGCAGTCACAGCAGCGATGGCACAACTTCACCGAGGAAACAACGGAGGAGGTAACGGGCAAGGATCTGGAAGTTCGAACAACGGGACGAACCAAGGACTCACTCAAACGTGCACCTACAAGGACTTTGCGAACGCTAAACCCCGAACTTTCAACGGTACCGGAGGAGTGATCGCCCTGAAGCGATGGATCGAGAAGGTAGAGTCAGTATTCGAGATATGCGAGTGCCCCGAGCAGATGAAAGTGAAGTTCGCGGCCTGCACTTTTGTGGACCAAGCACTCACATGGTGGAATGGTCATGTGGAAGCCATGACACTCCCGGTCGCCAACTCTATTCCCTGGGCAGAAATGAAAGAGATGTTGACGGCTGAGTACTGCCCTCGAGGCGAAATACAGAAGATGGAGCAGGAACTATGGAATCTCACGGTGCAGAATGGGAACATCGATGCTTACATATCGAGATTCAGCGAACTATCTCTGTTGTGCCCGGGTATGATCACATCAGAGGGAAAGAAGATTGAACGATTCATTTGGGGACTGACATCCCCCATTCAAGGGAATGTGATAGCTGCGAACCCTGAAACTTTTGACAGTGCGAAGAGATTGGCAAAGAGGCTATACGATCATGACCACAAAAAGGGCGAGAAACCGGTAGAGACTGAGAAGAAGAAGGAGAGTGATAGTAAGAAAGGATGGAACAACAAGAGGAAGGGGCGTCAGGGTCCCGAGACCTCTAAAAAGCAGCAAACGGTGGCAGTTCACGCTGTCACTGCGCCGGTACCAGTCACATCACATGCTCCAACCTCAGTTGCTTCAAATACCTCAAAACCCTATTCCGGTACTCATCCCAAATGCAAAAAGTGCGGTTTCCATCACCAAGGAGAATGTAGGGAGTTCCATTGCACCAGTTGCAACCGAAGGGGACACACTGCAAAGTTCTGCAGGACTTATCCTTCTCAGAACCAGAATCAGGGAAACAACCAGAACAACAACAACTCTCGCAATAACAACAACACCAATGCCGGTGGCAACAATGCAGGGCTTAGCCACACCTGTTTCGGGTGTGGAAGGACGGGACATTTCCGTCGAGACTGCCCTAACAACAACAACAACTCAGGAAGCAGAGGAGCAGGAAGAATGCTGACTATGGGTCAGAGTGATGCAGTTCAGGACCCCGCAGTTGTGACCGGTACGTTCCTCCTAAACCACGCTTATGCATGCATCTTATTTGATACCGGAGCGGAGCGGAGTTTCGTAAGCAAGAAGTTTAAACACTTATTAAAACAACAACCCCAAAAGCTAAATGAAACCTATACGGTGGAAATGGCCAATGGGAAGACCGAATCCACTAGGGAAATTTACACTGGATGTACCCTAACCCTTAACCAACACATCTTACGAATAGATCTGATGCCAGTGTCAATTAGGAGTTTCGATGTGATTATCGGCATGGATTGGTTAAGCCCCCACCATGCTGAGGTTTTGTGCCACGAGAAGGCCGTTCGCCTTCGTCTCCCGAATCACGAAACCCTAGTAATTTACGGAGACAAGCCTAGCACGAATCTTCGTCTTATCTCGTGCATCAAAGCACAAAAACATCTGCGAAAGAACAACTTAGCGTTCTTGGCCCACATAGTGGACAAGACCAAAGAAGAAATTAACATCCAAGACATTCCGGTAGCGTGTGAATTCCCGGACGTGTTTCCTGAAGATCTTCCAGGAGTACCCCCAGAGAGACAGGTTGAGTTCCGAATCGACCTCGTCCCAGGAGCAACTCCTCTCGCTAAATCACCATATCGATTGGCACCTGCTGAAATGCAGGAATTGTCCAGTCAACTCAGTGAGCTTCTGGACAAGGGATTTATCCGACCTAGCTACTCGCCATGGGGAGCTCCAGTGCTCTTTGTCAAAAAGAAGGACGGATCTTTCAGAATGTGCATCGATTACAGAGAGTTGAATAAACTCACTGTTAAAAACCGCTACCCACTCCCTCGAATCGATGATCTATTCGACCAGCTCCAAGGAGCTAGCTATTTTTCTAAAATTGATCTACGGTCCGGATACCATCAACTCAAGGTCCGAGAAGAAGATATTCCTAAAACCGCTTTCCGAACCCGCTATGGACACTATGAATTCGTCGTAATGCCCTTCGGTCTAACAAATGCACCCGCCGCATTTATGGACCTAATGAACCGAATCTGTCGACCGTTCTTGGACAACTTCGTCATTGTGTTTATCGATGACATCCTCGTCTATTCTCGAAGCAAAGAGGAACATGGCCAACATCTCCGACGAGTCCTAGAGACGCTGCGATCGGAAAGGCTTTACGCCAAACTCTCTAAGTGTGAGTTTTGGCTACGGAGCGTGAATTTTCTCGGTCACGTAGTTAGCCAAGATGGAATTCATGTGGATCCCTCTAAGGTCAAAGCTGTGGAAGGATGGGCAACTCCGACTACGCCCACAAAAATTCGTCAGTTCTTAGGCCTAGCAGGCTACTATAGGAGATTCATCCAAAACTTCTCTAAAATCGCCAAGCCACTTACCTTGCTTACGCAAAAGAGTGTGCCATTCAAGTGGACAGACCGACAAGAGATTGCGTTTCGAGCCTTGAAGCAAGCTCTTTGTAGCGCTCCTGTACTATCTCTACCCGAAGGAACGGAAGATTTTGTAGTTTACTGTGACGCGTCAAATCAAGGCTTAGGTTGCGTTCTCATGCAACGTGGAAAAGTGATAGCATATGCGTCCCGCCAACTAAAGACGCACGAAGTAAATTACACAACCCACGACCTAGAACTGGGAGCTGTGGTCTTCGCCCTAAAAATTTGGAGGCACTACCTGTACGGTACGAAGTGCACCATCTTCACAGACCACAAGAGCCTCCAGCACATCTTGAATCAGAAGGAGCTGAACATGAGACAACGAAGATGGGTGGAGTTGTTAAACGACTACGAATGCGAGATCAAGTACCATCCCGGCAAGGCCAATGTGGTAGCTGACGCATTAAGTCGAAAGGAGCACACCAATCGCCGTACGAAAACGCACTCGATAACCATTCAGTCTCATCTGACCACTCAAATTGCATCAGTCCAGGCAGAGGCTATGAAAGCGGAAAATAGAACTAGCGAGGCATTACGCGGAATGGAGAAGAACCTGGAAGTCAAAGAGAATGGGGTATACTACTTCATGAACCGTATTTGGGTTCCAAAGATCGGAGGATTCAGGGAGATCGTTATGAAGGAAGCCCACAAGACACGATACTCCATTCATCCTGGTTCGGACAAGATGTATTTGGACATTAAGCAGCACTATTGGTGGCCTAACATGAAGGCGGAAATCGCAACTTATGTTAGTAAGTGCCTCACGTGTGCCAAGGTAAAAGTGGAACACCAGAAACCTTCCGGATTGTTACAGCAACCGGCAATCCCTGAGTGGAAATGGGAGGGGATTTCTATGGACTTCGTGACCAAGCTGCCCAAGACGTCGGACGGATTGGACACCATATGGGTAATAATCGACCGACTGACGAAATCTGCCCATTTCCTGCCCATCAAAGAGTCCTACAAGATGGAGAGGCTGACGCGTTTATACCTACGAGAGATTGTAAGACTTCATGGAGTGCCAAAATCTATCATCTCGGATAGGGACAGTAGGTTCACGTCACGCTTTTGGCAGTCGCTCCACAAGGCAATGGGAACTCATCTTGATATGAGCACAGCGTATCACCCACAAACGGACGGACAAAGCGAACGAACCATTCAGACGCTTGAAGACATGCTTCGTGCATGTGTGATAGACTTCGGAAAGTCTTGGGATACCCACCTACCGTTGATCGAGTTTTCATATAACAATAGTTATCATTCGAGCATTAAGGTGGCCCCTTTCGAAGCACTGTACGGGCGTAAATGTAGATCACCGTTATGTTGGGCTGAAGTAGGTGACACCCAGCTAGCAGGAACACATACGTCGAACAGGGCATTAACGGGACCGGAAATCATTCGCGAGACCACAGAAAAGATTGTCCAGATCAAAGCTCGATTACAGGCATCGCGTGACCGGCAAAAGAGCTACGCTGATAAACGGCGAAAGCCCTTAGAGTTCCAGGTCGGTGATCGAGTAATGTTGAAGGTCTCACCCTGGAAAGGGGTTATACGTTTCAGAAAACGGGGAAAGCTGAACCCGCGATACGTTGGACCTTTCGAAATCGTCGCCCGAATAGGTCCAGTAGCATACAGACTACAACTACCCGCAGAGCTAAACGGTGTACACCCCGTGTTTCATGTTTCTAATCTGAAAAAGTGCCTATCAGATGAAACCCTTGTCATTCCTCTTGACGAAATCGAAATCAATGAGAATCTCCTGTTCGTCGAAGAGCCAATCGAAATCATGGACAGGGAGGTGAAGCGTACTAAGCAGAGTCGCATCCCGATCGTGAAGGTACGGTGGAACGCAAAGCGTGGGCCAGAATTCACGTGGGAACGCGAAGATCAAATGAAGCAGAAGTACCCTCACCTATTCTAGCATTCTCAAATCTAGCTTTCAAACAGAATTTCGGGACGAAATTCCCTCTAACGGGGGGATGATGTCACAACTGGAAATTTTGTGTCATGTAATCTATACATTCAACCTAATGTGAATCAAAAACTTCAATCAAATACAATATGCAAGCACTACAAGTAGTCATCAAACAATTGGAGACCCTAGAAGTTCTTGTTAAGTCCATTTGGACTAGGACTTCCTATTTGGATCCAAATGGACCAATAAACTCCCAATTGGACTATCATGGGTTTAGGACCCTAATTGGGCTCTAATTGGACCCACATTCGTTTATTTCAATATTTTGGGCTAGGTAGAACCTAGAATGAAATAAATCACAAGTTTTGATCCATAATTTAACCTAACCTAGCTTAATAAAGCATAAAAATCACAATTTTATTTTATAAGGCCAATAAATACCCTAAACTACCTCTAATGTTGGGCTTAGGGGCAAAAAGCCCAATTTTTCCTTCTTCCCTTCACATTCTCGGCCCAAGGCCCAAATCCAAGAGAGAGTTGACTTGTTGTGCCACCTCATTATTGTCCATTGGACATCCATGCATCTTTCTCATTCTTCCATGCATATCACTTCAAGATCACATCTCTTCTTCTCTTCTCTCTCATTCTCGGCCGAACACCCACTCACACACACCAAAACTCTCTCAAAATTCTCTCTAGATCACTCAAGAACTCTCCTTCCTCCCCTCTCCAAAAATCTCGAAAATTAGGGACTTTCCAAGAGGATTTTGCAAGTAAATCATCATCTAAGGTAAGATTATGCATAGATCTATGGTTTAAATTCTTTTGTTATCAAAATCCTTTCCTAATCTATGCAAAAATCGTGATCTTGCATCCTAGAACCATCTCAAAACTCGAGATCTTCATCAAAGGGAGCTAAGGCCAAAAACACTTCATTTTTCCTTCCATTTTTCTTCCAAAAACCGAATCAACACCCAAGGTGAGCTTCATACCCCTATTTTCTGTTTTTATGAGTTTTGTGGGGGGGGGGGGGGAATACAAGTGAAAGTGTAGATCTATATGTGTTTGTATGCCTTGTATGATTTCCATGCTTATATGTATGCTTTTATGTGTTTTTATGTTGGATCTAGCCTCAAAACTCATCAAAACCGAGATATAACTTGTGCTACATGATTTTTACTTCAAATCTATTTCTAAACACAAAGTGCTTCAAGAAAAATGGCTAAGTAGTTTAGTAATAATTTCTTTGGGTTAAAAACACAAATTTTGGGCCTAAAATGTGAAAAATGCAAAAATAAGGGCCCAAATCGTCATTTCACAGATTCTGATGGATGAAGTGTGCCAAAACAGTTTTCATAAGTAAATTTCTGGAAATATACTCATTTAGGGGACTAAAATCATAAATTTTAAGCTTAATGGGCTAAAAATGTAACTTTCGGCCCAATAAGGCCCATTATGCGAATTTTTCTGTTTTGGAGGGCCAAAACTGTAACTTTCTGTAAAACAGTGGACTATAAGTGTTCCAACCCCTTTTCAAAGGTTAAAAATGCTTCTTAAATTTAAAAAGGACCAAAGTTGCAAAAATTTTCCAAATTGGGCCAAAATTGTAAAAATTGCGAAAAGAAGGGGTTAAAACCGCGAAAACTGCATTTTAAGAACTTAAACTGCTTTTATGAAAAACATGTTGAAAAATATTAATTTCAATAATTTTTGGTGTTAAAATGTCAAGAAAAATAGTTTAAGGACTAAACCGGGAAGTATTTAATATGAAGGGTTAAAAATGTAAATTTTACAAATGATGAGGGGCTGAAAACAGGAATATTTCAAGGCTAGTTCAATATACACAATTTGATCGAACGATGGCACCACGACTATCAACGAAATACAATACATTACAATACCAAAAGTCGTTGTTAAACGAATTGGCTCGGTCTCGAGCCAATAAAAATCTACAACTACTAACACTACGATTCATACAAGTAACGTTTGGTTATACATACACATGCGAGTGTGCACAGACGTCTATGCACCATCTTTGGGCCCCACAAGTGTAAAATCTTGTTCGTTGAGCCTAGCTAGCCCAATGACCTGATCTTAAGGCCCGAAGACATTTTTTTTACGGAGTGTTGGGTTTTACCGATCCGACACAACGTAAATGGACTTTCAATGGCTTGTATACCACCAGTCCCCAAGGGTCCTTTGGTCTTGCTAGTAAGGTCTACATTTCATGCGAGGCGGGTCTGGGACCCCTCGTACATTTTATCCCCAACCGGCTAATGGAGTTACTGGGGTCTTCGTGACCTCTTTCTCTTCGGATGTGGGACTTCACCTAGTCAGGGCGATTGGATAACGCGATTAGTACTGACGACGCCTTCGGAGTCGTTAGTATAACTATAAACTGGGCGTTTGTGTAACGCGGGTTTGTAGTAAATAATCCTGCTCGAAAACCTTCCAACGTCGCCCGGGACTGACACTATACGCTATGCAATGGTTTCAATGTAACATCACGTAATTCAAGGAACTAGGAGAACATCGGGTTTTCCTAGGGTTTTCAATACACACAAATTCGAAAAGCATACAACTTCAATGAACATTTTTTTTTAAGTATAGAAACAAGCAAAGCATACCTATGGATCTTCACAAACCTTTTTTTTAAAAGCTTTCCTTTTCAGAAAATATCGGATTTTCTGGTGGTTTTTCAACCAATACAAACATTCGATTTTAAACACTACTTATGAACTCACCAACATTTCATATGTTGACGTTTTTTCAAAATACTTGTATTCTCAGGGAACCAGTGAATCGAGGGAAATCACATTCAGTGACGGTTGCGGTTTATTTTTGTATGAATTAAACAACTTAATTTTTGGGAATGTAATGTTTAAACAATGTTTGATATGTAAACACTACTGGTTGTACTATGTTGATGAATGGTAACGAATGTTGTTATGTTTCATATATATTCAATGTTATGGTATACAATTGAGTCACGGCAAGCCCCCGGACGTTTCCGCCGTCTGGTTCGGGGGTGTGACACTTTTTTATTGGTTTATTATATATTAATAAATATTATTTTTAATATATAATATTTATGTATTAATTAATATTATTTTAACGGATTATTAGTTTCTTTTAAATAATTCTTTTTTTATTTCAATTTTATGGATTACTTCTTTTTTATTGGATTATTATATATTAGTAAATATTATTTATAAATATATAATATTTATATATTAATAAATATTACTTTATTGAATTATCAATTTATTTCAGTTAATTTTTTTAATTCATTTTTATTGAATTATTTTTTTCGGACAACACCACCATCATCCTAATATATTTTAAAAATTATATCTATCTCACCACTATCGGACAAAACCGGGTCAAGAATCACACATTGAGATATAAAAAAGACTAATATTACTAGAAATAATAACAACATAACATCAACTTTAAAAAAAATAAACTAAAAACAACTTAATCGATATTCTATTTCAATTTTAAATAATTATTGTGTAATTTTTATTTTCTATGACAATTTGTATGTTTTTATAATTATTTAGCTACTTCATCCATCACAGTATAGAACCATATGATAATATTCTCATTTTTCATCATTCAGCACAGTTAATCAGATGTATAATCAAACAACATGGTTTCTTTCCATGTCAGAAAACTTTTCCATACAACACTTTCCCAGACAACACTTTCCCGGATAGAAACTATCAAAGAGACCTTACTAAGTTTCAAATATATTATTATATGTTCAAATTTAGGGTTTTTAGGGTTTCCAAGAAGCTATATTTAGGGCCTTAACTCGTGGATTTTTGTCCGACCTAATTAAAAAGAGAAAATCCAAAAATATTCCATTTCTCCCCTCTCCGCTCTTAATCTTATGGTTTCTTGTCTTGTGGGTGTGAAACATTAGAGGCTCACATATTTTTGGAGCTAGGTTTTATAATGAGACAACAAGGTTTTGATTAGCTTATTTGGAATCATAAAAAGGTATGTATCAATAACCATGAATTTTGATCCAATAAATGATGGTACCTCCTCCTTTATTGCTTAAATTTCTTCATTTCACACATGGTCTAAGATAAATTATTATATCGAAGAAACTAATAAATTAAATGAAAGGGATGTTCGGTGGGTTGGTCCATCACCGACCAACATATTCTTCTTCATGTTTACCGCTTTATAGACTATTGATGATAAATATATCACTAGGGGATATGTTCAGTGGTCTAGTCCACCAACGACAACGGAAAGCATTCCGAAAATGCATCAAAAATGATGATAGGTATGGGTGAGGTGATCCTTAGAGAAAAATGAATGTATTAAAAGTACAACACCATTGTGCATCCGATTTCTATGCATTGATGACCCCTTGTTTATGTTTCAATAATTTTAGTTTTAGTACTTTGTTTATTTACTTCTTTCAGTTTAGAAGTAGTGGTGGGTTATCATATGTTTAGTGCTCCACGTTCCTTCTAATGTTTATAAGGCGTGTGATGCTTTGTTTTAGTTATCAATCTAGCAATAATAAACATCATTACTGTGTTTTCTTCAAACATGTAAGTTCTTCTCTCTCCCGTATGTGTCTATGTGTGTGTATCTTTATCTTCATGGTACAAAAGAAGATCTTTATGTTAGTTGTTTAAGGTCACAAACATCTTAATAAAGTGGTATTAGAGCACTCGGTCATGGCAGAGGTGCAAGTGGTTTGTGACATGAAGAAACCTAACCAAAGCAACTATAATACCTAGTCTACATGCATAATGTCATATATACAAGGTCAGGATCTATAGGAAGTCATAAAAGTGGCAGAAACAAGTCAACCAGAGGCTAAAGATATCAATGCTTTACTATGCAAGTAGAAGATAAAGGTAAGGAAGGCAATGTTTGTGTTGAAGACAACCACGGAAGAAGAAATGCTACAAAATATAAGAGATACTACAACCTTAAAAGATGTTGGATTAAGGTGTCTAAGGTCCTGAATAAATTGGTATATTGTTGTTGAATACAAGTAAAGCCCTTTTAGGTTGCCCTTATAACCAAGACATTCCTTAGATTGATTTTAAGAGAAAGATAAGTGATTCATTAATATATTATATGACTAATATATCAATTAGAAATAGTTAGTTAATGTTTAATTAATTTGAGTTAATTTGCAATTAATTTTGGGTTAATTAGAATTAATTAAAAGTTAAACGACTATAGTTGTAATTGTTCAAAAGTTTAACAGAGGACAAATTCCAGAACCTTCATGTGTTGCATGGTACGGAGGCTCCTTTTGGAACCTTCCGGAAGCCTTCATGTAGATAATCAAGGAACTAGCTAATTACTTTATTTGAAATAATATTATTTTATGTTGAAATTAGGGTTTCGAGGTGTTTCCTAATCACTCATAAATGGGTCTTTAGACTTGGGAATTTTTTGCCATGCTATCACACATACCAAATCTGATAATTTGCCTCTTCTCCCTCTCTCCTAAAACTTCTAGGGTTCTTATGTTGTGGGTGTGAAACATTAGAGGCTTGCACACAATTGAAGCTAGTTTTCATGAGACTATTGGATTGATGATGTTGGATCAAAAGGGTTTGTCTACAATAACAAATAATAGGTAAATTATTCCTTTTGTGAATTTTGATTTCCATTATGGTCTACAAGTTTTGTTGTCTAATAGTATGTTGCTTCAATAGATTTATGACAGAGTAGGTTGCATGTACCCTTAAGAGTATAAGATGTTTATTATATTATTGCCAGTAAAAAAACATCTATGGTATCAAAGCTAGGTTGTCCAAAAATTGAAAATATGGATAAGTTGAACTTGAACAATTGAAGGATTGCATAATCATCATTTGGTTGCGTCGTGACGTCGTGGGCTCTTTTGCCATGTCGTGGCCAATGTCAGATCTGCATTTTTTCTTTTCCTGCCACAACGCGGAGTTTTATCTGCCACTTCATGGGGACCTCCTGTTCAGCGGAGTTTTATAGATAATTTAGATTTTGATTAAATAATTAGATTAATAAATATTGTTTTTTAGACAAAATCTGAATATTTAATTTGGTAATCTAATCTACTATTAACTTGAATCTTTGAATTACTCTCATGATTTAATTAAATTAAATTATCTGATTAATTAAATGAAATGGAATTATTTTGAAATCATTAATATAAATTTATAAAATTTATTTTATATATTTAAAATGCACCATTATACTTATATATATATATATATATATATATATGTATATATATATATATATATATATATATATATATATATATATATATATATATATATATATATTAATGTTTAATACTATATGTATAACATAAGTTAGTTGAATCGCCAGTTTGCCTCATTCACGAAGCCATGCTATAAAGAGGGTATAAGGAAACGACCTATAAAATGGCCATTGAATGGGTGTCTATTCTCAACCACCGTTCTCCTGTATGGCAGAGGGTCTCTACCATAACAGGTTTAATAGGATATAACTTCATTAAAAATATAATGCTATAAAGTAATCAAACTTTTTTTTAAATCCCACTTAGTTACTTTAAGAAAAATGTGAAAGTGTATGTCAATCCGTGAAAACACACATCAATCTTTATGAGTCATTAGTGGAGAGTGTGTAGTTAAGCACCACACTAATTAGGGACTGTAAAGTTGCAATGATGATGCAACTCAAAAAATTATCATTAATTAATGGAGTGTGTATGGTTTATCGACACGAATTTGAGATGATAAAAGATATTTAGGTTGCCAAACGAGTTTCCATGGTTATTCACATCATGTTTGTGAACCTCGGTAACCCAGTCACAAAATTGAAGAGCATAATCGATATTAAACATGTCATTGATAAGATTCAATGAATCTCAAATGATCTATCGATGCTAAACAGATTGAAATTGGTAAAATGCATTACCTACCTTTAATGAATTCGCAATTAGATTATAACATTAATTTTCTTAATTCTGAATTGCATTATTAGACCCACGCCTTGAATATTAATTTATATTAAATATCAAGGATCAAATAACTAAAATCATGTCTTTATTTTCTGAGAAATGTATTCAAGTGGTAAACTTCCTCCTCATCCTCTTCCATCAAACCACAACTTTACTCTACTATCGGTCCTTACTAAGGATAAGCTTATCAATCCAAACTACATGGACTGGATAAGGAATTTGAAGATGATACTTCGCTATGAGAACAATGAGTATGTTCACACTACTCCAATTCAAAAAATAAATAAAGAAACTGCCACTCTTGAGGAGATTGTTGATTATGATCAGGACGTAGATGATGCCAAGAAGGTGTCTTCCATTATGGTTGCGAATGTGGCACCTGAGCTCCAAAAAACTTTGGACGATTACTGGCCACATAAAATTAACACGGATTTGTCTCAAATGTTACACAAGAAGGCAAGAAAAGTGTGTTATGAAGTGGTCAAGTCCCTTATGGCTTGCAAACTGAAAAAAAGAGAATATATGTGCGCTCATGTGCAGAAAATGCAGAGGCATGTGGCAAGAATGGAAAACCTAAATGTGGACTTTGATTAGGACCTTGTTGTTGACATGGTCCTCAACTCTCTGCCTAGTAGTTATGATAAGTTCATATTGACCTATGATTTAAATAATATAGAGTCCACATTGATTGAGCTTTACAATCGGTTGCAAACAGCTAAAGCAGGAATGAAGAAGACTCATTCCAACAGTTCTGCAAGTGCCCTTGTCATGGTTGTCCAACAAAGCAAAGGAAAGAAGAGAAAGGCCCATTCCTGATCCAAAATGGAAAGGGAAGGTCCATCATGGAGAGTCTAGTGGATCAAAAGCAAAGCCCAACTTCAACACTCTTCTTATTGTTGATCCAAAAGAAGTTGTGTGATTTTATTGTGTCCAAAAGGATGATTGGAGAAAAGGCTACCCTAAGTACTTACAAGAAGTGAAAGATGCCAAGGCCAAAGAAGTTGGGTCCTCTTCTAGTACGTATTATATTCAAGTCAATAATACTTGTATTTCAAATTCTTGGGTTCTTGACATAGGATGTGGATTCCACATTTTCTCTAATATACAAGAACTAAAGTAAACTGAAGAGTTTAAGCATGGGAAGCAGAACATGATCATGGGGAACAAGTGAAAACTGGCTATTACTAGGATTCAGACTTGTAAGCTTATGTTTGATATTATTAGGGTTGATTTAGATAACTATTACTATTCGCTAGAAATGGCTCGAAACATTATTTCTTCTCATGCTTCATTTAGACAATGATACCATTATAGTTTTGATAATAATGATGGTACTATTTTAGTTTATTTTACTATTACATTTTTTAAATCTTATCCTTGTGATGATGTGTATGAAACTATTTTTTTGTGTGAATGAATTAGGCAACAACCTATATAATATTGGTTCTTCTAATATTCTAGACAAGTCATGCCTATGGCATTGTTATGTTGGGCACATCAACAAGAAATGCATCGCCCAACTCCAAAAGGATGGAGTGTTGGAATTGTTTGACTTAAAATCAAACGATGAATGTGAGTCTTGTTTGTTGGGCAAGATAATTAATCACCTTTTATTGGTACATATGAAAAAGATGAACATTTGTTAGCCCTAATCCATACGGATGTGTGTGGACCATTAAAATCTACCCCAAAGGATGTAAATTGCTACTACGTTAAATTTACTGATGATTATAGTAGCTATACTTATATTTACTTGACCAAACATAAATCAGAAGCTTTTGAAAGGTTCAAAGAGTTTAAGAAAAAAGTAGAGAACCAATTGAGGAAAAAAGATAAAGATTCTACAATCTGATAAAAGTGATGAGTTTCTTAGTATCGAGTTTAATGACTATCTGAAGGAATCGAGAATTGTTGCACAATTGACACATCCTAGGACGCCACAATTAAATGGTGTAGCTGAGAGGAATAATCGGACCTTACTTGATATGGTTCATTCCATGATGAGTCATGCTTCTCTTCAAATATCATTCTGGGGGTATGCCGTAAATATAACTTCCCACATCCTCAATCTTTTTCCAACTAAGAAAATTTCCCAGAAACCTCATGAAATGTGGATAAGGAAACTTCCCTCACTTATACATATATAGGTCTACGATTGTGAGGTTCTCGTTAGGCAAGAAACCTTAGAAAAACTTGAACCTAGAGTCGAGAAGTGTTTTTTCGTCGGTTATCCACAAAAATCCTTTTGGATACTTGTCTTATAGACCCAATGACAACGTGGTCTCAGTAGCTTGAAGAGGAGTCTTTTGTGTGTGTGTGTGCATGTGGGGAGAGAGAGAGAGGGAGAAAGAGAGAGAGAGAGAGAGAGAGAGAGAGAGAGAGAGAGACGGGGGGAGAAAGGCGAGGGATAGGGGTGGGGGGAGAGAGAGACCTCATTTCCAAGGACGGTAGTGGGAGCACTATTGATCTTGAAGAGTTTGAAGATTGATCCGATGAAGAAACTTTTGAAGATACTAGCTCTCAACATGGGAATCAAAACTATTGAGCCCATTCACAATTCATCAACTCTTCTTCAGTCCAGTAGGGTTAGCATGCCACCTTTGTTCTATGTTTTCCATATAACTACAGAAGTTGGTACATTTATTAGTGGTGAAACACTTGAAAATTTGGACGGGCTTGCTAACTACAAGTAAGCGATGGTAGGCTCTAAGTCTGCTAAGTGGAAAGAGGAAATGGATAGCGAGATCCAATCCATGTATGATAACCAAGTGTGGACCATGGTTAATCAAGAAGCTAGTCAAGAGATAATAGGCTGTAAGTGGATCTTGAAGAAGAAGACTTACAAAGTTAGGCTAGTTGAAAAAGGATTTACTCAAACCCAATGGATTGACTATAACAAGACCTTTTCAGTAGTTAGCAAGATTAAATCAATTAGGATAATGCTTACCATAGTTGCTCGCTATGACTGTGAGGTATGGCAAATATACGTCAAAACGGCTTTACTTAACAGGAAACTGGCTGAGGATCTTACATGGCTAAACCAGAGGGTTTTGTACATACAAAATTCCCTAATATGGTATGCAAACTTGAGAAGTCCATCTATGGACCGACACAAGCATCTCATAGTTGGAATCTTTGCTTCAATGAAAATGTCAAAGAGTTTGTTTTTTCTAGAAGTGAAGATGAATCTTCGCTACAAACAAAATTACCTTTAGTAGCACAAGTTTTTTCGTGGCACATGTTTGTTGTCACACTATATTATTGCTTTTAGTGGCACATATTTTGATGTACCACTAATATTAGTAAAGAGTAAAATTTTGTTTCAAATTTATTGAAAGTTCTAAATTTTCATGTTGTTTCTTGTATTTCCTACCGTCCTAAAAATTTAGATGGAATTCCCTCCCTCATTCTAAATCACGTCTAAATCAAATTCTGATTAGAAACACCCACTTCTTCAATATATTTGTGCTTTGTTTCTCCTTATGCTCGACCTTCTCTATGGCGTTCCTATGTGCTCCAACCACTACCCCTTAGAACGTGTACCATGTGCCACAACTTCATTCATATTCTTATTTTTAACTGCATCAAACATATCTAAGTAGTTATATGTTATTTCAAAGTTCTTTATTAGGTTTTATAGTTCTAGGGTTTGGAATTTTTGTTTTAGAAGTTCTTCTTGGAATATCATGCTTTTCATATTCAAAAACGTTCCAGCTTATTAAAAAGGGTGTGGGATGGAATCCCAACGTCCAAAATATTTTCCATTCCACTTTCTATGACACCTTTGTTATATGTCTCCTCGTTTCAAAACCCTAAATCTCCTTACGAAATAAATGGCTTCGACCATTCAAGATGTTTCTGTAGATACTAATCGCATATGAAAAATGAAAATGATTTACCCCAAGGTGTTCGACAATTAGAACAACTCCGTAACGCCGTTCCTTTAACACTACATCTTCCTCCCAATCGTTGCACCTTCCCAATCGCTCAATTTTTTGAGACCTTGTAGAATACATAATATTTTGAATATATATATACATATACACACACACACACATATATATATATATATATATATATATATATATGTATATATATATATATATATATATATATATATATATATATATATATATATATATATTGCATTTTTCTCATCTATATTGATTACTTTTTAAGGTTATACAGTGTGAAGCTACATTAATCGAAGTAATGAACGATACACTATCACTTTCAATGACAGGATGAGGTATGGTAATTTTTTTCTTGATTCATGATTTTTGAATATATGGTGTTAACAGGGCTGGTTCTAAGGATTCATATGCCCAGGCCGAGTCAAAAATCCCCAAATCTTTTTATTTTCTATTTTGGTTCATTCACCCTAACATCTAAAAGTTCTCAAATCCCACTCCATGCTAATCTAAAAACCAAATAGTATCAATAGAAGAGTTCTAAAAACTAAATTTGTATTACCCATGAAGATAATAAAAATCAATATTTTGCTTTGGAAAGAACCAAATCTCATTAATTTTCACATTTAAACCACTATGACCAGATTTCATATCCAAGAGTTTAAACAAAAGTTCTTCCAAAATCAATCTACTAAAAAAAAAGGATCATGATTAATCTTCTTATAGAGCTTCCAATTCCTCTATTTCCATATGTAGTTAAAAGAGGCAGCAAGAAGAAACTTAAGAATATCATTCTGAAGTTGCTTGCTTTCAATCTTCCATGAAAAAAGTCACTTTAGAACCCAGTAAGTTAGTTACCCTTTGTTAAGCCTCTTTTGAGAAACCATAATCAAGTTGATAATTGCAAAAAAGCACATGGCATGTCATTTTTGAATTCCTAATTCCTAAGTCGGTTTTGATTTCTAACTGGTCAAAAATTTCAAGCCACAAGATGAACTTGTGTATTAGAATGTTTAAATTGAACTATATCAAATCTGTCCCAATGATCTAGTTTCTATAGATATTATCAAGTTCACACAATTTTAGTAACGAACAGACAAGGAGGGAGCGATCATATAAAATTCCTAGATGAAGAAAACGTACCTAATCTTGTAGCTTCAATGAACTAACTGAATATTATTCCATATAATCAAACCCAAATGTTAAAAGCAATGCAATTTGGTTGCTGAAGAGAAAATAAATCTTTCCTTTTCAATTTTGGAGATGATTTGCTCCATGATTTCTTACGATTTGGTTACTGAAGAGAAAATAGATATGCTTTAAATATAATTTAGGTCCTAATTGAACGGGATTGATAAGAAGAATTGCCAATGTCAAGGAAAAAGAAGCAAAACGGTCGTGTAATATAATGTGAGATTAAAAGTCTAAAAGGCTATTTATGGAATTAACATAAAAAAAATTTGGGCCCCCTAAAAAAATGGGCCATGTGCGCATGCCCCACTTGCCCCTCCTTATAATCGGGCCTGGGTGTTAACTACAATTTTGGTTTTATGTTGTTATGTTGATGAACCTTGCTATGGTTAATCCTAGGGTAGATCTTAATATTAAAGATTTTTTTGGAAAAAGATGTAATTTGACATTTTCCTCTATGCTTTTGCTATGTCCAAACTTGGTTTGAAGAAATGGTTGACAATAATGTTATTCTCTTGGAATATTGTGTTGGTGATTTTATATCATCAATATAATTGAAGTGAAATAGGATTATATTTATTGATCAAAAGTGATCTTGTTGAATATTGAACAAGTTAGGATGGTGTAGGAGCGCACACTTGTTTAGGTTTTTCAAGATTCAAAGTACATTGTTATTTAGGGGCAAAACCCATAAACAAATGGGGGTCGGGGAGCAGCACCACTGGGAAGCGGGTCCTAGGGGCGGTAGGCCCTAGTGGGGTCCAAGGGGCAGAGCCCTAAGCTAGGATCGAGCTTAGAAAGTTGTTATATTAAAAAATGCATCAAAAATCCAATTTTAGAAAGTTGACCCTTTTTTCCATAAGATCCATTTAATAATAGGATTGGTAGTTTTTTATGAGAGTTTGTAACTGTCTAGTGACAGTTTTCAGATGGGAATGATATAGCCGTTTTTGGTTATTTTTCTGGTACATCTTTAAGAACATATTCACATACATTCTTAGATTTCGTTCTTTGAATTTCATCCAATTGAATGTTCGATCTGTACCATCGAAATACTTCAATTTGATAGTGAATCACGACTTTCAGAGAATCCAAGCCATCTGTTCATCCCCTATTTCTAACAAAAATTGAAGTATTCTGTGATCATGGAAAGTGGTGATTCTGTGAAGGATATGACAAGCAAGTTTGACAAATTTAACAAGTTTGAAGGACAGTATTTTCATAGATGGTAGAAGAAGATGCACTTTCTCCATACCATTCTGAAAGTGGTGTATGTTTTTAGCACACCCATGCTAGTCTTACAAGAAGCTGTTCAAGATGAACCTTTGGAGGCAACAAAAAGGAGATCAAAGTGGCAAAATGATGATTAAATATGTCGTGGTCATATTCTCAATGGTATGTATGACTCTCTTTTTGATATCTACCAAAATTTCGAATCTGCAAAAGAACTTTGGGATTCTCTTAAATCCAAATACATGGTTGAAGATGCTTCTAGCAAGAAGTTTCTTGTCAGTAACTTTATGGGTTACAAGATGATTGACTCCAGGCTTGTTATGGAACAATTCCATGAAATGTTAAGGATCTTGGGACAGTTTGCTCAACACAATTTGAAAATGGATGAAGCCATTTTTGTAGTTTTGATATTTGACAAACTTCCCTCTTCCTGGAAAAGTTTTTAAACATAATTTGAAACATAACATGAGGAATTAACTTTGACTCAACATGGAAGCCATTTACGGATTGAAGAGTCCTTAAGGACTCAAGAACTTGATAACAATCCTAAAGGCAAGAACCAAGTTGGTTCCTCTTATGTGAAAATTATGGAAGGAGAAAGTTCAAGGAATCCCAAGAAGTCTAATGGAAAAAGGAAGTTGAAAGGAAAGGATGACAAGTCTTCCAACAAGAAGGCTAAGTTGGTTTATTGGAATTATAACAAACCGGGTCACTTCAAGAAAGATTGTCGTCTTCGCAAAGTGAACAAGGATGGTGTTGGATCAAGTGGATCCTAGGATCCAGAAAAGCAACAGGGTCATTTTATTTATAATTCTAAATATATTCAGAATTATATTTATGTGATTTTTGAAGCACTTTATGTACATGATGATGATGTTGATGTTGGATTAGTGTCTAAGTCCATAACTATTTTGGTATGTACTTGACTGATGGTGCATGGTCCTTTTGGGTTGCCTTCACCAAAGCAACTTGATAGGATGAATTATGGAGAGAAAGGATTAAATATGATTTATTAATATATTATGAGAATAATATATTAAAGGAGAAATAATATTGTTTAATTAATATTAGTCAAGAATTAATTAGTAATTAGTTTTGTGACTAAAAGAGATTAATTAAACTTAAGGGACTGGAATTGTAATTATAAGATAATTGCAATTTGGGCTATGGATTGTCTTAAATTAAGGAGCAGATGAATTCTATGGGGAAGCGCATAAGGAAATCGTCCAAGGCCTTAATTAAAGGAGTCTATAGGTTGCTTAGGGCATAAGCATCCAAATTAGGGTTTCCTTGTTAGATAACCCTAATAGCCTCACTATATAAAAACCCCTTATGACCCAAAAACGTGGCTAAGCTTTGTTCTAGGGTTTCACACGTTTTTGGGCAGCCTCCATCCTCTCTCCTCTTCATCCTCTTGCTTATGGTGTTTGTGAACCATTAGAGGAGTGACATTTGTGACTCTAAGCTTTCTAAAGTCAATACAAGGAGATTTGGGATTGTTATTGCTATATAACAATCAAGGTATGATCATAAACCTAATTACATGTTAATATGATTACTTGAGTGCTAGAATTAGGGTTTATAGTCTTGGATAACTTGCATGTACAATAGAGAAACCTAGATCCAAGCATTAGGGTTTGTATGAGCACATAGGATGTTCTTATGACCAAAACCCATCAGTGGTATCAAAGCCTAGATTGGTTTCTATTGTATTGATGCATTATATGTTTGAAAAAATTTGTTTTTTGTGTTTCTGGGGGCTGGACTCGCCGAGTCCATAGCTGAACTCGCCAACTCCATGCTGACTCGACAAGTCCATGATTGACTCGACGAGTCAACTCGTCAGATGGAGCAAACTTCGGGATTTCTTGATGTTTTTGCTTAAGGATAGTTGCCTTATCATATTAGATCAATATAAATCCGATTTTATGATATATTTGACTATATTCTTGATCTAATTGAAGATATTTATCAATTAATAAAATATTTGTTTCCTTATGTGATAATTGATTAATTATTTTGATTAAATTGGTAAATCGTTCTACAAGAAATCATTAAATAAATCAAATATGGATAATTATGTGATTAAATGTTAATTTAGATTATTTGTTATTTGATACTTGTGCTTTGAAAAGTTTTACTTTTTCCCCTTTAGGTTTTATAGTTTAAATTTGAACTCAAAAGTTTTGTTGTTTTGAAATTTAAATAGTTGAAACCCTAATGTTTTGAAAAAGGTTTCAAAACTTGCCCTCAAGTTTTGGAATTTAAATGTTGATTAAAAGTTTAATTTTGATGTATATTTAAATTCTAAACCCTAATGTTTTTGAAATGTTTCAAAACTTGCCCTCAAGTTTTGGAATTTAAAAGTTGATTAAAAAATTTAATTAGGAATGTTAAATTACAAAAACCCGAGTAATGTTTTGAAAAGTTCAATTCACACCCTTATGGTTTTATTAATTAATTAAGGTGTATAATTAAAATAGGTTTAATAAATCCATAAAAGTTTTGGTTTGCAATTTAATTGAATTAAAATTATAATTATTAAATTTGACCACCTAGTATTTTAAAAGTGTAAAATACACCCTATACTATATATATATATAACATTAAAAGTCTAACATTATATATATGTATGAGTAAAAGTTAGTCTTACCGTTAGTAGGCCTCATTCACGAAGCTGGTCTATAAGGGGTGTTTAAGGAAATTGCCTATAATATGGCGATTTAATGGGTATCCACTCTTACCCACCGTACTCTTGACTAGTGGAGGGTCGTTAGCCGAACGGGTAGGATAGGACGAAACCTTCCATTATAAGTATAATGAAATACAAACTACCTAAATGTTTTTCAAATTCCCAATCTTAGTTACTTAGGCAAAAGTGAATTGATGCAATTCCATGAAATTACACTTTGTGCCCTTACGAAGACGTTAGTGGAGCGTGTGTGGTTTACCGGCACACTAAATGGTTCTAAGCAAAGGTAGCAAAGGGTGACTCAATGTTTGTCATAGTTCGGTGGAGTGTGTGTGGTTTACCGACACATCGAATAGGTGACTGTAACATGTGAGGGCACCATGTAAATTTTCATGGTTATTCACACCCGCTTTGTGACCCTCGGCATTCAAGTCACAAACAAGAGCGGCATATCGAGATTTAAACATGCCATTGACATGTTCAATGAATCTCAAAGGATCTAGGAGTTTTCATAGATTTAAAACTTAAATTTCTTTTTCGTTTTTTTATGGTGGAAATTAGTGAATCGTCATTCACTTACCTTCAAATGTTCTGCAATTTGGGTTACGGCATCCCTCTCCCGAGTTGTAGAATATTGTGTTGGGTCCTAGCCTTAGTATCTCATTTGGGTGATTTACTAAGGACTCAATCGATCAACTAACTTGAATTCGTTTTCTCCTGTTTTGTAGATGTCAAAGTTCGACAACTATGGTCTTCCCAAATCCTGTGGAACAAGCATTCCACATGAAGATGGTATTCCACGATTCGATCGAGGAACAAGATATCATGCTTCACTTCCTCCACCTCCTCCAATTGTTCTCCCTAACCCACAAGATCGAAGAATTGAAAGGTTCAACATCACTAAAGCCCTATTGGAAATGAAACATGAAGATGGTAAACCCGTGTGTGCCCATGTTCTAGGAATGAAATCACACATTGATAGGTTGATAATGTTAGGTGTGTCATTCCCGAATGAGTTGGCTGTAAATTGGGTTTTGCAGTCACTTCCTGAATCATATAATGAGTTCAAAAGAAAGTATTATATGATGGATCATGACGACAACCTCATTGACCTAACTTACATGCTCATTGTTGCTGAATCAGAAATGATTTGGCGAAACAATGGAGCGTATTTGTTGGGAAAGTCAACCGACCATGCTTCCGAGGACATTCTAAGAGATGCGACCTGCGTTTGCTGCCAAAAGAAAGGGCGTTGGATACAAGTCTGCCCAAAGAACCTGAAGAGTCCAGAATATGGGAGAGTCAAAGTGTATGGCTGCGCTTCAGGCAAAATCCACTATCTAACTCGATTAAGTTGCTATTCGTTGATTCATGATACATAATGTGAGAAGATTGCATTTGAATGTTTTGTAGGATTGATGAAAGGAGAGGAAGCTTGATGAAATAGAGCAAGATGAGTCTAACCATGAAGAAAAGGATCTCGATCGCATAAATTTGAAGATTAGATTTTGAGCTTAGATAGTTATGATAGAGTTGTTAGAAATTTTCCTTTTGAAATACATAATTTTCAATGGATTTTGCATTGTAAGGACAAATGTTTTCCGCTGCTTTTATAAATAAAATAAATTTTCGTTTGACTTATTTATTAATTTGTTTATTCCCTTGCAATGAAATCGTTATGAAAATTGATGTTTGCATATTTCTATAACGAATGGATATGATTCTTATTTATGGAAATGTCGAGAATTTACCAAATAGGGAGAGTTTCTCATCGCCCAAATTTCAATTGGACAGAAATTTGGAATCACGCAACTTGGTTGCATGATGAATGGGAAATTTCATATTTGGAAATTAGACTAATTCATTGACAAAAGTGTCAAGTGAAGGACTAGGAGATCGAGCACACAAAGTTGTGTGTTGATCAAGTTCACCATAAGAGTAACAAAGATATTCGTCATGATTTACTAAAGGTTTAGTAAATATGATTATACTTATAAGATTTAGTGTAACTCTGAATTGATTGAAAAGGTTTAAATCAATGGCAGAACGAATAACAAGAATCAAGTAGGCAGAAAGATAAAAGGTTCTCCATTCTAAGAAGAAGGGAGAGTACCGTTTATGCTTTATGATAGGTCTTAATGATTAAGAACCATATCTCAGTTGATCCTCTAAGTGAGTCTTAGTATAATTGTATGTTTAAGAAGAGGAATCAAGAATTGAAGAAATGGTTAAATCAAAAGGTCAATCATACTTCGTTCCAATAACAAGTCTTAAAGTTAAGATTGTGGCAATAAGTGACAAGTATTAAGAAGGTTTATGACAATCATTAAATGTGGAAAGTTGGGATGTCTTGGATAAGACAAAGACCAACTAGGACCAATTTATGAAGTGTTTTGATAAAAACTACACTAACTCTTGAATATTTGTTTGTCAAGAAATGTTTATTGACAAGAGAATCTTATATGTCAAGGAGTCAGTGAGAGCCTTAATGGTCTTGAAAAGTTTCAAGAACAAATCAAATAAACCTTATCGATCATCACTAGCACACGAGTTGAGGTTTACAACCTATCGTGTTGACATTATTTTGTTTCTGTGTTGTTCCAATTGAGTTAATTATGTATGTGAGTTCTATGAGTTCTCATTTTGAACGCATAAAAGGCAAGGCACCTTGATCAATGAAAGGTACATTGATAATAAAAGGTGAGCTGCTTAACTACTAGGAAGACGTGGTGGGCAGTTGTGCTGCCATAAGACAAGAAATCAAGATTAAGAAGGTTCGGTCCATATGAGTTTGAATTTGTCGTAAACTTTGGTTTTAACAAATTCACATGGATAGGAACACATACACCGTTTAAATCTAAGTGTCATAAGATTTCCTCCTTCATGAAAATGATTGTGAGGAAATGCTTTCACTAAGAAAGATTTTAAGAAGATAGTGATTGTAAAATTGCATTCTCGAATTCGATTATGGTTACGGTATCCCTTTCCATGATTTGAATTGTGAGGTTTGGCAATTAGTCTTAATTGTTTAGACACACATATGAACTATATAAAGCAAAGATGTATAAGTTCAAGAAGCTTTGATAAAAGATTATCAAAGTACTAAGTATTAGAAACATGGACTTAAGAAATTCAATGGGTATTGTTTTTCTGAAAGTTAAGATGTTTATGAATACATGTTGAAGCTAGTGGGAGCATAAGTGTTATGTTTTATAATAATAATCATGATAGTGGGAGCATAAATGTTATGATTATATGATTATTAAGGCACATATTGCAAGTTGGCAATATTAATTATAGAAAACAAGAGTTATACCTTGCAAAGTGGTAAGGGTTGTAAAGTTGTTTTTCTATAATTAAGAGAGAGAATATTATGCTTCATTTCAAATCTAAACGATTAGGTTGAGAAATGTTAATAAATTTAGTCAAAGGTACATAGTGTGTTCTTAAAATTTCAATTATGATTACAACATTTCTCCTCAGAATTTGAATTTTGAGAACATAGCAAATAAAACATTATGCATCGTGTCCCATACGCTTCGAGTATAGGATCGATTGCAAATGCTTTAAAATTTGACCATTCTAAAATTTTCCAAATGTCTAGGGCATTTAGAGGGGAAAAGGACTATAATCAGTTTTGACTAAAATAATTAAACAACTATCAAAGGACAATCCAAAGTTCGACGAGGATTGGTTGCTTATGAGTAGTTGGAAGCATGGTATTGACTCGACCATATCGACATTATTATGAATAGAAAACATTCTATTAATAAGTCGTCATATGGAAAATATGGAAATGTTTCCATATTGGATGGACCATATCAACATTATTACGAATATATAAGATTCTATTAAGAATGAGTTGTCATATGGAAAATATGGAAACGTGTCCATATTGGGAATTGAATATTGAAAATCTATGTCTAGATAAGAAACATTTATGAAAAAGGATGTTCAAAGGAATGTACTTTGAGTGAGAGACATCATATCTAAGGAATTTTCTTGTAACAATCTCCGATAGAGGACTTTGTAATATCATTGGCAATAGTCTTTGTGACTTTGGTGCAGTGACATAATCGAAATGATCACTGCATAAAATGTTAGAATCTGGCATATTCTATAAGTAGCAAGAATTTGATGTTCTTTTACTTATGGAAAGGGATTAGGAGTTGTGAAATGAGAATGATTGGAAATGTGTTCAGTTTCATCTATTTCACTTTGCGTGTTTTGACTTCCTGAATAATTTAATTGGTTAAGAACGGTCAAATTATTCGAACAGGCCACAATCGTTCATATGTTGGAAGTAGGTATGAATGAAGACTGTCGTGAATTGGTGTGTGGATTAACTAAAAGAGTATTAGACATAAGCAAATGTTTGTTGCAACGTTCATGAGTGCTTATGAATATGAATTTGAGCATTGGATTAAACCCACGCTCACTTGGATCACTCCATGAATTGTATCATGAGTAATTGGTGAGACGATAACATCTTATATTCTTGAAACCGAGATGTGTGAGTTGTATCTTGCAAATTGGTTGCACATTTATAATATGTAAACGCACCAGTAACTTGGTGTCATAAAACATATTGTTGTGTGTGATTTGGTGAGTGAGTGCAAGCGAGCATTGAATCAAAGTTTATCCGTTCCTTTTATCCCAAGTAGGATAAAAGCGATACCTTTGGGCCCCTCGATGATTTAGTGATGACAAACGTAAATGCTCGGCCGGGCTAGGGCTAATTTGATTTGTTCAATTAGTCAGTGGTCATAAATCAGAGATCGAGATATAGTACAAAGAGAATGATTAGAAATCATATCTCATACGATATCTAGAATGGAGGAATATATGATCCCTTATCTAAAGGACACGCGTATCTGATAGGATCAGAGTTGACAGCGGCTTTGGAAAGCTACGATTGCACATCAGGATCTGAAGTCATACGCAGAATAGTTATTAGACTGATCCAAGTGGGAGACTGTTGGCTTAGTGTCTAAGTCCATAACTATTTTGGTATGTACTTGACTGATGGTGCATGGTCCTTTTGGGTTGCCTTCACCAAAGCAACTTGATAGGATGAATTATGGAGAGAAAGGATTAAATATGATTTATTAATATATTATGAGAATAATATATTAAAGGAGAAATCATATTTTTTAATTAATATTAGTCAAGAATTAATTAGTAATTAGTTTTGTGACTAAAAGAGATTAATTAAACTTAAGGGACTGGAATTGTTATTATAAGATAATTGCAATTTGGGCTATGGATTGTCTTAAATTAAGGAGTAGATGAATTCTATGGGGAAGCCCATAAGGAAATCATCCAAGGCCATAATTAAAGGAGTCTATAGGTTGCTTAGGGCTTAAGCATCCAAATTAGGGTTTCCTTGTTAGATAACCCTGATAGCCTCACTATATAAAAACCCCTTATGACCCGAAAACGTGGCTAAGCTTTGTTCTAGGGTTTCACACGTTTTTGGGCAGCCTCCATCCTCTCTCCTCTTCATCCTCTTGCTTATGGTGTTTGTGAACCATTAGAGGAGTGACATTTGTGACTCTAAGCTTTCTAAAGTCAATACAAGGAGATTTGGGATTGTTATTGCTATATAACAATCAAGGTATGATCTTAAACCTAATTACATGTTAATATGATTACTTGAATGCTAGAATTAGGGTTTATAGTCTTGGATAACTTGCATGTATAATAGAGAAACCTAGATCCAAGCATTAGGGTTTGTATGAGCACATAGGATGTTCTTATGACCAAAACCCGTCAGTTGCATGGTAGGTTGATTCGGGAGCAACAAGCCATATATGTAAAGATCTTTGTAGGTTTAAGGAATGTCAACCAATTGAAGATGGAGCTATGGTGAAAATGGGAAATGTTGCAACTAAACCAATCAAGGGTTTAGCATCTGTTTTACTTTACTTTACTTCTGGAAAGTGTTTGTGTCTGAACAATGTTTTATATGTACTGGGGATTCGAAAGAATCTTGTGTCTGAAATTGTTTTAAATAAATGTGGTTACAAACAAGTATTAGAAAGTGACAAGCATTTCTTGTCAAGCCATGGTTCTTTTATGGGTTCCGGTTATGTATGTAATGGAATGATTAAGATTAATATTAATTATCCTAGTTATGATAATTTTGTTTGCATGGCTTCTTGTAGTACTAGTAATAACTTTAATAAATCTGATTTATGGCATGTTAGACTAGGACACATTCATTACAAGAGATTAAAAGACATGTCAAAAAAGAGTTTAATTCCTGCTTTTGATATAAATAATGAAAAATGTAAAACCTGCATGTTAACTAAAATCACAAGACAACCTTTCAAAGATGTTGTTAGGGAAAGCAAGGTGTTGGAACTTACACATAGTGATTTATGTGATTTCCATGCAACACCTTCCCTTGGAAACAAAAAGTATGTTGTTACTTTTATTGATGATGCGTATATATATTGTTATGTCTATTTGCTACATTCTAAAGATGAATCACTTGATAAATTTAAAATTTATAAACAACAAGTTGAGCATCATAAAAATGAATTAATAAAAGTCTTGCATACTGATAGAGGTGGTGAGAATTATGATCCGGTTTACTTTGAATCAACTGGAATAATACATCAAACCACAACTCCTTATCCACCGCAACAGAATGGTGTATCTGAAAGGAAGAATATGACTTTTAAAGAAACGGTTAATTCCATGTTGTCCTATTCTGGATTAAGTGAAGGGTTTTGGGGTGAGGCAATGTTAACTGCATGTTACATTTTGAATAGAACTCCTAATAAAAGGAGTAAGGATACACCTTATGAAATTTGGTGTAAAAAGGTACCAAATTTGAGTTATCTCAAAGTTTGGGGATGTAGAGCAGTTGTAAGGTTCACTGAACCCAAAAGTAAAACATTGGGTGAGAGAGGTGTAGATAGTATCTTTATTGGATATGCTAAGCAATCCAAAGCATATAGATTCTATGTTATAGAATCTAATGACTCTGTGTTTGTAAAAACTGTGATAGAGTCAGGAGATGTTATCTTTGATGAAGAAAGATTTACATCTATACCTAGACCAAGGGACATGATTCAGAAACCTTTCAGCAAGAACACAACTCAAGCTGAAGATACTTCTGGTGGTACAAGTTTTGTGTCTGGACTTTGAAAGAGTACTAGAGCTAGAAAATATAAATGTTTTTGATCTGATTTTCAACTATATTTAATTGAAGGAACAAAAAATGAGACTGTGTCTCAACATCAATATTGTTTTAATATTGAGGAGGATCCAAAGACTTTCAATGAAGCTATGGCTTCTAGGGATGTTTATTTCTGGAAAGAGGCAATCCAGGATGATATTGATCCTGTCATGCATAACAATACTTGGGTATTGTCTGATTTACCTACTGGTTGCAAGGCATTAGGAAGTAAATGGATCCTCAACAGAAAAATGAAGGTGGATGGCACAATTGATAAGTATAAGATTGGTTATCGAAGGCTCTAGACAAAAGGAAGGAATTGATTTCTTTGATATCTATGCTCCTGTTTCCAGAATTTCTACTATTAGATTATTATTAGCTTTTGAAGCTATACATAATCTTGTGATTCACCAAATAGATGTGAAAACTGCATTCTTGAATGGTGACTTGGATGAGGAAATATACATGAAACAACCTGAAGGGTTTGTGATGCTTGGAAATGAACACAAAGTGTGCAAGTTAAAGATATCATTATATGGCTTGAAACAAGCACAAAAACAATGGCATTAAAAGTTTGATGATGTTGTCTTGTCTAATGGTTTTGCATTAAACCAAGCTGACAAGTGTGTACATAGAAAATTTGATACTTTTGGTAAAGGAGTCATGATTTGTTTATATGTTGATGATATGTTGATTTTTGGTACTGATTTAGAAGAAGATAATAAAACCAAGAAATTCTTATCATTTAGTATTGAAATGATAGATCTTGGGGAGGCTGAGGTAATTCTTGGTATAAGAATTAAACAATGAAACAATGGGATTTCAATTTCCCAATCTCATTACATTGAGAAGATATTGAAAAAGTTTAACTTTGAGAATTGTTCTCCTGTTAGCACTCCTATAGATCCTAGTCTCAATCTTCTACCAAATAAAGGATCTCCAGTGTCTCAACTTGAATATTCTAGGGTTATTGGTTGTCTAATGTATGCCATGAGTAGTACTAGGCCTAATATATCATATGTTGTAGGAAGGCTTACTAGATATACTAGTAATCGTATTTCACATCATTGGCAAGCTGTAAGTAGCGTATTCAAGTACTTGAAACGGACCATGAATTATGGTTTAACTCATAGTGGATATCCTTCTATTTTGGAAGGTTATTCAGATGCCAGCTGGATTAACAACTTAGAGTATCACTACACTACAAGTGGTTGGGTGTTTCTTCTTAGAGGAGGTGCCATTTCTTGGCCATCTAAGAAACAAACTTGTATTACTAACTCAGCCATGGAGTATGAGTTTGTTGCATTGTCTGATGTTGGTAAAGAAGCTGAGTGGTAAAGTAATTTCATTTATGAAATTCCATTATGGCCCAAACCGATATCTACCATTTCTATCAGATGTGATAGTACCGCAACCTTGGCTAAGGCTTATAGTCAAGTGTACAATGGAAAGTCTAGACATTTAGGTGTTAGACATAACATGATTCGTGAGCTCATCATTACTGGTGTGATATCTATGGAGTTTGTAAGAACTCAATTGAATTTAGCTGATCATCTAACCAAAGGGTTAGCAAGAGATCTTGTGCACAAGGCGGCTATAGGGATGGGTTTAAAGTCCACTTAAAATATTTTATATTGTGAAACCCAATTCCCATCTAATGCAATATTAGATGTTGAATTCAATGTGGAAAGATTGATATTTGAATATTGGAACAGATTTTTATGATCATCCCAAGGTATGTGTTGAGTACTGCAAGTTAAGGAGGTTGAAAATTTATTTCTTAATAGTTCTTTGAAAATTGCATTTACAGGTGCAATAATGAAAGAAATACCTATATATGCATGAAGTTTAGTAGCTTCAAGAAGTTGGGACTTGGCTTTGATATGCTTATGGAAGGATGGGACACAAGCTAGTAAAATATAGTGTCATGTTAGAAATTATAAGAATGTAAACTAGTGTGTGTAGTATCTTCATGTATTTACTTTGAATAGAAAGGGTTTATTCCTTAGTGACACCCTGATATTATAATATTTGGATTGATTAATATACTAATGTGAAATTCAATCGTCATGAAATTTCATTTATGCATCAGTTTTTTGTTGTTTATGTTTTGTTTTAAGTTTAATCAGGATTACACTTCAATGGGGGAGGTTTGCTTGTGATTTTAAATATTATCTAAGTGTAATATGATTAAATTTGTTGACCAAAATTGATCTTGTTGAGTATTGAACAAGTTAGGATGGTGTAGGAGTGCGCACTTGTTCAAGTTTTTCAAGATTTAAAGTACATTGCTATTTAGGGGAAAAGCCCCTAAATGAACGGGGTCTGGGGGCATCACCCCGGGGAGCAGGGTCCTAGGTGCGGCAGCCCCTGGCGGGGTCCAAGGGGTAAAGCCCCTAGCTAGGATCGAGCTTATAAAGTTGCCATATTAAAAAATACATCAAAAATCCAATTTTAAAAAGTTGACCCTTTTTTCCTAGAGATTCGTTTAATGACAGGTTTGGTAGTTTTTATGACAGTATGCAACTGTCCAGTGATAGTTTTTAGACAGGAATGATATAGCCGTTTTTGAACATTTTTCTACTACATCTTTAAGAACATATTCACATACATTCTCAGATTTCATTATCTGGATTTCATCCAATTGAGTGTTCGATCTGTACCATCGAAATACTTCAATTTGATAGTGAATCATGACTTGAAGAGAATCCAAGCAATTTGTTCATCCCCTATTGTCACACCCCGAAAACCAAAGGCGGAAACGTCCCCGGGGTTGACTCCAAGTTGTGTATCAAATCCAATGTACATAGTAATCACAGTAAACAAACATAACATTACATATATATGAAAGTTTACATTTGTTCAAAAGTAAAGTTATACAAGATATACATATACATCATATAAACAAAAGTTGAGACAAGTCTTCCATGCACTCCGTCTTCATCAAAAGAGATCACCGGGTACCTGTCTAACTTGGACCTGAGAATACAAGCGGTTGGAAAATCAGCATAAAGCTGGTGAGTTCATAAGCGGTTTTGGTTTATGAAAATGTATCGGTTTCCTTTAGTTTCCGAAAAAGTTGTTATCCAAGAAAATCCCATATTTTCTTATGTGAAATTGGTTAAGTTATCATTTGTTACCAATTCGGTTATGTATTGTATTTTACCCCAGGAAAATCCCATATTTTCCTAATTATAAGATCGGTTGTATATCACAAAGTATAGTTTAACACACAAAACTATATAATGAAAATCTTGGGATTACTATCCCGAAAGACATATAAGGTAGTTTGACACATCTGAAAGTGCGGGTATAAGATCATGGGACTATCATCCCGGACTAAACACGAGATAAGTTGATGTATATATGTAAATGTAGATTGAAACCATGGGATCACTATCCTGAATAAGATACAGATTTGGAAAACCATGGGATCACTATCCCGTATAAGATATAGATACAAAACCTTGGGATCATTATCCCGTATAAGATATAGATTTAGAAAACCATGGGATCACTATCCCGTATAAGATATAGTTAAAGACCATGGGGAAAGACATGGATTTAGAAAACCATGGGATCACTATCCTGTATAAGATATAGATACAAAACCTTGGGATCATTATCCCGTAGAAGATATAGATTTAGAAAACCATGGGATCACTATCCCGTATAAGATATAGTTAAAGACCATGGGGAAAGACATCCCGTACAAGTTATAAGCATAAAACCATGGGATCACTATCCTGAAAGAGATCTAGAAACAATATCATGGGATCACAATCCCGAAAGAGATATAAAATATAGATGCAAAACCATGGGATCACTATCCCGAACGAGATATAGTTTCTGAACCCAAACTGTGAATAAGCTGGTATTAATACATATTGTGAGTCGGGTAACCATACTAATACAACAACGTGACCTCCTTGACGTTTGTCAGACGTCGAACGATATCCAGAAATTTGTCACCCTAGGCGTGCCCGCCTAACTGTAGCGAGCAGTTAAGGTGTGGGATTGTCAGTCCCGAATAGATCTATTCACAAATTCCGCGCTCTCCCTCCAGGAGACTCTGGTTACACTTCCGGGGAGGATTTACTGATCATCCATAAAGGGTAGTGACTATCTCACAAACTAGTACTAAACTATTCACAGGGTTCTTGTAAGATATCGATATACAGAAGATTATGAAACATAGTACAGTAAAGTATAGATACATACATGAAATTATCTGACAATACATTAAAATGATACGGAGATAAACTGAATCAGACATAGTTTATCTAATAACTTGATATAGACATCAGTATACGTTAGAAAGAATAGTAAAGACCCCCAAATTATTCCCATAATAATTTGATTAGTTTGATTGTTTCCTTAACTAAAATCCATTTAGTTGAAATCGAATAGTCATTCCTTATGCTCAGCATAATACATAAGGAGTAAAAGAGTTTATAGGTTTGTCAGATATTGTTTGAAACACATCAATGTTGTGATTGCAAAATAGTTATAGTTTGCTTGTATTCCCCCCCTGAAAACATTGAAAACAGTGAAAAAGCCGTAGGGGTATGAACTCACTAGACGTGATACGAGACGGTTTGGATGCTATGAGTTGATCCGGAACTTGTAAACACACGAGGTTCCTAATTATCATGTAAAGATACACATTTGTATCTAATTAGGACTTAGATTGATTGTTGGATAGGGACAAATGCTTCAAGTCGCGATAACACTCCGATACAAGTGTTTGGAAGGACCCGGGTGGCGTTTAGGGACATGAATGATACAAGGGACTTGGGAAATGAGTTGGGACATCAAAGGAACACCCCCCTTTGATGAGTTTACGGCCAAAACACCCATCCCCATGAGTTTACGGCTGTAAACTCATGATGGGTGGTTTATGGTGTAATTTGGACTTCCAACACTTAGGGGATAATTTCTAAACTTGGTTTAAGGACTTGGAATGATTACAAAACATCAAATAGACCCCCTTTATGGGAGTTTATGGCCTAGCATGGCTCCAAGGCCGTAAACCCCTATTTACCCAAGAAAATGATGTTAAATGGTGCTAGAACAAATCACATGTGATTGGTAGAATTTATCCAAGGCCTATCATGAGTTTGCAATGGACTTTTGGGGTGTTTATGGAGTTTACGGCCCATGAGACCCCCCTCATGGCCGTAAACTCTTCTATAGGCTGCTTCAAGGAGTTTCAAGGTCAAAAACTTGCATGAAAGGACTTCTAAAATTCATCTAAGGGCCTTAGGGGTGTTTAGTTTGCATTCTAACACCAAGAATTTTTGGAGTTTACGGCCCAAGAACAAGTCTTGGCCGTAAACCCTTAGAAATCCCATGAATGATGTGTTTTAGGCCCTCAAAGTATTTTTGGTTGGTCCCTTGATTTATTCCAAGGATTTTGGTGGTGTTGGATGACTTTCTAACACCTTAGAATTGGATTTATGCCAAGTTTTGGGGAGTTTACGGCCCAAGCACTCTCCTTGGCCGTGAACTCATCTAAATCCCCCAAAATTCATGTTTCAAGTGTCCAAATGCTAGAATCAAGGTCCTATAATTCATATCTAGGCCATAGAAGTGATTTGGAAGGGTTTAAGGGCATGAAAACCCTAATTATATGAGTTTACGGCCCAAAAATGATCCTTGGCCGTAAACTCCTTCAAACATCACAAAATTCAAGTTTTACATGTTTAGAGTCCATATCTTGAAGTACCATAGCCATATCTAAAGTCCAAACTAGTCAAGGAGGGGTTTAAGGGCTCAAAACCCATCATTTTTGGTGTTTACGGCCTAGGCATCTTCCTGGGCCGTAAACTCATACATTGTGTCCCATTTCATGATTAAGTGTCTAATTTGGAAGCTAAACATGCTATAGATTGAAGCTAGGAAGGTACCTTAAGGATTTGAAGCCTTAAAATTGAGTTTTGGACCCTTAATCTTTGGATTTTTGGAGAGAGGTTAGAGAGAGAGTAGTGAGAGAAGGAAAAGCTTCAAATGAAAGTTGAAACACGTTTATATAGTTCCTAAAATTTGCACGTGGTGGAATTCTACCCGATACCGACGCTAAACGCGGCTTTTGGTCGCACCCGATTGAGTTTCCGTCACCCGACGGGAACATTATAAAAATTCATGAAATAAATGTCTTTGGGCTAATAACATAAGTTCCTGAGTGATTTAGACACTCATTAGAATAAAATAAACATATAAGTTTATACGATTAACTCCAAAGAGAAAACGGAACGAATCCGATAACGGCGACTTTCCGGGTAGAACGGGTTTTGGCGACGAACAAATTTCGGATTGTTACATTATCCCCCCGTTAGAGGGAATTTCGTCCCGAAATTCAAAGAATAGGATATAGATCATGAGTTTGAAATGAAAGTCGAATGGATTCGATATTTTGGATCATCACTTTCTCAAGTGGAATCGGGTCTCTACGAAGATTTCGAAACATACGATGTGGAATTAAACTTTAGACGTTCGAATGAAATTCCCGGAAACTCTTCGGGACAGACATTTAGTAGAAAGAGCTACTAACTTCTCGTTTCCCAATGATCACAGAAACGAGGAATGTGGTAATTCGTACCAGGAAAACTCTTGAGTTTTAAAGCATGAAACAATACAAAAGTTCGATGTCGAAGATCATGAGATTTAGGTCGAGGAAGAGATATAGACGGGCGACCCTCTCGAAACCAGGATAACAACATGAATGAGACTCCGTCATTCCATGTTAAACGTAGCATCAAAGTATTATCGCGAAAGGTTTCCCATTTAACGGAATGGAATAGAATAGTCCTTTGGACCGAGGATTCAATCTATACGTACGAAGTTAGTGTTCTCCATCTCATTGGTTAGTCGTCTCGATGATGCACATTTCGATCGCATACGAGGAATTGAGCTTAGAAAAGATTCGAATAGATAGATAACAGGTTTCCTTCCAAACACGAGAATCAAAAAAAAGTTGCAGGTATAAGAGTTATCAAAGAGAAGTATACCTGCGGCGACAGAGGGATCAGTGGTGGTAGTTGCTTTGGGGCAATTCCTTTTGAAGTGCCCTGCTTCACCACAATTGTAGCAGGCTGGGCTGATTCCTGCTCCCGATGATTGGTTTGTTGATTTGGCTGGTTTTCTGCAGGTTCGAGACAGATGGCCCTTCTTGCCACAGTTGTCGCAGCTCCTTTCGCGACATGGACCAGGAATGCGGTGATGGTAGTTGCACTTACCACACCAAGGAAGACTGCCAGTGTATCCACTGTTGGGAGTTTGGGCCGTAGAACCGACGGCTGAGACAGCAATAGGGGCAGTAGCAGCATGGACTGCTACCGTTTGCTGTTTCTTGGAAGACCCTTTCGTACTCGGGGCCTTTCGCTTATTCCGAGATTTCTTTTTGCTTTCACCTCCACTTGTGTCTGACTCGGGAGTGGTAGTTTCCTCATCTGAATTGTATTCGTGATCGATCAAGATTTTTGCAAGACATTTAGCGCTGTCTTACGTGTCTGGCTTCGTAGCCAAGACATTCCCTTTTGTTGGCTGGGTCAATCCCCAGATGAATCTCTCGATCTTTTTACTCTCCGGGGTAACCATTCCCGGACAGAGTAATGCCAGGTCATCGAATCTTGAAGTATAAGCTGTTATATTGGAACCCTTCATCTTAAGGTTCCAGAGTTCGTGTTCCAATTTCTGAATTTCGCCTCGAGGACAGTATTCTGCAAGCAGAAGCTCCTTCATAGCTTCCCAACCCATGGCATTTGCTACGGGTAAGGTTAAGGATTTGACTCGGCCGTTCCACCAAGTCAGGGCTTTATCAAGGAAAGTGCAGGCGGCAAACTTGACTTTGTCAGACTCCGAACAGGCACATATTTCGAAGATTGACTCTATTTTCTCGAACCATCGAGTCAAGGAAATGACACCTCCAGTACCATCAAAGGTTGTGGGCTTCGCGTTCATGAAGTCTTTGTAGGAACCCCCTCTTCGGTGTTCCTGGCTGTCTTCTGGATTTTGGTGTTGGGGACCACCTCCGGAGCCACCGGGATTCATTTGAGACATAGCTGCCACCATTGCAGCAGTCAGAACTGTTTGAAGTGATGCGAGATCAAATTGAGGAGAAGATGGTGGCGGAGGAGGATTATCGTTGTTCTTTGAGCTGGGTCTCTTTCTCGGAGGCATCTTGATCTAAAAAGATCAGGAAAGAGAGGATTATAAGTCCTCTGAATTGAATCAAGAGATAATGAACAAGGGATATCTCATCAAGACAGATATAGCATCATACTAAGCGATAAAGCAGGAAGGAGTTATCAAAACAGAACATTTTATCGCTAGTGGAATGATCAAGTAACATCGCGTATACGAGGATTTTCTACGAAGTATTGGCTCGAGAAATACTCCCATAGTATTTCATGGTTGCGCTGCAGCGACGATTCGTTGTTTGGAATGTTAGGTAAGTTTTAGGCATGCTGCGTACCACAGTCACTCCCAAGCACATGTTGGCCGTGTCTCGAATGAATATAGTTGGCCAGGCTATATTGACCCTAGACACGACTACATAACTGCGCAGGTTTAACTGAAGTGTACAACACCCATTTACTTATGTTTTGTTCTACTTGTAGTTACGGATTTCGGCGGTTCGGTATACTTGTATACTTTTGAAAATACTTGTAGTTTTGAAGATACTTTTAATTCAGAGCACTGAGGCCCTTTAGTGTTTATAGTTTTATACCATGTAAGGTTTGGTATACTCTGTTCACTATAAACAAGGGCTCTGATACCAATCTGTCACACCCCGAAAACCAAAGGCGGAAACGTCCCCGGGGTTGACTCCAAGTTGTGTATCAAATCCAATGTACATAGTAATCACAGTAAACAAACATAACATTACATATATATGAAAGTTTACATTTGTTCAAAAGTAAAGTTATACAAGATATACATATACATCATATAAACAAAAGTTGAGACAAGTCTTCCATGCACTCCGTCTTCATCAAAAGAGATCACCGGGTACCTGTCTAACTTGGACCTGAGAATACAAGCGGTTGGAAAATCAGCATAAAGCTGGTGAGTTCATAAGCGGTTTTGGTTTATGAAAATGTATCGGTTTCCTTTAGTTTCCGAAAAAGTTGTTATCCAAGAAAATCCCATATTTTCTTATGTGAAATTGGTTAAGTTATCATTTGTTACCAATTCGGTTATGTATTGTATTTTACCCCAGGAAAATCCCATATTTTCCTAATTATAAGATCGGTTGTATATCACAAAGTATAGTTTAACACACAAAACTATATAATGAAAATCTTGGGATTACTATCCTGAAAGACATATAAGGTAGTTTGACACATCTGAAAGTGCGGGTTTAAGATCATGGGACTATCATCCCGGACTAAACACGAGATAAGTTGATGTATATATGTAAATGTAGATTGAAACCATGGGATCACTATCCCGAATAAGATACGGATTTGGAAAACCATGGGATCACTATCCCGTATAAGATATAGATACAAAACCTTAGGATCATTATCCCGTATAAGATATAGATTTAGAAAACCATGGGATCACTATCCCGTATAAGATATAGTTAAAGACCATGGGGAAAGACATGGATTTAGAAAACCATGGGATCACTATCCCGTATAAGATATAGATACAAAACCTTGGGATCATTATCCCGTATAAGATATAGATTTAGAAAACCATGGGATCACTATCCCGTATAAGATATAGTTAAAGACCATGGGGAAAGACATCCCGTACAAGTTATAAGCATAAAACCATGGGATCACTATCCCGAAAGAGATCTAGAAAGAATATCATGGGATCACAATCCCTAAAGAGATATAAAATATAGATGCAAAACCATGGGATCACTATCCCGAACGAGATATAATTTCTGAACCCAAACTGTGAATAAGTTGGTATTAATACATATTGTGAGTCGAGTAACCATACTAATACGACAACGTGACCTCCTTGACATTTGTCAGACGTCGAACGATATCCAGAAATTTGTCACCCTAGGCGTGCCCGCCTAACTGTAGCTAGCAGTTAAGGTGTGGGATTGCTAGTCCCGAATAGATCTATTCACAAATTCCGCGCTCTCCCTCCAGGAGACTCTGGTTACACTTCCGGGGAGGATTTACTGATCATCCATAAAGGGTAGTGACTATCTCACAAACTAGTACTAAACTATTCACAGGGTTCTTGTAAGATATCGATATACAGAAGATTATGAAACATAGTACAGTAAAGTATAGATACATACATGAAATTATTTGACAATACATTAAAATGATACGGAGATAAACTGAATCAGACATAGTTTATCTAATAACTTGATATAGACATCAGTATACGTTAGAAAGAATAGTAAAGACCCCCAAATTATTCCCATAATAATTTGATTAGTTTGATTGTTTCCTTAACTAAAATCCATTTAGTTGAAATCGAATAGTCATTCCTTATGCTCAGCATAATACATAAGGAGTAAAAGAGTTTATAGGTTTGTCAGATATTGTTTGAAACACATCAATGTTGTGATTGGAAAACAGTTATAGTTTGCTTGTATTCCCCCCCTGAAAACATTGAAAACAGTGAAAAAGCCGTAGGGGTATGAACTCACCGGACGAGATACGAGACGGTTTGGATGCTAAGAGTTGATCCGGAACTTGTAAACACACGAGGTTCCTAATTATCATGTAAAGATACACATTTGTATCTAATTAGGACTTAGATTGATTGTTGGATAGGGACAAATGCTTCAAGTCGCGATAACACTCCGATACAAGTGTTTGGAAGGACCCGGGTGGCGTTTAGGGACATGAATGATACAAGGGACTTGGGAAATGAGTTGGGACATCAAAGGAACACCCCCCTTTGATGAGTTTACGGCCAAAACACCCATCCCCATGAGTTTACGGCCGTAAACTCATGATCGGTGGTTTATGGTGTAATTTGGACTTCCAACACTTAGGGGATAATTTCTAAACTTGGTTTAAGGACTTGGAATGATTACAAAACATCAAATAGACCCCCTTTTTGGGAGTTTACGGCCTAGCATGGCTCCAAGGCCGTAAAACCCTATTTACCCAAGAAAATGATGTTAAATGGTGCTAGAACAAATCACATGTGATTGGTAGAATTTATCCAAGGCATATCATGAGTTTGCAAGGGACTTTTGGGGTGTTTATGGAGTTTACGGCCCATGAGACCCCCCTCATGACCGTAAACTCTTCTATAGGGTGCTTCAAGGAGTTTCAAGGTCTAAAACTTGCATGAAAGGACTTCCAAAATTCATCTAAGGGACTTAGGGGTGTTTAGTTTGCATTCTAACACCAAGAATTTTGGAGTTTACGGCCCAAGAACAAGTCTTGGCCGTAAACCCTTAGAAATCCCATGAATGATGTGTTTTAGGCCCTCAAAGTATTTTTGGTTGGTCCCTTGATTTATTCCAAGGCTTTTGGTGGTGTTGGATGGCTTTCTAACACCTTAGAATTGGATTTATGCCAAGTTTTGGGGAGTTTACGGCCCAAGCACTCTCCTTGGCCGTGAACTCATCTAAATCCCCCAAAATTCATGTTTCAAGTGTCCAAATGCTAGAATCAAGGTCCTATAATTCATATCTAGGCCATAGAAGTGATTTGGAAGGGTTTAAGGGCATGAAAACCCTAATTATATGAGTTTACGGCCCAAGAGTGGTCCTTGGCCGTAAACTCCTTCAAACATCACAAAATTCAAGTTTTACATGTTTAGAGTCCATATCTTGAAGTACCATAGCCATATCTAAAGTCCAAACTAGTCAAGGAGGGGTTTAAGGGCTCAAAACCCATCATTTTTGGTGTTTACGGCCTAGGCATCTTCCTGGGCCGTAAACTCATACATTGTGTCCCATTTCATGATTAAGTGTCTAATTTGGAAGCTAAACATGCTATAGATTGAAGCTAGGAAGGTACCTTAAGGATTTGAAGCCTTAAAATTGAGTTTTGGACCCTTAATCTTTGGATTTTTGGAGAGAGGTTAGAGAGAGAGTAGTGAGAGAAGGAAAAGCTTCAAATGAAAGCTGAAACACGTTTATATAGTTTCTAAAATTTGCACGCGGTGGAATTCTACCCGATACCGATGCTAAACGCGGCTTTTGGTCGCACCCGATTGAGTTTCCGTCACCCGACGGGAACATTATAAAAACTCATGAAATAAATGTTTTTGGGCTAATAACATAAGTTCCTGAGTGATTTAGACACTCATTAGAATAAAATAAACATATAAGTTTATACGATTAACTCCAAAGAGAAAACAGAACGAATCTGATAACAGCGACTTTCCGGGTAGAACGGGTTTTGGCGACGAACAAATTTCGGGTTGTTACACCTATTTCTAACATATTGCATATAATATAACGGTTTGAACACATTAGTTCATATTACTAGTGAAGCTTACTTGTTTTGATATTTATACTCACATACCTATGAGTTCACTTTTTCGTAAACTTTCTAAGTTATTTTTTTTCCTTTGTGCTTTATTTGTTGGAGCATTGGGTTATTTTGCTTACCATATTGACAAGATCTGCATGTACTTAGAAATTGAAGGTACGTAGACAATACTTTTTGTTCTTGATGGTCTTCATTTTATAGTTGTATTTGGTGAATAAAATGATGATATATTTATTAAAATATACCAATCATTAAAAACAAATAATGTGAAATTGTCAATACAATTCATTATCGTTGTTTATGAGATAACCTAGTAGGTTGTAACTTGTAACGTACCATTGGTTACGTACCATTGGTTACGTCAAAAGAGGTCACGTCAAAAGGGGTCATACCCATAAACATTTTATTAGAGGGTGATAATGGCAATTCACTACAAAGTTATTATTGTTGAATATAAATCCTATAAACGAAAGTAGAATACGTATATTTGCTAAAGTGGATAATATAAACAAGAACTAATGAATTTGTATGATTCCCATTTAAGATTTAAGTGGAAATAAACAAGTGATGTGTCCACAAAGCTATTTAACTTGTACATGAATTAATTTGTTATATAACATACAGTAGCAGAGCTATATGGGCGGTGGGGTACTACAACATCCCAAAAACTTGTTATATATATATATATATATATATATATATATATATATATATATATATATATATATATATATATATATATATATATATATATATATATGGAAAAGTGAATATACTCTTAAGGGTATACAAGCTTAGATACCAAAAATCACCATACTACGTCGTTTTGTATCATATATATAAATTGTAATTGTCTAATATTCTTATAATTCAACTTCTAACTTGATTTACTTCCAAGATTTTTATAAATTTCACATTTATATTCCTCTGCATAATTTTCATTTTCAACTATAGTATATATAGCCTAGTAGGTGTTCGGCAAAAAGATGTGATTTAAGAGAAAGATAATAGTGAAAATTTTGAAAATCTTGAAATCAAATCAGGAATTAAAGTTTCAGAACTTTATAATGAATATATCAAACGAAACGATGTATTACGGTTGGTTTGGGTACCTATGCTTATATACCCTTAAGGGTATATTCACTTTTCCCATATATATATATATATATATATATATATATATATATATATATATATATATATATATATATATATATATATGTGTGTGTGTGTTTGTATGTATATAAATTTATTTATAAACATGCTCTATGTTATTGTACCCTCAGCTAAAGACATTGTATCCTGTTTTTTAAGGTCTGTGATAGGATAACTACAAAAAAATATATCTTGACAATGTTTATACCGGTACCAAAAATTGTGGCTCAACCACTAATAATGTATGTTTTATTTCATGAATGATTTTTTACCTATGTACCAAAAATTCTGGCTCAACCACTAATAGTGTATATTTTATTTCATGAATGATTTTTTACCTATGTATTTGGGTCTTACTTTTGCAGATCAGGCATGTTACCTTCATTCTTTCCTTGTTTATTTCGGCTAATAGCACTTGGTTACTACTTTCAAGGATCTTGGGAGTTGTGGTAGCATAAGTTGCTTTTAATTTTTTTTAAAGCTAATGATTGTTAAAATATTTCATAGTTGTTTTAATATATTTACCAAATATTTATGTGATGTATCATGGTTATATGACATGAAATTGTTCCAAAGTTGGATCAACAAGTTACCTCGTGAATCAAGTTTAAAGCTCATCTTGAATCAGGTTTTATGTTTTTTTTTTTTTTTTTTTTCACTAAGTACTTAGTTTGATAGTTTTAGGTTTGACTGCTACTGGTATGACATTTAGACTTGTTAAACCTTTTTAAAGATACTTATGTTCTAATTATTGATAATGTTGATAGACTAGTTGATTTTTTTCTAAGTTATGATATTATAATTTCCATTTTTATGCTAACGTTACTTTCACTTTTTATATTACAACCAAATAAGATCATATCTAATTTATCATGTAGTAAAAAAAATGTGTTGTCAAAGGCAAGAAAATATCGTTAATTTTAACAAATGTATAGTGACATAAAAAAGGTGATTAGAATTCAAAAAAGCTATAATGGCATAATAGAAAAGTGTCACTAAAACCTTATTAGGTTGTAGCGATACAACCATAAAGTGCCACTAAGGTCTTTAGTGACACTTTTTTTTGCCGCTGATTGCCAAGGGAATCTTTAGTGGAACATTTTTTGTTTTTAGTGGACTTTTTCTGTGCCACTAAATTTCATTTTATTTTCAGTGTTTTTGTGTATATGAATACTAGTAGAAGCATAGTAACTTTTCTAGTTTTGTTTGTGGATGACATATTCCTGATAGGAAACAATACTCCAACCTTGCTGGTAATCAAGTCTTGACTTGGGAAATGTTTTGCTATGAAGGATCTAAGAGAAGCTACATATATTCTTGGTATAGGAATATTTAGGAACAAGAAGGAGTGGTTAGTAGGATTACGTTAGAGTACACAGTTGGATAGAATATTGAAAACATTCAATACGGAAAATTCCAAGCAGGGATACTTACCTATGCATCATACTGTTAAATTGAGCAAAACTCGATGCCCCAGTAGTGATAAGAAAATAGATACTATGAGTCAGATTCCATATTTTTAGACTATAGGATCGATCATGTATGATATGACATGTACATGACCTGATGTGGCTTATGCTTTAAGTATGGTTAGCATATATCAAGGAAATTTGGGTTTAGCTTATTCGATGGCAGTGAAGAACATTCTTAAGTATTTGCGAAAATAAAAAATATGATCTTACTTTTTGGGGGAAAATAATAGTTATTCTCAGTATGGCTGAGTGTTTGCGAAAATAAAAAAAGAAATATGGGTTTAACTTAACGTCACTGGGTACAGTGATGCAAGTTTTCAAACATCAAGATAGTAGTTATTCTCAGTATGGCTGAGTTTTATTGCTAAATGGTGTAGTGGTAACTTGAAAAAGTTCTAACCACTAAACTGGGGCTAACTCTACTTGCGAATCAGAGTATATCACAACAAGCGAGGCAGCGAAGGAAGTTATGTGGTTAAATAACTTTATTAGAGATCTTCAGTTTATTTCAATAATCCAAGAACCAATGGAGATTTCCTATGAAAACAAGGGTGAGGTAGCTTTGACAAAAGAACCTAACGATCATGGTAGATATAGGCACATCGAGAGGAAATATCACTACAATAGACATAAGGGTGTAGAAGGTGCACTAATGGTGAATCGTGTATCATCAAGAAGAGAATCATGATATTCCTCTTGTAACACACTATTTATTTAAAAATAAATAAATAAATGTATAGTAGCCCTAAAATCAATAATTATATAGTACAGTGTTGGTCTCGAGGAGCTAATTGTCATAAGTTGGGGGTTAAAAGTGTAAGTTTCAGATTGATTCTGTAAATAATTGTGAAGGAATGGACTAATTGGTAAAATATTGGGACATAATTTGAAAAGATTTTGGGAAGCTAGGGGCTGAATAGTAACTTATGGACTCCATTTGAGAATAATTTGTAATGGAGGGACTGTTTGATAACTTTTGGACTTAAAATGAAAAGAATTGTGGGAACAGGTGTATGAAAAGTAAATTATGGGTCTTGGTTTGCAAAGATCTTTAAGGGGAGGGACCATTTCTGCCATTATCGAAAAGATGTGAGATGGCACGGCTATTTAACTGTTACCCTCTTAATCCAAACTGTAACCCTAATAACATGTTCAACCACCACCTCCAATTTATGCCTCCCTCATGGGAGCTACAACCACGCCATCTTCCGATCAGTGAAAGGCCACCAAGCGACCACCCAACTCCCTTCAGTTTCGACCAGTCGAAACTCCAGCCGACCACCATTAGCAGCTGAGGTCGTGCCACTGTTGCGAGTTGCGCTACGTCCCTCTTATGGCCAGGGACGACGAGGACCAAGAGCGAAGGCCTCCTTCTACTTTAGTTTTATGTAGCTATCGCTAGTGACCTCCATCACCTTTGTTTAAACGATCTCCACCGCCATCTCCGACCAATAGTGCTGCTACTGCTGCTTCTGTTCAAGACTTGTGTCACTTATTCATAGGTTTTCTGCTTGCTGGCATGTGCTGCTATGTGATTGGTAGCTAAAAGGAATCACCACCACCATTGTGAGGTGGTGGCTGCAATCGTGAAACAGTTGTTACCACCACCATGCGCCACCAGGTGGGTGGTGTTGGGTTATGAGCATTCTAACACTCCTAAGTGTACATGCAACCCTAAATACCTTGGATCTATGTTTTCTCTATTATACATGCAAATATGAACATCCAAGGTATTATCCTAATCTAGCATACAAAACTATCAATATAACAAGATAGAATACATACCTCTTTGATGTAGAATGTCTTCATGAAGCATGAGTGCCTAGTGCCCCAAGTGTGACACCTCAAATGGTTCACACAACACCAAATACACTTGGAATAACTTGAGAGAATTCTACACTTCATGAAAATCGGCTAGCCCTTTTGTTAGTCTCTCTAGTGGCCGATTTTGTCAAGAATAATATCTTTATATAGTGTTACAATTAGGGAAAACCCTAATTGTCACGACTTTCCATTTCCTTGGATCCATGGGTTCAAATACACCATGGAGCATCCATGGAGCATCATATGGGTTTTGGCCCAAGTAGATAATCCATGGAGGAATAGCCCACTATACAAGTATGGATGATTTACACAATCAACCCATATATTTAATTAGTCTTCTTTTGATCACTTAATTAATCCTAGATTAATTCTTGATCAATACTAATTAAATAATCTTATTATTCTTATTATTAATATTCTAGAACTTATAATATATTAATAACCATAAGTGTCTTATTTCTCTCATTATAGTCTATCCAACTGCATGATGCCATGCAACCCAAATGGACCATGCCGGGTCGGGTCAAGTCTTACCAATTATAGTTTTGGACTTAGACATTAATCCAACAGTCTCCCACTTGGATAAGTCTAAAACTATTATTGCGTATGACTTCAGGAACCAACTAGCAATCGTAGCTCTCAAAAGCTTCTGTCGAACTCTGACCTTGTCGATAAAAGCTGATCTTTGTCAATGACTTGTCCATTAGATAAGGGATCATATATTCCTCCATTCTAGATATCATATGGACTGAGACATGGATTATAATCATTCTCTCTGTCCATTTGTTGTTTCCCAATTTCCGATTTATGACGATTGATTAATTGAACAAATCAAATCAGTCCTGGCCCGTCCGAGCACTTCCATTTGTCATCATCAATTCATCGAGGGGCCCACAGATATCGCTTTTATCCCGAAGGTAAAAGGAATGGATAAACTTCGACTCATATGGCTTGTTCTACTACTTGTTGAATCATACACAAAGGCACGTTTTATAGCACCGAGTTACCAAATGCGTTTTCGTGCAATCAATGTACAACCAACTCATAGTAACAACTCATATCTCTAGGTTTGAAGAATATAAGATATTATCGTCTCATGATCACTCGTGATTAAAATCCATGAAGTGATTCTAATGAGCGCAGGTTGAATCCAATACTCAGAACTTATGAGCACTCATGAGTGTTGTAGCCCTTTGTCCAACACCTTAGACCTCTACAAGCCAACTCATGACAGTCTTAATTCATATCTACTTCCAACATATGACCGACTGTGGATGGTTTGAATAACTTAGTCATTCCGGAAGAATAACCTAGTTTATTCGGGAAGTCAAAACATGAAAAGTGAAACACAATAATAATTGAATCCAATATGGTATCAAAACCTATGAACATAAATAAAACACCTTTTATTTATCACCATATGATTACACATTATTCATTGTATACTGTTTCAGCTATCAACTTTATTCTTGAATTTAAAACAATAGTTGTCCCATGCTCCAAGCATGTACACTATGTTTCTAAACACTAGTCATTGCATACACCAAGTATGCATACTATGTTTGTCTATGATCTTTACTTTGTGAACTAGATCAATTGAACATAACTTCAATGATTCTCTTTTCACACTCCCAAATCCTTACTGCAAATGCAAGAATTCTAATGTCATGTCATTTACTAAAATCTGTTAGATTCTAAACTTATATGCATTGATCCTCTTGTAATGATTATGCACAAAGTCAGAAAGACTTGACAACAATCATTATAGAGCATTCCAAAGGAGATCAACTCCTTGGAAACATCCTTCTTGCATTAAGTTTCCTTAATCTTACACAGATTGAAAAATTTCTAACTTTGAAACATTTCTAGATTCCATTTTGACTATCATTTCTGAACAAGAGTTGCCTCCTTACAGATTATGTCAATATGGTCCTTCCAGAATTATCACTATACTTCCAACTATCCTTGAGCAACCAATCTTTGGTAAACCTTAGATTGTCCTCGACAATTGTTTAATCCTTTTAGTCATATCCAGTTCTAAACCTTTTCCCTTCTTAATACCCTAGGCATTTGGAAACTTTTAGAACGGATAACTATAGCACATGTAATTGATCCTATATCCGAAGCATATGGGACACGATTCATGATGTCTTACATAAAGACTAAACCAGTCTTTTGCTATAACATTTCCATTTCTATTTTCCAAGTTCTCATAATTCAGATTATGAAAAGGAATGCCGTAATCATAATCGAATTTAAGAACGCAAATAATGGACCCATATACAGAATTTCCTTATGTTGATCCATTCCAACATGAAATTCATATATATCCTTGACTAAATGATTAAAACCTCACGATCTAAGCTTATAGATTTGAGATGAATTCTAATTTCCTCTCCTTTAATTATAGCAAAACAACTTTTTCCCAATTGAAACCTTTTGTTTTTTTCTATAATTAACATTGCTAACTTGCAATCTTTATCATAATTATCATGCTCCCACTAACATGATGATTATTAGCATAACACTTATGCTCCCACTAGCTTTGACATGTACTCAGAAATCAGCTGGACTTCTATAAATCAATACTTTATTGACTTTCTTACCAAAGTTCAGATTTCTGATACTGGATTGTTTTGATAGAACTTTATCAAAATCATACACCTTCCCTTGGATAGCACACTTGTGTGTCTAAACAATTATGAAGAGGGATACCGTAATCATAATGGTTAGACCTTTTTGCCACTTCTCACAAGTCCAGGTTAGTGTGCCGGTAAACCACACACGCTCCACTAACGACTTTGAGAATGCAAATATTACAATTGCTATCTAGCTAAAATCTACTTAGTGAAAGTGTTTCCTCACCATCATTTTCATGAATCGGAGAGAATCCTTATGACACTTAGATTTAATGGTGTATGTGTTCTTATCCATGTGAATTGTCAAAACCATAGTCACAAGACAAGGATAATGACAAATCCAAACTCATATGGACTGAACTCAATCTTAACTTCTTGCCACCTGGCAGCTCAAGAGTCTGCCATTGCTTCCAAGTTGTTGTGCAACCAATTGAGAACTCTAAGAACTCAACTTTAACTGGAATGGGCACAGACTATGTCAACACGATAGGTTAGAAACCTCAAGTCGTGTGCTAGTGAAGAACTTTAGGTTTTATTCTTGGTTAGTTCTTGAGACTTTCAAGACGTTTAAGACTCCCACTGTCCTCTTGACCTATGAGACTCCCTTGTCAAACATCCAAGAGGCGGATTCTAATCAAGACAAACACTACACACAATTGGCCTTAGTTGGTCTTTGTTTTATCCAAAACATCACAACTTACCAATTTCAAATGTACAAGAGTACAAAACTTTTACTCTTACATTTGACAAGTGTTTTAAACCTTTTTTAAGACATGTCACTCAAGTTACAATCTTGGAGTATGACTCTAAGACTTGTATTGGAACAAAGTATGACTCATCTTCTTGATTTAACTATTTCAACATTTCAAGATCCCTTCTTCTTAGTCATAAGAATGCACTAAGAATTCCTTAGAGAACTAATTTTGATATGGTTTCTTAATCATTAAGATGATCATAAAACTGATACTAAAGTACTCTCCCATCTTTTCAGATTTGAGAAACTTTTATCCTTCTGCCTAATTTGATTCTTCTTATTCGCTCTGCCTTACACTGGAACCTTTTCCATTGTCACAGAATTACACTTAAGCTTGTAAGTATAACCATATTTACTGAGCTTTAGTAAATTATGAGGAATAACCTTATATCTTTTGTGGTGGACTTAATCAGTGCACATGACTATGTACTCGATCCCTTAGTCCATTACTTGACTCACACATCCATGTGAACAAGTAATTAGTCTTAATTTTTCCAATACTTGAAAGTTCTCATTCATCATGCTATACAACTTGCATGATTCCAAGTCCCGGTCCAATTGAGACTTTGGATGATGAGAATCTTTCCTTATTTGGTAAATTTAGACATTACCACAAATGAAAGAATCAATTTCATATTTCCACTCTTGCTATTAATGGAATCATATAAGCAACAATTTTTTCCTCAAATGTCATTGTAAGGATTTTTAAAATAAATCAAAATCAAAAAATTTTCTTTTATTTTAAAACTATGCGGAAAAACTTATCCTTACAATCCATATGAAAAACTTGTTGTTATCTATTCCTAACCAACATCTCATAACTCCTAAGAAGTAGCTCAAGAATCCGATCTTCAAACTACGCGATAGAAATCCATCTACGCGATCAGATTTAGCATATTCTTTCTTTAAGTTTCTTCACTTTTCGTTGATTCTTAAAACATCACCATGTGACCCAATCACATCATGTATCAAGAATCTCAGAGTAGAAACTTAGCAGAGTTAGATAGTGGACTTTACCTGAAGTAGAGTCAAACTTATTGACTTTAACATCCTTAGGTAAATTTGGCAGCTTCGTAACTAATGACCCTTTCTTTGGCAATATAAACATAGGGACCTTTTGATAATGGTACACGGAACTATCACAGACTTAGCTTTTCTCTTTACCATTTGTTCAACCGAGTTGACTATGCCCGATCCCTTTCCATTGGGAAGAGAATGCTTTTTTGGATTTCCTGTGTCACTATTGTCAATGTCCATCAAGTTTTGAGGAAGTTGATCTTAACAAATAGATAAGATCATTAAGGGTCTTGTCATAGTCTGTTTCATAGGTGTTCCAAAAGAACTCACTATGTGACTTAGAAAGTGATTGAACCACCAACTTTCTCAATACTTTGACACCCAACTCTCCCGGCTTGTCAATATGTGACTACATCTCCAAGATGTGATCACACCTAGACCTTGCCTTGCCAATAGGGCTTGAGTGACTTTGAACTTGTAGGTTGGGAGAATAATTTGAGGAGGTGAAAGAAGTATGATTTCCATGGGACATCATCTTCATTTAGGAAAGCTTGTTTCAAGAGATTTGGGAAGATCATAAATGTCTAAACGAGACATGTTTTGGGAGATATTCAAGATAGTTGATTTAAAGTCCTTAATATGACACCCAATATGAAATATTAAGGCTAGGACCCAACAAACTATTTTTATAACTTAGAAGAGGTATGCCGTAATCCAAGCTATAAAATATTTGAAGGTAGGTGAATGACGATTCACCAATTTCCATCAAGATAAACGAAATGTATTATTAGGTTTTAATTGGCTTTTGAAACTCCTAGATCTTTTGAGATTCATTGAACTGTTCAATGGCATGTTTCAATGTCGAGTGTGCCCTTCAGGTTTTGTGACTGGGATGCCGAGGATCACAAAACAAGGTGTGAAGTAACCATGCAAATTACTTGGTACCCTTAAGTGTTTATCCCTCAATCGATGTGCCGGTTAACCACACACGCTCCATCGATACTATGATAAACATTAAGTTACCCTTTGCCTACCTTGTTAAATACGAGTTAGTGTGCCGGTTAACCACACACGCTCCACTAACTGACTTAAACAAAGTGCAAAGTGTAATTTCATGGATTAGCACCTTATTCACATTTTCCTAAGTAACTAAGATTGAGTATTATTAAGAGTTTAGTTACTTAGTATTTATCATTAATACTTTTAATGAAGGGATAATTATAGTCCTGTCAAACCCGTTCGGCTAACGACCCTCCACCGGTCAAGCAAGCGGTGGGTGAGAGTGGACACCCATTAAGTTGCCATTTATAGGCAACAACCTTATACCCACCTTATAGACCGGCTTCGTGAATGAGGCGTACTAGCGGTAAGACTGACTTTACTCTTATACATATATATTATTAACTTATAATATTATAAAGTATAAGGGTTGAATTTTAACTTTTAAAATTCTAAGGGCTAACTTGGAATTAAAGTATTCATAAGAGAAAACTTTACAATTTCCAAAACTTGAGGGTAAGTTTTGAAACTATTCAAAAGTAATTAATTCCATAACTTATGTGTTTAAAGTAGTTTTAATCCAAAAACTCATCAAGTTCCATAACTTGAGGAGAAGTTATGGAAGACTTTAAACTAATGAAAGAATTAACTTTTCTTTATTTTATAACTTATGGAATTAATTAAGGTTACACTTTTTTATTTATTTATTATTTAATGAAGGGACTCTTGGTCCTCCATAACTTGAGGACAAATTATGGAGTCATAACTCCAATTAATTAGAATTAGACTCTTCATTTTTGTAACCTTTGCCAACTTTTATGAGTTTTATGAAACTTAAATGTGACTTTTCATATAACTTGAGGAAAAGTTACAAAAACACATTTTAGAATCAACTCTTAGATTAATTTGGATTGAAAACAACTATTTCACTCAACTTTTCTATTAATCTAAGCAACTCATAAGAACAAGATAATTCAAATCAAACTTTTTCATGTAATTAGTCTAAACCATAAACTAATACAAAACATGAATCTATTGACAATTATCTTTGAAATTGGATTAGCATGAACATTACCACATCAAAAACAAGTTTATAAGTTCAAAAACAACTTAGGATAATATTCCTAGTCCATTTCTAGCCAAAAACCTCGAAAATATGCTGTCTGGGGGTCCAACTCGTCGAGTGCATGAACCGACTCGGCGAGTTGGATCGTTTTGATCACTTTTTAGGCATGGAATCGCTGAGTCCCTTGATGGACTCGCTGAGTCTGATGATCAGACAGCAATAATTTCAATTTTTTAACCAGTTTTGCAAGTATAAGAAGAAAACAAGCCTAGGCTCTGATACCACTGTTCGGTTATGAGCATTCTAACACAGTTAAGTGTACATGCAACCCTAAATACCTTGGATCTATGTTTTCTCTATTATACATGCAAATATGAACATCCAAGGTATTATCCTAATCTAGCATACAAAACTATCAATATAACAAGATAGAATACATACCTCTTTGATGTAGAATGTCTTCATAAGCTTGAGTACCTAGTTCCCCAAGTGTGACACCTCAAATGGTTCACACAACACCAAATATACTTGGAATAACTTGAGAGAATTCTACACTTCATGAAATAGGCTAGCCCTTTTGTTAGTCTCTCTAGTGGCCGATTTTGTCAAGAATAATATCTTTATATAGTGTTACAATTAGGGAAAACCCTAATTGTCATGACTTTCCATTTCCTTGGATCCATGGGTTCAAATACACCATGGAGCATCCATGGAGCATCATATGGGTTTTGGCCCAACTAGATAATCCATGGAGCATTAGCCCACTATACAAGTATGGATGATTTACACAATCAACCCATATATTTAATTAGTCTTCTTTTGATGACTTAATCAATCCTAGATTAATTCTTGATCAATACTAATTAAATAATCTTATTATTCTTATTATTAATATACTAGAACTTATAATATATTAATAACCATAAGTGTCTTATTTCTCTCATTATAGTCTATCCAAGTGCATGATGCCATGCAACCCAAATGGACCATGTCGGGTTGGGTCAAGTCTTACCAATTATAGTTATGGACTAAGACATTAATCCAACAGGTGGTTGGGTTCGTTTCGCAACAAAAAACACATGTGTGTGTCTATTGCAGTTAAGTGGTGTTTGGGCGTTGTTTGGCCGAAATTCTCGAAGAACATCCACCATCACCACCGTACGGTGGTAGATGCCACCATGTGTTGTCATGTGTGTGTGTTTATCTATTAGTGTGTGTATGTGTGTGTTTATCTATTAGTGTGTGTATGTGTGTGTTTACTTTTTAGTTTAAGCATTGTAAATTGTAATTGGGTCAGAATAACGAAAAGAAACTCAAAATTACCACCATGTGGTGGTTGCTGTCACCACCGACCGATGTGTTGGGTGGCGGTGTGCTTTGCATGCATTGGGATTGCTTTTTGGATGCTTGGAAAGAATGGAATAGAAACCCTAACCACCACCCTAATGTGGTGGCTGCAGCAGTGAGTTGTCGTTGAACACCACTACCCGAAGTGGTAGTGGTTGGTGTCCGACAAATGAAACCCTAATGGGCCTTAAGAGACCCTAGTGGGCCTAATAAATCCTAATTGATCAAAATACCTAGATATTGAGCCTATTGGGCTATGATTGGGTTGGAAACCCTAATTAGGGTTTAGAAAACCCTAATATTAAACATATGGGTTTTGGACTGTAAGGACTTACATTTCGGATGACTGGATTGGAACTGTGTATTATGCCCGGCCACACTACATGATTGACCTAATAGATTGATGGACATAATGGATTAAATCTTTAATAGGTTAAGTAAGAAACACTTAACCCTACTTGTCATTTTATGTGAAAGCCCTAATTTCACTTCGGCCTTAAGTTGGGCCTTTCTATTGGGCTTTGGTGATTAGGCCAATAATGGGCCATTCAAGAACAATCATATGGATTAGAATAATTCGATGGGCTTTAGGGTAAGGTCCATATGCGGGTTTGGGCCCAATTTAGAAAATTGGGCCATTGATGGGCCATAATTTGGGCCTTGATGATTAGGAGTTATAGGTCCATTTGAATGCCAAATGCTTGGACTGGAGTAAATGGTTAGGCCTTAAGGGAAGAACATGTAGAGGTTTCGGCCCAATTTGGAAAATTAGGCCATATGTTGGGCTTTGTTCCATGGTTTGACTTTAAGGCCTTTGGATTGGTCCTTCGACTGAATAAAGTTAAGTTAGGGGTAAAGTAGTCTTTTTACCTCAACTACGGAGTTGTGGTTATGCATTGGAGCCCAATTACTGATGTGGTGTTATTTTGATGATTGACAGTTCGGGAATCTGTCATCTAGAAACTAGATTTTGTATACGGGGCTTCAGTAGTGTGAGGTGAGTCTCCTCACCATACCAATGGGTCTAAGGCACCAAGGCCGGTCCATTTTGTATTATGTGGTACACTAGTTGATGTAGTGATATGTGGTATGCCAGTTGGTTATATGCTATATGCTATTTTTTTGTTTATGTTATATTTTCATAAAAGACCACGGGGGAGCCCATGATACGTGGATGTAAGACCATGTACGGGAGCCCATAGCTTTTCAGGTAAAGACCATGGGGGAGCCCATGGCACTTGGATGTAAGACCATGTATGGGAGCCCATGGTTGTTCGATAGGGAAAGACCATGGTGGGAGCCCATGACACTTAGGTGTAAGACCATGTAGGGGAGCTCATGGCATCCTTACGAAGGGATATGTGGTAGAGATAGCTTTTATAACTAATGTTATGTGGTAGAGATAGCTTGTATAGCTAATATGATACGTGGTATGTCGTAGAGATAGCTTTTATAGCTAATGTTATATGGTAGAGATATCTTTTATAGCTAACATGATATGTGGTATGTGGTAGAGATAGCATGTATAGCAAATATGATATGTGGTATGTGGTAGAGATAGCTTTTACAACTAATGTGATTTGTGTTATGTATAAGAGATAGCTTTTATAGCTAATATGATATGTGGATTGTGTGTGGGGTATACTCTGGGGAACTCACTAAGCTTTGTGCTTACGGTTTATAGTTTTGGATTCAAGTATCAACGATTAGGAAAAGGACGGCTCGGATTGATTGCAGTGCACACACCTATGATTTCTGCAATGAATGATTTTTTTGGATAAACTCTGATAACTGTTTTACTTAATGATGATTTAAACTGGTATCAATGTTTTAGCTATATTAAAAATGATATTTTTACCCTTGATTTTTGGCTCGTTGCAAGTTGGTATCAAATCCTTTGTTTGAGGGATTCGGACATACTTTTGGGTGTATCTGAACTCAGACTTAGGATCTGTAAAATTTTCAAAAGAAGAAACATGTTTTAAGTAAAAAATTTCTATTACATGAAAAGGTGTGGTGCATGCAATCCGCCGAGCTCAAGTAAGTTTCCCAGAATACCCATACATGATATATGTTATGAATTGGTTTATGAATCTGAGAATTGCAAGCTATTTAGGGATAGGAGAGATGCCTTTATATTTTATATGAGTTGGTAGACTTGCATGCTAGTGTTGATTAGTCAAGAATAGATTGGCCAGATATGTGGTGATTGTAGCCGTGGGAATATTTGATTCTATGCTAGAATGAGAATGATTATTAGTATTAGTAACTACTACGTGTATGCTTTTAAAATGGTATAAAGTTAGGATATTATAGCCTTAGAATAATTGATTTGGCCTTATTTCCTGTTCCTTGTCTGGTTGTGGTCCTAGGGTAGAGTCTATTATCGACAGTCTATTAGATCTTGTTCTATGTATAATTTGCAAGAATAAGGCAGCCGACAGTGAGGATGGATGGACGTGGATAGTACGAGTTGGGGTAAGTGGGGTGAATATTCTATGGTAGTCCTTTGGATCAGAGTGCTACTGCACAAATGCTTCTTGCTTTGGGCTTTGTGGAACTCTCAAGTATTAGGAGACAGTTACTAAGTGGATATGACGATATCCAAGAGGTAGATGGCTGACATCATGGGGAGTTCTTCAGTAGGTAATGGAAAAGTGAGGTTGGAAACCTAGGGGGAACCTAGGAGTTGCTTCGGTGAGTATCGTGCTATTGTTTAGAGGATATCTGTTGCATCAGTGGGGTAGGTGACTTTGAGGATTCGGAAGGATTGCTGAGGAAAATATGGATAGGTGTGGAAGGTAGTATGGGCCCGTACTACTGAAAGCATAGGATCCATACCCGAATCAGTGAGAGTCTTAGAGAATCTAAGAAGCTTATCGGAATGAGAATTCTTAGTTATGCTCTAATAGTAGGGATAGCTGCTTTTCCAAATGAGGATGAGCACACATGAGGGAGGACTAGGGTTTGGTCCCAGCTCCGGTGGTGAGCTAGTTAATGGAATAACTGCTAGGCTTTTGAGTTTGTCGTAGATCTCTCATATCGGACAGAATGGATTGATTGTGCATTCTATTGTACTTTTGGGATTGGAGACTCTGTCTTGGGGATAGTTACTAGCCCGATTTAGAGAAGAGGTTACTCCAACTACTGCAGTGCAGTCGTTGACGATTGAGCTGGTGAGTGTGCCAGGGTGCGAGACGCTGAGTGATATGATTTCTAGAGCTTAAGAGCACATTTGGAGCACATTGGGAAGAGTGGATTAGACTTCAATATATAATTTTTACATCATCTCAAGGCGTATGAGATTACTAGTTTCACTAGCATTCAAGAAGTGTTCGTCTGATTTTTAGAACTTATGTGGTGTTTTGGGGTTTGGGCTAGTAACAGAGCACTCACACGGGTAAGAAATGGGTTGTCAGTAGTTGGATATTAAAGAGTAAGAAGGATTGGGAATCCTTCAAATCTCATGTATTGCGAAAAACTTGTCAAACCTAAGTATGGGAGAGTCGCGCTGGTATTCAAAATAGGGGCAGATATGAGGTTGGGATGAGTTTCTCGCCTCATCGAGCAAAATGGTAGGCCAAAGTGGCTATTTGGTTGAGGGTTGGGCGAGTTGGGAGTTCAGACAACATTCCAACATTTGGTTCACGTTTTCCTTGGCATCTGATAACAGGTTTAGGAATCAGGTTAGAGGTCCAATTAGAATTCAGGTTTAGTTGTGTGTTAGGTCGAGTGCGTGTTCGAACAGTATGGAAAGTATTGTAAGATTTTGGGGGTAGCCGTAGTATTCACTAGCGATCAGTTAGTATGGAAAGTGTTGTAAGACTATGGGGGTAGCCGTAGCATTCACTAGCGATAAGGTAATATGGAAAGTGTTGTAAGACTGCAGGAGTAGCCGTAGCATTCACTAGTGATCAGATAGTATGGAGAGTGTTGTAAGACTGCAGGGGTAGCTGTAGCATTCACTAACGATCAGATAGTGATAGAATGTTGTAAGTATGCAGGTGTAGCCAAAGCATTCATGAGGTTAGTAAATATTGGTAGATGGCATGAGCATGCTGTTAGATTGCAGAAGGAACAGTAGTACCCACCGGTTCGGATGCAGCAGTGAAGATACCGAAATCCATGGATCAAATTTCGGAATTACCCAGATGGATTAGATCTGTTTGAGCCAGTGATAAGGCTATAGGAGCGCCACTACAGTTATGGGATCAGGGAAGCAATAGACTATATAAGGTTGCTTTCGATATAAGGCTAACATTGGTCAAGTAGCAATTACTTTTAACCTTGGATTTGAAGACGAAAAGATTCGATGCATGAACCTGATTGGCTAGATTAGAAGGTTGATAGAGCCACAGTGGCATGATAACTAGTGGCAACTAGTTCTAGAGAAGGATTTCATTCATGAGTTGTGGCAGACGACTAAGTGGGAGTCCTTTAGCTCTATAGCCAGGAAAGAACCCAATATTTTAGATGACTAATGAATATTGGGACGAGGAAGGTCTCGGTAGATTTTGGAAAGTAGCCATGTGGAAGCATACTGCTACATGCAGTTCAGTGTTCGAGCAGTTTCAGCGTTTGGTCAATATTAGTGCTTGTATTTTGGGTTGCAAATATGGACGGAATAATAGATTGATTAGGTTATGCTAAGTGACCAACAAGGATAATTCGGTTTGTGGCCCTGTTTTCCAGTAGGAACCTTGAGTTAACAGAAGTTGAGTAGTCAGTTGAGAGGCAAGTGGACTGGATTCAACGATAATGATTCTGTATGGGTGGCCTGCTAGGGAGTCAGACCATCTCGAGATTGCAGATTTCAGACGGAGTAGACGTGATTTTGTTGCAAGGAGTTTGTTCACCTGCAGATTTTAGGGCCTTCAAAGATTGGTCACGGTTACCCTGAGAAGGCTATGGTGTACCTAGGATTGTGACCATATTAATAGAGTCGTTCAGCGTGTAAGGAATGGTAACAAATGATTTCGAGGACGAAATCTAACTTAAGTGGGGAAGAGTTCTAACACCCCGTTTATTTTATAAATTAATTGATTAATGTATAGTAGCCCTAAAATCAATAACTATATAGCAGGGTGTTAGTCTCGAGGAGATAATTGGCATAATTTTAGAAGTTGGGGGTTAAAAATGTAAGTTTCGGATTGATTTCGTAAATAATCGTGAAGATAGGGACTACTTGGTAAATTATTCGGACTTAATTTCAAAAGATTTTGGGGAGCTAGGGGCCGAATGGTAACTTATGGACTCTATTTGCGAATTAATTATAGAGGAGGTGTTGTCTGGTAACTTTTGGAATTGAAATGAAAAGAATTGTGGGAACAGGGGTATGAAAAGTAAATTATGGGTCTTGGTTTGAAAAGATGTTTATGGAGAGTGGCCATTTTTCCATTATGGAAAAGATGTGAGATGAGATGGGTATTTAACTGTTACTCTTTTAATCCAAAAGCTAACCCTAATAACATGTTCAACCGCCACCTCCACGATATGCCTCCCTCACCGGTGACGCAACCACCCCATCTTCCGATCAGTGAAAGGCCACCAAGCGACCACCCAACTCCCTTGAGTTCCGACCGGTCGAAACCCCATCTGACCACCGTTAGCAACCAAGGTCGTGCCACTGTTGCGAGTAGTGCATCGTCCCTCTCGTGGCCGGCGATGATGAGGACCAAGATCAGAGGCCTTCTTCTTCTTCTACTTCTGTTTTATGCTGCTGTCGCTAGTGACCTCCGTCACCTTCGTTTCAAGGATCTCCACCACCATCTCCAGCTAATAGCACTGCTGTTGCTGCTTCCATTGAAGACGTGTGTCACTGAATCATGCGTTTTCTGATTGCTGGCGTGTGTTGTTGCGTGATTGGTGGTAGCTTCATTTTATTTACTTCTTTTTATAGTTTATTTTAGCACAATTCATTCGTATTTTAGTTAATATCCATGTATATTTTCCTTTTTGTTATTTTATGACCATTTCGAGTACTTTCTAGTTTCCTGAGCGTTATTGCAAATTTTTTGGAGGCTAGCGAAGTAGGATTATTTGGAGGCGATTGGAGTAGAAGGGCAATAGGGATTTCAAGCTTGATGGCTATGGAGGTGACTCATGGAGTGGTCTTGCGAATTTGCTTGAAGGCTTGAAAGATTTGAACTTTAAATTACAACGCGTGGGAGAATTTTCAAGTGTGCGGAGATCATTGATCGGGAGTTTGCGGAAGCATTGATTGATTTGGAGAGGAAATTTGGGCTCAAATTGACGAAATCTTAAAGAAAAATGGGCTAGAAGCTGATTAGATTCGAACCGGGCCAATGGAATAGTTGTGGGGACCCAAGACTTGAAGAAGCCCAAAAATCTGTCACACTTGCGCGGCCCGCATGGATTCCTGCAGGGGCAAATTCGGGATTTTATTTGGAGCTCTACATTGGGAAGGTTGTGTGCCTTTTTAGACTTATCTTGAAGATCCGATTTGGATAGATTCTCTCTGGAGTTTTAAGAGCATCTTGATGGCCAAGAACCCTCAATAACTTCATCATTTCACCTCTTGATTCTTGTAAAATGTTTGGTACAATCTTCACTAACTTTGTTTCTTTGAGTTTAGCTATGCTTGGCTAAACAAAACTTGGTTGATTGTTTTTGAATCCTTTGAACTTTTGTTGAATGTTGAAAAATCCATGAACTAGTGTTTGAATTTTTATGAATATGTTTTGTTCTTTAACATCTTATCACTACTTGTATGTTTTTACTCATGAGTTTAAATGTGTTTGTGGTGATTAATTGGCTAATTTCTTGATTAAGTAAATGATCTTCAAATTAGCAAGCAATAAGTGATTTATGTGTTAGTTTTACTTCACAAAATAAATAAATAAAACATTTTCTCCAACATGGTAGTGGAAGCTTTTGAATCCTCTTGGATTTAGTGACTTTTTGATTCTTAATGCTAGTTGACTTTCACTAATTACATGCTTAATGGAAATTATGACTTTGACTAATGAAATTGTTATGAGCTTCTCTAACTATTTTAACAACTAAGAAAAGTATTGGTAATCTCAAGCTTCTTGGATTACTATAGCCAAATTAAGGATTTTAAACAAGTATTGCACCTTTGGATTCTAATGATATGTTCATCAAAAGTCAAAGTGAGGAAACTTTAAGTCAAGCATTTCTCCCTTATTAATTTTACATCAAATCTTGTTTTTCTTAAATTTTCCATTTAAATCTTAGTTTAGTTTTAGTTTATTTCAAGTATTTCAAAAGACCAAAACCCCTTATTTTTATTTTTATTGTTATTTAACAAGTATTTTTACAAAGAGATTTTCATTGAACAACAAATTGAACCAGTCTCTATGGATTCGACCCCTTTACCACTATACACTATTTTAGTGTAAATGATTTAGGGTTTTTTATTTTGTTGGCCCCGACAACCACCAATTTTTTAGCGCCGTTGTCGGGGATTGATTTATTTTTAATCAATTTGTTTCTCTGTGCCTAGATCTCAACGTACTGGTGGTTTGACTTATAATCCAAAAATTGAAAAAGAAACAAGACATTTGGCGAAGGAAAAGAGAATAGAACGTGATCAAACTTCTAATTGTCACGGGGACCCGGATGTTGAAATCGCTTCATCAAGTGACAGGGAACCTAATTCTTGTCCTGTCCCCTTGCCAAGAAATTCCTGAAACACCACCATTACAGCAAAATCCACCCATTATTGAACCAATTGCAATGGTGGACGGAGGAGAAGCTCACGAAAGAACTTTGAAGCAAATGATGGAAACCGATGTTAGACAAACTCCAACCGGTATCAATTATCCCGTTTTGGAAGGAGGTTCGGAATTAAAGTCCAGTTTAGTTCATCAACTTCCAACTTTTCATGGATTGGAGAATGAAGACCCACATAAGTTTTGGAATATGTTCCATATTATTTGCACTAGTATAAAGCCACAAGGGTCAACCGATAACCAAATCAAATTAAGGGCATTCCCCTTTTCATTGGTTGATAGAGCAAATGATTGGTTATTCTATCTTCCACCGGGGTCGATCAACTCATGGACTAACATGGCAACATATTTTCTTGACAAGTTCTATCCTACTTAAAGAGTCTCAAGTCTTAGAAATGAGATCTGTGGAATCCGCCAAGGTCAAAATGAGACTTTTCATGATTATTATGTGAGGTTCAACAACTTGTGCTATATGTCACACCCCGAAAACCGAAGGCGGAAACATTTCTGGGCTTGACTCCACGTTGAGTATCAAATCCAATGCACATAGTAAGTAAAGTAAAACAACCATTACATTACATAATAAAGTTTTATAGTTGTTTCAAAAGTAAAGTTTGTACAGTTGTGATACATAGTATATATAGACAAAATGAAACGGGTCTTCATGTACTCCGTCTTCTGATCAAAAGAAATCTTTGGGTACCTGTTCTAACGCTGACCTGAGAACACAAGCGGTTTGAAAATCAGCATAAAGCTGGTGAGTTCATAAGCGGTTTTTTTTTTGTTTGTGAAAATGTTTCGAGTTTCCTTTCTGTTTCTGAAATGTTATATGCACCAAGAAAATCCCATATTTTCTTAATAGTTGGTTATTGTTTCACAAATGTAAAGTAATGTAAATTTGTACACTGAAAACATGTTTATTCATGTGAAAATGTATAGTTGGTAATCTGACTGGTTAAACTGTTCTGTTTACTTATCATGTGTTACCAGGAAAGTCCCATACTTTCCTTATTGTATGTTACAAATTGTAAAAGATGTATTGTTATCAAATTGTTACTCTTTCTAGTTATGTAAGTGTTACCCAGGAAATCCCCATGCTTTCCTGCATGTTGGTTTCTAATGTAAACGATGTTAAAGATGTAAAAGATGTAATCGTGATTAGGTTCCATGTTTTCCCCAGGAAAGTCCCGTACTTTCCTGAATGATAGTTACTGTAAGTGAAAGATGTAAAAGATGGTTCATTATTACTATAAGTAAATCTATGTTATCCTAATTGCGAGTTCCATAACCATACAATAGACTAAAACCTGTGGCAATAAGTAGTCCACATGTGGCAATAAGTCGTCCACATACTTATGACTTTCGTCACCCTTGAACCATTTCGGTTCGACTGTAGCTAGCAGCCAGGTGTGGGGTAGTCAGCCCCGTATAGAGCTATACAGTCAAGTCACGCTCTCTAAATACCAGAGATTCTGGTTATGGGTGTAGTCCTCCACTCGCGTATCTCGGTGGAGTGTTCTCCGAGAACGTGTCTCCAATCATACAGGATTAACAAATTTACTAGTAATAATATGATAGTCCTCCACTCGCGTATATGTGTGGAGTGTTACCGAGGACAAAACAGTGTACAGGTATTATGTTCAAATGTTTAATGTCATGCTTTTAACTGATAAAATGTGGAAAACCATTTGTGAAATATATGTAAAACATAACAGTTTAAAGACCTATTTCACAAATATATGTTGCATGATCTGCATGATCAAATGATTATCAGTTGTGGTAATCAGTTATAAAAGCATATGAAATATGAAACAAACATTTGAAAACATGATTTGAGTACAAGAATTCCCTTGTACTTTGCTTGTGTTCCCCCTGAAAACAGTGAAAACAGTGAAAAAGGGTAGGGGTATGAACTCACCGGACTTGGAAATGTGTCGTTTTTGAATACTAGATGTTGGTTCGGGGTTTGATTACTCGCGATGTGCCTATGTAAGATGAAATAATGTCCATATATATATACAATTAGGGATACATTCACTAATCATATGGAACATTACACTCCAATGAAGTTAAACACTTCAAAACGAGCGTTCGGAGTGACCCGGGTGACATCTTCGGACGTGTAATGGCACTAGGGACTTGGGACTTGAGTTTACTCCCCAAGAGTAAACATTTTAAGGAGTTTACAACTATTGAACACACACATACATGATTTTACGGCCGTAAACTCATGTGGGTGTGGTTTTGATGGTTTAAAGGCTCAAATGGACATGGGGATTGCTATAATGGATTATATAAAATGCCTTGGGATTAATTGAATGAAATTATAACACTTAAAAGGGAGTTTAAGGCCATACCATAGGAGTTTACGGCCGTAAACTCACCTATGGCCAAGGAAAAATGATTTGAGCTTCAAAGGGCAATCACATGTGATTCTAGAAAATTTTCCAAGCTTTGTCATGAATTTAGAACATCATTTAAGACACTTATTGGAGTTTACGGCCTAGAGGTATGTTCTAAGGCCGTAAACTCTCCTTTACCCATGAAAAAGATAGTTTTTGATTCTTAAAACAATCACATGTGATTCTAGAAATTTATACAAGCCATTTGAGTGTATTTGATGCATCATTAACATAGTTTTATGAGTTTACGGCCAAGGGTATGCTCCTAGGCCGTAAACTCCTATAAATGACACTTTTGATATGTTTCAAACCCTTAAACCATTTTTAGATGCATCTAGATTTTACCACAAGGCCATTGGTTGAGTTTCAAGGCATTTGGACAAGTTTTAAGGCTCTAAATCCCCATTTAAGAGGAGTTTACGGCCCAAGAATATGTCTTGGTCATAAACTCACTTTTATTACCCAAAAATCATGTTTAAAGGTTCCAAGTCTAGATTAGCAAGCCCTAATGTCATATCTAAGTCCCAACTATGATTTGGAAGGGTTAATTGGCTCAAAAACCCCTTGAATATGAGTTTACGGCCCAAGAATGTGTCTTGGCCGTAAACTCACATTTGTCCCTCAAAATCAAAGTTTTACAGGTTATAAGTCCTTTCCATTAAGCCATTAAGTCATTAATAATGTCCAATAATGCTAAGGAAGGGTTTTAGGGTTTAAAAACCCCATTGATAGGAGTTTACGGCCCAAGCTAGTTCCTTGGCCGTAAACTCATATTCTTGGTCCCAAATCACAAATTAAACACAAATTTGAAGGCTAAAGAGGTTGAATAACAAGTTAAGGGTGTTACCTCTTTGATTTCAAGCCTTAATTCTTTGTTTTGGAGCTTGATTTTGGGTTGAGGAGAGAGGTTGTGAGTATTTAATGGTAAATTGACCAAAGGCTTCAAATGGAGTCTTAAACATGTTTATATAGTGTTTAAGTTTTGGACACGGAGGAATTCTACCCGATACCGACGTTAGACGAGGCTTTTGGTCGTACCCGATTGAGTTACCGTAACCCGATACGGTAATTTCTAGAAATATTCCGATCACTAAAGTTGGGTGTTAAAATGATATCTAAATGTATTAAGACACCCATTAAGTCATTTTAAATGTGTACCAGATAATGACTTAATTAAACGGAAGATCGGAAATCGAAATCGGAAACGACGATTGGTTGTGCGAATTGTACTACGAAAGAGTTACAATAAATGATATGGAAATTTCGGGTTGTTACATTATCCCCCCGTTAAAGGGAATTTCGTCCTGAAATTCAAAGTTTAGAACATAAGACAAGATACAAATCATGGATAAGAGAAGAGTTGTGGATATTTCTATTTCATTGAATCTTCCCGTTCCCAAGTGAATTCCGATCCCCGCTTGGCATTTCAGTGAACCTTCACTAACGGGATGCGACTTTGTTTTGTACATTTGATTTCTCGATCCATGATTTCGATCAGTTCCTCCACAAAGTTGAGGTTTTCATTGATCTCGATCTCGTTTAAGGGAATTGTTAGGGTTTCATCGGATAAGCACTTTTTGAGATTTGAAATATGGAAGATAGGATGAATGTTACTGAGTTCGTGAGGTAAATGGAGTTTATAGGCAACTGGACCGATCCTGGAGAGGATCTCAAAGGGTCCAATGTACCTTGGATTAAGTTTCCCACGCTTACCAAAGCGTACAGTGCCTTTCCAGGGCGAGACTTTTAACAGGACACGGTCTCCAACCTGGAATTCTAGTGGTTTCCGACGATTATCAGCATAACTCTATTGACGATCACGTGAGGCTTTCAGTCGGTTACGGATTTGAATGATCTTTTCGGTGGTTTCGTGGATGATTTCAAGACCAGTGAGAGCACTATCGCGGACTCGACTCCTGGCTAACTGTGTATCCCCCACCTCGGCCCAACATAGAGGGGATCTGCACTTACGACCGTATAGGGCTTTGAACGGAGCAGCCCTAATGCTGGTGTGGTAGCTGTTGTTGTATGAGAATTCGATCAAGGATAGATGTGTGTCCCACGACTTTCCAAAGTCAATGACACACGCCCTAAGCATGTCCTCCAGGGTTTGGATTGTTCTCTCACTCTATCCATCAGTCTGAGGATGATACGCCATGCTCATATCTAGTTTGGTTCCAAGGGCTTTCTGAAGGGATTGCCAAAATCTGGAGGTAAACCTACTATCTCAATCAGAGATAATGGATACAGGTACACCGTGTAGACGTACTACCTCCTGGATGTAGATTCGCGCGAGTCTTTCCATCTTGTATGATTCTTTAATTGGAATGAAGTGAGCGGATTTTGTCAAACGATCGACTATTACCCAAATGGTATCGTACCCACTAGAACACTTGGGTAGTTTGGTGATGAAGTCCATGGTAATCATCTCCCATTTCCACTCGGGAATCTCGGGTTGTTGGAGCAGACCTGAAGGTTTCTGATGTTCGACTTTGACTTTGGCGCAAGTCAGACACTTGCCCACAAATGTAGCTATCTCAGCTTTCATGTTTGGCCACCAGTATTGTTTCTTGAGATCCAGGTACATCTTGTCCGAACCCGGGTGAACAGAGTATTTGGTTCTGTGTGCTTCCTCCATGACTATTTCCCTGAATCCACCGGATTTGGGAATCCAGATTCGATTCATAAAATAGTGAACTCCGTCACCTCTGATCTCAAGTTTCCTTTCCATTCCTCTCAAGACTTCATTCGACATGTTCTCGGGTTTGAGGGCTATTATCTGAGCTTCTCGGATTTGCATGGGTAAGTTGGAATGGATGGTCATCGTCTGGTTCCTCACTTTCTGGCCTGCACTATCCTTTCGGCTAAGGGCATCTACTACCACATTGGCCTTGCCGGGGTGGTAACGGATTTCGCACTCATAATCACAGAGTAATTCTACCCATCGCCGTGTTGCAGGCTTTTGTGATCAGTGAAGATTGTGCACTTGGTTCCGTAAAGATAATGTCTCCAAATCTTCAATGCGAAGACTACTGCTCCTAGTTCCAAGTCATGTGTGGTATAGTTGACCTCGTGTGCTTTCAACTGTCTTGAGGAATAGGCAATCACCTTTCCTCTTTGCATAAGCACACAACCTAAACCTTGATTAGACGCATCGCAGTAGACAACGAAATCCTTTGTCCCTTCAGGCAGAGACAGATCAGGCACGCTGCATAAGGCTCTCTTTAATGTTTGGAATACGGTTTCTTGTTTATCACTCCAACAAAAGGGTACACCTTTCTGTGTTAGAGTGGTTAAAGGTTTGGCGATTTTGGAAAAGTTCTGAATGAATCGTCGATAGTAGCCGGCGAGACCCAAGAATTGACGAATTTCTGTGGGTGTTTTCGGTGCCGACCAATTCTCTATTGCTTTGATCTTGGAAGGATCTACGTGAATACCCTCTTCGCTTACCACGTGACCGAGGAAAGTTACCTTCCGTATCCTGAATTCACATTTGGAAAATTTCGCGTATAGCTTTTCGGATCTAAGGGTCTCCAACACTAGCCTCAAGTGTTGCTTGTGGTCTTCTTCGCTTCGGGAGTATACGAGGATGTCGTCAATGAACACGATGATGAATTTGTCTAAGAAGGGACGGCACACCCGGTTCATCAGGTGCATTGGTTAGACCGAAGGGCATTACTACGAATTCGTAGTGTCCATACCGAGTCCTAAAAGCTGTCTTGGAAACATCATTCTCCTGGACTCGTAACTGTTGGTACCCTGACCGAAGGTCTATCTTAGAAAAGTAGCTGGCTCCTTGGAGTTGATCGAAGAGATCGTCTATTCTTGGAAGAGGATATCGGTTCTTAACGGTTAACTTGTTCAGTTCACGATAATCGATACACATCCGAAAGGATCCATCTTTCTTCTTGACAAACAGAACCGGAGCTCCCCAAGGTGAGGAACTCGGTCTAATGAATCCTTTACTAAGCAACTCATTGAGTTGACTGGATAACTCCTGCATTTCTGCCAGAGCTAAGCGATACGGAGATTTTGCTACGGGAGTAGCTCCAGGAATTAGGTCAATACGGAACTCGACCTGACGTTCGGGAGGAATTCCTGGAAGTTCTTCGGGAAACACATCGGGAAAGTTACAGACTTCGGGGATGCTCGCGAGGTCTCTAACTTCTTGTTTCTCGTTGATCACATGAGCTAAGAATGCAACGCACTCCTTTCGAAGGAGCTTTCGAGCTTTGATGCAAGAAATGATATGAAGATTGGAACTGGGTTTATCGCCATAGATTACGAGAGTTTGATCCGAAGGAAGATTGAGACGGATAGCTTTTTCGTAACAAAGAATGTCAGCATGATTGGGACTCAACCAATCCATGCCAATCATAACATCAAAGCTCTTAATGGAAACGGGCATGAGATCTATAGGAAATGAGTGATCGTTTAAGGTAAGCGTACATCCTATGAATACATCGTTAGCGCTTTCTTTCTCACCGTTAGCCATCTCGACGGTAAACGTTTCAGTTAGTGGTTGAGGATTTGGTTTTAGATTATGTTTGAATGCATGACTAACAAAACTCCTTTCAGCACCCAAATCGAAAAGAATACTAGCATATGAGTTGTCGAGAAGGAACGTACCCGAAACAACAGTAGGATCAACAACTGCTTCCTCCCATCCCATGGTTAGAACCCTTCCAGTGTTATTGGCAGTTGACTTCTTGGGACAGTTCCTTTTAACGTGCCCAACTTCTCCACAGTTGTAGCAGGCTTGACTAACACCTGTTCCCGATGATTGGTTGGCTGATTGGGTAGGAGTTCTGCAGAATCGAACTGTGTGCCCTTTCTTACCATAGTTGGTGCAAGACAATTCTTGGCAGGGACCAGGATGATGATGGTATTTACACTTGTCACACAGAGGGAGGTTACCAGCATATTTACTGGTAGGAGTTGAGGATGTGGATCCCATGACAGAAACAGCAGCAACATGGGTAGTAGTAGCAGCATGGACTGCTACCGTCTGTTGTTTCTTGGAAGATCCTTGAGAAGATTGACCCTTCTTCTTCTTCCAGAATTTCCTCTTCTCACCACTCCTTTGAGTCGGCTCAGAAGTGGTAGTGATTTCCTTAACATCGTCGCTGTGATCAATCAGGATTTGAGCTAAAGTCTTGGCACTATCATAGGTATCCGGACGAGCAGCCAAAACCTGACTCTTTGTCGGTTGAGATAACCCCCAAACGAACCTTTCGATCTTTTTGTTTTCAGGAGTGACTAATCCCGGGCAGAGAAGTGCGAGATCATCAAATCGAGAAGTATATGCAGCAATGTCGGAACCTTTCATCTTCAGGTTCCAGAGCTCGTGCTCTAATTTCTGCATTTCACCACGGGGGCAGTACTCGACAATGAGAAGTTCTTTCATGGCCTCCCAGCCCATGGCATTAGCTACGGGTAAGGTCAGAGATTTGACTCGGCCATTCCACCAAGTCAAGGCTTTATCAACGAAAGTACAGGCTGCGAACTTGACTTTATCGGACTCCGCACAAGCACAGATTTCAAAGATGGACTCTATTTTCTCGAACCATGGAGATAAGGAAATGACACCTCCAGCGCCATTAAAGGATGTTGGTTTTGCGTTCATGAAATCCTTGTAGGAACTCCCTCTTTGGTGTCCCTGGTTAACCTTGGGGTTTTGAGATTGAGGACCACCACCTGAACCACTAGGGTTCATTTGTGTCATAGCTGCTACCATCGCAGCTGTCATCATTGTCTGGAGCGATGCTAGGTCAAACTGGGGAGGGGGTGGCGGCGAAGAAGGATTGTTGTCGTTCTTTGAGCTAGGTGTCTTTCGGGGAGGCATCTTGATCTAATAAGATCAAGAAAAAGAGGATGGTAAGTCCTCTACATTGAATCGATAGATATGACAGTAAGTCCTCTATATGATTCGAGTAAGCGATAAAGCAGGAAAAAGTTATCGAACAGATAATTTATCGCTAAGAGTAATCACAGAAAACCACTCGAATGAGGATTACTACAGAGGATCGGGATCGAGAAATACTCCCATAGTATTTCATGAATTTTTTACGACAATGATTCGATGTTTGGGATTTTAGGGTAAGTTTTAGGCATGCCACATACCACAGTCACTCCTAAGCACATGTTGACCGTGTCTCGATTGAATATAGTTGGCCAGGCCATATGGACCCTAAACACGACTACATAACTGCCCAGGTTTAACCATAGTACACAACACCCAATTACTTATGTTCGGTTCTACTTGTGGTTACGGATGACGACGGTTCGGTATACTTGTATACTTTTGAAAATACTTGTAGTTTGAAGATACTTTTAATTCCGAGCACTTAGGCCCTTTAGTGTTTATAGTTTTATACCATGTAAGGTTTGGTATACTTCATTCACTATAAACAAGGGCTCCGATACCAATCTGTCACACCTCGAAAACCGAAGGCGGAAACATTTCTGGGGTTGACTCCACGTTGAGTATCAAATCCAATGCACATAATAAGTAAAGTAAAACAACCATTACATTACATAATAAAGTTTTATAGTTGTTTCAAAAGTAAAGTTTGTATAGTTGTGATACATAGTATATATAGACAAAATGAAACGGGTCTTCATGTACTCCGTCTTCTGATCAAAAGAAATCTTTGGGTACCTGTTCTAACGCTGACCTGAGAACACAAGCGGTTTGAAAATCAGCATAAAGCTGGTGAGTTCATAAGCGGTTTTTTTTTGTTTGTGAAAATGTTTCGAGTTTCCTTTCTGTTTCTGAAATGTTATATGCACCAAGAAAATCCCATATTTTCTTAATAGTTGGTTATTGTTTCACAAATGTAAAGTAATGTAAATTTGTACACTGAAAACATGTTTATTCATGTGAAAATGTATAGTTGGTAATCTGACTAGTTAAACTGTTCTGTTTACTTATCATGTGTTACCAGGAAAGTCCCATACTTTCCTTATTGTATGTTACAAATTGTAAAAGATGTATTGTTATCAAATTGTTACTCTTTCTAGTTATGTAAGTGTTACCCAGGAAAGCCCCATGCTTTCCTGCATGTTGGTTTCTAATGTAAACGATGTTAAAGATGTAAAAGATGTAATCGTGATTAGGTTCCATGTTTTCCCCAGGAAAGACCCGTACTTTCCTGAATGATAGTTACTATAAGTGAAAGATGTAAAAGATGGTTCATTATTACTATAAGTAAATCTATGTTATCCTAATTGCGAGTTCCATGACCATACAATAGACTAAAACCTGTGGCAATAAGTAGTCCACATGTGGCAATAAGTCGTCCACATACTTATGACTTTCGTCACCCTTGAACCATTTCGGTTCGGCTGTAGCTAGCAGCCAGGTGTGGGGTAGTCAGCCCTATATAGATCTATACATTCAAGTCACGCTCTCTAAATACCAGAGATTCTGGTTATGGGTGTAGTCCTCCACTCGCGTATCTCGGTGGAGTGTTCTCCTAGAACGTGTCTCCAATCATACAGGATTAACAAATTTACTAGTAATAATATGATAGTCCTCCACTCGCGTATATGTGTGGAGTGTTACCGAGGACAAAACAGTGTACAGGTATTATGTTCAAATGTTTAATGTCATGCTTTTAACTGATAAAATGTGGAAAACCATTTGTGAAATATATGTAAAACATAACAGTTTAAAGACCTATTTCACAAATATATGTTACGTGATCTGCATGATCAAATGATTATCAGTTGTGGTAATCAGTTATTAAAGCATATGAAATATGAAACACACATTTGAAAACATGTTTTGAGTACAAGAATTCCCTTGTACTTTGCTTGTGTTCCCCCCTGAAAACAGTGAAAACAGTGAAAAAGGGTAGGGGTATGAACTCATCGGACTTGGAAATGTGTCGTTTTTGAATACTAGATGTTGGTTCAGGGTTTGATTACTCGCGATGTCCCTATGTAAGATGAAATAATGTCCATATATATACAATTAGGGATACATTCACTAATCATATGGAACATTACACTCCAATGAAGTTAAACACTTCAAAACGAGCGTTCAGAGTGACCCGGGTGACATCTTTGGACGTGTAATGGCACTAGGGACTTGGGAATTGAGTTTACTCCCCAAGAGTAAACATTTTAAGGATTTTACAACTATTGAACACACACATACATGAGTTTACGGCCTTAAACTCATGTGGGTGTGGTTTTGATGGTTTAAAGGCTCAAATGGACATGGGGATTGCTAGAACGGATTATCTAAAATGCCTTGGGATTAATTGAATGAAATTATAACACTTAAAAGGGAGTTTACGGCCATACCATAGGAGTTTACGGCCGTAAACTCACCTATTGCCAAGGAAAAATGATTTGAGCTTCAAAGGGCAATCACATATGATTCTAGAAAATTTTCCAAGCTTTGTCATGAATTTAGAACATCATTTAAGACACTTATTGGAGTTTACGGCCTAGAGGTATGTTCTAAGGCCGTAAACTCTCCTTTACCCATGAAAAAGATAGTTTTTGATGCTTAAAACAATCACATGTGATTCTAGAAATTTATACAAGCCATTTGAGTGTATTTGATGCATCATTAACATAGTTTTATGAGTTTACGGCCAAGGGTATCCCCCTAGGCCGTAAACTCCTATAAATGACACTTTTGATATGTTTCAAACCCTTAAACCATTTTTAGATGCATCTAGATTTTACCACAAGGCCATTGGTTGAGTTTCAAGGCGTTTGGACAAGTTTTAAGGCTCTAAATCCCCATTTAAGAGGAGTTTATGGCCCAAGAATATGTCTTGGCCGTAAACTCACTTTTATTATCCAAAAATCATGTTTAAAGGTTCCAAGTCTAGATTAGCAAGCCCTAATGTCATATCTAAGTCCCAACTATGATTTGGAAGGGTTAATTGGCTCAAAAACCCCTTGAATATGAGTTTACGGCCCAAGAATGTGTCTTGGCCGTAAACTCACATTTTTCCCTCAAAATCAAAGTTTTACATGTTATAAGTCCTTTACATTAAGCCATTAAGTCATTACTAAAGTCCAATAATGCTAAGGAAGGGTTTTAGGGCTTAAAAACCCCATTGATAGGAGTTTACGGCCCAAGCTAGTTCCTTGGCCGTAAACTCATATTCTTGGTCCCAAATCACAAATTAAACACAAATTTGAAGGCTAAAGAGGTTGAATAACAAGTTAAGGGTGTTACCTCTTTGATTTCAAGCCTTAATTCTTTGTTTTGGAGCTTGATTTTGGGTTGAGGAGAGAGGTTGTGAGTGTTTGATGGTAAATTGACCAAAGGCTTCAAATGGAGTCTTAAACACGTTTATATAGTGTTTAAGTTTTGGACACGGAGGAATTCTACCCGATACCGACGTTAGACGAGGCTTTTGGTCGTACCCGATTGAGTTACCGTAACCCGATACGGTAATTTCTAGAAATATTCCGATCACTAAAGTTGGGTGTTAAAATGATTTCTAAATGTATTAAGACACCCATTAAGTCATTTTAAATGTGTACCAGATAATGACTTAATTAAATGGAAGATCGGAAATCGAAATCGGAAATGACGATTGGTTGTGCGAATTGTACTACGAAAGAGTTACAATAAATGATATGGAAATTTCGGGTTGTTACACTATAGTTGTCCACAACACCAAATTTTGGAACAACTCCTCATCCAACACTTCTATGAAGTATTGTTGCCAATGGAGAGAAGATTAGTTGACGCCTCAAGTGGTGGTGATGTCTTTAGTAAAACTCCATAATAAACAAGACAACTTTTCAACACCATAACTATGAATTCCGAACATTTTAGCCCACGTCAAGATATGAAAAGAGACACACAACACAAAGTCAATGAAATAGGAACATCAAATCTCGAGTCTCAAATCAAAGGTTTAACATCCGTTGTCTAAAAGTTAGCCATGGGACAAACTTCATAAGTGATGGTTTGTGGAATATGTGCAACAATGGGACACCCCACGTATATGTTCCCCATTCTCCATGAAGATGTGAAACATGTAAATGCCATGGAAGAATTCCAAAATTACCACAACAAACCATCTGGTTACCAAAATGCATATAATTCAAGTTGGAAGTCAAATCTCAACATGAGCTACAACCCAAGACCATTGGTTCAAAATGCATTGGTTAGACCTTGCTACCCACCGCAAAAACCTCACTACTAAAATTCACAACCACACTATCAACCCAAACCTCACCTACCACATCATTGCCAACAACCTCCTCAATGCCAATAGAGTAGCTCCGGAATGTCCCTTGAGGACATTGTCAAATCCTTAGCCACTATTACCCAACAATTCAAAAAACGGACAAGAACTAGTATCTCCAACCTTGAAGCACAAATAGGACATATAGTTACATCCATAAGCAAGTTGGAGTGCCATGAAAAATTGCCTTCTCAAACCAAAAAGATCCCAAATGTCAATGTGTTGACCTTGAGAAGTGGCAAACAAATTTGAGAGAGTAGTTCAAAGAAGAAGCCAAGGAATGAAGAGGAAGAAATAGAAGTCATTCCCATTGAAGAACCTATAGTCAAGAACGATGCACAAGTTGGAGTTCCAAAGAAGACTATTCCAAAGAAGACTATTCCCCTCGTAACACCAATAGCCACGCAACTTCGAAGAAGAATATGGAGGAGAAAGAGATTTTAGACACTTTCTGAAAGGTGGAAGTAAATATCCCTTTACTTGATGCCATCAAGCAAATGCCTAGATATGCAAAGTTTTTGAAAGAGCTTTGTAACAACAAGAGGAAGTTGAAGGAAAACGAGAAAATTTCAATGAATGAAAACGCATCCGCATTTTTACAAAGGAAACATCCACCCAAATGCAAACATTCCAGAATGCTTACGGTTCCTAGCAAGATTAGAGATGTCACTTTTAGTAGTTTCATGCTTGACCTTGACACTTCTATCAATTACATGCCCTATTCGGTGTATGAATCATTGAATGTGGGGCCTTTAAGCGGAACATGTGTCATAATCTCTCTTGCGGATAAATCCAGTGTCTTTCTTAGAGGTGTTCTAGAGGATGTTTTGGTGCAAGTGAACCAACTGGTCTTTCTGGGGGATTTCTATGTGATTGATCCAGAGGAGCAAGTGTCCTCCAAATCGGCTCTAATCTTGCTTGGGAGACCATTTTTGAAGATGGCTAGGACAAAGGTCGATGTGTATGTGAGAAGTTTGACAATGGAGGTTGATGGTGAAACAACAAGTTTTAATATTTATGATGCCATGAGATATACTAGTTATGTTTCATCTTTGTACTTTGTTGATGTTGTTGTGCCAATAACCCAAACATTGTTTGAGTTGTCTAATAGTGATGTGTTGGAAATGATTTTAAGAAAGGGTTTTGTAACATACACGTTTTAAAATCATGTTTTGTAATGAATAAAATTGTGAAATATTATGTAAAACTGAGTGTTGAGTTCTAACAGATGGTTTTTACTAGAAATGAAGTAAAACTATGTTTACAATCACTCAGAAAATATTGGAAGTCTTATGAGATTCCAATTAAAAGCCAAATAGCGAAAATATGAAATTTTAAATAAGTAAAATTTTATTATTTGATGTTGTATAGAATCTCGTTAGAAATTTGTAGGCGAAAACCTCGTCAAAATCTGAGTTATAACGAAGAATTTATGACCAACCGAAGATCCGCGACAAAACCGGCATGGTGCTAAATGACGTAAAAAGTGAGTTTTTGATAAACTACTTTTTATCCTTAGTAATCTAAATGAAAGTCATAGTATTCATTAAACCGAGAAATTCGATAAAAAGAATGCCAAAATCTGACTTCGTATGAGGAAGTTATAATTTTTCGAAGTTTCAACTTATCAGTAGACAGCTAAAAACTCGAATTTTAGATCGAGCGATATTTTACCGATACATCCTAAATAAGAATCGAAGGTCTCGTCATATGTAGTACAACGGTAAAAAGTCTGACGAAAACGGATGTCGGATGAAGAAGTTATGAATTTTTAACGGATTTTCTTGTTCCGGTCTGTTAAAAATAATAATATTAAAATTAATATCAAAATTAGCCGACGAAGTCTAAACGAAAGTTGTAGAGCGTAATTCTAGCTACGTGTGCATATAAAGAATGTAAAAAACGGAGCTCGTATGTGAAAGTTATGGATTTTAGAAGTTCGGGGCACGAAAATCAAAAATTTTCGCATGAATAGTAACCAGCCACGTCACCTTGCACGAAGGAGGTGCATCACCGGAGACGTGGCCCAGACCGAACAGCCTCACTGCTTGCTTCCGGAGTCCGACGCATGCCGCTCATTTATTCGACCGAAGTGCGAGCCAATAGAATTCCGACACACCTCGCCTTGGTGTCCGAAGCTCGCTCCTCCACGCCTCCTCGCGTCCGAGTCTTGGCGCCTGCCTCGTCACTCCTCGCGTCCGAGCCTCGCAGATGCGACGTGGCCCTCACTGCTGATACCACCGAGCTGCTTCGTTGCCTGCTTCCTTCCCAGCCGACTTCAACCTCAACCCTATATAAAGGGAGGCTGCGAACCTTGCCGACTAACTTTGAAAATTTGACACTTTTAGCCCTTTTTCCATATTTTCTTCATATTAACTTTCCCCGAAGCCCCGAAATCAATTTTAGCACCCGAAACACGTCCCGAGACCCTCAAGAAACCCGAAAATTTTATTTTTTTGGTTTTGAAGCCCTACCTTCGCAGAGCCCGGCTTTCAAACAAACTCCCGGTTTTCAACATAGAAAGGCATATTTAAAGCCGAAGTGCTGTCCAAATTACTATTTTAACCCTCGGTTAACTGAAGGTGAGTTCAATATATAGGAACAATTGTATGTTATGTGTTATATGTGCTACGTGCTTTTCAGTATTATCATTCTGAGTTATTTTCTCGTGTTACTCGCTATGTTTATAGCAATTGTAATACCTTTGACCATGTGATCAGTGAAAGGACTTAGATTCACATTGGTACTGGTACGTAGCCTCTGGCCATGTAGAGCATGTCTCCATAATAGAATGACTTCTATTCTATGGCATTGGCAAATGGTTAGACATGACTATAAGCCTGAAATCGAACAAGATGTTAATCAGAAATTGCATGTCATCTATTCCATTTGGGCCAAAGCTTTATTGATATATATCAAGAATTGAAAAGAATATCTTTGAATAATGTCTTTGATTGATATGAACGCTTGTCACATGATCTCACATACATCTTGTTGTTCCTCTTTTCTTTGCCACATTGAAGTATATATATATGGCATAACATTATATTGTATCTATTTTTGAACTCACTAAGCATCACCGCTTACCCTATCAATGTTTAACAATTGCAGGTGATAAATAATTAGTATGTTTTCATACAATTGAAAGATGTAGAATAGTTTATAATAGTACTTTTGTACTACTTTTTATGTTTGTATAAATTACAATATCCTGGGTAGTTATGTAATATGTATAACACTTTGTAATAGAAGGTTTGTATCCAATAGTTTGTAAATCCTTTATATCAATGTAAAATATTGCTTTTATGAATACGCAAATAGCATGTTTTGGTGTAATGATAATGTGAAATATGAAAGTTTGGGTCTTTCAAAAATACGAAAGTTGGGGTCTTTCAACCATAGTATCAGAGCAGTAGTTTAAGCGAACTAAATTCCATGGATTGGTATTTAGACTTAAACTATAGGAAGTTCAACATATGAACTTAATCATTGTAAGTATAGGGATACAAACCATAGGGAATATATAAGTAATAGTATTAGGTAATAGTAAACCCTAATATTCTAAAATACTATCATACTCCGTACTTCAGATCAATGGCTGAACAAGTAAGTAGCCATACCCCTGATGTTGGTGGAGATCCTCAACCCGAGGAAGTGAATACTCCAGTATCTCCTCGTGAGGAGTGACTTTTAGGTAAACTTACCGGTGTTATTTGACAAACTTTCGAAGAACACAAAAAGAATGATGATAAAGGAAAAGAAAAGGTCACTGGAGAATCTTCAAGCGGGAAGGTGAAGCGTCCCTCGTTTAAAGATTTCAAGAGTAGTAGTGCTACGGAGTTTTTAGGTGTCCTTAATCCTATAATTGTTCTAACATGGATTCAGAACACCGAGAAAGTATTTTGTGTTTCTCATGTGGATGATGAAGACAAGGCTATTTATGCTTCTGCAAGGCTCATTGGAGAAGCTTTAGTCTGGTGGGAAGCAACATATGAAGCTCTGGATAGATCTGACCAGGAGAACTTATCCTGAGAATTGTTCAAGACTTGTGTGCTAGAGAAGTATTGTCCTCTAGATATGAGGAGAAGATTGGAGAAGGAATTCCTCGAGCTTAAACAAGGAGGAATGACTGTGAATGAGTATGAAACTCAATTTAATCAAAGAGCAAGGTTTGCTACGAAGTATATTCCAACTGAAGACGAGAAAATTCAGTTATTCATGGAGGGACTACGACACGAATTCCATGATTTCGTTGTCAACCGGGATGTTATGTCATTCGATAAAGCCGTTGAGTATGCTCAAGGGCGTGAGTATGACTTAGAAATACGTGGATGTGACAACCCGATATTTTGACACAATGAAATGTAACACCAGTCAAATATAGTTAAAAATTTAACTTTCCTGAAATCTTATTTGGGTTAAATAAAGTGGTAGGAATCGTATCAAGGTTTTCGTGCACATAAAGAACACTAAAATCCGAGTTATAACGAAGAAGTTATGACCAATCTAAGATTCGCAGCGAAAATCAACAACACTGATAGACGTAAAACGCGAAAACAGACAGCGGATGAAGGAATTATGACATTTTAACGGACTTTTCCTGTCCCGACCTATTAAAAATATAATATTAAAAATAAAGTCAAAACTAGCCAACGCAATCTATATGAAAGTTGTAGATCATAGTCTCACCTACGCGCGAATATAAAGAACGTCGAAAACGGATTTCAGACGAAGAAGATATGAATATTTGAAGTTTATTAGTAATTAAAATATTTAATTTAATTAAAATCCGGTATTATCCGAAGAAGGAGTCATCGGACCAATCTAGGTTATGCCCAGCGTACTCGGATGCTAGGCTCCGGTTCGTCCACATCGCTCCAATGCTTTGACCTAGGATGCGGTCATCCCTGACATTGCGTACTAGCGTACGCCCCGCGTACTAGCGTACGCCCATCATACGCGAGCCTTCCAGCCACTATAAATAGAGTGCGAGGGTGCCAACAATATTTGCTAATTTCCTTCCCTTCTCGTGCCGAAGCTCTGCGTTTCAACCCTCGGAGTCATCCCAAAGTCCCGGTTTCCATATCCAAGCTCGGAAGGAAGTTTTACGCTCCCGAGATTCCTGAGATCCCCGAGAATCTTGAGAGATCAGCTCTCTCGAGTAGAAGTTCTGCTCGGTTTTCGTCACGCTTTCTCCAATCAATCAAGTGAGTTCATACCCCTATAATTCACACTTTTAAATGTTTTATGAGTACTTTTACATGCTTTTAAGGGGGGGGGGGGGGGGAATACAAGTAAAATACTCGATTATTATCGTGTGTTATATAATAAAGTTTCATTATACGCTTTTTATCAACGGAATCATATGTGATTTATAACAATTATAGGGAAACTTTCATATGAAAAATATATTACGATAACATCATAAATTTTGAGATGAAAAGTGTTTTTATATATATATACATCAAACACTTTGCTTATACGGTATGTATATGTGTCCATCTTTGGTACTACAAATATACGATTATTTTGGCACGAAAACCATCAATCTTTTGCGATACTTGCTGTTAATAAATCAATCTTATGGGATTTATAACTAGTATACAAATGGATTTACTACAGGTTTAGAAGTTTTACTAAACATATTACTTCAAATGAATTTCTTAAACGTTTTTACATGATTAAAGCTCTTTATCAAACTGACTTACACACTGTAAGCTTCCTTTTAAACTCGGTTACAAAGGTGTTTTCAAACAGTGGTTTTCTGTATACTTAAACTGTCTTATCAAACAAAATACTTTCAATCGTTTTATAAACTGACATCCGGTCATCGTTTCTTATTATTAAACTTTTCAAAGGTTTTAGAAAACTTCTTTTATGCTTTTATATTATAAATTTCATGCCTCTATATATATAGTTATATAAGAAATGTTTAAAAGACTTAGGAAGGCTATCCACCCTGTTTCCTTTTCCTCGATTTGGATGTGGTCTGGTGGGATATCGGGTACCCGTCCGAAGGTCGTTTAAATATTAGTTATATATCATGTGTACATATATAGTCATATATGTTCCATCAGTTAATTCTGTTCTGACGCTCTTGGGTAGCAAGGGTGTATAAACCTACTTGGACACTCATCAATTACATTCTAATAAACTATTATAGGAATAGTTTAGGGGATACAAAACATTATCCCTATTACAAGAAATTCCACCAGAGTCAGTTGATTCATGAGTCTAGACTACATGCTATATGAAGGGATACTCTTATAGAGATTCCTCTTACATGGATATATTTATAGGGATACTCTTACATAAGATACGCTTACATGAGTACGTTTACATGAATACTTTACATGAATACTTTTACATGAATACTTATACATGAACACTCTTACATAGATATGCTTACATAAGTACGTTTACATGAATACTTTTACATGAATACTTATACATGAACACTTTTACATAGATACGCTTACGTGAGTACGTTTACATGAATACTTTTACATGAATACTTACACATGAATACTTTTACATAGATATTATATGGAAAATTACTGTTACATATTATATGTCTAGGTACTGTTATATAGTCCTCCTTTCTATCTTTACCTTGTGATACAATCACATCATCGATGAGATAGATTGGACTTTATATCCTAATACCAAAGGATACTTTACGGGATTAACCATTCCTAGAATCTCTGTTAGCTACAGAGGTAAATGCACATCCACGGATGTCTTCAGTTGATACCATTACAGGTATAGTTTAAGGGACTAACTATTCCTACACCCAGATCTTAGCAACAGAGGTAAATGTACGTCTACGGATGTCTAAAGTTAACACTGTTAGTTATGCTAGTATAAAGGGATAATACGTAAGTTAGTTATATTATTACCATTATTCTTGTGACTCATCCACATAACCAATGAGGTGAATCGTATTTGAGTATCCTAGTACCAAAGGATACAATTTCTTATATTAATAATAATTGTCGAACAGTCGGGTCTTGGTCGAAGGCTACTTTCAAAACAGTCGGGTCTTGGTAGCAGACTACATTCAAAACAGTCGGGTCTTGGTAGAAGGCTACTTTCAAAACAGTCGGGTCTTGGTAGAAGACTTCTTTCAAAACAATTAGGTCTTGGTAGAATACTACCTTCAAAACAACTAGGTCTTGGTAGAAGATTTCATCTATACTAATAGGAATCATTGGGATTTCTAGGGTTTACCAAATGGTTTCGATTACTTACAAACATTTCCACACTTATACGAACTTTCTTTCAGAACAATATGAAGTCTTTCATTACAAGTTTTACAAATCAAAAAGACATTAATACTTATGAATTCACCAGCTTTTTGGCTGATACTCACTTTCAAAATAACTTGTATTCTCAGGTCGCAAATAGATAGGTACGACGACCAGGTTTTTGGTGAAGACGGAGCAGTCCAAACTCGTCTTATTTTCTGATTGTTCATTTTACTGTTGTATATTATGAAAGAACACACTTGTAATTAAAATTATACTATTAATGAAATGGATGATTTTGTTGCTTGTTTACTACTTTACATTGTTATGATACATTACATGACGTCCTCCGCCCCAGAACGTTTCCGCCGTTCTCGGTTTTGGGGTGTGATAGTGGTGCCACTCTTACTATTCCAAAACATCCACGTACTGAAAGAACTACTCCTGCTTCCACTATTCCACCAGCTCAATCTATTTGAACTGATCCTAGCAAGCAAGCACAATCTCAGAGTGCTTTTCGTGGCCGTGGTAGGTCACAATCTTTTTCTATTCAATCACTATCATTTCGTGTTTGTGGAAGGAATCATCCGGGTCAATGCAAAATAGAAAAGGAATCCATTGTCTGTTATGGGTGTGGAGAAACAGGTCATATCAAGCCAGCTTGCCCAAGGAAAGATGTGACTTGTTATGCATGTGGTATTACTGGCCACAAGAAGCGTTTTTGCCCTACTCTTACCAGCCAAGTGACGGGAAGTCAAGCTTCTTTTCAACAACCAGCGAGAAGTCAAGTCGCTGTCTAACAACCGAAGAATACTCCAGCTAAAAAGGAGGAGGTGCCAAAAGCTCAGGGTCGTGCATTCCAGATTACCGCAGAGGAAGCACGTCAGGACCCAAATGTCGTGACGGGTACATTTCTTGTCAACTCTAGACCTGCTCACATCTTATTTGATTATGGTGCCTCAGATTCTTTCGTATCTTATGAATTTGGGCATTCTTTTCAAACTATTTGCTATGCACTCGCACAACCATTTCATGTAGATACTGCAGGAAGTATATCATTACTTGCTGATAAAATCTATAGGGATTGTGTCATAGAAATTGAAGGCTATAATTTTCTTGCTAACCTAATCCCTATATCCTTGCCCAATTTCGATATTATTCTCAGCATGGATTGGTTGTCAAAGAACCATGCTGAACTCTTGTGTTACGAAAAGATGGTACGCACTCCTATTGAAGGGGAAGATCCTATTCATGTCTATGGTGAACAAAGAATCTTAAAAATAATCTCTTTCCTCAAAGCTCGTAAATTCATATCGAAAGGTTGTCCTATCTATCTGGCTTATACAATTGACATCTCAAGAAAGGAGAATAAAACTTAAATGATATTCCCATTGTTAACGAATATCCCGATGTTTTCCCCGATGGTTTGCCTGGACTTCCTCCGGACAGACAAGTAGAATTCTGAATTGACCTTGTGCCCGGTGCTGCTCCGATCGCAAAGACTCCTTATCGTCTTGCACCAGCCGAGATGAAAGAAATGATGATCCAACTGCAGGAATTACTTGACAAAGGCTTTCTTTGACCGAGTACCTCTCCCTGGGGTGCTCCAGTATTGTTTGTCAAGAAGAAGGACGGATCGATGCGAATGTGCATTGATTATCGTGAGCTGAATAAGGTGACTATCAAGAACAAGTACCCACTACCTCGCATCGATGATTTATTCGATCAACTTCAGGGTGTTAGCCATTTCTCAAAACTTGATTTGAGATCTGGCTATCATCAGTTGAAAGTACAAGAGCAAGATGTACCGAAGACTGCTTTCCGTACTCGTTATGGGCATTTTGAATTCCTTGTCATGCCATTCGGTTTGACAAATGCTCCTGCCGTATTCATGGATATGATGAATCGAGTGTGCCGCCCAATGCTCGATAAGTCTGTCATTGTATTCATCAACAATATTCTAATCTACTCCAAATCTAAAGCCGATCATGCCATTCATATTCGTGAAATCTTAGAACTTCTTCGAAAGGAGAAACTTTATGCTAAATTCTCGAAATATGAATTTTGGCTTCGCCAAGTTCAATTTCTCGGCCATATTATTTCTTGTAACAGTGTATCTGTAAATCCCATCAAAATCGAAGCCATTCAAAATTGGGAAGTGCCTCGTAATGCTTCCGAAATTCGAAGTTTCTTAGGTCTCGTGGGATATTACCGGAGATTCATTAAAGACTTTTTCTCGTATAGCCGTACCCCTCACAAGCCTTACACGGAAGGAAGTGAAGTTCGAATGGGGTGAAGATCTAGAAAAAGCTTTCTCAACTCTAAAAGATCTTTTAACTCATGCTCCTATCTTATCACTCCCAGAAGGTGATGATGATTTCTCCGTATATAGCGATGCTTCAAGATTGGGACTCGGTTGTGTGTTGATGCAGCGTGGTAAAGTGATAGCCTATGCCTCAAGACAATTGAAAAATTATGAAAAGAATTATCCCACCCATGATCTTGAACTCGCTGCAGTAGTATTTGCCCTAAAACTTTGGAGATATTACCTTTTTGGTACGAAATGCTAATTATTTACCGACCACGAGAGTCTCAAGTATATATTAAGTCAACAAACTCTGAATATGAGACAATAACGAGCCATGGAGCTGATCATGGACTATGATTGTGAAATCCTGTACCATCCTGGAAAGGCTAATGTAGTTGCAGATGCACTTAGTAGGAAAGTTTATCGTAATAGTATGTGTTATACTATTACTCACACTACGGTGAAGTTCACCATTCTTGATGAACTAGAGAAGTGGCAAGTTGAAGCCTTAAAGCCAGGAAATGTAAAGAAGGAAGGAATGGTACATTATGCCAATGTTTTACTTGATGATCCACGAGGATTAAAAGTATTTAAGAATCGACTATGGATTCAAAAGATTGGTGGATTAAGACAGAAGATTTTAGATGAAGCTCATAAATCTAAGCTATCAATACATCCTGGCACAAGTAAAATGTACTATGATGTAAGAGATGATTATTGGTAGCCTGGATTAAAGAGAGACATTGGAAGATATGTACAGGAATGCTTAGTATGCTTACAAGTCAAAACAGAACACCAAAAGCGTTATGGAACTCTAGAAAGCCTTGGTGTTCCTGTATGGAAGTGGGAAGAGTTGTCCATGGATTTTATTACCAAATTGCCAAAGACTGCTAGACAGAATGATAGCATTTGGGTAATTATCGACCGTCTAACAAAGAGTGCACATTTTCTCGCCATGCGTGAAACAGCTCCAATGGAGAAATACGCGCAGGTATACTTGGATGAAATTGTTGCAAGACATGGTGTGCCATTAAAGATCATTTCCGATCGTGATACTCGCTTCACTTGTCACTTTTGGGCGAGTATGCAACGCAAATTGGGATCTCGAGTTGCTCTCAGTACCACTTATCATCCTCAGACAAATGGTCAGACAGAGAGAACAATCCGGACAGTAGAAGATATGCTTCGTGAATGTGTTTTGGAGTTCGGTGGTAACTGAGATAAATACTTACCCCTTGTCGAATTTTCGTATAATAACAGTTACCACACTTCAATTAAAATGCCACCATATGAAGCATTATATGGTCGCAAATGTCGTATGCTGTTATGTAGGATAGAAGATCCTTGGAGGCCCTAAAATGATTCAAGACACCACCAACAAGATTCAAATCGTATGAGAAAGAATGAAAGCGGCCCAAGATCGACAAAAGTCCTATACGGAAAAGAGAAGACAACCTATAGATTTTCAAGTGGGTGATTTCGTGATGCTGAAGATAACCCCATGGAAAGGCCTTATGCGATTTGGGAAGAAAGGAAAGGTGAGTCCAAGATTTGTTGGTCCTTTCAAAATCATCCAGATAATTGGAAAGCAAGCTTACCGCTTAGAATTGCCTGAAGATTTGGCAGGTATTCATGATGTGTTTTATGTAAGTTATCTGCTCAAATGCTTCAGCCTCTACGATGAGACAGATTCATTATCCGAAGTGAAATTGGATAATAAGTTAAGATATGTAGAAGAGCTTGAAGAAATCGTGAATGAAAGAACAACTAAGCTACGCAATAAAGAAGTAGAATTGGTGCTTGTCAAGTGGAAACACCATCGTGGCCCAAACTATACTTGGGAGAATAAGAATGAGATAAAAGCAAAATATCCCTATTTATTTTAATCGATGTAATTTCGGGGACGAAATCCTCAAAAGGAGGAGGTATTTGTAACATACACTTTTTAAAATTGTGTTTTGTAATGAATAAAATTGTGAAATATTATGTAAAATTGAGTGTTGAGTTCTAACATATGGTTTTTACTAGAAATGAAGTAAAACTATGTTTAGAATCACTCGGAAAATATTGGAAGTCTTATGAGATTCCAATTAAAAGCCAAATAGCGAAAATATGAAATTTTAAATAAGTAAAATTTTATTATTTGATGTTGTAGAGAATCTCGTTAGAAATTTGTAGGCGAAAACCTCATCAAAATCTGAGTTACAACGAAGAAGTTATGACCAACCGAAGATCCGCGACAAAACCGGCACGGCGCTGAATGACGTAAAAAGTGAGTTTTTGATAAACTACTTTTTAGCCTTATTAATCTAAATGAAAGTCTTATTATTCGTTAAACCGAGAAATTCAATAAAAAGAATGCCAAAATATGACTTCGTATGAGGAAGTTATGATTTTTCGAAGTTTCAACCTAGCAGTAGACAGCTAAAAACTCAAATTTTAGATCGAGTGATATTTTACCGATACATCCTAAATGAGAATCAAAGGTCTCGTCATATGTAGTACAATGGTAAAAAGTCTGACGAAAACGAATGTCGGATGAAGAAGTTATGAATTTTTAACGAATTTTCCAATTCTGGTCTGTTAAAAATAATAATATTAAAATTAAATTCAAAATTAGCCGACGAAGTCTAAAAGAAAGTTGTAGAGCGTAATTCTAGCTATGTGCGCATATAAAGAACGTCAAAAACGGAGCTCGTATGCGAAAGTTATGGATTTCAGAAGTTTGGGGCATGAAAATCAAAAAATTTTGCATGAATAGTAACCGGCCACGTCACCTCGCACGAAGCAGGTGCGTCACTGGAGACGTGGCCCAGACCGAACAGCCTCGCTTCTTGCTTCCGGAGTCTGGCGCGTGCCGCTCAGCTATTCGACCAAAGTGCGAGCCTATAGAATTCCGACGCGCCTCGCCTTCGTGTCCGAAGCTCGCTCCTCCACGCCTCCTCGCGTCCGAGTCTTCGCGCCTGCCTCGTCACTCCTCGCGTCTGAGCCTCACAGATGCGGCGTCGCCCTCGCTGCTGATGCCACCGAGCTGCTTCGCTGCCTGCTTCCTTCCCAGCCGACTTCGGCATCGGCCCTATATAAAGGGAGGCTGCGAACCTTGCCGACTAACTTTGAAAATTTGACACTTTTAGCCCCTCTTTCCATATTTTCTTCATATTAACTTTCCCCAAAGCCCCGAAATCAATTTTAGCACCCGAAACACGTCCCGAGACCCCCAAGAAGCCCGGAAATTTTATCTTTTCGATTTGGAAGCCTTACCTTCGCAGAGCCCGGTTTTCAAACAAACTCCCGATTTTCAACATAGAAAGGCATATTGAAAGCCGAAGTGCTGTCCAAATTAGTATTTCAACCCCCGGTTAACTTAAGGTGAGTTCAATATATAGGAACAATTGTATGTTATGTGTTATATGTGCTACGTGCTTTTCAGTATTATCATTCTGAGTTATTTTCTCGTGTTATTCGCTATGTTTATAGCAATTGTAATACCTTTGACCATGTGATTAGTGAAAGGACTTAGATTCAAATTGTTATTGGTACGTAGCCTCTGGCCATGTAGAGCATGTCTCCGTAAGAGAATGAATTCTATTCTATGGCATTGGCAAATGGTTAGACAGGACTATAAGCCTGAAATCTAACAAGATGTTAATCAGAAATTGTATGTCATCTATGCCATTTGGGCAAAAGCTTTATTGATATATATCAAGAATTGAAAAGAATATCTTTGAATAATGTCTTTGATTGGTATGAACGCTTGTCACATGATCTCACATACATCTTGTTGTTCCTCTTTGCTTTGCCACATTGAAGTATATATATGGCATAACATTATATTGTATCTATTTTTGAACTCACTAAGCGTCACTGCTTACCCTATCAATGTTTAACAATTGCAGGTGATAAATAATTAGTATGTTTTCATACTATTGAAAGATGTATAATAGTTTATAATAGTACATTTGTACTACTTTTTATGTTTGTATAAATTACAATATCTTGGGTAGTTATGTAATATATATATATAACACTTGGTAATAGAAGGTTTGTATCCAATAGTTTGTAAATCCTTTATATCAATGTAAAATATTGCTTTTATGAATATGCAACTATCATGTTTTGGAGTAATGATAATGTGAAATATGAAAGTTTGGGTCTTTCAAAAATACAAAAGTTGGGGTCTTTCAGGTTTTGATTGTGGGAAGCTAGCGAGTAATTAAAGCTTTATTCCTTGGACCCAGAGGTTGAGAGGTTGGTCAATAATTTAGAGGTGAAGAAATCTACAAGATTTGATTTCAATCATATTCAGTCTCCCTCAACCCACACGAAGTTGTTTCCATCCCTTATTCAACCACCCGAATTGGAACTGAAGGTCCTATCTCAACACTTAAAGTATGCTTATTTAGGAAAGAATGAAACCCTTCCGGTTATTATTTCGACTCACTTAACCGAATGCGAAGAAGAGAAACTCCTTAAGGTGTTGAAGGAGCACAAAGAATCCATGGGTTGGAAACTCGCAGATATTAAGGTATTGAGCCCCTATACTTGTATGCACAAGATCTCGATGGAGGATGAATTCAAGCCAAGCCGGGACGCACAAAGAAGATTGAAACAGCCTATTATGGAAGTTGTGAAGAAAGAGATGTTGAAGCTTCTTGATGCGGGCATGATATATCCAATATTGGATAGCAAGTGGGTGAGTCCAGTGCAAGTGGTACCAAAGAAGATGGGAATCACGGTGGTCGAGAACAACAAAGGTATGATGGTCCCCACCCGCGTGCAAAATGGGTGGAGAGTATGTATTGACTACCGCAAACTCAATGATAGCACAAGAAAAGATCATTTCCCATTACCTTTCATTGACTAAATGTTAGAAAGGTTCGCTGGGAAATCACATTATTGTTGTCTTGACGGGTATTTTGGTTTTCACCAAATCCCGGTGGCACCGAAAGACCAAGAAAAGATGACCTTTACATTTCCATTTGGCACATTCGCGTACCGGAGAATGCTGTTTGGATTGTGTAATCCCCCGGTTACTTTCCAACGTTGTATGGTCAGTATCTTTTCAGTGTATGTTGAAAAGATAATTAAGGTTTTTATGGATGATTTTACGGTATATGGCAACTCATTTCAAGAATGTTTGACCGATCTCACCAAAATTTAAAAAAGATGCATTGAAACGAATTTGGTTTTAAATTTTGAGAAATGTCATTTTATGGTGATTCAAGGTCTCATTTTGGGTCACATTGTGTCTAAAAAAGGAATTGAGGTAGATAAGGCCAAAATTCATGTTATTCAAAGCTTACCTTACCTGACTTGTGTTTGGGAAGTTCGTTCTTTTTTGGGCCATGCAGGTTTCAACCAATGATTCATCAAATACTTTTCAAAGATAACAAGACCAATGTGCCAACTCTTGCACACAGAGGTTGATTTTGAGTTCACTAAGGTGTGAAAAGACTCTTTCGATAAGCTCAAGGAATTGCTTACATCTGCCCTCATCATACAAGCACCAAATTAGGATCTCCACTTCAAGATCATGTGTGATGCAAGCAATTATGCTAATGGCGTCCTTTTGTGTCAAAAGAATGGAAGAGCCTCCCATGTGATCTACTATGCATCGAGAACACTAGACAATGCTCAAACCAACTACTCTATCACGGAGAATGAGCTATTAGACATAGTGTTCACTTTGGAGAAGTTTAGGCAATAACTACTTGGCACCAAAGTTATAGTGTATTCGGATCATGTGGCTCTCAACTACTTGATGACGAAGAAAGATGCAAAGCCAAGACTCATCCGGTGAATCTTATTGTTATAAGATTTTGATTTGGAAATTCGGGACGATAGTTGCTGCGAGGACCTTGTTGCCGACCACCTAAGCCGTATCACTTCAAATGAAACTCCTCTCCCGTTACAGGACGAATTTCCAGATAAGAATCTCTTTTCCCTTACTCAATTTACCCCTTGGTATGTCGATATCGTTAAATTTTAGGTCACAAAAAGGTATCACCACACATTCTCACGTGCTCAAAAAGACAAATTAAAAAGTGATGTAAAATACTATGTGGGGGATGAACCTTATTTGTGGAAACATTGTCCCGATCAAATCATTAGGCGATGTGTGCTCCAAAAAAATAACATCAATACATTTTGCAATTCTATCATGAATTTGCTTGTGGGGGACACTTCGGACCTAGCTGGACTTTGAGAAAAGTTCTTGAGTGTGGATTATTTTAGTCAACCATGTCACACGATTGTTATATGTTTTGTAAAAGTTCTAAGTGTTACCAAAGGACAGGAAATATTTCACAAAAAAATAAAATGCCACAAAATCCCATACTTGTTTGTGAAGTTTTTGACGTATGGGGGATTGATTTTATGGTCCCATTCCCCATCTCATTTGGCAACGGTTACATCTTACTCACGGTTGACTATGTCTCAAAATGTGTTGAGGCTAAAGCCACAAAATCGGATGATGCCAAAACAGTTATCGACTTTTTAAAATCTAATGTCTTTGTGAGGTTTGGTGTGCCTAGGGCATTGATTAGTGATCGAGGGACACATTTCTATAATAAGATGATGGAGGCTTTTTTGAAGAAGTACAATGTGACCCATCATGTTTCAACCGCCTACCACCCTCAAACGAATGGTCAAGCAAAAGTTTCAAATTGTGAGGTGAAGAGTATTCTAGAGAATACAGTGAATCCGACAAGGAAAGATTGGAGTTTGAGGCTTAATAATACCTTATGGGCCTATCGAACCGCTTACAAGACCCCGATAGGAATGTCGCCATTAAGGTTGGTTTTTTGAAATTCATGTCATCTACCCGTTGAATTAGAGCACCGTGCATTTTGAGAGGTCAATCAATTTAATTACAATATTGATGAGGCGTGGAGACATAGGAAGCTTCAACTCCAAGAGCTAGAAGAATTGAGAAATGATTCCTATGAAAACTCAAGGATTTATAAGGAGAAAACAAACCTCTTCCACGACAAGTCCATCACTCGGAAGCATTTTGAACAGGGGCATAGGGTCTTACTTTAACATTCACGATTGAATTTATTTCCAGGGAAGCTAAGGTCAAGATGGATTGGGCATTTTGTTGTGATAAAGACCTTTAACCATGGAGCGGTGGGAATTCAAAGCAAAAAGATGGGACATATTTTTAAAGTCAATGGGCACTGTTTGAAACCATTCTATGAAGGTTTCAATGCTAATGCTCTTGAAATCATCCATTTGGATGTCCCGAGGAGTTGAAGCAAGCTAGGAAGACATCTCACCAAAGACGTTAAAGAAGGGAATTTTTGGAAAGCATTGTGCTTTCACCTTTTCCAAATCCAAATAAATCATTTTAAAAATTGTTTTCAGGATTTTGAAAATAAATTTTTAAAAGGGTTCACCCTTTATTCCTTGTTTTATGCAAATTCTTGTCAAAATTTTGAAACCGGGCCTAACGGTGATCATTTTGAGCTAAAAATCAAGTTTTTGGAAAACCCAACTTTTTGAACCACAGAAAGGCCCGCGGCCCGCGTAAGAAATGGTAAGAAAGCCCGCGGTCCGCATACATCAAAGGTGCAAATCTCGTTCAGCAAGTGCGGCTTATACGCAACCCAATTTGTGCCCATGTGTGGGGTCAGTGCATTTCGAGTGAAATAGACGTAGCCAGCATGCGGCCCACGCCTACCCCGAGTAGGGGGATTCAAGAACTTAGCATTTTTTTCAATCGCATTATGTCACACAGCCTCCATGTGGCCCTTGTCATGCTCATCTAACAAGTCAGAGGGTTTAGTCCCTTTTCGAGCAATAGAGGCGGCTAGCACGCAACCCACAACCGCCCCGCGTGTTAGTCGCTAACTAAGTTTTAAGTCGTTTGACTTTCTTTGACCAGGAGTTTTGATCAAGTGACCAAACATTGACTGGGTTTGACATCTCTTGACCAAAGATTAAAACACTCCAGCCTTCTTCTTCTTCATTCTAACCCTACACAAACCCACCATTTTCTCTCTAGAGCTCAAGAACACCACAACCCACTTCTCAACAAAATCCAATTTCCCAGAGTTCTACCAGTCGGAATCTCATGAAACCACAACCATTCTCTCCTATTTTCTAAGCTCTACAAACCGCACCCAAAATCTGGTCTGATCGGTGGTCGGAATTCCGGGCGCCATTACCACCCACCACCGCATTCTTTCGCATTTTCCGGCCAACTCCGACCACCATTGGAGATTCCGAGCACGGGGTTTTGCTTCTCTCATCAAGATATTTCTAAATATACCAATTTTTCCCCAAAAACTCACCAAAAATGTTCATCAAATTCCGGGTTTTGCCACTCTAGTCGCCGGAAAATCACGTTGAAGCTCGTTTGTGGGAGTTATTCTAGAAATTTAAGGGTAAATCATGGAGCAATATCATAAGCTTGGGGTGTGTCTCGAAGGATCTTTTTGGTGGCTCTAAGAAAATTGGGTACCCTCGTTCCCTTAATTTGATTATTTTTTTGTTAAATACCCGTTTGTTGCTGGAATTGTGTTATCACTCGTGTGGTCTTTGGTATGATTTGAGTATTATTATTATTGTCAAAAATTTGTCCCAATGCAATGTCTAAGTGTGCCAAAACCGGACATTCCTCATCAAAAGTTGGGTCAAAAGGCAAATCCAAGGACCCACCATTTTGTTTGCTAAATCGTGAGGACCGCAAGGTTTATGACTTTCTTACCTCCAAAAAACGTCAAGTTAAATCCACAAAATTCCTCCACATGGAATCTTTTAATGATCTCGGGGTACTTGAGGGGTCCAAGCATTATTCGACGACATCGGGTGGCGCCAATTCCTTCATAATCGCGCTGCCACATATGTTGAGCCCACCTTGGAATTCCTTTCTACATTCTGCCCCGATGACGAAACGAACACTGTCACCTTCCAAATGCTCAGCGAGAATCGGTCCCTACCATTTTGGGTTGTGAACACCCTGATGGGCACTCCAGTGGACCACGCATATTCCCAATAAGACCCATGGCCCGGAAACAACAACGAGCATCACTTTTGGCAACAGATTACCAACGAGCTACAATATTCATCATCTTCTTCCAAGGCCTCCTCAATAATTCACCCATGTTAGCGCCCACCCATCTATTACTTACATGCACCATTTTTTCCCGCTCCGAAGTGGGTCAAATTTCAAAGGCGGAATTATTCTTTCTTTGGTGCATAACTTGTCAACATGGCCCTCGACCGGATTTTACCACTTTCTTCTTCACCAAATGTTACAACATCACAAATATGGATGCCGGATACATCTACATTGGGGGATTGATCACCCTTATTGCATCTCGGCCCCTGCTTCAACTTCATCTCTCCACTCTTCCAATTAGGAAGGCTTCCGACTCCTCTAGCCTTGAAATCAACGCACTTCGCCGAATGCAATTCATCCGGGATTCGGTCGATTGTCCCATGGAATCTTGAAAAAAAACATACTTGATCCTCCCTCACGAATATGTCAGATCCTTTGAACCAACCGACCCCGAATATTGGGTCATTCCATCTAACTACCCTCCTGTGGATTATGAAGATCACCAGCACCATCCCCAGTATCAGCCACAATAGTAGCAGAAGGGACACAAAGTTTCACCATATTTCCCTTGCCTTCTTTGACCAATTCGCCATAATGTTTTCCTCGGTGCAATGCATCGACACCTAGAACCACGCGAACACCATAGCAATCCAAGACGTGGTAACCCGTGTTGATCGGCTGAAGTAGTCCTTCCCGCCCACTTACCGCCAGGTCTGGGATATGTGGGACTACCACTATCGCCACTGACATTTCCTGCCACCCGACCCTCCGATTTAGATAATTTCTGCTCATAGCTTAAGCATTGAGGACAATGCTTGTTGTTAATCTTGGGGTGGGGCATTTCCCATTTATTTTACTTTTCCATGCATTTTTTTTATTAGGTTGCATAAAATTCTAGTTTTAAGCTAATTTGCATTAATTTTGTTTTTATAAAAACCCAAAAATATATGATTTTCTTCTTTTCCCCTTTTTATTTTTGCATAACATTTAGCCTAGGGCATTAGCATTCATGCATTTTTATTGTCTGTTTATTCTCACCTCCTGGGATGCCATGGAACAGGTTCATAGTTATTGTATCATTATTGGTCCAGGATCTTGTTGCTATCTCACCCATCGAACTGGGACCATTAGCTACAGTTTGGGATTTCATATTTGGGACAAAATGTTGGAAGCTTGAAGGGGTAAGTGATCATGGCCAGGTAGTTTTCATGACGAATTATATATGCAATACTAAAAACTATAGCATATACTATAGAAATGGATGTTCTTAGCCTTACGGTCGCTACCGCCGAGAAGATCACACTTGATCGTGTTTGAACCATTAGGATGAAGCACTGGTGCTTGTCCCCGAGTACAATCCATATCCGATCTCCTTACACCACCATTTTTTTTGCGATTTTCTTAGGATTTTAGAGAGTATTTTAGTACACATTTAGATATTTTCATTATTTTTGAAAAATTGCAAGTTTTAAAAGGAGCTTACATCTTTACGCTCGACATATGGTCATTTTCACATTTAGACCATTCGGATTATATTATTCCCCCCCCCCCCCTCGGTTCCACTTACATAATTTTGGGAACCAATTGAGTCAAAGAAAAACACTCAAGAAAATTCCAAGCGGCGATTATCTTTGATGGGTGACCGGTTCAGTTATTAAACAAACTTTCCTACATTTTGGTCACCCGACGTTTGATATTCATTTACTTAGGTATGTTTTATTGTATACAGATCGAGTTGTTTTTTGCAAATTGGTGATTTTATGGAGACTGTTGAGTCGGATACTACGGGAGGTTTAGGCCAACACTACGTGAACTGATTCCTACAACGGTGCCCGAGTGATGAAACCCAATCACATTTGAGAGTGGCCGACATATATGAGATCACACAACATTCATGATAAGAGTGTACACTTAAATAAGAGCTCCACACGAGTCCATCCAGTTTCTTTCTCCCTACTACGGATGTTCTTCATTATATGCATATTCCATTGGGGCTGCGACTGACCATCCCTCCTTACTCACCTAGAGGAGTTGTCCTAGTTGTGGTTTTTGGTCCATTTTCATCGGATGAAAAAGTAATGAGATAATAGCAAGATCAATTCTGATCATGTTGACTAACGGTGACCAGGTTCCATGGTTCTATCCATTCTTTTTACTTGTCTTAGGATAGTTCATCCTGAGTTTATTTTAGTCTGGTATTACTTGGGGACAAGTAAGGTTTAAGCTTGGGGTGATTTGATAACTTCATTTTATTTACTTCTTTTTTATAGTTCATTTTACCATAATTCATTCGCATTTTAGTTAATTTCCACGCGTATTTTCTTTTTTGTTATTTTTTTTTACCATTTTGGGTACTTTCTAGTATCCTGAGCATTATTGCAGATTTTTTGGAGACTAACGAAGCGAGGTTTTTGGGAGGCGATTGGACTAGAATGGAAATGAGGATTTCGAGCTTGACAGTTATGGAGGTGATTCATGGAGTGGGCTTGTCAATTTCTTGAAGGCTTGAAAGATTTGAACTTTAAATTACAAGGCGCGAGAAAAATTTCAAGTGTGCGGAGATCGATGATCAGGAATTTGTGGAAGCTTTGAGTGATTTTGAGAGGCAATTTGGGCTCAAGTTGATGAAATCTTGAAGAAAAATGGGCTAGAAGCTGATTAGATTCAAAATGGGCCAATGGAATAGTTGTAGGGGCCAAGACTTGAAGAAGACTAAAAAGTCGTCACACTCATGCGGCCCGCGTGGAATCCAGCAGGGGAAAATTTTGGATTTTATTTGGAGCTCTATATTGGGAAGGTTGGTGTGCCTCTTTAGCCTTATCTTGAATATCCGATTTGGAGACATTCTCTCTAGAGTTTTGGAGCATTTTGAAGGACAAGAACCCTCAAGAACTTCATCATTTCACCTCTTGATTCTTGTAAAATGTTTCGTACAATCTTCACTAACTTTGTTTCTTTGAGTTTAGCCATGCTTGGCTAAACAAAATGTAACTTCCAAAAATACAACCCAAAAATTTTGTTTTAATACTAATAAAAGTCATATACTGAACGTCATATCATAAAACCATACGTCAAATATCTCAAATCATAATAAAATGTCATGCAAAAACTGTATCAAATCAAATTATGAATCAAAACAAATTCCCAGGACAAAGACTGAACCTATGGTGTGTGCGATGCCATCATCCTAAGCTCTTCCCTTTACTTGCGGAAGTACCTAAAACCAAAACTGAATTTTGATTTAGTTTTCAAGAGACTATTGGATTGATTTAGTTAGATCAAAAGGGTTTGTTTATAATAACAAAACATAGGTAAATTGTTCCTTTTGTGAATTTTGATTTCCATTAGGGTTTAGAAGTTTTGTTGTTTAATAGTATGTTGCTTCAATAGAGTTATGAAAAAGATCAAAGTAGGTTGCATGTACCCTTAAGAGTATAAGGTATTTTCCACATTATTACATATAAAAAATCATCAAAAGAAAAATGGGAAACCATGCTTACATTGTTCTCCAAGAAGAATGATAGAAAAATCAAGATACTCGAGAATGATTTGTTGTCAATGGCTCAAAAGGAATTATAGATTCACCAATACTTTCATAAAGTGAAGGCTATGTGTAGAGAGATTGGAGAGTTAGATCCTTTGGCCCTCATTAGTTAAACTAGAATGAAAAGGGTCATTATACATGGGTTGAAGCCTAAATTCCAAAATTTTGTAGCAGCAATTCAAGGATGACCAACTCAAACCTCCTTAGCGGAGTCCGAAAATCTATTAGCTTCATAAGAAACTCTAGTAAAGTAGGTAGGGGGAGGTATTGAAAAAACCTTAGAAGAATCTCTTTATGATGAGAAGAGTTGAACAAAGCCCAAGGGCACTTCGAGTCACACTGTCAAGAGATATAAAGATTGTAGCACCTGGTTCTTGGTATGTAATTTCATCTAAGTATTTTGTATTTTCTTTTGCCTTGGACTCGGTGAGTTGTAGGTCCGACTCGCCGAGTAGAGTCGGGTTATTGAGCACGTTTAACTTGGCGACTTGGCGAGTCCATATTATGGACTCGGCGAGTCCCCACTGTCTGAATGAAACCCTAATTGCAAGGGTTTGCACCCTACTTAAGCATCCTATTATGCCTCATGTCGGCCGCCATTCACCACCAGAACGTCCCTCACGAAACCCTAACCCTTCCTTTGCTAATTTAAGTGTTTTGGTGTGATTTCTTGAAGATTTTGAGTGGAAAAGGAGTGTAGATCAAGAGAAGAAGAAGGAGGCCAGATATCTTGGTGTTATTTCAGAGATTCCTTGAGGTATAATTCAGTTTCCTTTTGTTTTTATGCTAAGAGTCCCTTAGGGCACAATTAAAGTCCTTCTTGAGCCATTTTCCAAGCTTGTTTATGGATTAGGGATGGTAATGAGTTGATTAAGCTCTAGATCTAGGCATGTTTGAGCTCCAGAAGCTCAGATCCATGGCCTTTATGGAAATAAATGGCTTGAATGTCCTAGATCTACCATTTTAGTCTTTATTAAGCCTTAAATCCCCATCCTATGCATGTATATACGTAAAGTTGGAAACTTTACGTGTAAAACCTACCCTAAGAGCCCAGATCTATGTATAACATGAGCTAGATCCAAGCAAAATCGAGTATGTAGTAATTGCATGTGAATGACTCAGCGGGTCGTTCATCAGACTCGGCGAGTCGAGTCGCGAGTCCCCGAGTTTTCCCCCTTTTCGTGTTTACTGAGTGGAGTCATGAGTCTTGGGGGGGGGGGGGGGGGGGCTCAGTGAGTCGGAAGCCAGACTCACCCATGGAGGGACTCGGCGAGGCAATGCCCTGACTCGGTGAGTCCAAGGCCATCTTCTTACCTCAAGAACAGACTCGACGAGTTGTTCATACAACTCGGCGAGTCTCAGCATCGGGTGTTCTTCGGATGAAGATGAATTCAACGAGTTGTTCATACAACTCGGCGAATAGGACGAAGGACCTTTGGACCTCAGTTTAGAAGGAGAACTCATCGAGTCAATGCCTAACTCGAAGAGTAGAGGCGGGATTACGGACAATCGAATGGGTAGGGACTCGACGAGTTGGAAAGCTAACTCGGGGAGTCAGGTCAACTAGAAGTTAACTTTGACTTGGACTTTGACCTGGTCAAGGGTAAAATGCTCATTTTACACTAGGTTCAGCTAGCAATGTTTGACTGAGCGTTTTGTGGGAACTATAGCTGGAGGACTTTCGGAACAGCAGCAGCAGCAGTAGACAGTCAGTTCCCGCTCAAATCAGCAGCTACTTTGAGGTGAGTTACCTTCCAGTTGCGGTGGGTCTACGGCCACAATGTCGGCCCACCAGTAGGGTTCGTATGATAGATAATAGTCTTTGTGATATCATCTAGGATTACTACTACCTGATATGTTATGTGCTAGCATGATATGTTGTACGTGATAGTAGTAGAGTCAGTTGTTAGGACCGAAGGGTAGTCAGACACCCCAGACACGTCTGACAGTACGTGATGATATGTTTGCATGCTGGCTTGTTATGTTTTATGCAATAGAGGTAGTAGGAGGGGACCAGTCCCCGAGTTCGGTTGTTAGGACCGAAGGGTAGTTCGGACACCCCAGATATGTCTGATAGTATGTTTATGTTATGATATATGTGATAGTAGCAGTAGGGGGTGAAATAGTCCCTGAGGATCGGTTGTTAGGACCGATGGGTATTCAGCACCCCAAAATGGCTTGACACGGGTACCATGGCACCCCAGAATGGTCGCACGGGTAGTCGGCACCCCAGAATGGCTGCACCGGGTAGTCAGGTACCCCAGAATAGCCTAGCAGTATGTACGTTGTGTGATTGTATGGTATGTCGTACGATGGGGGAACTCACTAAGTTTCGTGCTTACAGTTTACATTTTTGGTTTCAGGTACCTCTTCGTCGAAGGGGAAGGAGCTGGCGCGGTAGCAGCACATCATACACACACACACACACACTGTTTTCCGCATTCATGGGATTGTTCTGAGATTATAATCTGATATTTTGATAGCTCACATGTTTTGGTTTTCAGACATAATATATCTTTATGAAATGGTTTGATCGGTCTATGTTTATTTGCAAATGATCTTACTAAATATTAATTGGAAAATGAAATATTTGGACGTGAAAAATGGGTCGTTACAAAGATAATACTAAAAGCTTTGATTTTCAAGGAAGAGGTTGTGATCCGAATAAAGGAGATTAAAATAAGGGTCGTTACCACAACAAAAGATACTCTTTAAAATGCTAGAATTGTAGAGGAAAGAATCACAGTGCTTGAAAATGTCCTACAAAACTGGTAGAAGAATGGAATGCAATAATAACTTAAGAGGAAGAACCTTGGGACACAGAAGAATTAATGGCTCAATTTAATGTAGACAATGCACTCAATGCTAACAAAATAGATGAAGGTATCATAGATTCCATGTGTTCTAACTACATGACAGGAGAAAAGAAAAGGATACAAGATTCAATCAAATATAAAGGATGTAGATTCATGGTCATAGCGGACAACTCTAAACTCCCTATAGCCCATATATGTGATGTTGTGTTTTCACCATAAGAAAGCAATCACGAGATACCATTACCTGGGGTGTACCATGTTCCAAGAATGATGAAAACTTTGCTTTCAGTTTCACAATTAGCTTCTGCGGGACATCATGTGGTTATTGGACCTAATGATATCAAGATATACGAGAAATTTGAAACTCCATCTGCACATGTATTGAAATGGCATCGATCATAATCCACATATGCCATGTCAGCGGAAGCAACTTATGTAGAAAAAACCAGGAGGAACCAAACTAGCAAACTGTGGCACATGTGAATGAGCCATGTAAGTTACAAGAAGTTGGATATAATGATGAGAAAGAAACTTGTTGTCGGGCGACCTTAATTAGAAGTGAACATGAAAAGTATTTTTGATAGGTTTCAATATGCAAAATCTCACCAACAACCTATTGGGAAGATGAAGTTTCAATCTAAACAACCCTTAGAACTTTTCCATTCTGATGTATTTAGATTTTTGAAGCAACAATCAGTCAAAGGTTTAAGGTAAATAGTAACTTCTATCCATGAATATTCAAGATTTATTTGGGTGTATTCCAAAAGTTCTAAGAATTTAAGGAAGAAGTAGAACGAGACTTGAAACATGTTGTAATGTGTGTACGATCAGAAAATACGGGTGAGTATATCTCAGCTGAGTTCAATAAGAACTTGAAAGAACATAAGATTAAGAGACAATTCACCTACCCAAATACAACCCAATAAAATAGGGTCTATGAAAGATATAACATGAACCTGGGAGAAGTATGTAGAAACCTTTTACATGATAAAAATGTTCCCTGAAGGTTTTAGGCTAAAGCCATGCAAACAGCTGCATATGTAATTAATTAAATTCCACAACAAGGACTCTAATTCACATCTCCCTATGAACTACTTTGGAATATAAAGCCTAGTGTAAGTTACTTCCGGGTCTTTGGGTGTGTATGCTATGTTTTCATACTTAACCATCTTTGCAGGAAGTTAGAGAAGAAAGTGATTCAATGTATATTTGTAGGATATGACAAAGAAGGAAAAGGGTTGCAATGTTGTGAACCTGATTCTGTAAAATGCTATATATCATGCTATGTATCACGTAATCTCATGTAAGGAGACCTAACCACAAATATACAAATACTACAATTATGGCAGATGATGTAACTGATTCGATAACCTACCATCAAGCTAATGTTAAATAAGAATGAGTCTCAACCATGAGAGAAGAATTCAAAGATCTAAAAAGAAACAAAACTTAGGGTTGACTCTAAAGCCAAGGAGTACAAATCCAATTTTATGCAAGTGGGTATACAAGGTAAAACAGAAGGTAGATGGATCAATACATCGATACAAGGTGAGACTGTTTGCATGGAATTTTTCTCAATAATATGGCCTCGATTATGAAGAAACATTCTATCCCGTTGCAAAGTTAACAACAATGAAGGTCATCTTAGCTCTCGTATCAATCGAGAAATGGAAGTTATGGAAAATGGATGTTAGTAATGCCTTTCTCTATGGGGATCTAGACCGCACTATATACACGGATCAATCGATAGGATTTGTGAGCAATGTATATCCATGAAGCAATCCTTCGAGTACTTAAATACATCAAGTCAACACTAAACTTCAGTATCTTATTTAAAGCAGATAAGTATTACATGCTTCGTGGCTACTATAATGTAGATTATGCAGGAGATTTCGATACTCGAAGGTCTCCCACTCGATACATATTTATGTTGGGAAAAAGTCCCATATCATGGATCAGCAAGAGACAGTTAACAACGTCTCTTTCAACCACGGAGGCTGAATATAGAGCTGCAACCATGGCAGCTCAAGAGTGTGTGTAGCTAAAGCAGCTTTTGCGTAATCTAAATCAAGAAGTCAACTACAATATACCATTGTATTGTGATAGTCTTTCAACAATCCATCTCCCACAAAACCCAACTTTTCATGCTAGAACAAAACACATCGAAGTTAAGTATAACTTTCTAAGAGAAATGGTACTTTAAGGGGAAATTGATATGAGGTATATTGAAAATTCAAACCAACTTGCAGACTGTCTCACAAATGGCTTTTCTGGCTTGAAGCTAGTTGAATTGTTTAATAGGATTGGAATGATGGATGTCGGTGTTGAGGGGGAGTATTGAAAGTACAATACCTTTATGCATCTTGTTTCTATGCATTGAAGACCCCACATGTATGTTTCATTAATTTTAATTTTAGTACTTTGTTTATTTAGTTCTTTCGGTTTATAAGTAGTGGTGGGTAATCCCATGTTTAGTGCTCCACGTTCCTTGTAATGTTTTTAAGGTGTGTGATGCTTTGTTTAGGTTATTAGTCCAGCAATACCAGAAACCCCTTAGTGTGTGTTTTTCAAACGTGTGAGTTCTTCTCTTTCCTCTAAGTTTGTGTGTTGTCTTCATAATACAAACAAGAGCTTTGTGCATGTTGTTTAAGGTCTCAAGCAGGTTAATAGAATGTACCTTTCTAAACCCATATCATCAAGAACCCATACTATAAGAACTGTAGTTGTGATTCGACCTTATAAACAATAGCAAATATTTGTAAAATGTTAATGTTTATAATTTTAAGAACGAATTCACTCAAATTTGGCTTCTAAACTCTTTCATATATCTCAAGCGTTATTCATAAAATTGTATACATAATAACAAAAAGAAAAGGTTAGAACATTTATGATGTTATATACTCCATGATACTTTTTATTTATGATTTTCAAATCACAATCCCTTCTAAATAATCAAATTAAAGAACTTCCTTGAAGATCTATTGCATCCTCAATCCTCTCCATGATGGTTTCCATTGTAGGGCGGTCCTTTGAGTTGTAGCTAATACACAAATATGCAAGCTCTTTAAAGGTTTGAAAAGAACGCCTATCAATTTGATCCATAATAAAGGGATCAATTAATTCCTCGAGCCTGTCATTGTAGTATCGTCGTATAAGATTTATCAATGGTTCTGGTTTATCGTTCCTTAAGCTCCTACGGTCAAAAGCCATTATTCCACTCAAAATTTCAAACAATACCACACCAAAAGAGTACACATCTGACTCTTTACAAAGGATGCCACTTTCTTGGTAAATAGGATCTAAGTAGAAATTGGTACACGTAGATTTTGTATAGAGATGAGTAGGTTGTTGATTTTTTGGGCCTTGTTTTGACAGAAAAAAATCACAAACTTTTACATCAACGTTTTCATATAACAATATGTTTGCGCTCTTGATGTCTCTGTGTATTACCGTCTTGTCCTCCCCTAGACCCGAGTGAAGGTACTTCAGTCCTCTTGCAGCCCCTAAGCAAATCTTGAGGCGCCGTACCCATGTTAGGCAATGCCTCTTATTTGAGTCTCCGAGATGATGATCAAGACTACCATTACTAGCATATTCACTAACTATAATCATCTCATTGCTTTCATCATAGTAACCAATGAAAGGGATGATGTTTCTATGTTGGAAGCTAGAAATTAACTTAAGCTCCATAAGGAACTCATTTCTTCCTTGGTAACCTTTCGAATCAAGGTGTTTGATGGCAACTGTGCAATTTTGCCAACGCGTAGAGAGTTGTCCTTTGTAGACCACACCAAATCCACCATCTCCAATTCGAGTTTCAGTACTAAAGTCTTTGGTTGCCAATTTGATCTCCTTGAGTGGGATTAGAAAATTTTCAAGGTTTTGACATTGTTGGCTTGCTGTGGTAATACTAGAAATTACTCAATGGTTCTGCGAAAATAAACAAATCTGACTTTGGTTAGAGATGGTGTGCCTTTTTTTGTCATAGCTTAAAAATTCACAACTGATTTCTTCAAAACTTTAATCCCACTACCTTGTTCTGATTATTGTTTATATATATATATATATATATATATATATATATATATATATATATATATATATATATGTATCTCTCTCTCTCTCTATATATATATATATACATATATATATATATATATATGACATAGAAAGGATGCAAGAATAGGAACAAGTTTCATGATCTCATGTTAGTCACATATATATCTATAGATGGTGGCTTTGATGTGAGATTATTTGGAATTCTCTATTTATGGTGTAACCTTATTGTTTTATATGTAATCATCTAGTTGGATATTTTGAAAAGATAATAACCCACGACAAGACTAAAATTGGTGATAATTACAAAACAGGAACTTTTTATTGAACCAGATTCCTCTTCAACTAGGTTGTATGAGGTGTTCCTACTAGCCTATTTCTAGTAGTGCATATTGTATGATATAATAAATTTCCTTGTCATATCAAATTGATTAATTTCCTTCAAAATACTTAAAGGAAAAGACTTACCTGAATATCAAGTGCTTCTTCAATCTTCTTGATGACCCTTTTCATTGTAGGTCGTTCCTTTAAGTTCAGACTAATGCATCTATTTGCAATTTCCTTGAACACTTGAAAAGAATGGATATTAATATGATCTCTTATATGAGGATCAACTAAGTTTTCCAATCCTTCATGATAGTATCGTCGGACCAAATTTATGAGCGTTTAAGGCTGAGAGTCACCAATGCTCCTCTTACTATAAGCAAACATCCCACTCAACATTTCAAACATTACCACAACAAATGAGTAAATGTCTAATTCTGTCTTAACAATGCCACTTTCATTGTAAATGGGATCCAAGTAAAATGGTGTACCCGCGACATGCTCATAGCCTTGTACCTTATTGCGATCAACTCGTATTGACAACACAAAACCACAAATTTTTGCTTCCAAATTAGAATCTAACAAAATATTTGCGTTTTCACGTCTCTATGTATTACTATGTTGTGTTCCCCAAGACTCGAATGAAGGTACTTGAGTCCTCTTGCTGCTCCTAAGAAAATCTTCAGACGTTGTGGCCATATTATACACTTGATCTTATTGGGGTTTTCAAGATACATATCAAGACTTTTATTGATAACGTATTCAGAAACTATAATCATCTCATCACCTTGGTTACAATAGCCAAGGATGGTGATGATGTTTTCATGTTTGAAGGTGGACATCAACTTGACCTCATTACGGAAGTTACCCTCTCCTATGGAGGGATCTATGCGGTCTAAGACAACTGTGTCATTTTGCCAACGTTCAGCGATTTCTACTCTGTAGACTTCACCGTATCCACCGACTCCGATATGCGTTTCAAGACTGAATCCTTTGGTGGAAATTTTAATCTCATTCAGTGGAACCAGGAACCTTTCTAGGTGTTGAAATTGGTTTATTTGTATGCCACTGGTGGAAGCAGCTCCATGGTTCTATGAATATAAAGAAAACCGAGTTTGGTTAGAGCCAGAATATTAAATCCCACTACAAAATGGTTATTGGCCTAGCGGTATCAGGTGTTTGGAAAAGTATGTCTCCCCTAAGGAGTTAAAGTGTTCAAGTCCCTTGGTAGAAAAATGTATACATAGTTTAAAAGTAGGATTTAAGGATGTGAAAAACAATGCTTTTGTTGCATTCTATTACGGATCAATCAAAATATTCAAATTCATAATTTGAATTTGATGAAATTGATTTATTCTTGGTCAATATATTATTGTTGTATCTTGCCTAGTTTAGGTCCATAATCTTCTCCTTTTCATATGTAGTAAATGGCTACAAATAGCCCTCTGATGTATGTATTTTTCATCAATGAAGTTTTGAAAACACATAAGTTTATATGGTATCAGAGTCTAAATTGCTCAAACGAGATCTGATCCTCAGCCATATCATTTTCCTCACCAACCATGTCTAACCCTAATTCTTCCATTTTTCAGCTTACAGCTCCTGCTCATTTTCCCATTAAACTTACAGCCTCCAACTTCACTGTATGGAGGAAGCAAGTTCAATCAACCTTAATTGGACTTGATCTCTACAAATATCTTGATGGCACTCTTCAACCACCATCAAAAGTCACAGCCGACAAAGAGAAAACAAGCCCTAATCTCGATTATCTTCCATGGTTCAGACAAGACCAGATGATAATCAGTGCACTATTAGGGAGTTGCTCTGACTCCATCCAACCAATCATATCTTCTGCTGACACAGCCCAAGAAGCCTGGGAAAGACTCAACTCAAGTTACGCGAGTGCCTCACGATCTCGTATTATCTCCCTCAAATCCAAGCTCACTAAAAACCCAAAAGGTAATCGATCCATCACAGACTATCTACATGATATGAGAGCAATTGCAGACGACCTGGCCCTTGCCCAAAACTCGGTGACCGAAGAAGATCTGATGGTTCACATCCTCTCGCAACTCGGTGACGAATACACAATAATTGTTGCTGCCCTTAAAGTCCGTGAAACTCCAATCTCATATCCGGAGTTGTTTGATAAACTCCTTAAATTTGAACGATCCTTAAAAGCTACCTCAGTGACACTCGAACCAGTGCTTAGCACAGTCAACTACACAAATCTCCAACAAAATCGATCTCATTCCTACACTTCTGGTCTGGCTACTGCCTCACGCACTAACAGGTACTCAACAAATAATCAGCAACGTAACTCTCGTCCTCCATGGTCTACTCCACAGCAAGGCGGAACACATTCAAATCGGACATCCTTTTGCCATTAATGCAATATTTCTGGTCACCACACAAAGGATTGCAGAAAACTCTCTAAATTCCTCAAAGAAAATAATATTTCGGTGGTGAACTCCCAAGGTACAAGTCCTGTTGCAAATGTTACTACATCTGGCTCCACGAATGCTACACCAACCTGGCTCTTTGACAGTGGTGCTTCTAACCATGTCACCTCAAATCATGCAACACTTTATAATATGGAGGCCATGATAAGATTGTTCTTGGTAATGGTAAGAGCCTTAAAATCTCTCATACAGGCCAAAAACAAATTCAAACTGCATACAAAACCTTAAATTTACCTAATGTTCTTTGTGTTCCTCATTTAAAAAGAAACCTTATATCAGTTGCTAAGTTATGTAAGACTAACCAAGTTTCATGTGAATTTTTTCCAACTCACTTTTTTGTGAAGGATCTTCGCACGAGGGGCGCGTCTCTTGCGGGGGGAGAACACTGATGATGTTTACCATGCCACCCTGTTGTCCACTCCTCAAATCAACCACACCATCAAAACTTCATTTCTAGACTGGCATCACAAACTTGGCCACCCATCAATAAAAACCTTTGTGTCTATTATAAAACACCTAGGTCTCACCTCAAAGTCTATGTCGGATTTTCATGCTCACTGTGTTTCTTGTTTAGTTAATAAAACTCACAAACTTTCATTTGGTTAAAATTCACTTGTTGCTAACAAACCACTACAGCTTGTGTACTCAGATGTGTGGGGACCTGTTCAAACTTCTATTGACCAATATAGATATTATGTCATATTTGCGGACTTTTACTCCAAATATGTTTGGCTATACCCAATGAAACGTAAATCTGATGTTGCCACATTATTTCCACAATTTAAATCACTAGTGGAAAAATATTTTGACACCCTACTTGTATCCCTCTTTACCGACAATGGTGGAGAATATCAAGGCCTAACCCCCTTCCTCAAAACCAATGGAATTTCCCATTATACTACCCCTCCCCGCACACCGGAACAAAATGGAACCGCTGAACGGCGTCATCGTCACATTGTTGAAACGGGGCTAGCCCTCCTTCATTATGCCGGTCTTCCTCTCAGTTTTTGGAGACACACTTTTCAAACTGTTGTGTACCTAATAAATAGACTACCTACTCTAGTTCTTGGTCATCAAAGTCCATTTAAACTCTTGTTCAACCAACCACCCAATTACTCTAAACTAAAGTCCTTTGGGTGTCTATGTTACCCTTGGCTTCGGCCCTACACACAATCCAAACTACAACCCCGTTCATCCCCTTGCATCTTTCTTGGCTACTCTTCATCAAGATCAGCCTATAAATGCCTTGATCCCAAAAATAAAAGACTCTACCACTCCCAACATGTTGAGTTTTTCAATCACATACTACCCTACAAAAGCACCCAATACAACCCTCCCACTCTACCTACGGCTGACAATTTTCTTGCAACATCTATGCCACCTCAACCATATATGCATGTACCTCCTACCACCATTCCCAGTTCACCTTTACATACTCCACCCGCACCATGCAACCTACCCTCTTCATCCAACCCAACGCTAGAACCTAATGAACCATTATCACCAAACCAATCCTCACCTGATCTCTCCTCCCCACCTCCTTCCCAATCACCCACTCCTGACCAACATACCTCCAACCCACACCCCTCACCCCCACCCCCACCCCCACCACCGCTTGCACCAAGACACCGAAAGCCAAACTCTAAATATTTTAACTCCACCTTTATTAACACATCCACCTTACACCCGATCCCTCCCACTCTTGAACCCACCAGCTATAGTCAATCCATGAAAATTCCAGAGTGGCGCAAAGCAATGGACTTAGAATTTGTGACAACCGTTAAATTTTGGTCAAGTCAAAGTCAACTAAAGTCAGGAAGTCAAACCGTTTGACTCAATTTGCTCGTGGGTACTAGAATTTACATTATGAAACTTCTACGCAACTCTCTATTCTAATGAGAGATCATAAAGCAAAAAAGTGCGAACATCTAGAAATCCTTAATCTTAAACTGTGGTACGTGGCGAGCCCAAACCGATAAAACAATGTTGCATACTCATCGGGAGTGTGTAAGACCCTTAAACAAGGCTTAATAGGGTTTACGAACCTTGCATTGCGAAGTCGGACACTCACAAATGCCACACATGAAACCTCTATCAATCGTTTTCACTCTATCTCTTCTTATCAAGAATCTCTCCCAAATCTCTCCAAGTATGTGAAATCTCTCTCAAATATCTCTTTGTATGAGGAATCTCTCCAAAAATGTCAAATCTCTCCCAAATCTCTCCAAGTATGTGAAATCTCTCTCAAATATCTCTTTGTATGAGGAATCTCTCCAAGAATGTCAAATCTCTCCCGAATCTCTCCAAGTATGTGAAATATCTCTCAAATATCTCTTTGTGTGAGGAATCTCTCCAAGAATGTCAAATCTCTCCCAAATCTCTCCAAGTATGTGAAATCTCTCTCAAATATCTCTTTGTATGAGGAATCTCTCCAAGAATGTCAAATCTCTCCCAAATCTCTCCAAGTATGTTAAATATCTCTCAAATATCTTTTTGTATGAGGAATCTCTCCAAGAATGTCAAATCTCTCCCAAATCTCTCCAAGTATGTGAAATCTCTCTCAAATATCTCTTTGTATGAGGAATCTCTCCAAGAATGTCAAATCTCTCCTAAATCTCTCCAAGTATGTGAAATCTCTCTCAAATCTCTCTCAAAAGTTTCCGTAACTTTTTAGAATCATTCGGGTCATTCCGAAACTTAACCGGGTCAAAAACGGCTCAAAACGGAGTGAAAACGAGTAAAATAGGCTTTAGGAACCGAAACCCTTCCTAGGAACCGAAACCCTTCTTAGGAACCGAAAATCTTCTTAGGAAGAGAAGCCTCTCAGACCGAAAGTAAGGAGAGAAGCCTCTCGGTCTCTGCTCCTCCCTCTCGGCCTCGCCTCTCGGTCTCTGTCTCTCTTCCCCTCTCGGTTTCTGTCTCTCTTCCCCTCCCGCCTCTCTGTCGCTTCTCGCTCTCTGTCGCTTCTCTGCTTCTGTTCGCCTCCCGCCTCTCTGCTCTCTCTTCTCTTCTCTCGGTCTCTGTCTCTCCTCTTCTCTTGGTCTCTCTTCTTTCCTCTTGGTTCCCTCTCTCTCTCTTCTCCCCTCTCGGTTCCTGCTCTCTCTCTTCTCCCCTCTCGGTTTCTACCCTCTCTCCTCTCGGTTTCAACATCAGAAGGCCAAACCTCGGCCAGAATTCGGAATATTATCACTTTTAGCCCTTTTTTTGATATTTTTAACATTTTAAGCCCGTTTTTCGTGATTTTAAAGCGGGATTTCCTCCAGAAATTATATTTTAACATAATAAACCCTAAATATTCATAATTTAAACATACTTTGATGAAAATCATTATCTAAATAATAAAGATCTAATGGGGGATTTATTTAAGGTGGAGTGTTGACCTTGCCTTAACTTATATCACAAGCAACCACCCCACACCCAAAATATGACCAGCCATACCTCCCCACGTTACCTAGGTCACTTCAATGTCCCTTACACTCAATTTCCACTCATTCCCACGTTTTTAGAGCTGGAACAAAACACCTCTCTCCTCATTTCTCTCTTTTGCTCTCATTTCACTAAGTATCAAACACCACTTTCTCTCAAACTTTTTCTACACCAATTTCGAGATTCAAGGCTGATTTTCAAGTGTTCTTCCACTCTTAGTAAGTATAATTCATCCTCCTTATGATTATTTCACTTCATTCTACTCAAATCATTGATTTCTTACACAAACTCCATAACTATGATGTTAGATTCTCGAAAATCTTCAAGGCATCTCCAAGTGTTCTTGAGTTAAACACTTCCATTCTTCAACAATCATCTACTAAAATCACTTAAGGTGAGTTCATACCCCTACATTTTCATGTTTTCTCAAGTTTTTAAGGGGGGAATACAAGTTAAAACACCAAGAACATAACTAAATCTTTCTAACAGCCTTCGTTAGAAAAGTTCAACTCCATTCACGGACTGTTTTGGGCATCTTAAACATTTTTGTTTTCACAACTGTACAAGTTGCAAATTGTTCAAGTTTTTAGCTTTAAAATGACTACTTGCACATCTCAATACGATTTTTCTACAATTTATGGTGATTTTTACAAAACTGTCTATCATTTCAAACAACAATCCGGACCAGTCTGTGATTTTGGACTTTTTCACCCAAGTTGAAGGTCTTTAAAAATCGTGATAAAAATTATGAGTAAACTAGACACATTTTGTGAACTCTCAGAATTTCCGGATCTAGTTTTCGACTTCGTATGATTTTTCTATGATTTTTCTAAAACAGTGCAGAATGGCTAAAGTTAGCCAACAACATGTAAATATCATAACACTTTGTATTATGTTGAGCAAAGTGGATAATCATAAGTTCTAATTATTGAATGTGTTTCTTTGTTAGTTTATCATCATGAACTGAAACTAAGTCATTCATAATAAATATTATTCATTCATTTTAGAACACGTATATTAAACTATAAAAGGTATACTTTAATAAATTCATAACACTAATACATTTCCATAAAAGAGTTCTTACATATTACAAACGTTTTAGATAAACTATAATAGGTATAGTTTATGATACATCACACAACACACTCGTACAGAAAGGGTACATTCATACAGAAAAGATTTATATTCACACACATTTCACGTAAACGTGTTAACCTATATTGTGAGACATTCTCTCCCCGTACGTCCGAGTGCGTGATATAATTCCTGCTAGTTATAATCAGAATCTCCTGGAGGGAGAACGTGATACTTGTATATAGATCTATATTGGGTTTGACACCCCACACCTTGCTGCTAGCTACAGTGGGACCTGCAGGTCTACGGGTGACAAATGTCATTTCAGTTTTCGTGACGCCTGAGAAACGTCGTGGCAGGTTCACATAGTCATAGTATGATTATAGCGACTCACATAGGGATATAACAATCCATAAAGTTTACGGGATTTTATTTATAAAACCTAAATGAATTTTATGTCGATTTAAAATCACTTTTTATCTCAATGAGTACAGATATTATTATACACTTTTGGTTTTGGTAGTTATGACTACACATCAGTTGAAACCACATTTATACCTTTAAGTATAGTCAATACTTGTTCTTTCTCGGTCCTCGGATTTAGGACTACATATACATAAAGTATTAACAAACATGAGAACATACGGAAATTTCATTTAATTCAAACGCGTTCATGTCCATTTAAACACATAACATTTTCTATTAATAAGAAAGGTTACTTATACATTTTGGTCTTTGTTCATAAGACTACATTACACAGATTTTAAAGAAAATATCCGATTTTCGGGATACATATTCTAACGCTTTTACAAGGAAAACGGTTTACTTTTCTAACGAAATCTCTTATGAACTCACCAACCTTTGTGTTGACACTTTTCAAAACTACTTGTAGTCTCAGGAAATTCAGTGAAAACAGGAAATCAACAACGTGTTGAGGATGGGACGATAAATCGTCAAACAGTTCATTTTGTATCATAATGTAATTGATGTGAATCATGTAAACATGGGCTTTGATGTAACGTTTTCAATTATATTTGTGATGGTTGTATTTACTTTGAGCACTATTATACTCATTGTTGTGATACTCTACATGAAGTCCTCCACCCCCGGACGTTTCCGCCATCCTTGGTTTGGGGGTGTGCTTGCACATCTCCATACGATTTTTCTACAATTTATGGTGATTTTTACAAAACTGCCTATCATTTCAAACAACAATCCGGACCAGTCTGATATTTTGGACTTTTTCACCCAAGTTAAAGGTCTTTAAAAATCGTGATAAAAATTATGAGTAAACTAGACACATTTTGTGAACTCTCAGAATTTACGGATCTAGTTTTCGACTTCGTATGATTTTTCTAAAACAGTGCAGAATGGCTAAAGTTAGCCAACAACATGTAAATATCATAACACTCTGTATTATGTTGAGAAAAGTGTATAATCATAAGTTCTAATTATTGAATGTGTTTCTTTTTTAGTTTATCATCATGAACTGACACTAAGTCATTCATAATAAATATTATTCATTCATTTTAGAACACGTATATTAAACTATAAAAAGTATAGTTTAATAAACTCATAACACTAATATATTTCCATAAAAGAGTTCATACATATTACAAACGTTTTAGATAAACTATAATAGGTATAGTTTATGATACATCACACAACACACTCGTACAGAAAGGGTACATTCCTACAGAAAAGATTTATATTCACACACATTTCACGTAAACTTGTTAACCTATATTGTGAGACCTTCTCTCCCCGTACGTCCGAGTGCGGGATATAATTCCTGGTAGTTATAATCAGAATCTCCTAGAGGGAGAACATGATACTTGTATATAGATCTATGTTGGGTTTGACACCCTACACCTTGTTGCTAGCTACAGTGGGACCTGCAGGTCTACGGGTGACAAATGTCATTTCAGTTTTTATGATGCCTGAGTAACGTCGTGGCAGGTTCACATAGTCATAGTATGATTATAGCGACTCACGTAGGGATATAACAATCCATAAAGTTTACGGGATTTTATTTATAAAACCTAAATGAGTTTTATGTCGATTTAAAATCACTTTTTATCTCAATGAGTACAGATATTACTGTACACTTTTGGTTTTGGTAGTTATGACTACACATCATTTGAAACCACATTTATACCTTTAAGTATAGTCAATACTTGTTCTTTCTCGGTCCTCGAATTTAGGACTACATATACATAAAGTATTAACAAACATGAGAACATACGGAAATTTCATTTAATTCAAACGTGTCCATGTCCATTTAAACATATAACGTTTTCTATTAGTAAGAAAGGTTATTTATACATTTTGGTCTTCAGTCATAAGACTACATTACACAGATTTTAAAGAAAATATCGGATTTTCTAGATACATATTCTAACGCTTTTACAAGGAAAACGGTTTACTTTTCTAACAAAATCTCTAATGAACTCACCAACCTTTGTGTTGACACTTTTCAAAACTACTTGTATTCTCAGGAAATTCAGTGAAAACAGGAAATCAACAATGTTTTAAGGATGGGACGATAAATCGTCAAACAGTTCATTTTATATCATAATGTAATTGATGTGAATCATGTAAACATGGGCTTTGATGTAACGTTTTCAATTATATTTGTGATGGTTGTATTTACTTTGAGCACTATTATACTCATTGTTGTGATACTCTACATGAAGTCCTCCACCCCCGGACGTTTCTGCCATCCTTGGTTTGGGGGTGTGACAGATTGGTATCATAGCATTGTTTATAGTGAACTCAGTATATCAAACCACATACGATATACAAACTATAAATGCATTGGGACTAAGTCTCTCATTTAATGTTTCAAAACAACTATACTTTTAGAAATAAATAGTTTCTTATTAAAGGTATACATGCATACATACATATTAAGGTCAGCACCACTCTAGAACAAAACAAAAGTAATGATTGTTGAATATCACAAGTAAGCTCGGGCATGTATGGTCAGTCTTGGGAGTGGCATAGCCTGATCAACTATGCTGGTCCTAGGAGTGATTAGCACATGCCCAAGAATAGTTGTGATATGGCAACAAGTCTAAAAACTTACCAACACTACCACAATGAGAACATTAGAACAGAACATGAGTTTAAAATACTATAGGAGTATTTTGTAATATCATAACTTATATGAAAACTAAATAGATCCTTAATAATAGGTGTCACACCCCAAAACCAAGAACGGCGGAAACGTTCTGGGGCGGAGGACGTCATGTAAAGTATCACAACACAGTAAATGTAAATAAGCAAACAACATCATCCATTGCATTAAATATATAATTTTAATACAAGCGTGTTCTGTATAGTTTTAGACACCAAAAATATAATGTGAATCAAAATAATATGATGAGTCTTGAATGCGCTCCATCTTCTCAAAAGATGGCATCGGTACCTGTCTACTGATGACCTGAGAATACAAGTTATTTTGAAAGAGTTTATCAGCATTAAGCTGGTGAGTTCATAAGTGTTTTAGTGTCGGTGTTTGTTATTAAAAACGTTTGAACCTGTCGCAATTATAAGTTGTAAAATGTATGTAAGTGTTTGTAAAAGTTTGAATCTCTCAGAAAAACCTATATTTTCTATTAAAGTAGCCTTCTACCAAGGCTTAACGGTTTTGTATGCTCGTTTGATGTAAAAGTGTGTAATTTCCCAAGTGTAACTATCTTTTAATAAAATATAGTTTGTACGTTAAAGTTTAAGTGAGGTTATCACTAAAATGTAATGGGTAAATCATTGTAGTACTGTAGTTTGGTTTTATAGGAACTACTACTGTACTAACTACCTTAAACCGAATTTATATTAAGGTATAATGTGATAATTTCACCATACTATCGACTGATAACAACGACATAAAGAACGGTCGTAATAACGGAATGACGTTTGGCACCCGCAGACCTGCAGGTCCAGCTGTATCTAGCAGCAAGGTGTAGGATAGTCAATCCAGTATAGATCTATACGCAAACTCACGCTCTCCCTCCAAGAGAATTCTGGCTACAACTCGGGCCATGACATTTAAGGCATTCTCCGATACAGTGGATCACAATTGTTATCGTATTCTTGTATATGTAATGAAATGTTTCTCGTATTAGTATAGTTGTATATGTTCTCATAGTATAGTTGTATATGTTCTCATCCTAGTATAGACCCATGAATGAACTGACTCATTGATCTAGCAGTTGTAATAGTATGATCCTGTGTTACCCCGATGGTAACTTACTAATGGTGTGTCTAGTACGTATGAATATGGAAGTACTTTTATGTCTATATATGTATATTTGATATATAATTAATATGGAAACGACCTTCGGATGGTCACCCGAAATTCCACCAGACCACATCCAAATCGAGGAAAAGGAAATAGGGCAGGTGGCTTTCCTAAGCCCTTTAAACATTATTTATACATCTATACATATATGGGCATGCAATTTATAAGTAGTAAAACAAAGTTTTAAATAAAAGCATTTGATAAGTAGAAGAGTTTGTAAAATATTTTGAAGTAAAACAGTTTGAACAGTGATAAAATCATCGGTTTCCTAGTTATTAATCACATGTGATTAATGCAATCACATGTGATTGAAGCAATAACTATAAGTAGTTAACTTGTATCCCCCCCCCCCCATAAAGTATTTAAACATTTAAAATCATTTCAAAGGTTGATTTAAGGGGGTATGAACTCACTTGAAAGTTTTAAGATAGCGAGATGGAAAACCGGGCAGAGTTTCGTCTTGGGAAACGGAATTTTTCTCGGGATTCTTGGGAATCTCGGGAGTAAAATCGACCCTCGGGACTTGAGCAAAAAGACCATAGCTTCGGGTTTGAATGGGCACAAAAATCAAGGCAAGATCGTGAGAGAAAAAGAGAGAATGAGCAAAATTTCCGGAAAGCCTCGCATCCCTTTTATAGGGGTGCTGAACCGCCTCGGTACACTGGGCGTACGAGGGTACGCAGCGCGTACTGGGGCGTCATCGCTTACGTACTTCGGATATGAGGGTGGGTCGGATGGGATGGCGGGTCGGATAGCTTCGCATAGGGGTGACGTGGACGGACCGAGACCAAGGTCTTCGGGTATGCAGGGCGTACGGAGTTACGCGGCGCGTACCTCGGATGAGGACGCTGACTCTTCCTTCGGATATTACCAGATTTTTGAATTAAATATATATATAATTTATTTAATAAACTTCAAAAAATCATATCTTCTTCATACGAACTCCGTTTTCGATGGTATTTATATCCACGTGTAGGTGAGACTACACACTACAACTTTCGTTTAGACTCTGTTGGCAAATTCCGAAATTATTTTTATTATTTATTTATAAAATGATGTGATTAAGGAATTTCTTTAAAAATTCATAACTTCTTTATCTGTCGTCGGTTTTTGCCAGACTTTTTACCGCTGAAATACCATTGACGAGACCTTCGATGCTCGTTTAGGTCATTCCGGCCAAAAGTCGCTCGATCTCCGATTCGAGTTTTTTTTTTAGCTGTCTGTTGCTAAGCTGAACTTGGAAAAATCATAACTTCAATATCCGAAGTCGGGTTTGGGTGTTCTTTTTACGTACGATCATGGTTTGATGACATTTAAACATAGAAGAAACTTAAATAGGAACTTTTTGGACTTTTTAATATCGAAGTTAATTTTATTAACTCAAAAGTGGTTACAATACTTGACTTTTTAGGTCACTACAAAGAGTTGAAATATCGGGTTGTCACATCATCCCCCGTTAGAGGGAATTTCGTCCCAAAATTTACAGTAAGAAAACACTTGTGGATTATGGAAACAGATGTGGGTACTTGTGTTGCATCTGATCTTCGCGTTCCCAGGTGATTTCAGGCCCTCGCTTTGCATTCCAGCGGACCTTCACGATAGGGATGTGACTTTTCTTGGTTTGCTTGACCTCTCGGTCCATGATTTCTATTGGTTCCTCCACGAAGTTGAGGCTCTCGTTGATCTCGATCTCGTCGAGTGGGATTACAAGAGTCTCATCGGATAGACACTTTTTCAAGTTAGATACGTGGAATGTAGAATGTACGTTACGAACTGCGCCTGGTAGGTCGAGTTTGTAAGCTACGGGGCCGACTCTTGCAAGAATCTCGAAAGGCCCTATGTACCTCGGATTAAGCTTCCCACGCTTGCCGAAGCATATCAAGCCCTTCTAGGGTGAGACTTTGAGAAGGACTCGGTCTCCTACCTGAAATTCCAAAGGTTTCCTTCGTTTATCAGCGTAGCTCTTCTGTCGGTCTCTAGAGGCTTTCAATCGTTCACGGATCTGTACGATTTTCTCTGTCGTTTCCCGAATGATCTCCGGACCGGTGAGAGTACTGTCAGAAGCTTGCCCCCTGGCTAATTGGGTATCACCCATCTCAGCCCAGCACAGAGGGGATCTGCACTTTTGGCCGTAGAGAGCTTCAAATGGAGCAGCCTTGATGCTCGTGTGATAACTGTTATTATAGGAAAACTTGACAAGGGGTAAATGAGTATCCCATGCCTTCCCAAAGTCAATCACGCAGGCTTGCAACATATCTTCCAGTGTTTAGATGGTCCTCTCACTCTGTCCTTCGGTCTGAGGATGGTAGGCTGTGCTCATGTCCAGCCTTGTTCCTAGGGAATGTTGTAGTGATTGCCAAAATCTTGAGGTGAACCTACTATCTCTATCAGAGATAATGGACATAGGTCAACCATGTAGCCGTACAATTTCCCTAATGTATGTTCTCGTAAGTTTCTCCATCTTGTCGGTTTATTTGATAGGCAGGAAGTGTGCAGACTTGGTCAATCTATCAACGATGACCCATATGGTGTCAAGTCCACCCGTTGTCTTGGGCAACTTGGTTATGAAATCCATAGTGATCCGCTCCCACTTCCATTTCGGGATCTATGGTTGTTGCAATAAACCAGAGGGCTTCTGGTACTCGACCTTAACCTTTACGCAAGTAAGGCATTTACTCACGAAGGTACCAATCTCTGCTTTCATATTAGGCCACCAGTATAGCTTTTTAAGATCCAGATACATCTTATCTGAACCTGGGTGGATGGAATACCGAGTGTTGTGCGCCTCGGTCATGACCAAGTCTCGGAAACCATCGTGTTTCGGTGTCCAGATCCGGTTCATGAAATATAAGGCTCCGTCACCCTTGGCTTCTAAATTCTTGTCCATTCCTCTAAGGGATTCATTCATCACATTTTTAGGTTTCATGGCTTCAAGTTGAGCCTCCTGAATTTGCTTAGACAAGTGTGAATGGATGGTTATTGATAATGACTTGACTTTGCGACCAGAATATTCCTTCCGACTTAGGGCGTCTGCTACTACGTTGGCTTTACCCGGATGATAACGAATATTGCATTCGTAATCACTGAGTATCTCGACCCACCGTCGTTGTCTCATGTTGAGCTCCTTTTGATCGAAAATGTGTTGTAAACTCTTGTGGTCGGTAAAGATAGTGCTCTTCGTTCCATACAAGTAATGTCTCCAGATCTTCAGAGCAAACACCACTGCTCCTAGTTCAAGATTGTGGATCGTGTAGTTAACCTCGTGTGTCTTCAACTGTCTCGAGGCGTAGGTGATGACCTTACCTCGCTGCATCAGGACACATCCGAGCCCTTGATTCGATGCATCGCAACAGACTACGAAGTCTTCTATTCCTTCGGGAAGCGATAGTATTGGTGCGGTGCACAAGGCTCGTTTGAGCGTTTGGAACGCTCTTTCTTGTTTCTCTTCCCAGTCAAAGGCCACGCCTTTCTGGGTTAGGGTTGTAAGAGGTTTCGCTATTCGAGAGAAGTTCTGAATGAATCTGCGGTAGTAGCCAGCGAGACCTAGAAATTGGCGAATTTCTGTAGGCATCTTAGGTGTTGACCAGTTCTCAATGGCTTTAATTTTGGATGGGTCCACGTGGATTCCCTCTTCGCTTACCACGTGTCCAAAGAATTCGACTCTCCGGATCCAAAATTCACATTTCGAGAACTTCGCATAAAGCTTCTCTTTTCGTAATGTCTCTAGAACTTGTCGCAGGTGATCGTCATGCTCTTTCTTACTTCGGGAGTAGATCAGGATGTCGTCAATGAAAACGATGACGAACTGATCCAAGTAAGGTCGGCATACTCTATTCATCAGATCCATGAAGACTGCGGGCGCATTGGTCAATCTGAATGGCATCACCACGAACTTGTAATGTCCGTAATGAGTTCGGAAGGCTGTCTTCGGCACATCCTCCTCTAGCACTCATAACTGGTGATATTCGGATCTCAGATCAATCTTAGAAAAATAGTTCGCCCCTTGCAGTTGGTCGAAGAGATCATCTATGCGAGGCAGAGGGTAACGATTCTTGACCGTTAGTTTGTTGAGTTCTCTGTAGTCAATACACATACGGAATGATCTGTCTTTCTTCTTAACGAACAAGACTAGTGCTCCCTAAGGTGAGAAACTCGGTCTTATATAGCCCTTGCTGAGCAGTTCTTTAAGTTGACCAGAGAGTTCCTGCATCTCAGTTGGTGCTAAGCGGTAGGGCGACTTGGATACTGGGGTAGCTCCTGGGACTAAGTCGATTCTGAACTCGACCTGTCGTTGCGGAGGTAATCTGGGTAGTTCTTCTGGGAAAATGTCGGGGAAGTCGCTCACTACAGGGATGTTCTTTAGTTCTTTCGTTTCGAGGCTCGTGTCGACGACGTGAGCAAGGAATGCATGGTATTCCTTACGCAGATACTTCTGTGCTTGAATACTTTATATGATACGAAGACTTGCACCGGGTTTGTCGCCGTAGACTATAAGAGTTTCGTTAGACGGAAGGTTTAGACGGACTACTTTCTCATAGCACATGATGTCGGCGCGATGAAGGCTTCACCAATCCATGCCAATGATAACGTCAAAAAATTTTATTGAGACTGGCATGAGGTCGATTGGGAATGAATGGTTATCTAGAGTTAGGGTACAACCTAAGTATATGCTACTCGCACTTTCAGTTTTTCCATTAGCCATTTCTGCTGTGAATAGTTCTTTGAGTGCGTGCGGTGGTTGATTAAGCATGCAAGCAAATTTATGGTTTACAAAGCTACGCTCCACTCCACTATCGAATAGAATGCATGCATAGGAGTTATTGAGGAGGAACGTACCAGTCACCACTGTCGGGTCAGCAACTGCTTCCCCGTGGCCTATAGCTAGTACCCTTCCTACTCCACCAGCATTCTTTGCTTTGGGGCAGTCCCTCTTATAGTGGCCTGCTTCGCGACATCCATAGCAGGTCGGGCTCGCGCCAGAGCCAGGGACTTGGTTGATAGGTCGTGCCGGGAACTTACAGAAATAGACGGTGTGTCCTTTCCTATTGCAGTTAGAGCACTGCATTTCACGGCAAGGGTCGTTGTGGTGGTAGTTGCATTTGTTGCACTTGGGCGAACTTCCAACATACCCACCCACCGGAGCAGTAGTAGCAGCAGCAGGGGTTATTGCAGCATGTATTGCCACAATTTGCTGCTTTTTGGCAGCCTGTTGCTTCTTCTTTTCATCCCAAAATTTCCGCTTAGTATCAGTGGGTTTGGAGGGTTCCGGGATGGCTAGGGTGGTTGTGGTTGCAGGGGTTTTGACTCCATGGTCAATGAGTCGTTGTGCCAATCGTTTGGCACTGTCGAAGGTAGCGGGGTTTGATGCTAGAACATTCCCCTGATACGGAGGCACTAGCCCCATATGTACCTCTCGATCTTCTTCCCCTCGGTGGGAACCATATTGGGGTAGAGGGCCACCAGCTCGCTGAATCGGGCAGTATAAGCGACCACGTTGGTGCCCTTCATCATCAGGTTCCAAAGTTCCTGCTCCAGTTTCTGGATCTCGCCCCTCGGGCAGTATTCCTCAGTCATGAGGTCTTTCATTGTTTCCCAGCCTATGTCGTTGGCTACAACGAGATTTAGTGCCTTAACATGGTCGTTCCACCATGTCAGGGCCTTTCCTTCAAAGGTGCATGCGGCGTACTTGACTTTACTCGCCGCAGGGCATGAACAGATTTCGAAGACTCATTCAGTCTTCTCGAGCCATTTCGATAGGGCAATGACTCCGTCGGTGCCGTAAAAAGGCTTCGGTTTGCAATTTGTGAAATCCTTGTATGAGCACTCTCTCGAGCGCATAGAGGTTTCAACCGGGGTTGATTCCACAGGGGTTCCACCTCTGCTGGCATCAGAAGAGTGCTACTGAGCCATGGCAGTTGCCACTGCTGCAGCTACGGCAGCATTCAGGGCTACAGTATCGATGACCAGAGGCGGAGGAGGTGGTGGTGCAGGATTATTCCTGGGAGATTTGTGAGGAGGCATCTTTCAGCTATAAGTTTATAAAGATAAGAAAAATGGTAAGAATCAATTTGTAAGTAATGTGAGAGTGACACATGGACTAACTAACCATAGCCCAACAGTTGAATGAGTGTTTGAAATCACAATAAGAAATATTAGTAGGAAAGCATAAGTGTATAGATTTTTCCCACATATTAGATAGATTTCAATAATACTGGTATTACTGATGTAATAAGTTCAGGGAAAATCGACCTAACAGTAGGTCTTACATCATACCATATAGAAAAGTTTGACAGTTCTTAGATTCCTAATTAGAGTACTGAAAGTTAGGAATATTTTACAGACAAGTGCTACTTAGAGCACAGATGTTAAAGGCTAATCCTTAACCCAAAAGATAATGATGTACTAGACATCATCTAACGGCGATGAGTATCCCTCGGGAGAACCTTGAGGTCTCTCATTTGACGGACCACCTCTTGAAGGTTTCGCTCATGAGCCCTTTGACGAGCTCGAAGTTCCATGACTTCTGCTTGAGAGGCAACCAGATGTTGCTGTAGGGTTTCATTGGTTCTCCGGGTCCGTTCCATGTCTTCTTCGAGACGGAGAATACGGACTGTGTTGACACCAGAGTTGGCATCAATCTCCATGACCCGGTCGATGGCTGCTCGATCTTGCTCGACATTACGAGCTATTCTACGGATAATGACAGGTAGAGCTCGGTCTGCAGATCCACCATCGCTGACGTTGTAAAAGGTTCGGTCCCTAAAGTATGGTAAGGGTTGACCCTGTCCCCAAAGTATGGAAAAGCTGGTCGAGGGTTGTTGTTCGGGGGTTGACCTATTGGAGGTAGGTTGTTGACTTCGGCCTTAGAGTCTGATCCATCCGAGAAGCCTTCAGCTTGATGATTATCCAACGGAATTTGGTGTTCATCGTCAGATCTGCTTCGAGCCATCCTGCGTTGCCTTCATTTGGAAAGTACGGGTCGCCGTGATGGAATCCAGCCATTTAAATCTACGTGAGAAGAGAGGTATAAAGATATAGTATATATGTAGTTCGTAGTACAAAATACACCTATAGTATTTTAAGTTTAGGTTCTACTGATCTTCTTGTGGTATTGTTGGTAAGTTTTTAGACTTGTTAACACATCACAACTATTCTAGGGCATATGCTAATGACTCCTTCGACCAGCATAGTTGATCAGGCTATGCCATTCCGAGGACTGACCATATGTCCCCAAGCTTACCTATGATATTTAAAAATCGTAATACTTTTGTTCTTGTCATTGTGACACTGATTTTAGTATGAATGTAGACTAGTATACTTAATTAAATATTTTAGTATTTAAAGTATAGACTCTTGGTCAGAGTGTTTTAATCCCAAATAGGTTTATAGTTTAGTATATCTTTTATGGGTTGATATACTTGATTCACTATAAACAATGCTCTGATACCAATCTGTCACACCCCAAAACCAAGAACGGCGGAAACATTCTGGGGCGGAGGACGTCATGTAAAGTATCACAACACAGTAAATGTAAATAAGCAAACAACATCATCCATTGCATTAAATATGTAATTTTAATATAAGCGTGTTCTATACAGTTTTAGACACCAAAAATATAATGTGAATCAAAATAATATGATGAGTCTTGAATGCGCTCCATCTTCTCAAAAGCTGGCATCGGTACCTATCTACTGACGACCTGAGAATACAAGTTATTTTGAAAGAGTTTATCAGCATTAAGCTGGTGAGTTCATAAGTGTTTTAGTGTCAGTGTTTGTTATTAAAAACGTTTGAACCTGTCGCAAGTATAAGTTGTAAAATGTATGTAAGTGTTTGTAAAAGTTTGAATCTCTCAGAAAAACCTATATTTTCTATTAAAGTAGCCTTCTACCAAGGCTTAACTGTTTTGTATGCTCGTTTGATGTAAAAGTGTGTAATTTCCCAAGTGTAACTATCTTTTAACAAAATATAGTTTGTACATTAAAGTTTAAGTGAGGTTATCACTAAAATGTAATGGGTAAATCAATGTAGTACTGTAGTTTGGTTTTATAGGAACTACTACTGTACTAACTACCTTCAACCGGATTTATATTAAGGTATAATGTAAAGAACGGTCGTAATAACGAAATGACATTTGGCACCCGCAGACCTGCAGGTCCGGCTGTAGCTAGTAGCAAGGTGTAGGATAGTCAATCCAGTATAGATCTATACGCAAACTCACGCTCTCCCTCCAAGAGAATTCTAGCTACAACTCGAGCCATGACATTTAAGGCATGCTCCGATACAGTGGATCACAATTGTTATTGTATTCTTGTATATGTAATGAAATGTTTCTCGTTCTAGTATAGTTGTATATGTTCTCATAGTATAGTTGTATATGTTCTCTTCCTAGTATAGACTCATGAATGAACTGACTCATTGACCTAGCAATTGTAATAGTATGATCCTGTGTTACCCCGATGGTAACTTACTAATGGTGTGTCTAGTACGTATGAATATGGAAGTACTTTTATGTCTATATATGTATATTTGATATATAATTAATATGGAAACGACCTTCGGATGGTCACCCGAAATTCCACCAGACCACATCCAAATCGAGGAAAAGGAAATAGGGCAGGTGGCTTTCCTAAGCCCTTTAAACATTATTTATACATCTATACATATATGGGCATGCAATTTATAAGTAGTAAAACAAAGTTTTAAATAAAAGCATTTGATAAGTAGAAGAGTTTGTAAAATATTTTTAAGTAAAACAGTTTGAACAGTGATAAAATCATCGGTTTCCTAGTTATTAATCACATGTGATTAATGCAATCACATGTGATTGAAGCAATAACTATAAGTAGTTAACTTGTATCCCCCCCCCCCCATAAAGTATTTAAACATTTAAAATCATTTCAAAGTTTGATTTAAGGGGGTATGAACTCACTTAAAAGTTTTAAGATAGCAAGATGGAAAACCGGGTAGAGTTTCGTCTTGGGAAATGGAATTTTTCTCGGGAATCTCGGGAGTAAAATCGACCCTCGGGACTTGAGCAAAAAGACCAGAGCTTCGGGTTTGAACGGGCATGGAAATCGAGGCAAGATCATGAGAGAAAAAGAGAGAATGAGCAAAATTTCCGGAAAGCCTCGCATCCCTTTTATAGGGGTGCTGAACCGCCTCGGTACGCTGGGCGTACGAGGGTACGCAGCGCGTACTGGGGCGTCATCACTTACGTACTTCGGATGGGAGGGTGGGTTGGATGGGACGGCGGGTCGGATAGCTTCGCATAGGGGCGACATGGACGGACCGAGACCAAGGGCCTCGGGTACGCAGGGCGTACGGAGTTACGCGGCGCGTACCTCGGATGAGGACGCTGACTCTTCCTTCGGATATTACCGGATTTTTGAATTAAATATATATATAATTTATTTAATAAACTTCAAAAAATCATATCTTCTTCATACGAACTCCGTTTTCGATGGTCTTTATATCCACGCGTAGGTGAGACTACACACTACAACTTTCGTTTAGACTCCGTTGGCAAATTCCGAAATTATTTTTATTATTTATTTATAAAATGACGTGATTAACGAATTTCATTAAAAATTCATAACTTCTTTATCTGTCACCGGTTTTTGCCAGACTTTTTGATACCATTGACGAGACCTTCGATTCTCGTTTAGGTCATTCCGGCCAAAAGTCGCTCGATCTCCGATTCTAGTTTTTTTTTTTTTTTTAGCTGTCTGTTGCTAAGCTGAACTTGGAAAAATCATAACTTCAATATACGAAGTCGGATTTGGGCGTTCTTTTTACGTACGATCATGGTTTGATGACATTTAAACATAGAAGAAATTTAAATAGGAACTTTTTGGACTTTTTAATATCGAAGTTAATTTTATTAAGTCAAAAGTGGTTACAATACTTGACTTTTTAGGTCACTACAAAGAGTTGAAATATCGGGTTGTCACAATATGTCTATAGTCCCTAAGTGGATACTTTAAGGTTATATATAACTTAGAAATTATAGACTTAGAATTTGTGGTCATTACTTTACTTCCTTTTTTCCTTGTTTGGATGTGGACCTAGAGTGGGATCACTTATTCAAAGGTCTATCGTATCTTGTTATATGTAATTAGTATGAACTATGTTATTATAGAAGTAAGTAATAGAGATCACCCCCTATAAGTAATTGATAATAGAGTTAGACGCATAGTACTTATCTCCTCCACTCTTATTCTCGCAAATACGGCATAGCAAAATCCTACTTACCGGACGACCCTTACTTTCCTAATCCGAACTCGAGGACTGGTGAATGTTTATGAGAAGAATCATAAGCGGGATCGGAGGTAATCAATCCTCCATGCATAGCAAGGGTTCCGCGAACCGTTTTGACTATATCGAACCTGTACCCCGTTGGACAATCGTGATCGAGGGTTGAATGTCAACAACAATGATAACAACCACGATGTGGAGACCAATGAGGGTGCTATGACCTCAACCACGGGGGACTGACGGATAGAGCCCTCCCGGTAAGGACCCGGCGGATCGCGATCATCGGGGTATAAAATAGGAAGACTACAATCTGAGTTCAGAAAATTGCGCGCTACTATAGACCCCACCATCTCATGTACCAGTGACTCAGAATTATACTACTATTCCCGAGACCAACTCTCTTTTTAGGACCTTATCGCCACTCGTGAAGAGGAAAGAGAGTAACAGGGAAGGACACACAGCATTCAAAGAAAGGATGATTGTAGCCAAGCGTTGATTGGCAAAGCTACAAAATTGCATCGACCTTGCCTCAGGCATCACAAGGGATGGATCATCGTAAGTAGAATTCATGCCGCTCACCAGACCTGGCAAATTAGCTTCATAAGTATGCGCTGGTGCTACTCTATTGTAAGTAAAATCACGATACTACAAATTAATTGGTCATACTAATCGAGAAATCTATCTACTATCAAAACCTGCCCATGCACAAATGTGAAGTAGACCTGCATCGAGGTCAAAATTTTCACTGAAACCATGATTACTAAAGTCATATTAACAAGATGGGCTTAGGATGTACCTAACAGACTCGAAGGACTATCTAGCCTTAATTATATAACTAAGCATACATCAATAGGTCGTGATAAGGACCTAGCTTGGGTCAAGTATAAGGTTTCACTTGGATACAGAGCTACTAAAATACATGAGTTTATTATACAAAGAATCTCGTTATAAATTGTTGTAAGAACACCCTAAACAACCGAACTTTGATACAAATCGATATAAGATAAACTTAGTTAGAAAACTCGCGACATATAGCCATTCTAAAAACTCATTATCGTCTCACCTTTAAACATTTGTTGAGAAGTTTCTTCTTCATAGACCTACGGAGTGCGAACGTTCCAGCACTAATGCACCAGATCCCATCAAAATTCCTCAGCCAAGTGTGTTCGGACAAACATGATTCTAAGAGGAGTAAAGCTTAACGTCCGTATGAAACCTACTCCTACCTACTGCCATAACTCCATCTCGGGAGTGTTAGCAGAAACACTAAGAATAGTACAGTAATGTGCAAAAATTTATATGCGTAAATATAAATTGTAAGGATGCACTTAAGACAATCATTTCCACTAATGAAGTCGTTTTTCTTTATGAAACAGAGCTATGTCTTCACCAAGAGGCAACAAACCAACTAGCAAGGCGCCAACACTTCAGATAGACGCTGCTACTTTTCAAGCTGCAGTCACGGCAGCCGTGGCAGCCGTCATGGTGCATTTCAATACTAACAACGTCAGCAGGGGTGGAAGCGGTACTAACAATACAAATTGTGGTAACAATCAGGGACACCAATGGGTACCTACCAACGAAAATACCTCAGGCCACGAACCTACGAACAAGAAGAGAAAGTTTTGGAACATGAAAGAGCGCTACCAATCTCAAAGATACACTAAAAGACAACAACCTAGGGCCGCACCTACCATTACAACAATAGTCATGACACATGCCGCGACACTAGCCATGGGGTCTGCCACCCAAATGCCTGCCAGACCATATGAGGGATCACTCCCAAAGTGCAACCAATGTGGCTTTCATCACCATGGGGCTTGCCGGGAGATGCACTGTAAAAACTGCAACAGGAAAGGGCATATCGTCCGTTTCTGTAGGGCCCCGGCCCATCACCTCCCTTCAATCACCTACACCAAGGTAGGCCCATTATGCTACCGGGACACTTCAAGAGAGAATGTCCAACTGAGAAGAATGACGAAGGAACAGGAGGAATGTGATGAACACACCAACAGGAGCAGCAAGGGAACCATGTTAGGACTTTTGTAATGTTCCCAACGACAAAACGTTTAAGTACTATATGTTTGTAATGAATTTGGTACGCTTACTAAAGTAACCTTCCTTCTAAAAAGTAGCTAAAATATTTTCTCTCTCATACAAATCAAACCAAAGACATTCATATGCGACCTTAGGAGCATTACCTGTAAGTTGTGATGACCTTGTCCATACATCGGGATTAATTTAAAAATCAAAATACTAAAGTCTTGAAACAGATAATTCCATCCTGACTCCGATTCCATGTCTAGTATTAGGGGTTGAGTGGGGTCACCCACTCGACGATTGCACGATATCAATTTACATACGACGATCATATACCGCTCGATCGTAAGGAGACCTGTCAGGAATCATGATATCAAGTATCATTACTGGCTATCGAAAACACACCCACTACCAATGCTAGACAATGTGGTATGAATCATCTGCAATAATCATAACATTTAACAAAACGGAACAGACAGAAAAGAAATACAGGACACTCTATCACTCTAGTGATCTCTTCCTTTGAATACAATTTATCTCATGTTATCTAAAAAGATAGTGTTGTCGTTATCCAATTTTGATTGATATAGCCCTCGTCTTCCCGATTTAACGACTACAAAAGGGCCCTTCGCCTAACCCCCCGAATATCGAAACTATCGTCTCTCATAAACATCCAGCACGGACCTTTGGGTCATCTCTCGCTGTGGAACTCCAAAACACGCACCAGAGGAGTGTTATACTTCCCGAAGCCTTATCACATGTATATACAGGAGACCTTTGGGAATGTCGTGCATGTAGCAGACAAGATTCAAGCATAGAAGCTTGGGACAGATATGGTACGAGTCCTGCCATGAGCTTCGGGCTAAGGTTGCCCAGAAGGATGAGTAAATGTCCTACCATTCAAAAAGGCCTAGTCGCGTAAACGAAACCCACATACTTCCTACCGAGCTACAAGAGCTGTCAGGTCAAACCTGTCGAACTACTCAACAATGAAATTGAAGAACCAAGCTTCTCACCATGGAAAACTCTGGTCTTATTCGTCAAATAGAAAAGCAAATTGCTCATAATTCCATCGATTTCAGAGGCCCCGACAACATCTACAATAGAAACCTTTACTATCTGCCTCGCATAGACGAATAGGCCGACCAACCGCAAGGAACGAGGTACCCTTCAGGAATTGGACCTGAGATCTGAATATCACCAGTCACGAGTATTGAATAAGGATGTCTGAGAACAATCCTCCAATTTCGATGCAGACGCTGAAAGTTCGTAGTGATAACCCTCGGATACGACCAAACCCACTCGTAGGATTCATGAACGTAATAAGTAGGATATAACATTCTTGCTAGGATCAGTTCATCATCGTCATTACAAATGACTTACTTATCTACCCTCGTAGTAAGAAGGAAACCAAGGAGAGCAGCTACAACAAACCACGGAAGCAATACGATCAGAGAAGTATTACCCGAAGTTCTCTAGATACGAGTTTTGGAATTGAGGAGTTCAATTCTCAAGACACGTCGTTATCAAGGTGGAAATTCATAAGGACCCTTTCAATTGATCAAAACCATTGAGAAACAATCAGCACCGAAGGCGTTAGCAGGAATACGCCAAAATTCTGGGTCTCGCTGACCTACCGTCTTATTTCCTTTGGAACTTCTCGAAAAATACGGACCCCCCTCCCAACTTTGACCCTAAAGGGAGCAACCCTTGACAGGAAGAGAAGCAAGAGGAAGAAACCTTTAGAACGCTAGTATAACCGACCAAATTCCTCTAGAAACACTCACTCTGGGAAGGCTTAGTACGCTTCGGAAAGCATGGAAAGCCAATACCCCAAATAATTGTGTCTTTCGAGATTCTTGTCGGAATCAGCCCTGTAACTCGCTACTTCAATCTACTCCCGCGAGCTTGGTAAAGTACACTCTACCCAACACGTCCCAAATTTACAAGAAGTATCTATCCGATGAGACTCTTGCAATTCCCCTCGAAGAGATCGAGTCCCACAAGAGCCTCACCTTCTTGGAAGAACCATAGTGACCATGGACCGAGGTCAAGCGGACGAAACAACGCCACTTCCCATTAGTGAAAGTTCGTTGGAATACTAACCAAGGACCTAGAGTCACTTGGGAGCGCGAGAATTAGTCGATTAGGAAGTATCCCCACTTCTTGGCTTGATTATTCATGCCTACTCCTTGCCTAAATTCAAATTTCGGGACGAAATTCCCTCTAATGGGGGGATGATGTGACAACCGTCAAATTTCGGTCAAGTCAAAGTCAACTAAAGTCAGCAAGTCAAACCGTTTGACTCAATTTGCCCGTGGGTACTAAAATTTACATTATGAAACTTCTACACAACTCTCTATTCTAATGAGAGATCATAAAGCAAAAAGTGCGAACATCTAGATATCCTTAACCTTAAACTGTGGTACGTGGCAAGCCCAAACCGATAAAACAATGTTGCATACTCATCGGGAGTGTGTAAGACCCTTAAACAAGGCTTAACAGGGTTTACGAACCTTGCATTGCGAAGTCGGACACTCACAAATGCCACACATGAAACCTCTCTCAATCGTTTTCACTCTATCTCTTCTTATCAAGAATCTCTCCCAAATCTCTCCAAGTATGTGAAATCTCTCTCAAATATCTCTTTGTATGAGGAATCTCTCCAAAAATGTCAAATCTCTCCCAAATCTCTCCAAGTATGTGAAATCTCTCTCAAATATCTCTTGGTATGAGGAATCTCTCCAAAAATGTCAAATCTCTCCCAAATCTCTCCAAGTATGTGAAATCTCTCTCAAATATCTCTTTGTATGAGGAATCTCTCCAAGAATGTCAAATCTCTCCTGAATCTCTCCAAGTATGTGAAATCTCTCTCAAATATCTCTTTGTATGAGGAATCTCTCCAAGAATGTCAAATCTCTCCCAAATCTCTCCAAGTATGTGAAATCTCTCTCAAATATCTCTTTGTATGAGGAATCTCTCCAAGAATGTCAAATCTCTCCCAAATCTCTCCAAGTATGTGAAATCTCTCTCAAATCTCTCTCAAAAGTTCCCGTAACTTTTTGGAATCATTCAGGTCATTCCGACCCTTAACTGGGTCAAAAACGGCTCAAAACGGAGTGAAAACGAGTAAAATAGGCTTTAGGAACCAAAAGCCTTCTTAGGAACCGAAACCCTTCTTAGGACCGAAACCCTTCTTAGGAAGAGAAGCCTCTCGGACCGAAAGTAAGGAGAGAAGCCTCTCGGTCTCTGCTCCTCCCTCTCGGCCTCGCCTCTCGGTCTCTGTCTCTCTTCCCCTCTCGCCTCTCTATCGCTTCTCACTCTCTGTCGCTTCTCGCTCTCTGTCGCTTCTCTGCTTCTGTTCGCCTCCCGCCTCTGTGCTCTCTCTTCTCTTTTCTCGGTCTTTGTCTCTCCTCTTCTCTTGGTCTCTCTTCTTTCCTCTTGGTTCCCTCTCTCTCTCTTCTCCCCTCTCGGTTCCTGCTCTCTCTCTTCTCCCCTCTCGGTTTCTACCCTCTCTCCTCTCGGTTTCAACATCAGAAGGCCGAACCTCGGCCAAAATTCGGAATATTGTCACTTTTAACCCCTTTTTTGATATTTTTAACATTTTAAGCCCGTTTTTCGTGATTTTAAAGCGGGATTTTCTCCATAAATTATATTTTAACATAATAAACCCTAAATATTCATAATTTAAACATATTTTGATGAAAATCATTATCTAAATAATAAAGATCTAATGGGGGATTTATTTAAGGTGGAGTGTTGACCTTGCCTTAACTTATGTCACAAGCAACCACCCCACACCCAAAATATGACCAGCCATACCTCCCCACGTTACCTAGGTCACTTCAATGTCCCTTACACTCAATTTCCACTCATTCCCACGTTTTTAGAGATGGAACAAAACACCTCTCTCCTCATTTCTCTCTTTTGCTCTCATTTCACTAAGTATCAAACACCACTTTCTCTCAAACTTTTTCTACACCAATTTCGAGATTCAAGGCTGATTTTCAAGTGTTCTTCCACTCTTAGTAAGTATAATTCATCCTCCTTATGATTATTTCACTTCATTCTACTCAAATCATTGATTTCTTACACAAACTCCATAACTATGATGTTAGATTCTCGAAAATCTTCAAGGCATCTCCAAGTGTTCTTGAGTTAAACACTTCCATTCTTCAACAATCATCTACTAAAATCACTTAAGGTGAGTTCATACCCCTACATTTTCATGTTTTCTCAAGTTTTTAAGGGGGGAATACAAGTTAAAACACCAAGAACATAACTAAATCTTTCTAACAGCCTTCGTTAGAAAAGTTCAACTCCATTCACGGACTGTTTTGGGCATCTTAAACATCTTTGTTTTCACAACTGTACAAGTTACAAATAGTTCAAGTTTTTAGCTTTAAAATGACTACTTGCACATCTCCATACGATTTTTCTACAATTTATGGTGATTTTTACAAAACTGTCTATCATTTCAAACAACAATCCGGACCAGTCTGTGATTTTGGACTTTTTCACCCAAGTTGAAGGTCTTTAAAAATCATGATAAAAATTATGAGTAAACTAGACACATTTTGTGAACTCTCAGAATTTACGAATCTAGTTTTCGACTACGTATGATTTTTCTAAAACAGTGCAGAATGGCTAAAGTTAGCCAACAGCATGTAAATATCATAACACTTTGTATTATGTTGAGCAAAGTGTATAATCATAAGTTCTAATTATTGAATGTGTTTCTTTGTTAGTTTATCATCATGAACTGAAACTAAGTCATTCATAATAAATATTATTCATTCATTTTAGAACACGTATATTAAACTATAAAAAGTATAGTTTAATAAATTCATAACACTAATACATTTCCATAAAAGAGTTCTTACATATTACAAACGTTTTAGATAAACTATAATAGGTATAGTTTATGATACATCACACAACACACTCGTACAGAAAGGGTACATTCATACAGAAAAGATTTATATTCACACACATTTCACGTAAACTTGTTAACCTATATTGTGAGACATTCTCTCCCCGTACGTCCGAGTGCGGGATATAATTCCTGGTAGTTATAATCAGAATCTCCTGGAGGGAGAACGTGATACTTGTATATAGATCTATATTGGGTTTGACACCCTACACCTTGCTGCTAGCTACAGTGGGACCTGCAGGTCTACGGGTGACAAATGTCATTTCGGTTTTCGCGACGCCTGAGAAACATCGTGGCAGGTTCACATAGTCATAGTATGATTATAGCGGCTCACATAGGGATATAAAAATCCATAAAGTTTACGGGATTTTATTTATAAAACCTAAATGAGTTTTATGTCGATTTAAAATCACTTTTTATCTCAATGAGTACAGATATTACTGTACACTTTTGGTTTTGGTAGTTATGACTACACATCATTTGAAACCACATTTATACCTTTAAGTATAGTCAATACTTGTTCTTTCTCGGTCCTCGAATTTAGGACTACATATACATAAAGTATTAACAAACATGAGAACATACGGAAATTTCATTTAATTCAAACGCGTCCATGTCCATTTAAACACATAACATTTTCTATTAGTAAGAAAGGTTACTTATACATTTTGGTCTTTGGTCATAAGACTACATTACACAGATTTTAATGAAAATATCGGATTTTCTGGATACATATTCTAACGCTTTTACAAGGAAAACGGTTTACTTTTCTAACAAAATCTCTTATGAACTCACCAACCTTTGTGTTGACACTTTTCAAAACTACTTGTATTCTCAGGAAATTCAGTGAAAACAGGAAATCAACAACATTTTGAGGATGGGACGATAAATCGTCAAATAGTTCATTTTGTATCATAATGTAATTGATGTGAATCATGTAAACATGGGCTTTGATGTAACGTTTTCAATTATATTTGTGATGGTTGTATTTACTTTGAGCACTATTATACTCATTGTTGTGATACTCTACATGAAGTCCTCCACCCCCGGACGTTTCCGCCATCCTTGCTTTGGGGGTGTGACAGAATTCAATGCCTTACTCCATAATGGCACTTGAGATCTTGTCCCATCTACCTCTCACACCCTGATCAGTTGCAAATGGGTGTTTTGAGTCAAATGCAACTCGGACGGTTCTGTTGCCAAATACAAAGCTCGGTTGGTGGCAAAAGGTTTCCAACAACAATACGGAAAAGACTACTTTGACACCTTCAGTCCAGTCACTAAACCTGTCACCATTCGAACCGTTCTCTCCATTGCACTCTCAAAAGATTGGTCACTTCGTCAACTCGATGTGAACAATGCGTTTCTCCATGGAACTTTGAATGAAGAGGTGTTCATGATCCAACCTCCGGGTTACATTCACCCCCAATTCCCCAACCACATATGCAAACTCAAAAAATTGATATATGGTCTTAAACAAGCACCTCGTGCTTGGTACACTGAACTCGACACCTTTTTTACCTATGTTGGGTTTCACAAATCCATGGCCGATGCATCCCTCTTCATTTATAATCATGATGGCATCACATGTTACTTCATGGTTTATGTTGATGATATCGTCCTCACCAGTAATAACCCTACCTTCTCGGACAAGTTTGTCCACACTCTTGCCCAACGATTCTCTATCAAAGACCTTGGTCCGTTACATCACTTCCTTGGCATGGAGGTTATTTTCACCGCTTCCGGCCTTTTCCTCTCTCAACACCGTCACATTCAAGACCTTCTCACCCACTTTCACATGGATGGTGCAAAAGAAGTTGCTACTCCCCTATCCTCATCAGTTGTTCTATCCCTAATGGATGGCTCTCCCCCGGTTGACCCAACTCCATATCGCAAACTAGTGGGCTCCCTTCAATATCTTGCATTTACAAGACCTGATGTCTCATTTGCGGTTAACAAGTTATCTCAGTTTATGAATGCTCCTTCTCAAACACACTGCAAGCATTAAAAAGAGTTCTTCGCTACCTAAAAGGAACAATACATCATGGTCTCTTCTTAAAACGGGCAACTACACTTGACCTCAAGGCCTTCTCAGATTCTAACTGGGGTGGTGTTTCCATTGCCGGTCGATCCACTACAGCATACTTATTATATCTTGGGGGCAACATCATCTCCTGGCGATCTGCCAAACAAAAGTCGGTATCCCGATCTTCTACAGAAGCAGAGTACAAGGCTCTTGCCAATGCTGCAGCAGAAGTCTCTTGGGTACAAAATCTACTCCATGAACTTGGTATACCCACGGATCACCCTCTCACTCTCTATTGCGACAATACAGGTGCCACCTATTTATGTTCTAACCCGGTTTACCACTCTAAGATGAAACATGTCGCCTTGGACTATCACTTTGTGCGAGAAAAAGTCACCAATGGCTCCCTTCGAGTACTCCATATCAACTCCACGGATCAACCTGCAGATGCTCTTACCAAGTCGTTGCCTCGTTCTACATTTCTTCATCTACGGTCCAAGATTGGAGTCTCCAATGGATCCTCCATCTTGCGGGGGCATATTACGGATCAATCAAAATATTCAAATTCATAATTTGAATTTAATGAAATTGATTTATTCTTGGTCAATATATTATTGTTGTATCTTGCCTAGTTTAGGTCCATAATCTTCTCCTTTCCATCTGTTGTAAATGGCTACAAATAGCCCTCTGATGCATGTATTTTTCATCAATGAAGATTTGCAAACACATAACTTTATACATTCTCCCACACCAAACTAGTTTTTCATTGAATATAAATAACTACAAAGACTTACTTGAACAGCCAATGCCTCCACGATGCTCTTTATGATCTCATGCATCTTGGGGCGATCCTTCGATATGAATGTTATACACTGACATGCAACTTGTGTAAACGTATGAAAAGAACGATCATTAATTTGAGTTCTTATCAACGGATCAATTAACTTTTCCAACCCATTGTCATAGTATATTCGGACCAAATTTTTCAGAGTTTGTGGCTCCTGACCATCAATACTCCTTGTGTGATGAGCTAGCATCCCGCTCATTATTTAAAATAGTACCACACCAAGTGAGTATACGTCTGATTCTTTATTGAGCATGCCACTTTCATTATAATTGGGATCCATGTAAACGGAGGCTCCCGCATCAAAAGTAGTCATTATGCTACCATGTTGATCAAAAGTAGTCATTATGCTACGATGTTGATCTATGGGGCCTCCAGAAACACTAATTTTGGCTTCCAAATTACCATCTAACAATATGTTTGCGCCATTGATGTTTCTGTGTATTACTGTGCGGCCTTCTCCAAGACCCGAGTGTAGGTACTCGAGTCTCCTTGCTGCCCCTATGCAAATCTTCAAGCGTTGAACCCATGTTAAGCGACTTCTTTTACTGGGATCTTGGAGATGATGATCAAGGCTCTGATTGATAGCATATTCTGAAGCTATAATCATCTTTTTTCCTTCGTGAGAGTAGCCAATGAAAGGGATGATGTTTTCATGGTTGATGTTGGAGATCATCTCGACCTCATTACGAAAGTCATTCTTCCCTTTGTAACGATCGGGATATAAGTGTTTGAAGGCAGCTGTGCGATTCTGCCAACGCTCAGAGAGGTGTCCTTTGTAGACTACACCAAATCCATCATTTCCAATACGAGTGTCTGGACTGAAGTTTCTGGTGGCGAAGCTGATCTCCTTCATTGGAATTAGAAAACTTTCGAGGGTCACCTTTGAAGAAGACATTGTTTTCTGATACTGTTGACTATATCTATGATTAATTGTGATTTAGTGAATATATTTAGACACTATATATTTGCTTTGAGATGATTAGACCGGCGCCTCGTGTGTCTCAACTTATATAGGACATGGCTTGATTAAAAGATATCATAAACTGTTGACAGTTGGTGAATAATCGTGTCATCGAAAATACCAGGTAAACTAAGTAATTTAGTAAAGAATTATCCTAAATTTTGATCTTTGACACAATTTATACCGACACGGAGACTAAATAAGTTTTTAATTATTAATAAGTGAATTATTTGGGACAACATTTTTTGTTTTTTTTATACATTTAAATGTTGATCTGCAATTTCCCTTACTATTCTAATTACTCGGTATTTGTTTCTATTTTTCAAGAAATTTTGATCAACTCGGTAGACAAAACCTATTTTTTACTACGAAGGTATAATTAATGAATCTAACAAAAACGAAATTGGAGTGTGATGAACCAACAGAAAAAGTAGTTTAATTGATTGCTTTTCGAAAATTTAGTGATAGTATAAGGAAATTGAAATTATATGTCACTGCTATTGTAAGGCATAAATACAAGTAATAATAATATATTACAAACTAAGCTCTAAATCAGATATGCTATATATATTTTTTGAATTCATGTTATAAAATACTCATCATAACTTTCAATTTACTTTTTAAATCACTTATTTACTAATTAAAACCGTGGCGGAGGTACCAGGGGGCTGCCCCACCCCTCCCTCCCCCCCCCCCCCCCCCCCCCCAATTCCCTTTTCAATTGTAGTTATATTATTGATAAAAAAAAAAAAAAAAAAAAAAAAAAAAAAAAAAAAAAAAATATTAGCCAACATTGGTTAATTGATCTTGTTTGAGCACTGTCAATATTCTTTCAAAATAATAATTTTATATTATATATACAAATATTACAATGAGTACTGAAGTAGAATTATGAGCCCATATTAGGCCACCATCATATATATCTTTATAATTGGTTTCAAATACCCCCATTTGTTTATAAAAAAGGTTTTTAACCAGGGTTCAATATTGTGCGCAGCTGCTATTATTCATTGAAAAGGTTAAATTTCAAGTAACAAATTGTTTTTCGGTAACACACTACATCAAGAAGAAGGTAGATTTTATTTTTTATTGCATATTTTATTTATTGTTATTTGTAATTAGTAATTTAATTGTGGTTTTATAATTTGGTTTATTATAATTATAAATTTATAAGGTAAATTATGAGCAAGAAAAGAACCATCGATTCTTTTTTCAAACGAACGGAGGATGTGTGTGACCCATAATTGCATCTAGTTGGTGAGAATATTGAAGAAGATGTTCATAATACACACCCACAACTTGAAAGGAATAATAACATTGAAGAGCCCAATAATACTGAAAATGAAAAAAAATGATATGTCAGATTCTTTGATTCGTGATCCAGGAGAATGACCTTAAATCTTAAGCTATCCAACTAACCAGCGTGATGAGATTAGACGATTATATACTAAACTTGGACCATACCAACTTCAAAAGTCAAAGTATCCATTAAGTCCTAGTGGTCCTAGAGAATCTATGCGCAGTTTTCAACAAGTTTGGTTCAAGAATTTTTTATGGTTGGAATATTCTTAGAAAAAAGATGTTGCATTTTGTTTCCCTTGCTTCCTTTTCAATAAAAAACCTAATGAAAAAGTCAAGTCAAATACATTTACCATATCTAGGTTTAATAAATGGAAAAAGGTAAATTGTGGTAAAGATTGTGCTTTCATCGTACATGAAGGTAGACTCCAGCCTGATCAGCACATAATTTTTCTGTTAGATGCTATGAAGATCTAAAAACCCAGTTATGTCACGTGGAGAATGTGATAGAAAAGCAAACGAATCAACAAGTTATGGACAACAGACTACGCCTTAAAGTTTCTATTGAAGCCATTAAATGGTTTACGTTTTAGGGATGTGTTTTAAGAGGTCATGATGAACGACCTAACTCAAGATATCAAGGGAATTTCCTTGAATTAATAAAGTTCAGTGCTTCTTATAACAAGACTGTTGCTGATGGTGTGTTAGAAAATGCTCCTCAAAATGCAAAGTACACATCACCAGATATCCAAAAAGAAATATTACATGTTTTAGCTACAAATATACAAAAAGCAATTTGTGATGAAATCGGAATGTCAAAATGTTGTTTAATAGTTGACGAGTCTCAAGATAAATCTAAGAAAGAGCAAATGGCTATTGTTGTGAGATTTGTCGACCAAGATGGGCATGTCAAAGAAAGATTATTAGACTTAGTTCATGTTAAAGATACAACTTCATTGACCTTGAAAAATGAGATATTATGTTCTTTATCATATCATAAAATTAGTGTTCAAGATATTCGAGGTCAAGGATATGATGGGGCTAGTAATATGCGTGGAGAATGGAATGGGTTGCAAGCTTTATTATTAAAGGAATGTCCATACGCTTATTATATACATTGCTTTGCCCATCAACTACAATTGGCTCTAGTTGCAGCATCTAAAGATGTGACTGAGGTACATAACTTCTTTAAAACCTTAAACTTTGTAGTTAATGTCATATCTTCTTCTTCCAAACATAATGATCATTGCAAGATGCTCGAATTGCTGAAATTTCTCATTTAACTGATGTCGGAGAAATTAAGAGTGGAAAAGGCATAAATCAAATACAATCACTGCAGAGGCTGGAGATACTAGGTGGAGTTCTCATTTCAAATCAACATGCAGTTTGATGAGATTGTTTGGTGCATCTTGTGTAGTATTGAATGATATTGCTATAAAAGGTTCTACATCTTCTCAAAGAGGTAATGCGGCATATGCACTTACACATGCATTATCATTTGATTTTATCATTTTATGCACATAAAGAAAGAAATAATGGGGATAATTGACAAGCTTTGCCAAACTTTACAACAAAAATCTATTGATATTGTTAATACTCTATCTTTGGTTTCTACAACAAAAAAATTGATTCAAACGTTGAGAGATGAAGGTTGGCAATCGCTTTTGGACCAAGTGGTTTGTTTTTGTGGGAAAAACAGCATTCATGTCCCTAACATGAACTTATAGATATATAATTCGTCAGCATCGTGACAAAGACAATACAACCACAGAGCATCACTATCGGGTTGAACTATTCATTGCTGCTATTGATAGTCAGTTGCAAGAGTTGAATTCTACACTTAATGAGTCTGCAACAGAGCTTCTCCGTCTTAGTGTTATGCTAGATCCAAGAAAATCCTTAAATGTTGAGGATATATGTAAATTGGGAACATCATATTATCTTATGGACTTTACGGAGAACGAAAGGAAGTTGTTGAAACATGAGTTACAACATTATGAACTAGATGTCCAAAATCACCCACAACTGAAAAAAATTCTACAATTTCTGAGTTGTGTAGAGGCCTACAAGAAACAGGAAAGTCAGGTACTTATCCTTTGCTTAATAGTTTGATTTGTCTTATATTAACCCTTCATGTTTCTACCGCGACATCTGAAAGAGCATTTTCAGTAATGAAAATTGTGAAAACACGACTCCAAAATACCATGAATGAGGATTTTCTTAAAAGATGTTTGCTTGTTAACATCGAGAGAGAGATTACTGATACATTTCCTACTGATGATATTATAAATGATTTTTATTCCATTAAAAAAGAGGAGCACAACTCAAAGTGCCTAAGGTACTATTTCTTATGTTTATATATTTTTTAATTTTCTAAAATGAACCATATGTATCTACGCTATAATTACTTATTTCAATACTTGCAGGTTAATAAATGAATATGAGTCGCTGCTTTCAGTTAGTTGAAAATATCTGAACATAGAGGTTAATGGAGACAAAATTTTAACTCTTTGTAATTTTTTCTTTTAAAATTTTAGACCTATTATTCTATTCGGGTATAACATTATATTTTAATATATTATTACGTTGTGAGCCCTCTTAATCTTAAATCCTCGCTCCGCCCCAGCCTTTAAAATGGATTTCCATGTTATGTGCTCAGCAGCGGACACATAATGTTTTACTAGGGATGACATCCAAAAAAACATTTCCGAACAAATCTAAATTAGCAATGATACTCGTATTTTAAGTCGGTACACTTAATAGAGAAAAAAAAAATTACACTATCGGTTGGAATCGGAGCAGTGGCCCGGACACCAGGCTCCACTAATGTCTGCCACTGTATGTGATGTTTACTATACAACACGGCTATATCAATATAAATTCTCTACTACCATATATATATATATATATATATATATAACATTAAGAAGACGTCACTTCTCATGCATATCTATGCATATCTATAAGATGGCAAAGTTCTACTAAAAAAGACGTCTGAATTTCTCAACTTTGAGCACCGGCTAAAAAATAATTCAAATTCTAAAATTTAAGAAGATTTTTTCATCAAAAATATTATGTCCTCATGTCATATATTGATTTCGCGACATCTATCCTAGTGTAGTGCTTTCCAAAACTCTCTCTTTATTATTATTAATATTAATTGTTTTAATTGTATACAACGACATTGTATTATTCAAGAGTGAGGTAGGGAATCGATAGTGTAGAAATAAATATTTACTGATAATTACATAATAAAGTAAGAAATGATTTAAAATTGAACTAAAATGCTAAGATGTTATATAGTGTGTTACGAAAATAGTGATTAAGTTGTGTTTAGCCATTTTTGATATTATTTATGTTCTTTTTAGAATTTCAAGTGTATTTTCAAATTGTAAAATTACTCATCTTTTAGATTCGATAACTAAGAGATTTGCATAATAAATGGAATGTAACCTTTAAAAATTTTATTAACCAATACAAGGTGAGTTGGGTGTTTAAGTAACGAAGAAAAGAAATGAAAGAAAGAAAAGTTCTAAATGTTAAAAAAAAAAAAAAAAAAAAAAAAAAAAAAAAAAAAAAAAACCCTTCAAAATTTCTGTTTGACCTCAAAAGGAAAAATGTGACCTTTAGGATTAGGGGTGGCAAATCGTGCTATCGTTTCGTGTTTCTGTCTAACACGACACGACACGACAAGGTTTTTTGTAACACGAACACGACACGACACAACGTCGTGTTTTTTTTAACTAACACGAAAACAAACAAAGTAAAAAACGACAAACACGACAGGACACGACAAATATAACATATACTAAAAACTAGTTTATTTAAAGAATAATTTATCAAATAAAACACGATAAACACGACAAACACGAAAACACGATAAAAAATTAATAAATCGTGTCAATTTCGTGTTGAATTTCGAACACGAACACGACACGACACGGCATCGTGTTTCTTATAGCTAACACGAACACGACACGAACACGAATTCAAATTTTAGTTTCGTCCCAATTTCGTTTCGTGTCGTGTATTTTTGTTATGCCGTGTCATAAATTGTCACCCCTATTTAGGATGAATAAAAAATTCATTATATATATATATATATATATATATATATATATATATATATATATATATATATATATATAGAGAGAGAGAGAGAGAGAGAGAGAGAGAGAGAGGACCGACTCAATACATAGGCGAGTTGGGCTTCGGCCTAAGGCATCAAATAGAAGGGGCATATTTTTTTTATCTAAATATTAATGGTATATACATGTTATTTTGGTCCAAAAATTAAGCCCCGTTCTTTGGTCTAATAAGAAGATCGAATATCGTCCGGAGGCATGAACGCCAAATTATAAACTTGAGAACTGCAATCGTCAATCGTCAGATACCTTTGAAAATCGTACGAGTTGTGTGTGGAGATAGAGAAGTCGACACTCGCCGGTTGATGAAATAGGAGTAGACCAAATGGCTTCTTGCCCAGCGGTATCTGGTGTTGCCATCCCTCCTTGAGGTTGAGGATTTAAGTCGAACATATATGGATTTAAGTTGTAGTTTAGGAGTAGGCTACATTCTTCATTTCAAAAAAAAAAAAAGGAAATAGGAGTAGAAACACTCTAAATTGACTGATTTTTTAGTTTGATTTCTCACTAAACCTGCTGCTAATCGAATTTTTTCAACCTCTCCTCTAATTTCTGTTTTTTGAGTTCGATTTCAATCACCTCTCATTGTTAAACTGATAAGACCGAGTTAGATTTTTTTTCAATCTGAAGCAAGTGACAACTAACAAAAGCATCACCATCAACTGCTTTTGGTAAGCTCTCTTCTCTTCAACTGATTTCGATTTTTCTTTCTAGTTTCTTTCTTAATCTATTGCCATCAATCATCACTTATGGACCGGTTTGTTTTAGCTTTTTAGGAGTTGTAATGTTGGATATTTTATGGTTTTCAACTTGAATTAGAGACAAGGAAAGAAAGAACTGGTTTTTTATTTCTCTTTAACTGATTTGGTTGAGTTGTTTTTGAATGATTTCGATTTTCCTTTCTAACTTATTTCTAAACATGTTGCCATCAATCTATTCTTTTTTTATGGTTTTGTTAGGAGTTGGAGCTCTGATTTGTCTCCTGATTGAACTCGAAATCTGTTTGCTTTGTATCTGATATTTGTTGTTTGAAGTTGCCTTCAGGTAATTTTCTGGCTACTGTGGTTTGCTTTTGATAAAAAAAAATTCTAAAGTTCCTTTTTATACTTTTTTGTTCATGTTTCTGTGATAAAATTTTCTAAAGTTCCTTTCTATACTTTTTGGTTCATGCTTCTGCGATGTGAATCAAGAAGCATACTGTCTATTGAAGTTCTGATTTCTGTTTATTTAGAAATCTTGTTAGTGGCTATTAGTTCTTGTTCTTGTTTCTAGAAAGGTGTAAATTTATTTTATTGTTGCTATTAGACAATAGTTTTCAAAAAATCGGTTCTTAATTCTGATTCTATGATTCATTTTTTAGATACCATGACAGCTTGGAAGTGGAAACGAGAAGAATGAATATGTCCCTAATGTGATGGTTACTTATATAATATTTTGGACAATGTCGATTATATTTGCTTGTGTGAAAAAAGTTTTTCAAAATTGAATCTTATAATAAAAGGTATGTTTAGACTTCAAAAAATGCACAAAGACATCGATGTTGGTGATTTTTGTAGCTTTTTGTTTGAATTATTTGTTTGTTTATAAAATGTATTGAATTTTGATTTTATAAGTTTTATATATATATATATATATATATATATATATATATATATATATATATATATATATATATATATATATATATATATATATATATATATATATATATATATATATATATATATATATGATTTATCTATTTTACAATGCATATATAAGGGCATAAATTTTTTATCTTGCCTTAAAGGGCCCCAATTTTGAGTATAGATTTTTAGTTGTAAACCAAGTTGCCACAATTTTGAGATTTTTATTTGTAAACCAAGTTCTTCTTCATTCTTGGCGTCTCCAATGTCCTTCCAATTTCACTTCATGAAAACTTAGTAAGCAAAAGAGTGAAAGTCTGAAACGTAGCCAACAACTTCTCTATTCTTCTTCTCGGTCCATTCTCTGATTTTCAATTGAGATTTGACGATTCACGATTGTCGATTGTAAGCACAACAATATTTTATCTTTTTAGTTCTTATGTTTCAAATACATTATCTTTAGGAGTATAATACAGCATCATTGCATCAAATATAGTTTATTGACTGATTGTTGTATCAAGCACAATAATATTTTAAAACTTTGGTTGAAGAAAATATGGTTTTAGAAACTATAATCTCTTATGATTTGTAATCTGTATACATATATGTAATCTATATACATATATGAATATAGATACACAAGTTTGAAATTAGAGAATTGTTCATAGATTTCTAAATGTTTTAGTAACTTATAATTTTTCATGTTTGTCATCCAGGGGCAGCTCAAGTGTGAAGTGTTTGGAATTGTTTTAAATTTTTAGTTTTCCATTTGACTCACTGTGTCAAGCAAGCAAGCAGGAGGTATTTCCTTCGATTACTGCATATTCTAAATCTTAAAGACTCAGTTTTTCTATTCAAAATTCATAACATGATAGTATCCCTTTTCTTGAGACTTTGACCATCTGGAGATCTGACAAGTCTTGTACTATTGAACATGACAATATATGAAAACCTGTACATGGCGGATCAAAAAAATTTGTTAGAAGCTTCTAGTTCTGTTGGAGAAGTTGTAAAACATCCAATGTTTTTCTTCCATCATTAATTAGAAAGGTTATTCCTTAAGGACTACAAAATATTTATAGAACTGTATGTATATTAACGTATCTGAGAAAAGCTTTTGAATCACCTCAATTCACATTTTCAAGAGTTTGGCTATGAAGGCTTTGTCGATTTGTCTGAAATTGAAAGTTGTATCAAATTGTTCCCTGTGGCTAAACTTGAAGATGATAAATTAGGACACATGATGTGGCTAAAACATGCATATACACTCACAAGCATTTTAGGAAATAAAAAAACATAATATTTTTATAACTCTGCAATTTATAAAATTTTTAGATTATTATTGTCGATCACAAGCCCGGATAAAAGACGAGAGTTTATAACATGAAGTATATTAAAGGCCAAATGGCCCCAACTTTATGGTTTGCTTAGATCCTCATATTGGTTGAGCCGTCTCTAATATATATATATATATATATATATATATATATATATATATATATATATATATATATATATATATATATATATATATATATATATATATATATATATATATATATATATAAATAAATAAGCACACACACATACAAAGTCATTGCTTTCTTTTAATTGCTTTTAGAAATAAAAACATCCAGTATCCAAAAATCTTATATAGAAAGTCACTAGCTAAAACTACTCGTTTGGTATTGTGTATACTCAAGACATAAAAAATACATACCAAGGAAAGTGGAAAGTGGTATCTTAAAACATATTAGACCCCATACCACTAATAATCTTAACTCCATAAGTCGTTAGTTAAATTTAACACATCATGTAACTCTTGTAAATTAGGTTTTATAACTCTTACTCTCCAGACTATGTATTTAACCATAAGATTTATCTGCTTACCATAGGGTACATAATAGCACCATATCATGAATTCTCGTAATACATACTTAGATATAACAGCCATCTATGAAATTTGATATAAACATAATTATGTAATAATGGGTTAAAAGTTACATCGACTAATCACGTAATTCAACACTCGTATTCCATACGATAGTAAGACTACGCAGTAATAATTTTCTAGAAACACCGCTTGAGGCTCTTTCCCAATCGCGTGTGCCAAAACTCTTCAAATGACACAAAACACACATATTTATGCTTTATATAAATCGGATCATGGTAATCAGGTGGCCGTATTGCCGCCGTGTTTCTATCCGTAAAACCGATGTGTGTTGTAGCCGTTGCCATGTGTCATATACAATCGGTAAATGTCTCGTCGACTCTGTTCACCTCCGCACCATAGTGAGAACTAGTTTGTGTCGTGTCCAACTGCCATTAACCATTTTACTTTGACTTTCATTAGCTTTCTCAAAATAGAAATGTACTTTTATCTCAACTTCAGATAATCATAACTCTCTCATACGGACTTCGATTTTGACGATCTTTATATCCATGGAATCGTCTTAGAGTTAACTATCAATTTATTTCATTAAGTCCTGCCTATTCTTAAAGAATAATACTTATAATGAAAAACAGGTGTTATATTTTGATACCTCCAACAGAAAACATTTGGTGTGAAGATAATGGAAGCGTGACAAAGCGAGACAGTCCTAATCATTTAGGTCGATGAGACATCCCATAAATACAGTACACAAATTTCGTTTTTAAAATCATTAATAAAACCATAAGTCATCCATCAACATAAAAAAACCAATAACCATGTATCTCAAAACATCATGTCAAATACTGTATCAAAATCAAATAACAAAATATCAAAGTCTAAAACAATCCTAGGCTGAAATTGCGGTGTGTGCCATGCTATCATCTCGAGCCCTTCCCCTTGCTAATGGAAGTACCTTAAATCAAAACTGAAAACTATAAGAACGAAGCTTAGTGAGCTCCCCCAAATACTGCATACCATAAAATAACACATAATAACATATATTGGGCCTTGCCCACTACATCGGGCCCTGCCCGACATCGAACTAATCCGGCATCAGGCCCCGCCCGACATCGGATCGAAGTCCAGCATCGTGCCCGCCCGGCATCGGACCAAATTCTGGAATACATATCATAGCAACAAACACATAAAACATAAGCATATAACATATAAACATAATAGACTTCCTCGGGCTTTCCCCAGCATCGAACCTAAGTCCAGTACACATAACATATAAGCTAATTATGCATCGGGCTTACCTCGGCATCGGGCTTGCCTTGGAATACATAACACATAATGTGCATGAATCACAAAGACATCAAGCATACATATACTATTCTCGGGACCACCGCGACATCGGACCGAAGTCCGAAACATATAACCTGCATCGGGCTAACCCTGGCATCGGGCCTAAGCCCCACATATACTAACATACATAAATGGGCTGACATTAGTGCCTTCGACTCGTTCGTACTTAAGGAAAACTCACCTCAATCTAGCTGCTGAAACTCATGTGAAGGTAACTCTGACCGCTGGCCCAACTACTCCCCGGCTATTATGACCAAAATAAACACTTAATCAAAAACTGAGAATCCTTATAAGAGTAAAATGACTGTTTTACCCCCCCTCCCCCACCCCCCCTTTAATCCAAATTAGACCATGACCTGGGCCCAATCCTTTTCCAGTCCTTCCAAACCCACTAAGGCCCGTAAAAGTTCTCAAATGGCCCAATTTTCTAAATTGAGCCCAACTCCTCAAATGGGCTTTCCTCCGAAGCCCAAACTAGTCCTTGGGCCCTTAACTGACTCCCGAGGGCCCATCATGGCCCAACACCTGCTAAACCCTAAACTTGGTCCAAACCAAGTCCCAGTAACATGAAACCCACAATTTGAGCGTAGTCTTCTGTACACTACGCATACATCTTGTATGGGTTGTACGTTGCGCGTACTAGCATGTGCGCCCAACGTACTCCCCCATTAAGCCATTTCTTTAAAGCTTCTTAATCCCTTAAAACACTACGTCCAAACTACATATCTGAGTCCAATAATTCGTCTTAACCCATAAAGTCGATCACTTGGTGGTTTGCAACCCACCAAATGAGCCCAAACATATAATAATAGCAACTATCTCTATAGAAATGGCTAGATCTCATGCATGGCTACATAAAAGCCTTAAAAGTCGAAACTTTACTACTAAAGGGATACTTTGAGATCCAAGGGTGGCAACCCTAATCCCAAAATCGAAGTTGCATGATAAAGGTCCATCCTTTGGACCTAAAAATATCTAAAGCTTCATAACTCTAGATATAAGCTTCTAAGAGGAAAGTTTGAAACTTTATACCTCCTTTGAGTACCAAAAGGTGCAATAGTCCTAGATCCTTGAGTTTAAGATACTCAAGTTCTTCTTCTCCAACTTATCTTCTCTTCTTCCAAGTTTTTCTTCACCAAAAATGAGCTCAAAAAGTCAAACACACACAATAATGGAGTATGAGGGCATATTAGGGTTTTCTGAGGGTGAGGGACTGGTAAGGAAGGTATGGGAGGCTATAATGGGGTATTTATATGTCTTAAAACCTAAAACTTAGGGTTTGCCATCTGCTTTCATACGCTAGGCATACCTCTTCGTATTATGCGCGTACGTGCTCGCTTCCCCCGAATCCAATGAGCCTGTATGCCCCGCGTACGCCAAGGCTACACCCAATGTAGGACTTATGGGCAGCCCAACTTTTCTCGGCCCACTATCTTAAGTCTATTCCTTAATCCTTCTATCTATATTTAGCCCAACAATAAATTAAGAAATATAAAATAAAATAATACCTCAAAGACGGTCGTTACAGTCGATGACAGTGGTTTTCGACGAGAATGATGGCATTGGCAGTGGTTTAGACAATCGAGAGAGAGAGTGTGTGTGTGATAAATGGATTTGGTGTTTGTTAATGAGGGGGTCGAGTACACATGGTTAGATTTTTGTGTGCTTTTATTGTGTAATTTGAATAATAATAAAGAATATAAAAAATAAAAAAACAAAACAATAAGGGTAAAATATTATTTTAACAATTTCCTAGGGAGGAAAACCATTTTAAAAATTCATTTTGTACTAATGGTGCTAGTCCATACTATTTTGGAACATAGTGGCAATTTCCTACTAAATACATGGACTATCTTTTGGAATTATGCCATCAATCATATCACTTAAAATAAAAAAAATGAAAAACTGATCCCTATATTTTGTCATGTACTTTACACTACACATTAGGGATGAGATTTAAAACCCAAAAATTGGACCGGAACCGGAATCGGACCAGAATCAGAGTCATTAGAACCAAAATATATAGAACCGGTTTCAGTTCCGGGTTTAAAAAATGGTTTTATCTGGGTTCCGGGTAATTCGGGTTTGGGTCCATCGGGTCCAGGCAAACCAGGGCTAAGAACTGGAACCGATGTTAGGAACCGGAACCACTTTTAAGGGTCGGAACCGGTTTTTGTAAAACATTTAAAACATACATATATCATTCGTTTCAAGTCGGATTGACATGAGGTTTTTTTTTCCAAGGTGTAGTTTAGAGTTTGTACATGATTTTAGACTATAAGTTTGTCATTTTAGGTTTTATATTCATTGACTTACCGTCCCCCAAAGTTGAGATATCAAAACTGGAAGTTTTTAGTTTTTCAGTTTTTTGTATTCTATGAAAGTTTTTAACACATGCATATCAAATTCATTTGAAGTCGGATTGACATGCGGTTTTTTGCAACTTGTAGTTTAGAGTTTGTAAATGATTTTACACTATAATTTTTTCATTTTTGATTTAATATTCTTGGACTTACTACCCCCTAAAGTTGGGATATCAAAGCTGAAAATTTTCAACTTTTCAGCTATTTATTTTTGTACTTTGAATTCTGTCAAAATGTTAACACATGCATATCTCATTTGTTTAAATTCAGATTGACATGTGCTTTTTTCCAGAGTGTAGGTTGGAGTTTTTACATGATTTTATACTATAATTTTGTCAATTTCGGTTTCATATTCAATGACTTATAGTCCCCTGAAGTCGGGATGTTAATATGAAATTTTTTAAAGTTCAACCCACTAAGTAGTAAGTAATCACCAAAAAATTCTGGGTTTCCGGGTTTACTGATTCTAAACCCACTTTATCCGGTTCCAACCTACTCACTTTGATGTTTATGTGTTTTCCAGTTGTAACGCCGTAAATTTCAAGGCAAACTTTTCATTTAAAATAATCATTTTATTCTTAGAAACACTTGTTTAAAATCTCATTCATAGTCGATTTATAAAACATGACTCCATTTTCACTTGCATAGAAAACCAGGATCCTCCAAAATATGACTCTTTCTCTGGTGTGTACAATCAAGCCGGTGCCGTCCCGTGATACTGAAAGAAACCTGAAAAAAAACATCACACAAAACACTGTAAGCACGAAGCTTAGTGAGTTCCCCAAAATACCACACATAACACATATTAGCCACTCGAGGCTATAACTCTATGGGTCCGTGCACCCAAACTCTGTGAACCCTCAGGTTCTAACTCTGGGAACCTTCCGGTTTCAACTCTATAAACATGCACAACATAAATCACATAGAAATAATGCAGTACAACACATCACATACAAATAGCATATAAATACTCTGTTCACATAACTCTGGTTACCTACTCAAGGTAAAGTACAGTGAGAAGACTCACCTGGCAAGCAGAAAGCAGATATCCCCACACTTGAATCTAGAACTCGCCACCGCCTAACACGTAAGGCAAATACTCTCGTGAATAAAACTCTCGAGACTAGAATAAATCCTCTCATAACACCCTCTTATGGGTAAAAGACTATTTTACCTCTCTCTTGGCCCAAAGGCCACATCGCTGACCAAACCCTAACAGTCAACGGCCAACCCTTGGTCGAAATCAAAGTCCCCAGTCTAAGTCAACCCCTGACTGACCCTACTCGCCGAGTCAACCCTGTGACTCGTCGAGTTCCCATAATCAGAACTTCACTCAATCTGCGACCTAACTCGCCGAGTCACCCCGAGACTCGCCGAGTCCAACAACTCTGAGTCCACTCGCACACGACTCACCGAGTCATCCCTCGACTCACCGATTCTCGACTCAACCAGAGAATATTTGGGACTCTTCGACAAGACTCGTCGAGTCCAAGAACAGACTCGCCGAGTCTACGGCTATCTTCAACTTACTCGCCGAGTTGTTCATACAACTCGCCGAGTTCCAGGCCATCTTCATCCAACTCGTCGAGTCCACCCATGTGACTCGCCGAGTACCGCCGGTCTGAATACATTCCGAAACATTCCAGGCCATGCAACTGCTCCAAGACATAGATCTAACCTCCTACCACTCATTCATCACGTAAAGGGGCAAACTTTACGTGAATCCAAAGAGATCTAAGCCGTTTGCACATTGGGGCTAGGGTTTGGGACATGCAAGCTTCACTAAACACTCCAACACAAGGACTTTCATGCTCTCTGATTCTTCTCCCTTCCAGATCTGAGGTAGCAACCTCAGATCTAACCTCTAGACTTCCCATTTCATCCATAGATAATTTCTCACAAATCCCAAAATGAAGAAACAACATAACAACAGGCCAAAAACGAGATATTACCTCTAAGTGATGCCCCAACTGCAATGCAATTTGAATCCAAGCAAAGCCCCTTTCTCCAAGCCTTCAATCTTCCCAAAATTCCTTCAACCATTACTTCTCCAAGCTCCAATCCACTCAACAATGGTGCTTCTCCGCGATTTAGGGTTTTTTGGGGCTCAAGGGGTGATAAAGAGGCTGGGAGGAAGACATAGTGATCATTATATAAGGCTCAACCCCGAGAATTAGGGTTTTCTCCACTCAGCGCCTACTCGTCGAGTCCAATACACCGACTCGCCGATTCGGCCACTTAACATGCGACCAAGTCGCGACTCTACTCGCCGAGTCTACACATGGACTCGCCGAGTCGCTCTTTCCCAATTTACTCTTTTAGCCCTACAACTCTACTCTTGATATTTCGGGATGTTACAATTCTCCCCCACTTAAATTAGGCTTCGCCCTTGAAGCCTACAACAACTCAACTCCAGAATTACTCCCACAACGTGCCACCTGGCCTTAATCGGACCAGATCTCACAAGGCATACCCATCGAAACTCGAACACACTTTCCCTTTCCTTACAGTGTCCTGACCAATGTCTCGAACCGGGCACCGGATGCACCCTCTGATGACCACACACAACGATCCGAGAATTACCCATGAAGTATCACTGCCCCAAATCTCAACAATCACTCGACTCATAAGGGTTAGAAGACATGAACCATCGGATCCCCGATTCGAATCCCTCTCTATCCATTCTGTGACGATGGAAAGACCCACTCTTAAATCCCAGAGCAACTCCCATGAGTCCTCTTCTTGCAATCAAGCACCCAAGCCGCACCAACCTTCACACTCTCGGGTTAGGAAAACCCATCGTACTGATGAAATCTCTAACATCCCCAGGAGAAACCACCACTACGCACACAACCCTTGATCAGAATCAAGTTGGGAGTCCCAGACTCCATCCCTGCATCCATCCTGAGACTCTTGGCTCTACACCCGCGGAATCCTTCCGCATCCTCAGCAGACATCCCATCATGATGTCATTCCATACCACTGTCACAGACACAGTATTCGACCACCATACTCCAAATCATCCATTCTCACTACAACTTTCACCTCCGCGAATCAACACTTTCCCCAGCAAATGAGGGTCCAACACTTCCTCTCATACAACAGCACAAAGGGTGGCATACCAATGCACTAATGATGGCTGTTGAATGGGGTAACTCAACCAAGGATAAATACGTGCCGCAACACCCTCCGAAATCTAATATATATGCCCGAAGCATGTCTTTGAGCGTCTGAATCGTTCACTCCCTTTGAGGTGTCCTCAGACATCATCATGATAAGCTCTAGCTCATCTCATATCCCTCTTCGAGACTGGGCACCAGGTCAGCCTTTGACTCCACAGCTGAGCCTCCAAAGGTCACCCAAATCATGATCCAAATATCCCACTAACTTCCTCCCCGTGACCACTATCCCGGCCCCGTGACACGCAAGTCACGAAATTCTCTTTTCCTTATGCAAGAAAATACAATCCAACCGAGGATCGTCTCCACTCTGATCTCTGGTTTCGGCTGCGCATATCCCTTGCGCATCTCATCACATTCCCTAACAGAGACGGGGACCCCAGTCTCGCCCCCGGTCCAACATCCAGGCTCCAAAAACTCAATACTAGGGCTACTCAAGCCCAAAACTCTTCCACATCATACACTGATCGGAGAACATTCCATCATCACACTCCCTTGCCATCTAGTGAATACTACGGCTCCCCGCGGTATCACAACACCCTCTGACTAGTGAGTACTACGGCTCCCCGCAGTATCACAACACCCTCTGACTAGTGAGTACTACGGCTCCCCGTAGTATCACAACACCCTCTGACTAGTGAGTACTACGGCTCCCCGCAGTATCACAACACCCTCTGACTAGTGAGTACTACGGCTCCCCGCAGTATCACAACACCCTCTGACCCCACTAGCTCGTGCTCCGCAGACTATCATAGGCGGCTACCCATACTCGTCTCTAATATTCATCACAGACTCTGGAGGCAATCGACATAACAGATGCCCACCCTTGCGAAGATCCACTCTCTCAAATAATCTCCCTGGATGCCTATACTCGAAGGGCTCTCACTAGATCCATAAATACCTGATATACCACAAGTCATCTCAACTCAAGATTCGCGAGTAACTCCGAAATAAAGATATCAATACCCGGATACCTCGGAACACCCCTACCGAACATCACGAGATCCTACCACAACCACCGATCTCCTACCCCAAGCACCATATAGATGCAATAAAACATTCCCTCTGAACCCCATAACTAGATCTTCATTTTTCCCAAGTTGCAACTTCGGTGTATTCAATTTCTCAATTGCAATACGAAGAAACGCTAACGCTATGAAATACGCTGATAATTCTCCGAAACCCTTTTTCCCACCGCTCAAAATCCAAACAAGGATATACATACCAACCCGGGAGTTGGCTGCCCAATCATTCTCTATCTACTTACCCCAACACTGACCAATACCAAATTCCTGACTAATAAACACCTGTCGTGGAGACATTCATCCTTCTCAAACAAGTACTTCCCGCATTAACTCACTCTGACCCCTTTCCTCGATCACCAACATCTCTGGTCTCATGATTTCTTACCGCATATCTCTATACTCCACTTATAACTGCTCCTGACAAATCTCTGCTTTCTTACATACGGCACCCGGTTCTCCCCCACTTAGGGTTCGAACCGTCACCAAATAGCACACAACTATTCCATAACTATATTCTCCAGCAAAATCGCACCTGCCCCCGGAAAGTGCTACACAACGCCTGATAATCCCCCTTACGGAAATGAATCGACCTCATATAGTCTGAACCTCTGATGAACTCCTCAAGAACTTCTCGTCACGTCTGCCTCTAGTCGTTCCAAATCTTGTACCAACCTAGTACCAAACAACTCAACTGCTCAATAACATCCCTGACTCATAGACTGAACCATAAAATCACCGTACCCCTCACCTCAACTCATCAACCAACGCTCCAACACCGGGATCATCCCAAGAACAAGGACCCACTCCCATATTCAACACCCCATGGATAGAAAACTCTCTGCACCGCTAAACTCGACTGAACTCCCCACTGATACCACTACCATACATCCGACTATACTCAATTAGGTGTAGCATGGCCCTCCACTATCTCAGTCCAAACTGACTATCTGCTCATGATAAATCACTGCCTCGCGGCACACATGCTACCTGATACTCTGGTGGGAAATCATCATCAATGACGACCTGCAGGGTTTACCCCTAAACCCAAAACCAAAACATCATGATCCTCATATTTTCACACGTATATAAGCAGTACCTCCCAGATCATAGGAGGTGACATCTCCTTTATCGACTGATCGCTCAACTCAGATCGAAATTCTCCCTTCTCACTGACTCCTTACTAAAATACTCTGAGGGACTCTCGATCTCCCTCTCAAGGGACGCCTCTTCGAACTTACTCATGACCGAATAACCGGAGAACCACAAACAACCTTCACTACGAATCGTGGTACTCATTCCATGACAATTCTTCTTAATATGCCCCGGTGTATGGTACCCTAACCATAACATCACTCCTCCATCCGCTCCGATGTATGGTATCCGGACCATAACATCACTCCTCAATCTGATCTGATGTATGGTACCCGAACCATAACATCACTCCTCAATCTGCTCCGATGTATGGTACCCGGACCATAACATCACTCCTCAATCTGCTCTGATGTATGGTACTCGAACCATAACATCACTCCTCAATCTGCTCTGATGTATGGTATCCGAACCATAACATCACTCCTCAATCTGCTCTGATGTATGGTACCCGAACCATAACATCACTCCTCAATCTGCTCTGATGTATGGTACTCGAACCATAACATCACTCCTCAATCTGCTCTGATGTATGGTATCCGAACCATAACATCACTCCTCAATCTGCTCTGATGTATGGTACCCGAACCATAACATCACTCCTCCATCCGCTCCTTAGAACCTTCAGAATACTCCCTGTATCAAGTATGGGTCCTCTGCTTTCAGTAGTATGGGCCCATACTACCTGCCACATCTACCCATACTTTCCACACGGACCATCCCAGAGCTTCTAAGTAACTGCTCGACCTGCCCTTTCACTAATCCCATCGCGCGTGCTTGCTCCCCAGCGAAATTCTCTACTCTGCAAGCGCACTCATCTGGCTAGGGTTACTCCTTAGGCTCTTCTGTTGTCCTCCCCCTTCTTTGCTATCAGCTGCTGAAGAGCTCCTAATGATGCCAGCCATCTACCTCCTGAATATCGTCATATTCACTTGGTAGCTGACTCCCATCATCGAGAGTTCCATAAAGCACAAAGCAAGCAGCATTCGAGCATCGAAGAATACATAGGACTCCCTCTCTGTGATAACTCCACCTTCTCGGCTCATCCTCAAAAGTACCACCGAACTCTGTAACTCTACCCCTCATGGGTTCTAACTGGATACTCTCACTCATCACATACTTAAAAGCATAACACATATAACAACGAGTCCTAGGTTAAGGCATCACAAATCAGGCTACTCTAGTCCTAACATATGAAATACCTAGCCTGTCTCTAGCATGCAATAATATCTCATAAAGTGCATCATACATATCTCATAACACAAAAAAAAATAAGGGTATTTTGGGAAATCACCGTTCGGGCTCTGGCTGATTGTACACACTGCTCCTTCTTGCTTTCTCTTTAAACTCTTATTTATTTTTTTAAGAAAATTATTTCCTTAAAACTTTTCTTACTTCCTCAGTTTCAGTCCAGATTTACCCGAAGGCGCATCCGAATCCCTCAAACCAAGGCTCTGATACCAACTTGTAACACCGTAAATTTCAAGGAAAATTTTTCATTTAAAATAATCATTTTATTCTTAGAAACACTTGTTTAAAATCTCATTCATAGTCGATTTATAAAACATGACTCCATTTTCACTTGCATAGAAAACCAGGATCCTCCAAAATATGACTCTTTCTCTGGTGTGTACAATCAAGCCGGTGCCGTCCCGTGATACTGAAAGAAACCTGAAAAAAAACATCACACAAAACACTATAAGCACGAAGCTTAGTGAGTTCCCCAAAATACCACACATAACACATATTAGCCACTCGAGGCTATAACTCTATGGGTCCGTGCACCCAAACTCTGTGAACCCTCAGGTTCTAACTCTGGGAACCTTCCGGTTTCAACTCTATAAACATGCACAGCATAAATCACATAGAAATAATGCAGTACAACACATCACATACAAATAGCATACAAATACTCTGTTCACATAACTCTGGTTACCTACTCAAGGTAAAGTACAGTGAGAAGACTCACCTGGCAAGCAGAAAGCAGATATCCCCACACTTGAATCTAGAACTCGCCACCGCCTAACACGTAAGGCAAATACTCTCGTGAATAAAACTCTCGAGACTAGAATAAATCCTCTCATAACACCCTCTTATGGGTAAAAGACTATTTTACCTCTCTCTTGGCCCAAAGGCCACATCGCTGACCAAACCCTAACAGTCAACGGCCAACCCTTGGTCGAAATCAAAGTCCCCAGTCTAAGTCAACCCCTGACTGACCCTACTCGCCGAGTCAACCCTGTGACTCGTCGAGTTCCCATAATCAGAACTTCACTCAATCTGCGACCTAACTCGCCGAGTCACCCCGAGACTCGCCGAGTCCAACAACTCTGAGTCCACTCGCACACGACTCACCGAGTCATCCCTCGACTCACCGATTCTCGACTCAACCAGAGAATATTTGGGACTGTTCAACAAGACTCGTCGAGTCCAAGAACAGACTCGCCGAGTCTACGGCTATCTTCAACTTACTCGCCGAGTTGTTCATACAACTCGCCGAGTTCCAGGCCATCTTCATCCAACTCGTCGAGTCCACCCATGTGACTCGCCGAGTACCGCCGGTCTGAATACATTCCGAAGCATTCCAGGCCATGCAACTGCTCCAAGACATAGATCTAACCTCCTACCACTCATTCATCACGTAAAGGGGCAAACTTTACGTGAATCCAAAGAGATCTAAGCCGTTTGCACATTGGGGCTAGGGTTTGGGACATGCAAGCTTCACTAAACACTCCAACACAGGGACTTTCATGCTCTCTGATTCTTCTCCCTTCCAGATCTGAGGTAGCAACCTCATATCTAACCTCTAGACTTCCCATTTCATCCATAGATAATTTCTCACAAATCCCAAAATGAAGAAACAACATAACAACAGGCCAAAAACGAGATATTACCTCTAAGTGATGCCCCAACTGCAATGCAATTTGAATCCAAGCAAAGCCCCTTGCTCCAAGCCTTCAATCTTCCCAAAATTCCTTCAACCATTACTTCTCCAAGCTCCAATCCACTCAACAATGGTGCTTCTCCGCGATTTAGGGTTTTCTGGGGCTCAAGGGGTGATAAAGAGGCTGGGAGGAAGACATAATGATCATTATATAAGGCTCAACCCCGAGAATTAGGGTTTTCTCCACTCAGCGCCTACTCGCCGAGTCCAATACACTGACTCGCCGAGTCGGCCACTTAACACGCGACCAAGTCGCGACTCTACTCGCCGAGTCGCTCTTTCCTAATTTACTCTTTTAGCCGTACAACTCTACTCTTGATATTTCGGGATGTTACACCGGTTTTAGGCCCACTTTACCCGATACCATACCTGAAACCGAACCGGAATCGGTTCCAATATATCGGTTCGGTTTTTGGTTCTATAAAATCCCATTAACCGATTCCTTGTTTTCCAGGTCCGGGTTCATCCATTCCGGGTTTGGATCCACTTTCATCCCTACTACACAGATTGTAAAATTTGTGGATTTAGTCATTAATGCATAGTTTCGTTGTAGTTTTAGTCCCTATCAAACTTGAAATGACTTATTTTCCCTTTATATATCTAATTCTTAATTTTTATTTTTATCTTAGTTCTATTTTAATATAAATGAAATTTGGTCCCACATAATTAGCCCCATCTGTAACACCCATTTTCCAGGATGGGTCAGTTGAGGACTTGGAGGAATCATAGTTATGCTTTTTAGAAAAACTTAGTGTTACAACATGGTGAATGGAGCACCATGATGTGGCATGCCAAATGCATTGAACACGTATCTGATGACCACCATGACGTGGCAAGAGAAATATCCCGACGTGGTAGCAACTACAACCCAATCCCATGATCTTTTAGGTTTTCTTCGATATTTAAGTACTTAATGTTGGATTAGTGTCTAAGTCCATAACTATTTTGGTATGTATTTGACCCGATTATGAGCATGGTCCTTTTGAGTTGCCTTCACCATAACAATATGTAGGATGAATTAAGGAGAGAAAGTTTTAATTATGATTTATTAATATATTATAAGAATAATATATTAAAGGAGAAATCATATTGTTTAAGTAATATTAGTCAATAATTAATTAAGCATTAATTTTGTGGCTAAAAGAGATTAATTAAACTTAAGGGACTTATTGTGTAATTATAAGATAATTACATAGATGGGCTTCTGCACTCCATAGAAGGTGGAGTGGACGAATTCTATGGGGAAACTCATTAGAAATCATCCAACGCTTCTAAAGAAGGAGTCCATGGGCTGCTTAGGGCTTAAGCAGTCAAATTAGGGTTTCCTAGCTTGATAACCCTAATAGCCTACGTATATAAGGAGCCCTTAGGCACCAGAAAAATGTGGCTAACACTTCCTTTAGGGTTTCCAGCCAATTTTGGTACCTCCCCTCTCTTCCCTCTTCATTCTTGTTGCTTAGTGGTGTTTGTAACTCCATTAGAGGTGCAACACTTGAGGCACTAAGCTTTCTGAAGCCAAGGATTGATTGTTATTGTTATATAACAATCTAAGGTAAGATCTAAACCCTAATTTCAGTTATAGTTTATTAGATCTAGGGTTTATGGATTTAGATAATCAATTGGATGTTCATTAGACAAACTAGATCCAAAGTTATTAGGGTTTGCATGTACACCATAGGATTGATGTATTGCTCAAAACCCATCACTTAATCTCAAGGAGTAGGTCATCTTCTTCAGCCTCCCACCCTTCATCACAAAACCCTAGCCTCCTAGGATGTTTGGGAGGCTATCTTCTTGATTTGGAGCTTATTCTTTCAATTGTGGTGAAGCTTGAGCGAGAAGAAAGTTCATATTAGTGCAAAGAAGCTAGGAGCTTGTTTGGATCCATCATTTTCTTCTGATTTTTGAGCTATTTGAGGTATAAAGTACATACCTAGACATTTCTTCTACTAAATTCAAGTTTGGGATTATTTTGGGTGGTTTTGGACCCTTCTATGGATGCTTTTGGAGTTTAAGGAACACCAGAGCTTGTTATAGTCCTTTTTGTCTCCAAGCTCTTCGTAATTGAGTAAAGAGCATGGTGGGAGTTACTTTGTTTCCATATTCAAGATTTGGTCTCATTAGGGACTTACTAGACTTTGAATTGTAGATCATTCCTTGTGGTGGAGTCCTAATGGATAAAGTTGGAAACTTTATGTCGGGTTATGAGCATTCTAACACTCCTAAGTGTACATGCAACCCTAAATACCTTGGATCTATGTTTTCTTTATTATACATGCAAATATGAACATCCAAGGTATTATCCTAATCTAGCATACAAAATTATCAATATAACAAGATAGAATACATACCTCTTTGATGTAGAATGTCTTCATGAAGCTTGAGTGCCTAGTGCCCCAAGTGTGACACCTCAAATGGTTCACAATCATCAAAACACTTAGAATAACTTAGAGAGAATTCTACACTTCATGAAATCGGCTAGCCCTCTTCAAGAATAATACTAGTCTCTCTAGTGGCCGATTTTCCTCAATAATAAGATGCTTATATAGTTATACAATTAGGGTAAACCCTAATTGTCATGACTTTCCATTTCCTTGGATCCATGGGTTCAAATACACCATGGAGCATCCATGGAGCATTAGCCCACTATACAAGTATGGATGATTTACACAATCAACCCATATATATTTAATTAGTCTTCTTTTGATCACTCAATTAATCCTAGATTAATTCTTGATCAATACTAATTAAATAATCTCATTATTCTTATTATTAATATACTAGAACTTATAATATATTAATAACCATAAGTGTCTTATTTCTCTCATTTAGTCTATCCAAGTGCATGATGGTATGCAACCCAAATGGACCATGCCGGGTCGGGTCAAGTCTTACCAATTATAGTTATGGACTTAGACATTAATCCAACAGTCTCCCACTTGGATAAGTCTAAAACTATTATTGCGTATGACTTCAGGAACCAACTGGCAATCGTAGCTCTCAAAAGCTTCTGTCGAACTCTGACCTTGTAGATGAACTCTAACCTTTGTCAATGACTTGTCCATTAGATAAGGGATCATATATTCCTCCATTCTAGATATCATATGGACTGAGACATGGATTATAATCATTCTCTCTGTCTATTTGTTGTTTCCCGATTTCCAATTTATGACGACTGACTAATTGAACAAATCAAATCAGTCCTGGCCCGGCCGAGCACTTCCATTTGTCATCATCAAATCATCGAGGGGCCCACAGATATCGCTTTTATCTCGAAGGTAAAAGGAATGGATAAACTTCGACTCATATGGCTTGTTCTACTACTTGTTGAATCATACACAAAGGCACGTTTTATAGCACCGAGTTACCAAATGCGGTTTCGTGCAATCAATGTACTATCAACTCATAGTAACAACTCATATCTCTAGGTTTGAAGAATATAAAATATTATCGTCTCATGACCACTCGTGAAAATATCCATGAAGTGATTCCAATGAGCGCGGGTTGAATCCAATACTCAGAACTTATGAGCACTCATGAGTGTTGTAGCCATTTGTCCAACACCTTAGACCTCTACAAGCCAACCCATGACAATCTTAATTCATATCTGCTTCCAACATATGACCGACTGTGGATGGTTTGAATAACTTAGTCATTCCGGAAGAATAACCTAGTTTATTCAGGAAGTCAAAACATGCAAAGTGAAACACAATAATAATTGAATCTAATATGGTATCAAAACCTATGAACATAAATAAAACACCTTTTATTTATCACCATATGATTACACATTTTTTATTGTATACTATTTCAACTATCAACTTTATTCTTGAATTTAAAACAATAGTTGTGCCATGCTCCAAGCATGTACACTATGTTTTCTAAACACTAGTCATGCCATACACCAAGTATGCATACTATGTTTTTCTATGATCTTTACTTTGTGAACTAGATCAATTGAACATAACTTCAATGATTCTCTTTTCACACTCCCAAATCCTTACTGCAAATGCAAGAATTCCAAATTCATGTCATTTACTAAAATCTATTAGATTCTAAACTTATATGCATTGATCCTCTTGTAATGATTATGCACAAAGTCAGAAAGACTTGACAACAATCATTACAGAGCATTCCAAAGGAGATCAACTCCTTGGAACCATCCTTCTTGCATTAAGTTTCCTTAATCTTACACAGATTGAAAATTCTAACTTTGAAACATTTCCAGATTCCATTTCGACTATCACTTCTGAACAAGAGTTGCCTCCTTATAGATTATGTCAATATGGTCCTTCCAGAATTATCACTATACTTCCAACTGTCCTTGAGCAACCAATCTTTGGTAAACCTTAGATTGTCCTCGACAATTGTTTAATCCTTTTAGTCATATCCAGTTCTAAACCTTTTCCCTTCTTAATGCCCCAGGCATTTGGAAACTTTTAGAAAGGATGAATATAGCACATGTAATCGAACCTATATCCGAAGCATATGGGACACGATTCATGATGTCTCAGATAAAGACTAAACCAGTCTTTTGCTATAACATTTCCATTTCTATTTGCCAAGTTCTCATAATTAGATTATGAAAAGGGATGTCGTAATCATCATCGAATTTAAGAACGCAAATAATGGACCCATATACAGAATTTCCTTATGTTGAGCCATTCCAACATGAAATTCATATATATTTCCTTGACTAAATGATTAAAACCTCACGATCTAAGATTATAGATTTGAGATGAAGTATAATTTCCTCTCCCTTAATTATAGCAAAACAACTTTTTCCCAGTTGAAACTTTTGTTTTCTATAATTAACATTGCTAACTTGCAATCTTTATCATAATTATCATGCTCCCACTAACATGAGGATTATTAGCATAACACTTATGCTCCTACTAGCTTTGACATATACTCAGAAAGCTCGACTTCTAGAAATCAATACTTTATTGACTTTCTTACCAAAGTTCAGATTTCTGATACTAGATTGTTTTGATAAGACTTTATCAAAAACATACACCTTCCCTTAGATAGCTCATGGGTGTGTCAAAACAATTTTAAGAACTATGAAAAGGGATGTCGTAATCATAGTCTTGATCGTTTTGACCTTTGCCATTTCTCACAAGTCCAAGTTAGTGTGCCGGTAAACCACACACGCTCCACTAACGACTTTGAGAATGCAAATATCACAATTGCTATCTAACTAAAATCTACTTAGTGAAAGTGTTTCCTGGCCATCATTTTCATGAATCGGAGAGAAACCTTATGACACTTAGATTTAATGGTGTATGTGTTCTTATCCATGTGAATTGTCAAAACCATAGTCACAAGACAAGGATAATGACAAATCCGAACTCATATGGACTGAACTCAATCTTAACTTCTTGCCTCCTGGTAGCTCAAGGGCCCACCATTGCCTCCAAGTTGTTGTGCAACCAATTGAGAACTCTAAGAACTCATGTGCAAAGCCAACTTTGATTGGAATGGGCACAAAATATGTCAACACGATAGGCTATAAACCTTAAGTCGTGTGCTAGTGAAGAACTTTAGGTTTTATTCTTGATTAGTTCTTGAGACTTTCAAGACCTTTAAAACTCCCACTGTCCTCTTGATCTATAAGACTTTCTTGTCAAATATTCAAGAGATAGTGCGGATTCTAATAAAGACAAACACTTCACACAATTGGCCTTAGTTGGTCTTTGTTTTATCCAAAACATCACAACTTACCAATTTCAAATGTACAAGAGTAGAAAACTTTTACTCTTCCATTTGACACGTGCTTTAAACCTTCTTAAAGACATGTCACTCAAATTACAATCTTGGAGTATGACTCTAAGACTTGTAATGGAACCAAGTATGACTCATCTTCTTGATTTAACCATTTCAACAATTCAAGATCCCTTCTTCTTAGTCATAAGAATGCACTAAGACTTCCTTAGAGAACTAATTTTGATATGGTTTCTTAATCATTAAGATGATCACAAAACTGATACTAAAGTACTCTCCCATCTTTTTCAGATTTGAGAAACTTTTATCCTTCTACCGAATTTGATTCTTCTTATTCGCTCTGCCATACGTTGGAATCTTTTTCCAATGTCTCAGAGTTACACTTAAGCTTGTAAGTATAATCATATTTACTGAGCTTTAGTAAACTATGACGAATAGCCTTATATCTTTTGTGGTGGACTTAATCAGTGCACATGACTATGTACTCGATCCCTTAGTCCATTACTTGACTCACACATCCATGTGAACAAGTAATTAGTCTTAATTTTTCCAATACTTGAAAGTTCTCATTCATCATGTTATACAACTTGCATGATTCCAAGTCCCGGTCCAATTGAGACTTTGGATGATGAGAATCTTTCCTTATTTGGTAAATTTAGACATTACCACAAATGAAAGAATCAATTACATATTTCCACTCTTGTTATTAATGGAATCATATAAGCAATAATTTTTCCTCAAATGCCATTGTAAGGATATTTTAAAATAAATAAAATCAAAAATTTTCTTTTAGTTTAAAACTATGCGGAAAAACTTATCCTTACAATCCATATGAAAACCTGTTGTTATCTATTCCTAAGCAATATCTCATAACTCCTAAGAAGTAGCTCAAGAATCCGATTTCGATTTTCAAACTACGCGATAGAAATCCATCTATGCGATCAGATTCAGCATATTCTTTCTTTAAGTTTCTTCACTTTTCTTTGATTCTTAAAACATCACCATGTGACCCAGTCACATCATGTATCATGAATCTCAGAATAGAAACTTAGCAAAGTTAGATAGTGGATGTTACCTGAAGTAGAGTCAAACTTGTTGACTTTAACCTCGTTAGGTAAATTTGGCAGCTTCGCAACTAATGACCCTTCCTTTGGCAATATAAACATATGGACCCTTTGATAATGATACACGGGACTATCACAGACTTAGCCTTTTCTCTTTACCATTTGGTCAACCGAGTTGACTATGGCCAATCCTTTTCCATTGGGAAGAGAATGCTTTTCTGGATTTCCTGTGTCACTACTGTCAATGTCCATCAAGTTTTAAGGAAGTTGATCTTAGCAAATAGATAAGATCATTAAGGGTCTTGTCATAGTCTGTTTCATAGGTGTTCCAAAAGAACTCACTATGTGACTTTGAAAGTGATTGAACCACCAACTTTCTCAAGACTTTGACACCCAACTCTCCCGACTTGTCAATATGTGACTGCATCTCCAAGATGTGATCACACCTAGACCTTGCCTTGCCAATAGGGATTGAGTGACCTTAAACTTTTCAAGAACTTGTAGGTTAGGGAGAATAATTGGAGGAGGTGAAAGAAGTATGATTTCCATGGGACATCATCTTCATTTAGGAAAGCTTGTTTCAAGAGATTTGGGAAGATCATAAATGTCTAAACCAGACATGTTTTGGGAGATATTCAAGATAGTTGATCTTAAAGTCCTTAATATGACACCCAATATGAAATATTAAGGCTAGGACCCAAAAAACTATTTTATAACTTAGAAGAGGTATGTCGTAATCCAAGCTATAAAACAATTTGAAGGTAGGTGAATGACGATTCACCAATTTCCACCAAGATAAACGAAATGTATTATTAGGTCTTAATTGGTTTTGAAATTCCTAGATCTTTTGAGATTCATTGAACTGTTCAATGGCATGTTTCAATCTCGAGTGTGCCCTTCAGGTTTTCTGACTGGGATGCTGAGGATCACAAAACAAGGTGTGAAGTAACCATGCAAATTACTTGGTACCCTTAAGTGTTTACCCCTCAATCGATGTGCCGGTTAACCACACACGCTCCATCGATACCATGATAAACATTAAGTCACCCTTTACCTACCTTATTAAGTCCAAGTTAGTGTGCCGGTTAACCACACACGCTCCACTAACGACTTAGACAAAGTGTAAAGTGTAATTTCATGGATTAGCACCTTATTCACATTTTCCTAAGTAACTAAGATTGGGAATTATTAAGAGTTTAGTTACTTAGTATTTATCATTAATACTTTTAATGAAGGGAGAATTATAGTCTTGTCAAACCCGTTCGGCTAACGACCCTCCACCAGTCAAGCAAGCGGTGGGTGAGAGTGGACACCCATTAAGTTGCCATTTTATAGGCTACAACTTTATAGCCACCTTATAGACCGGCTTCGTGAATGAGGCGTACTAGCGGTAAGACCGACTTTACTCTTATACATATATATATATATATATATATATATATATATATATATATATATATATATATATATATATATATATATATATATATATATATATATATATTATTAACTTATAATATTATAAAGTACAAGGGTTGAATTTTAACTTTTAAAATTCTAAGGGCTAACTTGGAATTAAAGTATTCATAAGAGAAAACTTTACAAATTCCAAAACTTGAGGGCAAGTTTTGAAACTATTAAAAACTAATTAATTCCATAACTTATGTATTTAAAGTAGTTTTAATCCAAAAAACTCTTCAAGTTCCATAACTTGAGGACAAATTATGGAAGACTTTAAACTAATAAAGAATTAACTTTCTTTATTTTATAACTTATGGAATTAATTAAGGTTACATTATTATTTATTTATTTTTTTTTATTTATTTAATGAAGAGACTCTTAGTCCTCCATAACTTGAGGACAAATTATGGAGTCATAACTCCAATTAATTAGAACTAGACTCTTCATTTTTGTAACCTTTGCCAACTTTTATGAGTTTTATGAAACTTAAATGTGACTTTTCATATAACTTGAGGACAAGTTACAAAAACACATTTTAGAATCAACTCTTAGATTAATTTGGATTGAAAACAACTATTTCATTCAACTCTTCTATTAATCTAAGCAACTCATAAGAACAAGATAATTCAAATAAAACTTTTTCATGTAATTAGTCTAACCTTTAAACTAATACAAAACATGAATCTATTGACAATTATCTTTGAAAATGGATTAGCATGAACATTACCACATTAAAAAAACAAGTTTATAAGTTCAAAAAACAACTTAGGGTAATGTTCCTAGTCCATTTCTAGCCAAAAAATCGAAAATATGCTGTCTGGGGTCCAACTCATCGAGTGCATGAACACAACTCGGCGAGTTGGATGCATTTTGCCTTGGACTCGTCGAGTCCCTTCATGGACTCGGCGAGTCTGTTGGGCTGACAGCACCAATTTCGATTTTTCAGCTTCTATTGCAGGTATAACAAGAAAACAAGCCTAGGCTATGATACCACTGTCGGGTTATGAGCATTCTAACACTCCTAAGTGTACATGCAACCCTAAATACCTTGGATCTATGTTTTCTCTATTATACATGCAAATATGAACATCCAAGGTATTATCCTAATCTAGCATACAAAACTATCAATATAACAAGATAGAATACATACCTCTTTGATGTAGAATGTCTTCATGAAGCTTGAGTGCCTAGTGCCCCAAGTGTGACACCTCAAATGGTTCACAATCATCAAAACACTTAGAATAACTTAGAGAGAATTCTACACTTCATGAAATCGGCTAGCCCTCTTCAAGAATAATACTAGTCTCTCTAGTGGCCGATTTTCCTCAATAATAAGATGCTTATATAGTTATACAATTAGGGTAAACCCTAATTGTCATGAATTTCCATTTCCTTGGATCCATGGGTTCAAATACACCATGGAGCATCATATGGGTTTTGGCCCAACTAGATAATCCATGGAGCATTAGCCCACTATACAAGTATGGATGATTTACACAATCAACCCATATATATTTAATTAGTTTTCTTTTGATCACTCAATTAATCCTAGATTAATTCTTGATCAATACTAATTAAATAATCTCATTATTCTTATTATTAATATACTAGAACTTATAATATATTAATAACCATAAGTGTCTTATTTCTCTCATTTAGTCTATCAAAGTGCATGATGGTATGCAACCCAAATGGACCATGCCGGGTCGGGTCAAGTCTTACCAATTATAGTTATGGACTTAGACATTAATCCAACACTTTATCCACTAAGTCATTAGAAAGGACTAGATATAAAGTTATGGGTTTAGATCTTTAAGGGTTAAACTCTTAATCAAGGATATGGCAAGTTGCTAGTTTCCATGACATAGCAATGGGCTTGCCACGACGTGTGGTTCTTATCTTTGCAACTATTTTGTCTTTGTATGTCCACGACATGGACAAGAGATCTCTACATCGTGGTGAGTGTTGAATTGGGTTATGAATTAAGGATTTGTATGTATTTAGGGCTTACACAGGTCGTTGAAGTGATCAATGTATGGAGTGAGGGTGATGTTGTGTTTCCTTGGGTCTTAAATTCAGGTGAGTCACTATACTACATGTTACAATTTATATCCTTGTATGTTAGGATATAGGAGTAGTGGTATGTTAGTTTGAGTACAAGGGGTCAGTGATCGTGTAGTTGAGAACCCTATGGGTTATAAGTAGTCATGGGATAGTTTCAGAGCTCTTGATCTAGGATTTCTTTCTTGTTCCTTGTTTGGTTATAGCTCTAGAGTGGGATAACATGTTCAACTATCTATCTCACCTCTAGTTACATATAGTTATGCATTCATTAGTGATGTGCCAGTGGTGATATAGAGTATTGTATGATACCTTGTATATGGTAAAGGATGTTAGACAGGTAGTCTAGTGTAGATAGTTCCTTGTGCTTATGTGTTTCTTTCATTGTTTGTTTGATCTAAATATTCTGACATATTGGGTAGTGGGTTGAGGCGGCCCTGCTTTGTGTTGTAGGCCTAGATACCTGAGCGGGCCAATGGTGGGCTATAGGCTAGGTATGGATCAAGTTTATGCTAAGAAAGAGTGGTACATGTATACTATAGGCTTTGGGAGGTGGTCCAGGTAGACTCAGATTGTACGCTCAGGAGAGCGATCCAGGCATGGCATAGGCCTTGCGAAGTGGGCCAGACAAACTGAAGGATCATGTGTGCATGCATTGTATGAGTATTATGGTGTTGAGTATTTTGGGGTAACTCACTAAACTTTTGCTTATAGTTATTGATTAAATGTTTTTCAGGTACCATTGGTGATCATGTAAAGGGGTAGGCGTGATTGTACAAACTCATTAGCAGCAATGTAGATTCTTCATTATTTATATTACTCTTATTTTCTAACAACTATATTTTAGAACAAATGGGTTTTCATAACTTGGGTTTGATGTAAATGATTGTTTTACCTTATTTAAAAATGCAAAATTTTCCTTGTGAAAATGGGAGATTACAAGTTAGTATCAAAGCCTTGATTTAAGGGATTTGGAGAAACACTTGTGTGAATCCAAACCTAAACTATGATCAGAGAATTTCCCCGAAACATTTTTGAAAAAGAACTTTTAATAAAATAGTTGGGTTAAAGAAATGGGCACAAACTCTTGTCATGTTCTTGTATGATTGTTGGCTTGGGATCGTAAATATGGACCTCTGACTTGACCTTGGTTTTACAAGGAGATATGATGTGTACAGTCAGCCAGAGCCTGAACATCAAAGTGATTCCCAAAATATCCATACTTGTTATATTTGTCGAATTTGAGATTGTTAATATGTGAATTGTTAGAAATTCATTCTAGTGAGTAGTCTAAGGATTCCTTCAGGAACTATATGATAAGTATTGCCTGAATTTTGTGATGACTTATAGCCTAGGGAATTGGTTGTTATATGTTATTTGATTATGTGAATTGCTAAGTGTATGGTGTATAGTTGAATACGGTTAGGATTATATAGCCTTAGAGTAAGTGCCTTAGCCTTATTTCGTATTCATTGTTTGGTTGTGGGCTTAAGGTAGAGTCATTTATTCGAAAGTTTATATGATCTTGTATTGTGTACAAATTTCATGCACGAAGGTAACCACTAGAGCAGAAGAGTGATTGAGGAGGATCTTAGCATGAGCACCTAAAAAATTAGTTACGTCTTTTAAGAGCATGTGGGTGTTAGTGCACCTAGGGGTGGTCAACTGTAATGACTTAGGACCTTAATATGAATTTGAAGTCAACTTTGGATTAGTGTGAAAGGTAGTATAGGATCATACTACTGAAAGCACAGGATCCATATGACAATCAAATTTGGATGGTGTGGAAGATAATATTGGCACTTTTGTTGTGTGTTTTCAGTTTGGTGGTTATCAAAGGTTCAAGATCAGGTGTTGGCAACCCAAATAGGACGGGTCCGAGTGATGAGGAGATTTGCGAGATCAGTACTACCAAGGTGGGCATGGAAATCGGTGAGGAGATACTGGAGAGGTTTGGGTTTATCAAGACCATGTTGATTGAGGAGTTCAACAACCACTATGCCACTGTTGCTTTCGCAGCCACTACAGTCATTATAGAAGTTGGACTTCAAGAGGTGGGACGATGCGATACCTAGAGTTTAGTAGGATGATGCCTCCAGACTTTAGAGGGGAGAAGGACCTAATTACCGCTTTGAGATGGATATCAGACGTAGAAGGGTGTTTCTACATGTGTTCGTGTCCTTAGGACCAGACAATGAAGTTTGCGCTAAACCTTCTTGTTGGGGAGCAAAGGATTGGTCGGATCAAAAGACAACTCTTTTTCTAAATGTTTAATCTATGGTATTATAATTAAAATTGTTTATACTATGATTCATGAGATAGTTTTGACTTATTTAAATGTGGAGCATTCTAACATGTTAAAATAAAGTCATGAAATCTATGAAACTAGTATAGTAACAAAAGTTCAAAGTTGATTCCAATATTTGAATAAGATGTATTAGTGTATGGATATCTATTGAAATTGGTTTAACTAATGGATCATTCAGGTTGACCATAATAAGTACTTATTCAAATACGTCCAAAAAGGTTTGGGTGAAATGTATTTTTGGAATCATAGTCTTGGATACATAAATGAGAGATGCATTACCAAGTATCCAGTTAGATCGGATTTTAGATATCATTTGACATTGAGTCTTATGATAAATGTAAATCTTGTATATCAAGATAATTAATGAATACATTAGTAGGTGATGTGAATATTTGTGGTAATTAGTTTGCACTAATGGACCATTCAGATTAACCATGATACATGGTAAGACCAACTTCATATGAAGGTGAGTTTGGAACCTTTCAGTCGTTCAAAGCTCTCATAAAGAAAAGTTAAGAATCAAATGGGCAATAGGATGGGACACTTATGGTGAGAATCTCAGTTCAAAACCTTATCGATCATCTAAGTCTTTATGAAAGACTCTCACGAGCTATCTCCATCCAAAACACTACCATAATGACTGTTAGTTAAATATAGAAACAAATCATTCATTGATTTTGTATTAGATGATTTTCATTATGCATACTAACAATTCATGGATTGTATCATGAATAGTGTTACAATAAGTATTTGGGTCTTGTACCAACCGAGAAAGTTCATGAAACACTTTTTGATATGTGAAGTGGGATTCGTTCCTTACTAGCACATACAGAAGCTCATGATTATAAGGCTTACACTCGTCTTGATGTGCTCGCTAATCTTGAACTTAGAATAGAGATGTATTATCTTATTGCAGAACCCATCAAGCATTTTGGACAGTTTTTTAACAACCCTTCTAAGAACAAAGTGTATGTTTCTTAAAGGGTGGTTGTGACAACCCGAAATTTTCTTTTGGTCAAACCCTAAAAGTCAACCACTTCGTATCCTGATTTAATATCATTATTTCTTATTTTTAAGAAATATAAAGTTTGTTTAATTATTTTATTATTATTTTTAAACGAACGGGTGAAAGAAAGTGTCGTCTCGGGTTTTTATTTTGAAAACCGCAAACACTTCGCGTATTAGAATCACCCGATTAAACTTTTATGTTTTGGGTTTAGGAATCACCCAAAAACTGTAAACTCATGCCTATGTATGTGTTTACTCCACAATAAACTAGTCATTGTGTTAACTCCCCAAATAGTGAAAAGAGTAAACTCCCAAAAACTCTCTCAACTATCATCCAACATTTAATTCCAAAACTCCGATATTGTAACTGTTCTAACCATTTCAAGTTAGTAAAACACTTAATCTAGTGTTTGTGCATCTATTCATCCATTCATTTCCGGTTTTTGTTTAGATTTTCCAAAACACCAAGAACACACACTAAGTGTTCTTGGCCCTTTTAGCTCGAATCAAGCACCATTATAGTAAGTACTCTCATCCTTAAGTACTTTTGAGCTAGTATATCAAACAAATACCAAGGAAATCTGCCAAGAACACCATGTTTGAGGTGTTCACGGTCCAAGAAGATGCTTGGACCGCAAATATAATAAAATCCCTCAAAATGGACTTAAGTCCCATGGTTAGCCCTAGTTTGAAGCCCTAGACTTACCTTAACATATTTGAACCTTCCATTGATATGTTTAAGCTTTGAAAAACATCAAACACCACAAAATATAGGTGTTTACGGTCTAAGGATTCCCCAAAACTGTAAACACCCAAAAAGGTGTTTAAATGAGTTATATTCCTTTCCTAACCCTAAAGACTAACTTAGATGTTTACCTAGTTGTGATAAGGACTTAAAACAATGGAAATACCACTTCCTATAAGGGTTTACGGTAGTAAACCCAAGGGAAAATACCCTTAGGCCGTAAACACCTCAAGGAGGGTGTTTTGTGTTCTTTATCCATTCCAAGAGCTAAACCACTTAGCAAGGTTACTTCTATGGACTTGTTAAAACTCCAAAACAACTCATGGATTACAATATTTGGAGTTTGGACCGTAACCCTAGAGTTTACTACCGTAAACTCCAAGGGTAAAGGTGATTTAGACCGTAAACTCCCAAGGAGTTTACCCTTGGACCCCAAACACCCTAGTTATGCCCTACTAGAACTCAGATGCAAACCTTGTGAACTTTAACACTTGAAACTAGGTGTTTTCAGGTTCTAGAGTGTCCTAACTCATATTATTAGTTATAATAAGGCTAATTAGTAATACATATGTTCATTATATGATAACTAGGCTCGTGCATGTGTACAAGTCTCCGTTTGCCACCTAGCATGGTATCCGATACTTCAATCCAATCCACTCACCACAAGTGAGTTCATACCCCTTTAATTAACCTTTGAAATGCTTTTAAAATGTTTTAAATACTTTATTGTGGGGGATTCAAGTTAAATACTTATAGTTATTACATCAATCACATGCGATTAATAACTAGAAAGCCAATGATTTTATCACTGTTCTAACTGTTTATCAAATTGTTTTACTTCAAAATGTCTTACAAACTCTTTTACTTATCAAATGCTTTTATTAAACTTTGTTTTACTTCTTATAGATTGCATGCCAATATATGTATAGATATATAAGAAATGTTTAAAGGGATTAAGAAGGCCATCCGCCCTATTTCCTTTTTCTCGATTTGGATGTGGTCTGGTGGGATTTCGGGTAACCTTCCGAAGGTCGTTTCAATATTAATTATATATCAATTGTACATATATAGACATAAAAAGTACTTCAATATTCATGCGTATTAGTTATGTCATTAGTAAGTTACCATCAGGGTAACACAGGATCATACTACTACAATTTCTAGATCAATGAGTCAGTTCATTTATGAGTCAATACTTATTACTATGAGAACATATAGATTACCTTACTATGAGTACATATACAACTATACTATAAAGAGAACATATACAACTATACTAGAGAAGAACATACACAACTAAACTAGAGAAGAACATATACAATGATACTAGAACAAGTAACATTACATTACACATACATGAATAAGTTAAAAATTGTGATCCACTGTATCGGAGCATGCCTTAAATGTCATGGCCCGAGTTGTAGCCAGAATTCTCTTGGAGGGAGAGCATGAGTTTGCGTATAGATCTATACTAGATTAACTATCCTACACCTTGCTGTTAGCTACAGCCGGACCTGCAGGTCTGCGGGTGCCAAACGTCATATCATTTTACGACCTACATTTGTCGTTGTTTATCCAGTCGATAGTATGGTACAATTAATCACATGGTGTCTTAATATAAATCCGGTTTAAGGTAGTTAGTACAACAGTAGTTCCTATATTACAACACTACAGTACTACATTAATTTACTCTTTACAAAATTGGTGATCTTTTCACTTAATCATTTATGTACAAACTATATTTTGACAATGATAGTTACACTTGAGTAAATTACACACTTTTACAGTAAACGGACATACAAAACAGTTAAGCCTTGGTAGAAGGCTACTTTAATAGAAAATATAGGTTTTTCTGAGAGATTCAAACTTTTACAAACACTTACAAATATTTACATACATTTTACAAACTTACACTTGAGACATGTTCAAACGTTTTGATAACAAACACCGACACTAAAATACTTATGAACTCACCAGCTTTATGCTGATAAACTCTTTCAAAATAACTTGTATTCTTAGGTCATCAGTAGACAGGTACCGGGACCAGCTTTTGGGAAGATGGAGCGCATCCAAGACTCATCTTATTATTTTGATTTACATTATTTTTGGTGTCTATAACTGTACATAACACGCTTGTATTAAAATTATACATTTAATGCAATGGATGATTTTGTTTGCTTATTTACTGTTATACTGTGTTGTGATACTTTACATGACGTCCTCCACCCGAGAACGTTTCCGCCATTCATGGTTTTCGGGTGTGACAGATTGATATCAGAGCATTGTTTATAGTGAATCAAGTATATCAACCCATAAAAGATATACTAAACTATAAACCCATTTGGGATTAAAACACTCTGACCAAGAGTCTATACATTAAATACTAAAATATTTAATTAAGTATATTAGTCTGCATTCATACTAAAACCAGTGTCACAACGACAAGAACAAAAGTATTACGATTGTTAAATATCAAAGGTAAGCTCGGGGATGTATGCTCAGTCTTGGGAATGGCATAGCCTGATCAAATATGCTGGTCTGAGGAGTGATTAGCATATGCCCTAGAATGGTTGTGATATGTTGACATGTATAAAAACTTACCAACAATACCACACATAGATCAATAAAGCCTAAAATACTATAGGTGTATTTTGTACTACTACAAGATACTTATATACTGCATTCTTATACCTCTCTTCTCGTGCAGATTTAAATGGTTGGATTCCATCACGACGACCCATACTTTCCGAATGAAGGCAATGCAGGATGGCTCGAAGCAGAGTCCGATAATGAGCACCAAATTCCGTTGGATGATCATCAAGATGAAGGCTTCTCAGATGGATCGGACTCTAAGCCCGAAGTCAACAACCTACCTCCAGTAGGACAAGCCCCCAATAACAACCCTCAACCATCTTTTCCAGGTCCCACTCCCTTGTGGGTAAACAACTTGAATCGCTGGAGTGACGAACAGAGTCAACCCTTACCTTACTTTGGGGACCGAACCTTTTACCACGTTAGCAATGGTGGCTCTGCGGATCGAGCTCTGCCCGTCATGATCCACATAATAGCTCGCAATGATGAACAAGGTCGAGCGGCCATCGACCGGGTCATGGAGATTGATGCCAACTCTAGTGTCAACATAGTCCGCATCTGCCGTCTCGAAGAAGACATGGAACGGACCCGGAGAACCAATGAAACCCTGCAGCAACATCTGGTTGCCTCTCAAGCAGAAGTCATGGAACTTCGAGCTCGTCAAAGGGCTCATGAACGACACCTTC